>NW_027326424.1:947500-1673483 GCF_048164855.1 Canis lupus baileyi | reverse complement strand
GTACAACAAACTGAAGATGCAGACCAAGGCAGAAATCCGACAAACTCTCGATCGTTTGCTAGTGGGTGATTTCATTGTAAGTGGGGCAGGGGCAGGGGCAGGGGCAGGGTGGGGGCAGGCGTTCTTTCTGTCAAGTTCTTCACCTCCTCTAGTTAAACCTGTTTGTTTCAACTACAATCAGTAAATTAACTGAACATAGGAAATCCATCATAGCTAACCCAAAATAAAATCTCCTGGCTTTTACAGTCAGAGTATCAAGAATAAAAACAAATGGCTGGGATTAAACCGTGTTTCTTCCCTGTGTCCGTCTTAGAACTCTCTTAAGATTCGTTCATGTTCCATTTTCTGTACCTGATGTTTTACAAATGTTTTACATAAGAGTATTCCCCTTCACTTACTATTATCAGATGAAAAACACCTGGAATGGTGCCCCAGTTTTGTTTCCAGGGTAGATAGTCACTTTGTGCTACTAAATGACCAGCCGACGTGAGGACGCCATAGAAAAGGAGAGCCAAGAAATACTTTACGAGTCCAGCAAAACTCAGTCTGTAGCACAGTGGCATGGAGGTGCCCTGCTTAGATGCAGCAGTAGGTGGAGCAGGGAAAGTGCAGCTCCCTTTGGGGAGCAGAGCCCCTGTAAGTGTAAGGGACAGCAGAACTGTTCCAAGTAAAGTGGAGCCGAAGGTGGTATGGGATGAAGAATTAGTCCTGTTTTCTGTTTCGAGTGTGTGTGTTTCAAGACAAATGCAACAAGTAGTATCCTCTTGTTATCTTAGTCAAAGAGGTTTCTTTCTGATGACATTTATGTATCTTAGCTTTTTACCACATTCATATATTCAAGGCTAATTTTAGTTGGAGGGAAGAACAGTGAACACACTCATGGCTTGGTGTGTTTTTTTATATTTCAAATGTCAAAGCTTATGTTTTCCACTAAGGTATTTTGACCTGAAAGTTTGTGGTTAGTAATGTCTGTAAGTAAAAATACTTGAATTTGGATGTTTATTGGAATTCCATAATTTCTGCAATACGGTGAGATATTAAGTCCTATAAATTTAGAAGCATGATCTTTCTTAAGCCATGGATCACCATAATCAAAGACCACCCGCCCCCGTCTGGTAATTTGCTAATTTTTTTTCTCCCACTTTAAACATTTACCTGTGATAATGTCTCAAATCCTTAAGGATTTGGATCTACTTTTGTTTTAAACTTTTTCTGTAATACCGTAGATCTTTAAGTCATCCCATAACCCTGAGTGTGGCTTTCAAGAAAGGCTTGAGCCCAACTAATAATGCTGTTCAGTTTTTGCAGTTGTGGTTTTGTTGTTTATAGTTTATTTTATTTCTACAGGAGGAGAGTAAAAGGTGGACAGTGCGACTAGATATTTCTGCCCCTCAGGTGATCTTTCCTGATGATTTCAAATTCAAGAATCCTGTGTTAGTTGTTGTGGATCTAGGGAGAATGCTGTTGACAAATACCCAAGGTATGATATAAATGTGAAGACATACCCTGCATGGGTTGATCTGTCTATGCTTAACCTAGTAAACGAGTTTTAGGGGTGCCTGAGTGGCTCAGTAGCTTGAGCATCTGACTTGATTTCAGCTCAGGTCATGATCTCTCAGGGTTGTGAGATTGAGCCCCATGTCGGGCTCCGTGCTGATTGTGGAGCTGCTTGAGGTTCTCTCTCAATTTCTCTCTCTCTAAAAAAAAAGGGGGCTTTTTATGACATTTTAACCCCAAAGTTCACTTGTTACTTCTTTGATAATAGTTATATTGGGATATGCTTTAAAATGGACCGTTTAGTTATTATTGATATTGACAGAATTGTGCAATTTACTATATTATCTAATCCCAGAACATTTTCATCATTCTGGGAAGACATTCCAAACCTGTCAACTGTCACTCTCCATTACCTCTTCTTCTAGACCCTGCCAACCATTATTCTTTCTATCTCTGTGGATTTGACTATTCTGAACATTTCATAAGGATGCAGTCATGCAATATATGGATCTTTATGTCTCACTTTTTTCTTTTCTTTCTTTTTTTTTTTTTAGTTTTTTTATTTATGAGAGTGAGAGAGAGAGAGGCAGAGACATAGGCAGAGGGAGAAGCAGGCTCCATGCTGGGAGCCTGACGCGGGACTCGATCCCGGGACTCCAGGATCGGGCGCTGGGCTGAAGACGGGCGCCAAACCGCTGAGCCACCCAGGGATCCCCTGACTTTTTTCAGTTAGCATAATATTTTTGAGATTTATCTATTTTGTAGCTTGTAGTAGTACTTTGTTTCTGTTTGTGGCTGAATGATATTCTTTGGTGTGAATATACCACCTTTTGTTTATCCATTCATTAATTGGTGAGCATTTGGGTTGTTTCTGCTTTTTGGCTACTGCAAATAATGCTGCTATGAGCATTCATGTGTAGACTTTTGTATATACCTGTTTTCAAAATCTTGGTCATATTTCAGTGTGGAATTGCTGGGTCATATGCTGACTTCATGTTTAACAGTTTGAGGAACTGCCAGATTGTTTTGCAAAAGGGTGGTACCATTTTACTGTTTTACCAGCAGCGTATGGGGGTTTCAATTTCTACATCCTTGCCAAGACTTGTTGTTATCTGTCTTTTGGATTATAGCCATTTTTTTTTTAATGAATATGAAGTAGTATTTCATTGTGTGTTTTTTTTTTTTTTTAAAGATTTTATTTATTTATTGTTCATAGAGACACACACACACACACACACAGAGGCAGCGACACAGGCAGAGGGAGAAGCAGGCTCCACGCAGGGAGCCCGATGTGGGACTCGATCCTGGGTCTCCAAGATCACACCCCGGGCCGCAGGCGGCGCTAAACTGCTGCGCCACCAGGGCTGCCCTCATTGTGGTTTTTATTTGTATTTCTCAAGCAACATTTTGTATTTTAAAAATATTTCTCTGAACTTCATTTCAAAAATAGAGATTTACTCTATTTAGGAATATTAGGGATATTCTAAAAAGAGACTCCTGGAAGGTTATTTCATTACTGTGACTAGGTCCAAAAAGTATTTATTGTTTACCTTGAGATGGGCAGGAAGAAAGGGGATTCATGGGGTAAAAGGTTGAGGAAGCTTATCAAATAATCTCAACCTAGAGAGAAGACCCAAAAGAGAAGAGATAGAGGATTCAAACACGAGTGGCAAAGTTTGGTGCTACGGGGAATGTTAAAGGGAATTAGATCTGAAGGGAAGGATCTTAAGACCACGGAAAGCACCTACTTGAACTTGTAAACCATAAACATGGAACAGACGTGGGTGGCAGAAACCAGTGGTGTGATTTTGTAGTTGACTTAGCACTGAGCGGTAAAAGACTGGACTGTAGAAGTCTGTAGAAGAGAAGGGTTGAGTTGTGAATTCAGGCTGGAATGGGATGGGATGCTGAGCAGTTACTGCTGCAAGCACTGATCTGGCACCTGGAGTATTGTTGAGTAAGATACATGAGGCCTGAGTTCTTCTGGAACATTCTAGTGGAGGGAGCAAAATGAACACCTAGACAAATACAGGAAAAGATAAACAGACAGATGACTGTGGAGAGTGATGTAAGAATGACTGGTGAGAGCAGCTTGTGGCAGTGGTGGGGCAGTGGGTCATTTTTTCTGCTCCCTGACCTCTGTTCCTATGTCAGCAGGGTTCTATTTTTTCTGTTTTGTGTTTTGCTTTCAAAATTAATAGATAAGTTTAAAGCCAGTAAATGGTAAAATCAGAATTTTATGCATAGAGTTTTCATCCATTTTTTTAAATTGGAATGGGTTGATTCTCTTTTTCCTTAATTATTACAATAAAGGGAAGAGTAAGGAAGGAACAGACATAATACTTTTAATCTTCCTTTTTATCTGCAGATGACTCCAAGAGGAAAAGTGGAGATGGGATAGCATCTGAAGAAAACCAGTTTAGTGATGATGAATATAAGACGCCTCTTGCCACACCTCCTAACACCCCACCTCCTGAGAAAAGCAGTGGTAACGGAGGGAAAACACCTCCTTTTGCTGGAGTTGAATTCAGTGAAGAGCAGCTTCAGGCCCATTTAATGAGCACGAAGATGTATGAGAGGTACTCCCTGTCATTTATGGACCTCCAGATCATGGTTGGACGAGTGAAGGACAATTGGAAGCATGTCCAGGATATTGATGTGGGACCAACCCACGTGGTTGAGAAATTCAATGTTCACCTGCAATTAGAACGTCGATTGATTTATACATCAGATCCCAAGTACCCTGGAGCTGTGCTCTCAGGCAATTTACCAGACTTGAAAATCCACATCAATGAAGATAAAATATCTGCTCTAAAGAATTGCTTTGCTCTCCTGACTACCCCAGAAATGAAGACTTCAGACACTCAGTTTAAAGAGAAGATTTTTCCCCAAGGAGGGCAACGGGGAAGTTTGCAAGACTCAGTAATGAATTTAACCCAGAGCTTTGTGATCTTGGAGCAGCACACCCGTGAGGTTCTGGTAGAGTCGCAGCTCCTCCTGGCTGAATTTAAGGTGAACTGCATGCAGCTTGGAGTGGAGAGCAATGGCCGGTACATTTCCGTGCTCAAAGTGTTTGGGACCAATGCTCACTTTGTGAAGAGGCCTTACGACGTTGAGGTCTCCCTGACCGTTCATGGCTTGCTCCTGGTGGACACAATGCAGACGTACGGTGCTGATTTTGACCTTTTGATGGCTTCACATAAGAACTTGAGCTTTGATATTCCAACTGGAAGCCTCCGGGATAGCAGGGCCCAGTCTCCTGTCTCTGGATCCAATGCAGCCCACCCCACTAATGCTGCCACACTAAATGACCCATCAGCTACTGGTGTTTCGCTTGACAAAATTCTCACCAAAGAACAGGAGTCCCTCATTAAACTGGAATATCAGTTTGTGAGTTCAGAGTGCCCGTCGATGAATTTGGACAGCACTCTTCAGGTGATTTCATTACAGGTGAATAATCTTGATATTATCCTAAACCCGGAGACAATTGTGGAACTGATTGGTTTTCTTCAAAAATCTTTTCCTAAGGAAAAAGATGATTTGAGTCCTCAGCCTTTAATGACTGATTTTGAAAGAAGCTTTAGGGAAGAAGGAGCTTACCAGTCTACATATGAACAGAACACTGAGGTTGCAGTGGAAATCCACAGGCTTAATTTACTACTACTTCGGACGGTGGGAATGGCAAATGGCGAGAAATACGGCAGAAAAATTGCAACTGCAAGTATTGGTGGCACGAAAGTTAATGTCTCAATGGGTAGCACATTTGACATGAATGGTTCTCTGGGCTGTTTGCAGCTTATGGATTTGACACAAGATAATGTTAAGAACCAGTATGTTGTCAGCATTGGGAATTCCATAGGCTATGAAAATATCGTTAGTGATATTGGGTACTTTGAATCTGTCTTTGTTAGACTGGAAGATGCAGCCCTCAGCGAAGCTTTGAGTTTCACATTTGTTGAGAAATCTAAGCAGGAGTGTTTTCTCAACCTGAAGATGGCTTCCTTGCATTATAACCACTCTGCTAAATTTTTGAAGGAGTTGACCCTGTCCATGGATGAGCTGGAAGAAAATTTTCGAAGTATGTTGAAAAGCGCAGCTACCAAAGTCACTACAGTACTAGCTACCAAGACGGCGGAGTACAGTGAGATGGTATCACTCTTTGAAACTCCAAGGAAGGCCCGGGAATCCTTTATCTTAGAAGAAAATGAAATGTATGGGTTTGGCCTCGCTGGGTCTCATTCTGACACCGTAAAGCTAATCTTGAACATAAACATTGAATCCCCTGTTGTTTCTATCCCTCGGAAGCCTGGGAGTCCTGAGTTGTTGGTGGGACACTTGGGACAAATATTCATCCAGAATTTTGTGTCAGGAGATGATGAATCCAGAAGTGACCGTCTGCGAGTAGAAATTAAAGACATTAAGTTATATTCTTTGAATTGTACCCAGTTGGCAGGCAGAGAGGGTCCTGGATCCGAAGTAAGCCGGGCGTTTTGTTCTTCTGGGTCTGTCAGTGCCAGTAGTCAGGAGGAAGCTCAATTTACCCGACATGATTTCTTTGAATCTTTGCACAGAGGTCAAGGTGAGGAGCGCAAATCTTTTGTCTCATTTTGTCTAAAGATTCCAAGCCCAGTGCATGTGGTGGTACTTTGCTTAAAACAACAACAAAAACCAAAAAAACCCCAACCAACCAAACAAAACAACAACAAAAACCTTTTCTTTTAGAATTGTCCCCAGTGAGTATTTAAGAAATCAAAATAGAATTTTATTTTATTTTATTTTATTTATTTTATTTTATTTATTTTATTTTATTATTTTATTTTATTTTATTTTATTTATTTTATTTTATTTTATTTTATTTTATTTTATTTTATTTTATTTTATTTTATTTTATTTTATTTTATTTTATTTATTTTTTCAAAATAGAATTTTAATAGAATGCTTCATACCAGGTTGGTATGTTTTCAGTTTTTCCCATTGGATACCATATTTGGCAAAATAAGAATTTTTTCTTTTTTTTAAGGTTGTCCCCTTTAACACTGGATGAGTGCCCATTTATAGGAATGCTTCAGACGGTGGAGTCTGTCAGAGTATTATTTACTTTAGTCAAATACATCTGATTTTTTACAGTTCTAAGCTGTAGATCTTTGCTAGTTAGATATTATAGTCCAAGATAGCTGGAGGGATTGACAAAAGTGGAATACAAAATTTAGTCTGTGGATGTTATATTTTCCTAACAGTTTTCTACCATCTTCTGTAATGGATTGGTTCAGGGTCTGGGTATAAGATGCCTATATTTGTGTTCTTGATCTGATCTGCTAAAAACCAAACAGTTCAATCTATTAGTCTTGGCATCCATGAACATCAGGTGAGCCCTAAAGCCTGGCTTTACTTACTGGTGAAGAAAGAAATTCATGTCTTTGAGAATTTCTTCATTTGTGGTTCTCAGGTGTTAATTCACCTTTCACTTACATCCTACCTAAAGATTGCTTTCTCTGCTTGGGATAAAGGTGTTCACTTAGAACCTGGTACTGTTCTTGATTTTGATGTAGGCCTGGTAGGAGGGATCAATCTGTACTTGAAAGCTGGGTAGGGATGAGCAGTTTGCTTTGGAAAATGCTGGCATGGGAGGCTAAGGGAAGTTTAGAGACCTGGTCTGGATTAATGTTCATCGCATTGTACTTTGAAGCCATGAAATAGAGCATATTGTTTCTTTTTTGTGTATGAATTTATGTTGTACCTCTGTTTGTTATGAGTTTTGGTCTTGGTCTTGCTATGAGTTTGCACTCCATCATAGACAAGGCTGTCTTGCTCTAATGGTAACTCACAGACTCTATTTTATACACCCTGTACTTCATCAGCACAGTGCAATAAGTATTAGTATTTCCAATCTGTCCTTTTTCTCTGTGTCATGCCAGCTTTTCATATCCTGAACAACACCACCATTCAATTTAAACTGGAGAAGATCCCTATAGAGAGAGAATCTGAATTGACTTTCTCCCTTAGTCCAGATGACCTGGGAACTTCTAGCATCATGAAGATCGAGGGGAAATTTGTCAACCCAGTTCAGGTAAACACCTGTTGGTTTTCATGTCTGGGCACTTGAATTCCTATGTATTTTTTTTTAATTCCTATATTTATATTTATACCACATTGATGTGTCCATATCTTGTTATATAGTTGTATATATAAAATGTTAGAAGGAGAATATGTAGATTCAAAGAGATGTTGTGACTGCCTGTTACTGTCAATAACTTGTTCCGTGAAAGTGGCGCCTTTTCATTGTGTGCTTTCATCGCTGTGGAGTCAGTCTTGTTGGCCACCTTCATGTGGAGGAACAGTGAGTTCTATAGAAGGAGGAGGCAGATCTTTTATTTCATTGCCTTTGAAAAACAGAGTTACTGCTTAAAAAAATCAGAGCCTGTCTTCCCAGGAGGATATAGTTCTTGTCACTCTTTTGACATACTTGGCTCAGCCTATGAAACAATCTGATTATTTGAGCTGTTGACAGATCCTCTCAAGGGAGAATTAGTTGTGCCCTCTTTGAAATGAAATGGGCCAGGATAGGGATTTCTGTGTGTGTGTGTGTGTGTGTGTGTGTGTGTCTGCACATGCGCTTGTATATGGTGAGTACGCCTGTGTGTGTGATGAGTATATGTGTATACAACTGTCATCCCTTTTCCTTCAGAAGTGTCAGTTTTCCTGCTTTCACAGGGATGAGAGCAAAGAGCGTATTGTTATAAAACAGCAGGGACAGGCAGGATCTTAGGACAGTGGACCCTAGCCTTGGGCAGTACTTGGTCATTAGTCTGTATCTGGCAGCTGTTCTAGAGTAACTCAGGAGTGCTGTTCACAGAACATGTGTACCTTTTGACATCAGTAGTTCCTGGATATGAGTCCCTGGGTGAGGGAACTTTCCCCAAAGCTTTCCTATCTTGGCCAAACTTTTGCATAACCAGTAGTGGCTACTAGACTGACATTTTCATCTGAAATCTATTTTTTAACATGAATTCTTTTTTTTTTTTTTTTTTTTTAAGATTTTATCTATTCATGAGAGACAGAGAGAGAGAGAGAGAGAGAGAGAGACAGAGCAGAGGGAGAAGCAGGCTCCATGCAGGGAGTCTGATGTGGGACTCGATCCTGGGACTCCAAGATCATGCCCTGGGCAGAAAGTGGTGTTAAACCATTGACACCTGGGCTGCCCTATAACATGAATTCTGTTGGATTATGTTGACTTAATGTTCTTATGGTTACCATTCATTTACTGTGATTTTTGATGAAAATCTTCTAAAAATGATTGTAAATCAGTCTAAGTTATTATTTAATAATTCATATTTTTAATAATTTAAAAACACTTTATTATGAAAAATTTAAAGCATACAGTCGAATAGTTTAATGAACCTCACGTACCCATCATTTAGATGCAGCAGTTATCAATATTTTGCCACATTTGTCTCATTTCTCTCTCTCTCTCTTTTTTATTTTTTAGGTGGGGATAGGGTAGGGAGGGGAAGACGGAGAAAGAAAATCTCAAGCAGGCTCCACGCCCAGTGCAGAGTCTGATTTGGGGCTTAATCTTATGACCCTGAGATCATGACCTGAACTGAAATCAAGAGTCAGACGCTCAGCTGAGTGAGCCACCCAAGCACTCCTTTTGGTGAACTATTTTTAAGGCAAATCCCAGTCATACCATTTTTACTGCTATATATTTAGAATGTATCTCTGTAGTCAACGTGCATTTTCTTACATAACTAAAATGGTATTATTATGTCCAAATGAGGATTCCTTGGTTAACATAACAAATTTTAATCCATTTTCAGATTTCAGAGACATTTTTGATTACTTGAAAGAAAAAGGTCTTTTCACTTTTGCTTTGTTTCATTCAGGATCCAAATGAGACCTGTACATTGTGTTTGTGTGATATGTTGTGTGGGTCTTGGTTTAGCTTCCCTCTCGTTTTCTTCCCCACACTATTACTGCATTGTGACAAGTAGGTGAGTTGTCCTGTAGGTTGTCCCACAGTCTGGCTCTGGCTGTTCGTTTATGGCGTCACTCAATTTGTTCTCCCACATTTCCTATAATGCTGTACATTAACTCTACAGGTTTAACTGGATTCAGGTTCCTTTTTTTCTTGGCTAGAACACTTCAGCAGTGGGGTTGGTTCCTCCTATTGCATTATGTCAAGAGGCATGTAATGCTTGGTTGTCTCTGGGTTAGTGATGCTGAGATTGATGATTTTGTGCAGGTCTGGAGATCTGGATCCGTCCACTGTAACATTCCCCTCCAGTCCTTCATAGAAGGGCTTATTCCATGGGTGGCCTCTGATGGTACACGTTAGTTCAGTAGGGGCTTAGAACAGGCACTTTCCAATTCTGCCGTTTCTATGTTTGTTTGGAATTTCTCTGTTAAAAAATTGCCTATAAGTATATAAAAAAACTTGTGTGAAAATGTTTTTTTACTAAGTTACAATCAAACACAAACTATAAAAAAAAACAAAATATAAGGGGAGAGGAAACATAAGTGATCATGGCTTTTTATTATGATTACGAAGCACTTTTTTTTTTTTTTTTTTTAAAGATTTTATTTATTTATTCCTTGAGAGACACACACAGAGAGAGGCAGAGACACAGGCAGAGGAAGAAGCAGGCTCCACACAGGGAGTCTGACATGGGACTCGATCCCGGGTCTCCAGGATCCCACCCCAGGCTGAAGGCAGCACTAAACCGCTGAGCCACCGGGGCTGCCCACAAAGCACTTTGTTTAGCTGAACTAAACAAAGGTTGTTAGGCTAATTGGTGGTGATTAGCGAGTTTTAGAACCGCGAGTCTTATTTTTCTGTTCTGTGGTATCACCACATTAGACTTTTGGCAGTGTCCTTGTCAATTTTTGCAGTTGTTTTTGTGGGTTAGAAAGAGTGATTTTACAGATTCAGGCCTACAGTCAACAGTACTTATTGAACATTGATTGTGTTAAGATTATTTTGTGAGGTGCTGGGGGAGGCAGGAGGAGGGCCTTATCAGTAGACATGGGTCATGACAAGTTAAGGACAGAAAAGGAACAGAAGGGATAGTCCTGCAGTCAACTAATTTGTAACATCTTGGGGAAACCCGTAAACATCAACTTTGGAAATTTGTGGGCAGGTGCATTTGAGTGCAATTAATAATTGGTAGTGGGATAACTGAATTTCTCTCTTTGACTGCAGGTGGTGTTAGCAAAGCACGTGTATGAGCAGGTTTTACAAACGCTGGACAATCTTGTGTATAGTGAAGATCTGAATAAGTTTTCGGCCAGTGCAGCCTCCTCACCTTGCCCTAATTCTCCTCTGCCTTCCCTCAGTACCTGTGGAGAACCTTCTATTGAAAGGAAGGAGAATGGATTGTTCAGCCACTCCAGCCTTTCTAACTCTTCTCAAAAGTCCTTGTCTCTGAAGGAAGTCAGATCTTTTACCCAGATTCAAGCCAACTTTTGTATATCAGAGCTTCAAGTCCAGCTAAGTGGAGATCTGACTTTGGGGGCCCAGGGTCTTGTGAGCTTAAAGTTTCAGGATTTTGAGGTGGAATTCAGTAAAGACCATCCTCAGACTTTATCTATTCAGATTGCCCTGCGCTCTCTGCTGATGGAAGACTTACTGGAGAAAAATCCAGATTCTAAATATAAAAACCTGATGGTGTCTCGGGGAGCCCCTAAGCCATCTAGTTTAGCGCAAAAAGAATATCTTTCTCAGTCTTGTCCTTCAGTATCCAATGTGGAGTATCCTGACATGCCTCGGTCTCTCCCTTCCCACATGGAAGAGGCTCCTAATGTCTTCCAGCTGTATCAAAGACCCACCTCAGCATCCCGGAAGAAGCAAAAGGAAGTCCAAGACAAGGACTGTCCCTTGACCCCACCTCCTTCACCAACAGTAGATGAGCCCAAGATACTTGCTGGAAAGAGTAAATTTGATGATTCCTTGGTACATATCAATATATTCTTGGTGGATAAGAAACATCCAGAATTCACTTCCAGTTATAATCGAGTTAACCGGAACATTGATGTTGATTTTAACTGCCTGGATGTGCTGATCACACTACAAACCTGGGTCGTGATACTAGATTTTTTTGGAATTGGTTCCACTGCCGACAACCATGCAATGAAGGTGCTGCCTGAGGACATTCTACAAAATGTGAAGTCAGAATCAAATGCTCTCTCAGAGTCTGAACTTCAGGATCCAGTTAACACTAAGCTGGATCTCAAGGTATCATTTCCCTTGTTCATTCACCCTAAGAAATAGATCTTACTGACAGGGGAGCTATATATAGTCTTCTGGATGTCTGTTAATATTTTAGGTAAGGTTTTAGCATAAATCCCATCTGGAGGCAAGAAAAATAAATGGTTTAGGTAACCGTCCACGTTTCCTTTTGGTCCTGCAGTTTGGTGGAATGCCTTATTTTCTTGAAGCCTCAGTTTGCTGGTCTTCTGTCATCCAGTTAATTAAGATAACTAAATGGGGGTAATGTATGTAAAGTACCTAGCTGAGTATCTGGGATGTAGTAGCTATTCTAGAATGTGGCTTTGATCCTCTCCCTGCTCACTTAGAACATTGTTGGCTTTCACTGAGGCAACAGGACAGCCATTGAGAATGAAGTCTCAGGTCAGACTGCCTGGGTTTGAATCCTGGCACTTTTGCTGTAACCTGTAGCTGTGTGGCCTTGGGCACAATTTTTAACTTCTTTCTCTCTCAATTTTCTCATCGATGAAATGGAGGTGTTGAGTGGTGCCTCCATCATTGGAATGTTGCAAAGATTAGGTAAGATAATTATACGAGGGGAGCCTTTTGCGCAGTGCTTGGTAGGAAGTGAGCATTCAGCGATTGATAGCTTTTATAGTTTTGCTATTATGTGGATTACCAGACTTACAATTGTCCTTGATACTCTTATTGTAAATGTTTAAAAACACTTAAAAAAGATAGAATTTGATTTTAAGGTTATATTCTGTTCTGTATGCTTAGCACAGTAAGATGTGTAAGCAGCAGCTCAACTCACTGTTTGGGGGCATGTCATCGGAACTAGCACCCTCCAGAGCCCGGGACTCCCTGCAGTGGCTGATGACATCTGTGCCTGGAGAGCGAAGTTTTTTATCTACTTGTCTTAGCAAATGCGGACTTGCACTTGCTGCTGGGGAACAGTCAGGGAGGAGAGTCATGTTTAATCCAGTTGCTGTCTTCTTTCCTTAGCTGGCAAGAGGCTGCATTCCTCTAGAAATGGAAGAGCTTTCGGGGCAGAGTTGGGCATGCATCAGTGTCATCTCTCCCATCTCTGTTTGTGGATGAGTGCCTCTGCGGCACTCTGAGACCTCTGGAACCTTGTTTAGCCAGATGAATGGCAACTGGAGAGGCTTCAGTCATTGTTTTGGACCTCATTTTTTATGTAGCCGTGACTTTCATCCTGGGGTACCAGTCATGAATGGCCTCAGGAACCCTTTGGTGTTGGGTGTGGAAGAGCTCCAGAGGCCTTTGCACAGATAGACATAGCTGGCTTCACACAAGAACACCACCAGATAATGCCCTTCAGCAATGGGCTATTTTAGAATAAGAATTTTTGAAAACATTTTTATTGTGAAAAATTTCAAACATAACACAAATAGTTTAATGAACTTCCATTTACTCTGTTCCTTTAAGATTCATCACATTTACTTTATTCCTTTTTTCTTTTTGCTGAAGAAAGCAGAATTCCAGATACATGATTTTACCTCTTGATGCTTCAGTATTCATTTCTAAAAAATGTGAACATGTTCTTACATACCCACATCTAACTAAATTAATGAGAATTTCTTGGTATTCTGTAACACTACTCAATCCATAATCAGATCTTTCTGATTATCTCAGAGTAGCCCTTTTACTAGTGGATTATATAGAGAGAAATGAATGGTTAAGAAACTTCATGTCTTCTCTGTGATCTCTGCAATTCATTGGAATACTTTACTTTTCTGAACTGTAGTTTCTCCGTCTACAAAAGGGGGAGAATTAAATAAAATACCATGTGACTCCTTTGGTTGGGAGTTCAAGTAAGGTTCACATGTTATGTTAGCTGTCATTAGCTGTCATATCTCCTAAATCTCTGTTAATTAAAGAAAACCAGTCTTCATTCCCCCCATGCCATTGGCTTGTGGAAACCTTGTGGACACAGGGTTAGTATCCTGCAGAGTGTCCCACATTCTGGATTTTTCTTTTGGTTTCCTTTTGGTGCCATTTGACTTCTTTGATCTTCTAATTTTAGAAATGGAAGTTAGCTCTAGAGGCTTCCTCAGATTCAGGTTCACCTTTGTGTTAAGAACACCTCGTAGGTCGCGCTGGGTGCTTCTTGTTGAGTCACGCCCGGGGAATGCAACATCTGTCCCACTTTTAGTGATGTTAGGATTCACGTTAAGAACAGGGTGTGGTTGTGACAGCTGGATTCCTCTAATCAAAGCGTTTTTAGCCTCACTGTATTTGTTATTTGGGTGATTACGTAAGTGACTAGAAGCTTTCTGTTTCCCTCTTTCATGATAATCTCGTTTCCTTGAGACTTGTGTGTCTGTTAGGAAGCTTTCTGCAGTCTCCAAGGCCACTGCACCCACAACAATCCCCTCCTTTTTTCTCTGCCTTCCTCTACAAATGTTCTTCCCTCTTCTTTTCTTCTTCTTCTTTTCTTTCTGCCTTCTTCCGTCTTTTTTCCTCCTTATTGTGGATTCATCAAACTTTTACTGAGCACCTGCTTAGTGGCAGGCACTGAAAATACAGGGGTGAGTCTGGTACTTGGAAGCAGTGAATGTGAATTGAGGTCCCATCTTTTCGACTTTCACCTTCCTTCTCTCCAACTGCTCTCTTATCCCCACTGATGACGCTAAGGTACCTGTCTCAACACGTCCTATATATAGAAGTCCTTTGATATTTGAAATGACAATGTTACAATACAGGATTTGTTACAAGGATTGTGGTTCCTAAGACAGAATTTTGGTGTTCCTATTTCTGTGTATCCCTTGAAAAGAAAATCTTTGATGGTAGTTCCTAGGTGAAGTCCCAGTTGATCACCAGAGACTTCTATTAAATATTTGTCTAGTCAGTAAACAGAATTCTAAGTCCTATTTATCATTTTGCTTGGATGGATTTCTTAAGGTAAGATGTAAAGAATCTCTATGAGTAATTACAGAATAATGCAATATTAAAAACATGCAAAAGTGAGAAAAATTGTTTTATAATATAACATGTTTCACTAACGAAGTGTAGATGAGGTGAGCACAGAGACGACACCAGAGGCCCATGGTTTTAGGCTGTTCAGTTGAGCCTCTTTCTCATCAGCTTTCTCTTCGGATTATATGTGACTGAAAAAGAAAGCAAAAATGAAATTGGCATCCACAAAAGTGTTTACTTCAAATTCGCTGAGCCTTTCTGTATCTTCCTCAATTTGTTTCTGTTTGCCTGACATGTATCTTTTCTCTCCCAATAAGATCTGTCTTGCTTTATTTCCCATGTTCTTAGGTTCATTCACTCTCTCTTGTGCTGAATAAGACCACCAGTGAGCTTGCTAAAGCGAGTGTGTCCAAATTAGTGGCACACCTGGAAATGATTGGTAAGTGGAGAGAAATCAAACTTGCAAAATCTGGTAAAAACTTGAGCCTCCTGCTCGACAAATCTAATTGTCCTCACGTGCAAAGTAAGGTGGGGGATCAGTGGCTTAGACCAAAAAGTTCTTGGTCTAGCTATGATTGCTGATAGTGGTTCCCAGATACTGCCTTATGGATAAGAATCATGTGGACAGCTTGTTAAAAATAGAAGTGTTTGCCCACTTCCTGCCCCATCCCCAAAATGTGGTTCGTTTGGTTGGGATGGGGCGGTGGCATCTATCTTGTGTTTTTAACACACTCTGTCTAGGGTGACTATATATAATTTTTTGTCCAAATTGTGACATTTTGAGAGTGAAAGGGGACATAATTAATAATTACACCTGGGAAACCAGGGTATATATTTAATCTATTGCCATAAATAGAGCCGCCAGTAGGCGGTGTGATTTTAGGTAGGAGGACGTGGCACAGCTGGCATTCTAATAGGACTCTGCAGGTTGAAATTGTTAAACACAAGTGATCAGACACATCAAGTTCTAAATAGTAGAGGTTTATAAAGTGTGAATAAAACACTGTTCCTTCCTTAAGGAACAGATAGTGAAATATGGAAGATCACAGAGCTCAAATGTTGACTTTGTGGTATAAACAAGAATGTCTTTTGAGAAGGGAATGACCCGGAATTGAGATTTCATGCCTGGTGTAGATTAAATTAATTTATAAAAGCTCAGAAGAGATAGGCCTTTAAAATTGGGATAAGTTAGTTAGAGATATAAGGGTCATATATATAACATCTTAAGTTCATTGAGAGCTGAACTAGCATGGCAAATATAAACACCTAAGTCATTGCTTTGTAGAGCTAATTATGATGATAGAACTTGTTTTATGGAAGCAGCAGTTCACAGTATCACTTTTTAATATCCACACCATGTAAAGAATGATTCATCATAAGTTCACATCCTAGGTGCGCATGTCTTAACATCCTTCTTTGTTCTTTTCCACCTTCAAGGGGTTTCATTCTTGTAATAAATACCAGAGTAGTTTTAGATCTGTCTCCAGTGTCTGTCTCATTAATTGCACTTTTTATTAAATCACACTAACACCCACTTAATGTTGCCTGAATACCTGACATATCTCTGACACTTCCTCCCTGATTCTTTTATTCATAGTACAATTAATAGACCTTTTGCTATTTCACTAATTCTAATTAGTGGTCTTAATCTCAGAAAGGATCTCATTTTGTCTGTATTTAGAAATGTTTTATCCTTTGTGTATGCATTCAGTTTAATTTCTTCCCCTTTATAAAGGTTAAAGTATGATAAGCCGTTTGTTTCAACTCCCTTTGGACTTCTGCGTTGAGACCATTTGAAATAATGTGGAAAATGTTTTTGATGGATGTATTGGAAAATGAAAATTTGCTTTTGACATTTAATTTGGATAAATAGTGAAAAGTCTGAGACGTGTGTATCAGTTCTTGTGCCAGACATATTTAAGGTGTAGTATGAAAAAAGATACATAAGGATGTGTTCTAATTTTAACAACTCTAGATGGAGACCTGGCCTTACAGGGAAGCATTGGGAGCCTGTCCTTGAGTGACCTTACAGCCCATGGAGAATTCTACAGAGAGCGGTTCACTACAAGTGGGGAAGAAGCACTCATCTTCCAGACTTTTAAGTAAAAATACCAATTTTTCTCATTTGACATTTTGTCATATTTGTTTGCTGTTTCAAATTCTTGTTGGCTAAACAATAAAAGTTTAAAAAGATTTTTACCTTTGGGGTACCTGGGTGGCTCAGTGGTTGAGCATCTGCCTTTATTCTCATGAATAAATAAATAAAATATAATGAATAATAAATATTGAGGGTACGAATTTAGATCAGTTTTCATTTAGTTCTCAATGTTCTGGAATGACTTCAGCCTGAAAAAGTTGTTGATGATATGGATGTCATATTATGCATTTTTTTCTATATAAAGACAATCTATATTGAATCTTTTCAGTTTTAGAATTTAGAAGGCATTTTTAGGCCTTTTAGTTTTTAAAGAATGGTTTCTTCAGAAGGCTAAAAGTGGGTTTTCAACATCTTAGGCAGCTGTTAGAAAATATAGATATCCAGCTCTGCCCCCAGATTTTCTGCTCTAAGGAAGTGCTCAGTCTTTCTTCTTTTTTTTTTAAAGATTTGCTAAAGTGATTCTCATGTTTAACTAGAGCTGAGAAAAACTGTCCCCAAAGATATCTGAGAACTTTTTCTTTCATTTTTAGGGGGAGTATATCATAATCTACTGAGAATGTAGATTGATGTGTTTATATTACTATCTACCACAGTGGTGTAATTTTATGATAAATGAGATAATTTTTTTAAAAAGATTTTTATTTATTTATTCATGACAGACACACAGAGAGAGGCAGAGACACAGGCAGGGGGAGAAGCAGGCTCCATGCAGGGAGCTGGACGTGGGACTCAATCCTGGGTCTCCAGGATCACACCCTGTGCTGAAGGAGGTGCCAAACCGCTGGACCATCAGGGCTGCCCAAATGAGATAATTTTTTAAAGATTTTTATTTATTTGAGAGGGAGAGAGAGCAGGAGAGCACAAGCATTGGAGAAGGAGAAGCAGGCTGCCCATCCAGCAGGGAGCCCGAGTGGGGCTTCATCCTAGGAACCTGGGATCATGACCTGAGCCAACAATAGCTACTTAACTGAGCCACTCAGGTGCCCTGATAAATGAGATAATTATTATTTTTTTAAAATTTTTAAAATTTTTATTTATTTTTGATAGTCACACACAGAGAGAGAGAGAGGCAGAGACACAGGCAGAGGGAGAAGCAGGCTCCATGTACCGGGAGCCCGACGTGGGATTCGATCCCGGGTCTCCAGGATTGTGCCCTGGGCCAAAGGCAGGCGCTAAACCGCTGCGCCACCCAGGGATCCCAAATGAGATAATTAATATAAAAGTCCTAACTATCTACCTGGCACACAATAGGTGCTTAAGCAACTCTGAGTTTCTTTCCCCTGTGACTGTGTCCCATATAATTTACTATTATGATACCATGTCCTTTAAAATGAAAACCCATCATAAAAGTTTTCTAATTTTTACTTGGAATGTAGATGCTAAACCTCTTTGGCCTACATTGCCCTGAAGTAAAAAGAAGACTTCTTTCTACCTCCAGGAGACAGTTTTCCCTAGAAACATTGATTCTGTTGCCTAATGTTCTTTACCCATTGGTTCATGGACTTATTTTTGTCCTCTTTTGAGTCCCATGTTGTTACAGTCTTTGAGTGATTCTTCACTTTTCCGTAAAGGCGGGGAAAGAGGCATGAGCCACAGGTGGCTTCTGTGTGAGTTCTGGAATCGAGAGGGAGTCTAGGGGCGCCTGGGTGGCTCACTTGATTAAGCATCTGTCTTGGGCTTTAGTTCATGATCTCAGGGTCCTGAGATTGAGCCCCAGGCTCCCTGCTCAGCCGGGAGTCTGCTGCTTCTCCCTCTCTGTCCATATCCCCTTCATTCATGCTCTCTCTCACTCTCTCTCAAATAAATAAAATCTTAAAAAAAAGAGGGGGGGGGAATCTAGCACCAGGACTGCCCGTCTGTTCATAGCCATAGCCATCACACCAGACTTTATTTAACATGGTTGCCACAGCTTAGAGAAGGAGTTAAGTATTGGAGTTCACTTTGTCCAACCTGAGTGTGGATTTGCATTTCAAAAGCTAAAGCTGTTTTCTAGGGAAACCCCTAAATGAGCCCGTTTTCTTCCAATGCTGACTGGTATCTGGCTCCCAAATCACACTTCTGCGCTTATTCCCAGATACGGCCGGCCTGACCCTCTGCTCCGGAGAGAACACGATGTCCGAGTGAGCCTCCAGATGGCGTCCGTGCAGTATGTCCACACACAGCGCTTTCAGGCAGAGGTGGTGGCCTTCATTCAGCATTTCACTCAGCTGCAAGATGTCTTAGGGCGCCAGCGAGCTGCTATCGAGGGGCAGACGGTAGGAAGGCTCATTACCCTGGGTTGCTTTTCTGATTTTATCCATAGAACTTTTAAGCCTCTAGAGAAAAGTCTGGAAAATTTCACTGCAAAAGGGAAAGGTCTTTAGGTATTTACCTGCTTGCTAGTGTGGTCCATGTAGCCAACTACCTGCAGGAGTCCTACCGTAATTGGAGAGCTTACATCCCTTCTTCATTGTGTCGTGTTTTAATGGCCTTTAAGGTTTAGCTTTAGCTTCCTCTAAAGAAGATAGATGAAGTTGGTGGCTAACACTTTTGGTCCCTTTTGGTATTTTAGTGGAGATACTTCTCTTCAAAAATGTTTCCTTTTTTTTTTTTTTTTTTTCAAAAATGTTTCCAAAGAACATACCGATTATATAAAGAGAGTTTTTTCCAAATAGATTCACAGTTCCTAACTTCTTCATTCGTGGGTCTCTTAGTGTTTTGGAAATATTTCCATGGCACGTCCTTAGCCAAAAGACACACCTCAAGGTCTTTCCATTTAAAAAATAGTTCAGTCTAAACAACTTGGGCAGTACATGTGTCCTAACGACTCAGTAGCTCTTTAAAAAAAAATGACACAGAAGTGAAAGACTTGAATTTTTATTTCATTTGTAAATAAATTACTTGCTAATAGGGACGTAAGTGCCCCTTGGCACTGTACAGCTTCTCAGACTTGGGACCAGGCTGGACACGGCAGCCCTCATTTCCTGTCCCACATTCATTGTCTCATGGCACTGGCTTTTTCAGCAACTGCTGGAGACCTGGCTTCACGAAGATGTAACATGAAAGGAATGTAGCGTGATCTAACATTGAACGTGAACTATCTCAGTCTAGAATATGCATTGTCCGACAGATGATATGTTTGCCCCCCAAACTTAAAATGTCCTGACAGCACACATGTGAGTGTGTGGCGGTGTCTTCTGGTATCTTCACAGAGTTTGGGAACCATAGAAAACGTTTACGGCGTAGTCCTTTGTAAAACTTATTTTTAAGCTTCATTAGGTAAAAGATTATAATTAAATCGATAACAGTCTTTAGTGACAACATTTAAAGTCTTTAATTTAAATTTTTGAATATGTTCCATATTGATTTAGTACAGAATCAAAGTAAAAGGACATTTGATGAAAAGTTTCCTTCTCAATTACTTTTCCTTAACCAGCCAGTTTCTCTCTATGGAGGTAATCATGTTACTAGTTTCCTGTGTATCTTTGAGAGAATATATTTTTTTAAAAATATAAAAGCACAGGGGCACTTGGGTGGCTTAGTTGGTTAGGCCTCCGACTTTTGATCTCAGCTCAGGTCTTGATCTCAGGGCTGTAGGTTCAAGCCCTCATTGGGCTCCACATTGGGCGTGGAGCCTACTTAGTTGAGAAAAGATATACATATATATGTATAAATATGTACTTATTTATAAAAGCAGAGTCAAATTATAAGGAATGTGGGAAAAGAGGATCTTACTGTGTCCTAGTATCCCAGGTATGTTTTAATTTGTTTTCATTGTTTTTTAAATTTCTCCCAATGCATGTTTCCATGGTTGTAATCATAGAGTATATGACCTTTTATTTTCTCTCCAGAAACTTTTAAAATAAACTTATTTGACACGTATAAAAGAGTACCTACAGCATGTCATTTTCAAAGTATGATAATAAAATGAACATATGTGAACCTACAACCAAAATAAAAATTAAAACATCGCTAAGGCTGCTGCATGTGTTCGTACCCCATCCCATCTCATTCCTGTCAACTCCTTTGGTAACTGCTCTCCAGATTTTTGGGTCTTGTGGTCCCTTAAAAAAAAAGTTCCCATATAATATTTTTTGCTTCATTTGTTCTGATCTTTATAAAAATGGTATTAAGCCGTGTTTAATGTTCTTTTACTTGCTTCCCCCCCCCTCCCATTTTCATTTAGGTTGCTACACGTGATTGCCTTTCATTTAATTTCACTGTTGTAGTTTATTGCGTGTAACAATAAAATAGATAAAATAGATTTATCCATTTTCCTGTTGAACATTTGGTTGTTTAGAGTGTTTTGCTGTTGTGTACTATGTCTCCTGGTGCACATGTGTTAAGAGTCTCTCTGAGCAGGATTTCTGGGCCGTGGGGTATATGCACGTTTATCTTTAAAAGACCGCGCCAGGGATCCCTGGGTGGCGCAGCGGTTTGGCGCCTGCCTTTGGCCCAGGGCGCGATCCTGGAGACCCGGGATCGAATCCCACGTCGGGCTCCCGGTGCATGGAGCCTGCTTCTCCCTCTGCCTGTGTCTCTGCCTCTCTCTCTCTCTCTCTGTGACTATCATAAAAAAAAAAAATAGAAGACCGCGCCAGATTGTTCTCTGAAACCATTATGCACTCCCACTGGCAATGTAGAAGAATTCCTTTTAATTCATATCCTTTTATGAATTAATATTCTTTAGTTATATCTTTATTTTGGGCCAACAGTGGTGTAATGGCATTATTACATTTATGTTCTACCTATGCTTTTTTGTGTTATTTTTACTTATTTTAAAAAGAATTAAAAAAAATTTAATTCCACCTACCTATGCTTTTTAAAAGAAACATAAATTGAAAAAAATTAAAAAAAAGAAACATAAATTGAGGAATAGCATACAGTACATACAGTAATGTACTGTAAAGTGTGTTAATTTTATGCATTCAATTTTGAAAGCCAGCATGTTAACCTTTTTTCATAACCTGTTTTCATTTTGCTTTGCATTTTTCATAGCAATCCTATTTTATAGCTGTATAATCCATCAAGTCAGTTTACTTAACCATTTCCTTGTTTTTTAACATTTAAATTGCTTCCAGTTTTTCATTTTTGTGAGTAATACTTCTATGAATAGCATTGTATGCCTAGGTTTTTTTTTTTTTTCTTCCATTTTTTGAATTATTTTTATAGTATTGAATCTTGTAAATGATATTGTTTGGTCAAAGTGATGAACATTTTTGTGACTCTCAGTTCAATACTTCTTTTTTTTTTTTTTGTTTTTTTTTGTTTTTTTCAGTTCAATACTTCTAATAAATGTTGTCTATTAGGATTAAGTACCCTTAAAATGATTATTTTCACCTATGCAGTTTAAGCAGCAGTTTTACTGTGAGGAATCCCTAGCAGTAGGAAATGAGACAATGTGCGTTACTGTGTAACTGGGCTTAACTTCCTGGGTTAAGTAGAAATTAAACAGGATAGTCTTTGAAGTTTTTGTTATATCGAGTTAAGTAAGACAAGTAGATGGTAAAGGAATGATTTTCTGTTTTGAACAGTGCTAAGTGTGTGAGCTCTAAAGAAAAGCTGATTTTCTCAAGGATCTTTAATCCTAGTTGTTTAAAATACTTAGGTGTAAGATTTTGCATTACTTAGATTTATGGAGAGTGCTACAGACCTATTTTGCTGATAAAATTGAGGCTATTTTGAAACTTAAAATTGCTTTCTCCTACTATTGTACAGGTGACAGGTAGTATCCTCTACCTGTGACTTGTAGCTGGATTTTTATTCCTGTATTTTCTAGTGTCTGTAAATAATGATCCAGTAGGACTTGACATTTCTTTTTAATCTTGATATTTGAAATTATAAGAGCATCATGTTCCTCGATTGGGCCAAATATTTTTTACCCCAGAAGTGTGATATGGTTTTCCTGTGTCTTCTGCTTTACCTGTTTTTCTTTTATTTGTTAAACTTTTATTCACTGAGCAACTGGGAGTACAGATTTTTGGTGGAGCTAAGATGTATTGCAGTTTTGAAATCTTAGTACAAGAATCTGGAGTCTGGGTGTTGCCAGTATAAGCTGTGTCACCAGCAGCAAGTTATTTTTCTTGCTCAATTCTCTCTCAATTATTGGAGGAAAATGGAGATACAAAAAATAAATATGCTGTACATTCGCTTAACAATATATTAACGATGCTTTGTAGTTTTCAGAGTGCTTTCACATATACGATCTCATTTGATCCTTATGACAACCTTGTTTGTTCATTTCTGTGAATTATTTAGTGAATGTTCATTGACAAATGTTGTGTCATACAGTCTGCCAGGTGCTAGGAACATAATGGAAAGCAAGAAAGACAGGGTCATTGCCCTAATGGAGCTCATGTTTTAGTGAGATGATATAACCCAGGAAAAAATATAATTAGTTATGATTGTAGTCAGTGAGGGAGTGGTGGGCAGGTGTGTTATTGCCATTTTATCAGGGAGGAAACAGTAATTCTTTACTCTGCTTGTCTGGGACTCTAGCTAACTCACAGAGTTAGCTTTGTGCTTTTCCCTTAATGGGGGAACGTGTAACATGTAACTGTTAAGGCTGTTAGAGAAGTAAGAGCCATGTGGTATTAGTGTATTAGTTTTGAGTCTGCCCCTTCATGCACTGAACTTCATAAAATAGAGTCATATGCTACTAGATGATTTCTTCTACGTGCTCCAAGGGTATGGTGCCATTTCGTCCTTACGACAGCTCTTGAAGGTAGGGCCTATGATTCCTCCCGTTTTAGAGATAAGGAAAGTAAGACTCAGAGATCTAACAAGTTACCCAGGCTCACCAGGCTACTGAGTGGCCAGAGTGGGGATTCCCACTCAGGGAGCCAGGCTTCAGAGTTCCCATTCTGAATTCTTACACTAACCTGACGAAATGGTCACAGTCTTTTATTTCTGGAGGTGAGGTTGTGAAGATATCAGATTCCTTCTATTTGTTTGTCTTTCCCTTCTAAGTTTGCTACAGTGAATATGAGTTAATTTTTAATTCTAAAATTTACTCAACAAAGCAAACAGGAAGCAGTCATGGGCTGATAGACAATACCAACAATTCAAGTACAGTTAGAAAGTGAAAAAGGTAGCTAGTTACTGTGTTGCAAATTCTCCTGACTTATGTACTTAACACCAGAAGAAAGAAAAGCTTTTTTTATGTAATAAAGGCTATATTTTTTCTGTTTAGAAAGTAATAAATGTGTTTTAGAGGTTATTTCAAAAAAGTTAATAAAACTATGAAGAAGTAGAAAATTAAAATTGATTCTGTTTTGTAATCTGTATTTTTCACTGATCAATAGATGAGAAACATTTCATTATATTAGTGTATTGTACTTTTGGTCCTCTTTATTATGGTATAATTTATAGTAAAATTAAGCAATTTTAAGAGTACAGTTCAGTGAGTTTTAGCAATTGTATAGTCTTGTAAGCATAGTCACATCCAGATTTTTAGAACATTTCTGTTATCTACAAAGTTTCCTTGTTTCCCCAGGCAGTCTCCTAATCCTTGTGTCCTGGCAGCCATTGGTTTGCTTTCCATCAGAATAGTTTTGCCTGCCTTTCTTTCTTTCTTTCTTTCTTTCTTCCCTTTCTTTTTTTATTTTTTATTTTTTTTATTTTATTTTACTTATTAATGATAGGTACACAGTGAGAGAGAGAGAGAGAGGCAGAGACACAGGCAGAGGGAGAAGCAGGCTCCATGCACTGGGAACCCGATGTGGGATTTGATCCCGGGTCTCCAGGATCGCGCCCTGGGCCAAACAAAGGCAGGTGCTAAACTGCTGCGCCACCCAGGGATCCCTTCCCTTCCCTTCCCTTCCCTTCCCTTCCCTTCCCTTCCCTTCCCTTCCCTCCCCTCCCCTCCCCTCCCCTCCCCTCCCCTCCCCTCCCCTCCCCTCCCCTCCCCTCCTCTGTAAGTGAAATCGTACAGCGTAGCTCTGTCTGGCTTTTTTCACTTAGCGTAATGCTCTTGAGATCCATCCGTGGATGCATACTGCAATAGCAATGTGATTTCTTTTTATTGCCAAGTAGTATTCATTCATTGAATGTAATACAGTTTGTTATCCATTCACCCACTTTATATCCATTTAGGTAGTTTCAAGTTTTTGGCTATTATGAATAACACTACTGTGAACATTTGCATTGAAATCTTTGTGTGGATGTACGTTTTCATTTCTCTTAAATAAATACCTAAGAGAGGAATTGCTGCATTACATGGTAACTGTGTGGTTAACATTATAAGGAACTGTCTTCAGAATTCTTTTGGCTAAGAGGTCCCTGGCTGGCTCACTTGGTATGACATATGACTCTTGATCTCCACATTTTGAGTTCGAGCCCCACATTTGGGCATGGAGCCTCCTTAAAAAAAAAAAAAAAAATCATTAAAAAAAAGTTTAAAAAATAATTATTTTTGCTTTTCTAGATTCTTTGCTCTTTCATGGATTTTAGAATCAGCTTGTCAGTGTCTACAGTAAAGTCTGTTGAAATTTAGATTGGGATTGTGTTGAATCTGTAGGTCAGCTTTTAGAGAAATGACATCTTCATACTATCCGTTTGTCTTTTTTTTTTTTTTTAAAGATTTAATTTATTTACCCACGAGAGACACACACAGAGAGAGAGAGGCAGAGACACAGACAGAGGAGAAGTAGGCCCCATGCAGGGAGCCCGATGCGGGACTCGATCCCGGGACTCCAGGAAGGCAGGCGCCAAACTGCTGAGCCATCCAGGGATCCCCTCCGTTTGTCTTTTGAGTATGGCATATTTCTCCATTTATTTAGGTCCTTAGTTTCCCTCAGCAGTGTTTGTAGCTTTGAGTTTACTGGTCTTATGTATCTTTTATTAAATTGATCCCTAGATCTTTTATATTTTTGATACTGTTATAAGTGATATTTCAAGTTTCAATTTCCAGTTTTCTGTAGACTGTATATAGAAATGCAGTTGATTTTTATACACTGACCTTGCACCCTGCAACTTTGCTAGATATACTTACCACTTCCAGCTGCTTTTTGGAGGTTCTTTAGGATTTTTTTACATAAATGATAATGTTGTCTGTGAACTTTACTTTTTCCTTTTCAATCTGTATGCCTTTCGTCTCTTTTTCTTCCTTCACTACACTTCCAGTACAATGTTAAATAGAAGGAGTGACAGCAGACATCCTCGCCTGTTTCCAATCGTAGGGGAAAAGAATTCAGTTATTTTAGGGTTGGCAAACTATGGCCCATGAGAATATACATATATATATATATATACACTCATAAAGTTTTATTGGAATACAGCCATGTTTACTTACCTATGTACTATCTGTGGATATTTACACAGTTTTCTTGATTTGTTACAGATTTTTGTATCTGTGTTCCTGAGGAATATTAGTTTGTAGTGTTCGGGAATAGAAAATAATGCCTTTTCTGGTTTTGGTAACCAGGCAGTGCTATCCTTGTGGAATGAACTGGAAGTGTGCCCTTTTCTATTTTGAGAAAATTTCTGTAGAATTGATACTATTTCTTTGTGTATTGTGGATACAAGCCCTTTGATATATGTGTTGTGAATATTTTCTCCCAGTCTTTGGCTTTCCCCCCACTTTCCTAACACTATTCTTTGAAAAGCAGAAGTTTTTCATTTTGATGAAGTCCAATTTTTTTCTCTCACAATGTTTGTCTCTTGTCAAAGAAATTTTTGTCTACCATAAGGTGGCGAAAATTTTCTCTTCTGTTCTCTATTAGAAGCTTTTTTGAGTTGATTATTTTTAGTTTTTTTAAAAGATTATTTATTTATTTATTTATTCATGAGAGACACACAGAGAGAGGCAGAGACACAGGCAGAGGGAGAAGCAGGCTCCTTACAGGGAGCTTGATGTGGGACTCGATCCCAGGACCCTGGGATCACTCCCTGAGCTGAAGGGCAGACGCTCAACCGCTGAGCTACCCAGGCATCCCTGAGCTAATTATTTTTAAAGATTTTTAAAGTAATCTCTGCACCCAACCTGGGGCTTGAACTCACGACCCTGAGATCAAGAATTGCATGTTTTACTGACTGAGTCATCCAGCTACCCCTTGAGTTAATTTTTGTATATTTTGTGAAGTGAGGGCTGAGTTTTTTGTTTGTTTTTTTTTTTTTTTTCCATATATATAGCTAGCCTGTTCCATTTCCCATTGTATTATCTTGGCACTTCTATTGAGAAGCAATCAACCATATAGGCATGTGTGTCTTTTTTTCACTTTCTATTCTGTTCTACTGATTTATATTTAATTATGTGTCAGTACCATCTTGTCTTAACCATTGCCGCTTCATAGTGTGTCTTGAAATCCTAGCGTAGGTCCTCCAACTTTGTTCTTTTTCAAAGTTGTTTTGGCTACTTCAGGACCTTTGTTTTTCCATACAAATTTTAGAATCAGCTTGTCTTTCTACAATAAAATCTGCTGGGATTTTTATTTTGATTACATTGAATCTATGTGTCTGGAGAATCAACATCTTAATAATAATACTGAGTCTTTGGTCCTCAGCTATGGCATATCTCTCCATTTAGTTAGGTCTTCAGTTCCTCTCAGTATTGTGTTGTAGTTTTGGTTATACTGGTCTTACACATCTTTTGTTAAATTGATCCCCTAGGTATTTGAAATTTTGATGCTATTATAAATGATACCAATTTTTAAAAATTTCATTGTCCAATTTTTTATTCAAAGTATAAGAAATATAACTTTCATATATTGACACGTTGACCTCTTATCCTTCAATCTTGCTAAACTTAGCCTAATTCCTTTTGATTCATTAGGGTTTTCTACATAGATGATTATGAATCATCTAATCATAATAAGGGATTGAATAAGGGAGTTGAATAAGGGAGTTACATGTTTTCCTCTCCAACCTATAAGTCTTTTTGCACAGACTAGGACTTCAGCATAATGTTGAATAGAAGTGGTGAGAGGGGTTGCCCTTGCTTTGTTCCTTATCTTAGGGAGAAAACATTCTATAAATATGATGCTAGCTGTAGATCGTTTGTGCATTTGTTGTTTAAGGACTCTGTCCATTCATCTAAATTGTCAGTTTGAAAATAAATAAATAAATAAATAGTCAATTGATTGGCATAAAGTTGTTCATAGGTTCCCTTATCTTTTCAATATTTGTAAATTCTGGGGGTGCCTGAGTGGCTCAGTCGGTTAAGCATCTATCTGCCTTGGGGATTGAGCCCCCATATCAGGCTCCCTGCTAACCCGGGAGTCTCTTCCTCCCTTTCCCTCTGCCTGCTCCCACTCACTCGTGCTCTCTTCCTCTCTCTCTTAAATGAATAAATAAAATCTTCAAAACAAAATTTTGTAAGTTCTTTTGTAGCAATGTCCTGCAATCCTTCCTGATAGTGACAATTTTTGTTTTCTTCGTATTTTCTTCTTCTTTTTTTTTTTTTTTTTAAAGATTTTCTTTATTCATGACAGACAGAGAGAGAGAGAGAGAGGGAGAGGCAGAGACACAAGCAGAGGGAGAAGCAGGCTCCGTGCAGGGAGCCGGACATGGGACTCGATCCTGGGTCTCCAAGATCACACCCTGGGCTGAAGGCGGCGCTAAACCGCTGGGCCACCAGGGCTGCTCTTCTTCATATTTTCTTGATTCATATAGCTGGAGGTTTGTCTGTTTTATCAGTCTTTTCAAATAATTAACTTATTGAGGCTTGTATTATGACTGAGGCATATTCTCAATGAGTATGCCATGTACACTTGGAAAGAATGTATATTCTGTAGTTCTTGGGTATTGTATTAATGTTTGATTTTTAAAAATTATCTGTTTTCTAAATAACTGATTTCTGCTTTATATTTTTTTCCCTTTTACTTACTCAGGTTCATTTTGCTTTTCCTTTTTCTAGCTTCTTACAATAGAAGCTTTTTGATCACTGATTTAATCTTTATTCATGTATATTATAAAACACTTATTTAATATAAATTCTTCATTAAGTATTGTTTTAAGTGTGTCCCACAAATTTGAATATGTTACATTTTCTTTATCAGGCCAAAATATTTTTCTTTTCTTTTTTTTTTTTTTAAGATTTATTTATTTGTTATAGACCGAGAGAGAGAGAGAGAGAGAGAGAGAGGCAGAGACACAGGGGGAGGGAGAAGCTCCATGCTGGGAGCCCGATGCGGGACTTGATCCTGGGACTCTAGGATCACGCCCTGGGCCAAAGGCAGGAGCTAAACCGCTGAGCTACCCAGGGATCCCCCCAAAATATTTTTCTATTTCTCTTGTGATTTCTTTTTTGAACCTTGGGTTATCAAGAAGTGTAGAGTCTACTTTCCAAATAATTGGGGTTTTCCATTATCTTGTTACCGATTTCTAATGTGACTCCATATTGCTCATGGACTATACTCTGATTTTAATTGTTTTGGAATTATGAATTCATGGAACTTTGGGGAACTGGAGGCTTTTTGATTATAAAATTAGGGCATTGATTGAGTCTCTGAGTCCATTCTTCTTCCTGTTTCAGGTGAGAGATCAAGCCCAGCGCTGTTCACGGGTTCTCTTGGACATTGAGGCGGGTGCTCCTGTTCTCCTTATCCCCGAAAGTTCCAGATCAAATAATCTGATTGTAGCAAACTTGGGGAAGTTGAAAGTTAAGAACAAGTTTCTCTTTGCTGGTTTTCCTGGGACATTTTCCTTACAAGATAAGGTGAGCAATCCGTATCCATTACCTTTTCAGTCCAACTAGTATTTGAGCGTCATTTGAAGATTTCGTATGTTGTCATAAGATGACTTGTAACTGCTGTTACTTTTGTGGTATATGTGACTTGAACAATTTTTTTTTGACATTTTGTTTGACATTTAAATTAACCTTTTAATAGAAATATTGAAAATTATAACCTTCACCAATTGTATGCAAGCAAACCAATGGGACCAACCTGTCTGTATGATGCTTTTCTCACAGGCTGACCTTATAAGTGATCAACTTTTTACATGACCTGCCTGTTTTCAGAGGATGGGATTTGGCCCATGGTTTATCTGAACCTGTTCAAGAATATCTTCCTAATAACACCTTATACAGTATTTGGCTTTACAATTTAAAGCTACTTTAGCACTTAACTATTTCTTAGGACAGTATTTAGAGGTAACTGGGCTGAAGATTGTTGCTTTCATTTTACATTCATGTAGTAAAACCCAGACTTGGTACCAGAGTTGGTCTAATGAGCCCCTCCCACCCATTTCCACAGTCCAGGAGACTACTGCTGCTGGAACTTGGGAGGGGGTCTTGTTCTAGGTGTGCATTTTAACGGAACCTTGCTGGTTTCCATGGCAGCTTTGTAGTATATTTGCTTATTAAGAACAAATTCATGTTAGCTTGTCAGAAAAGCACTGAAATTCCTAGCTGGTTATGCCCATCTTTAGTCTGATAGCTAATCAATAGTGAGAGAACCTTTGAAAGAGGAGGTACACAAGATTTCATTATGAGATCTTAGGACTGGCAATAATAGCGATAAATAACCAATATTCATTGGATGCTTCTCATACATAAACCAGTGATAAGCTCTTTACATATTTGTCTAGTTTTTCCTCCTTAGCAACCCTGAGGGGGTATCTAGTTTTATTAATCCCATTTTTTGAGCTAAAGATATTGAGACTTAGATAGGGTGAATCATTCCTTTTGGATAATTCAGGTAGTCACAAGTACAGCGTGGGCCTCAGACTTGGTGTGTCTGCCTTCCATATGCTCTAACTGTGATACACTTTTACCTCCCGCTATTAGGTTTAGATCTGTGTGGGGAGAATTAACTGGGGAAGGCTGTCCCTGTGATGTGCCTTACTGACCCTGGCCTGTGTAGCTGTAGCTCTTTCGAATTTTCTAAAGGGTGTGGCTGAGTTCATTAAAATAATTAGAGGGAAGAACTCCAGCTCTGCTGCCATCACTGCCCACTGCCACTCCAGCTCTGCTGCCATCACTGCCCAAGGAGGAGTGAATCTCTCCTTTGGAGCTGTCTTTTGAGCCCACAGTAAGTTCTTTAGTAGGATATCTTTGTGGTAAATCTTTGTTTTGAGGACTAAATTTTTTAGGAAGAGATCTGCTAGAACCAGGATGGGTGATCAGGTTGGAATAGCACCGTCGTTTCTCTGCCCTTCCTAAAAAAGGTGAAGGGCTGATGCTCTGTATTGGTTTTATCTATACATGGGCTCATGAGCTAACTCGGAAGTTGGCCTCTAAAGAATTGCAGAATATTTGAAGAAATTTTTGCATATGAGTTTCTGTTTTGTTAAATAAGCCAAATAACAGCACATAGTCTGTAGCATTTTAATGAAAGACTTTTCCTGTATTTGTTTTTGAGGATTTGATTTTAAGTGGCAGTGCATACAAGGATCGCTTTTTCTTCAAGGTATAATAGACTTTTTGCCTTCTGGCTATTCTCAAAAACCTTATGGGATTCAGCAGACAATTCACATTCATATGCTTTAAAAAGAAAACTTTAAAAACTAACTCTTTAAGTACCACATTATTTGGGAAAGCCTGCTTATCACTTTTTTGTCCCTTTGATGAGTCACTTCCTTCCCTTGTAGAGAAGGCTTTCTTAAGGACCAATAAAGGAATTTTTTCTTTTTTTGGCTCTAGGCAGTAATTTCTTGATGATCTGATTCCCTTAAATCCCAGGAAAACTTTATTTTGTTACATGCCAGTGATTGTTCTGGAGAATTCCATAAGGGCCGCTTGGAGTGTGTAGCTTGGTAAAGTCTTTGTAATCAGATAAACATGTCTGTGGAGCTTACCTCTCTGCAGGGGCACAGTCAGGCTTAGTTGATCTAGGCCAAGATGAAGAATCACTTTCTTCACCAAAAATCACTTTGCATTTACATTTTCCCTTTGATGTATTTGCATGTGTGAGGTTTGTTTAATATGTATTCCAGTGGTTAAAGAACAGGAAATACTCCTGAAATCAAAGCTTGCAGAGGGGTTATTTGCCTTTGAGTTCCACTATTCCAGTGTGTTTGGGATTGTTTTACACAAATCCATGTCTTAATGAGTGCAGGCTTGGATTTTTTACATATGCTTTCCTTTCATTCTTCTCAACCACAGCTTACGTTTAAACCATAATTTCTAAGTCAGCCTTTCAAAAGCTTTGAGTTAATCTCCTCAAGCCATTGATTTATTTAAACCAACTACAGAGAGGATGTAAAGATGAATCAAGTGAAAGACCAACAACTACTCTCTAGAATTTAAATAAACTAAGCAAAGGGGAAGGTTTTTAATGTCGAAGTATCTAAATAAGAGCAGTTACCTAGCAATTTGCCTTCCAAAAAAAAAAAAATGCGGAAAGTAAGAACTGTCCCCCCCCCCCCCCCCCATTACTTGTAAATCACTGTACTCCAGGTACTGGGAAGAACAGTATTACCATTTCTTTTTCAAATGCTGAGACAAATCAACATTTAGGACAGTACTAGCAGGAAACCCATTCTTCCTCTTACCCCCCAACATGCCTGTGAAAGTGGGTCAGTGGTGCAGAAGCCCTGCAAATACATAACATGGAGGCATGGGTGAAATTTATTTATTTTTTTATTTTTTTATGGGTGAAGTTTAAAAGTCAATTAATGAATCATTCTGGTGACAAAGATTTACCCCGTTAGCAATGAACTGAAGGTACTAAATATGTAAGAAAAGTGTGTAGTGGGATCCCTGGGTGGCGCAGCGGTTTGGCGCCTGCCTTTGGCCCAGGGCGCGGTCCTGGAGACCCGGGATCGAATCCCACGTCGGGCTCCCGGTGCATGGAGCCTGCTTCTCCCTCTGCCTGTGTCTCTGCCTCTCTCTCTCTCTCACTGTGTGCCTATCATAAATAAATAAAAGTTTAAAAAAAAATTAAAAAAAAAAAAAAAAAAAGAAAAGTGTGTAGTGTTTTCAATAGAACTGCAGAATTTTTTTTTTTAAGATTTTATTTATTTATTCATGAGAGACACAGAGAGAGAGAGAGGCAGAGACACAGGTGGAGGGGAAGCAGGCTCCATGCAGGGAGCCCGACGTAGGACTTGATCCCAGGACTTCAGGATCATGCCCTGGGCCCAAAGGCAGGCGCTAAACCGCTGAGCCACCCAAGGATCCCTAGAACTGCAGAATTTATGTTATTCTGTATTTGCCCTTAATTTTTATGCCCTTGAACAGAAACATAATAGGAATAGTCAGCCTCCTGTGCTTTTCCATTTTGTTTTCATTTGCAGTTACTTAAAGAGATGAGAAATGTAAACCCAGAAGAAGTGACTTCTAGGAAGTATAGACACAGTACCATGACTTGATTCTGTTGGAACCATATTGTTACAGATACATTTTCTTAGAATAATAAGCCCCTCCCTTCCAGCAAAGCAACAACCTATATCCTATGGCCCAGAGGTCTGCTTTTGCTGTGTTTGACCTAGACTAAACCACCAATAGCATCTTAAGCCAACAGATAATATATTCCTGCAAGATCGCTGTAGTTTTCAACAGGTGTTGAATTAAAAGTCACATCTCTGCAAATAATTACATGTGACAGGAAATGTCATGATTCCGTTACCCTTTTGTTTATGGAATTTGGGAGGCTTGGGAAGTACCAAGTACCATAGAGTCTTTGAAGAGTCTAAGGACTGGGTTAGGACTTGCAGGAGAGTAAAGATGCAGTCACCTCCATTCTGCCTTCTAGTTTTATTTTATTTCTTCCCAGGAATCTGTGCCTTCAGCTTCCCCAACGGGTACCCCCAAACACAGTATGAGGAAAATGACAAGCACAGAGGACCCGAAGGGAACGCGTTCTGAGGGGCTGTTCATGATGCCTCCTGTTGGAATGAGTCCAGGCAGCCTGAGGAGTGAGTTTGTGCCAAGTACCTCGACCAAGCAGCAAGGGCAGCAAGCCACGCCCTCTGCTAGCCAGGTTTCCAGTAGTCCAGGTAAAAGAGGAGAAAGGTGGGGAGTTCATGAGACTGGTGGGTGCCTCGGGGGGATGCATCAGAGCGGTAGTGAGTCTTTAGTGATAGTCTGATTTTGATATTGCTTTTAGAAAGCTTAAGAATCTTAGCATGTTGATTTTAGCAGTGGGTGACTTCTAAAGTCCAGTTAAATGAGCAAGACACAGTGTGAATAAAGGGATTTAGATGGTCTCTTAGGACTTTTTCCTTTAGGTGAAGGCCGTTGCCCCAAGATAGAGTTAATATAAGTAGAATGATTCCTGCATCCTTAGACATATCCTTGCAAGTTTCTGTCTAGACACTATCCTTTTTCTACTTAATTATTGTTCTGTATAACTCTAAAAAAAAAAAATCAAAGAACTTTTAAGAAATATTAGTGTGAATTAGGTCACAATAGAGATAGTATAAGTAACAATTTTGCAAAGACAGGAAGCATCCAGTTATTGGTGTTCTTTAAGCATTAGTCATTCCAGATAAGAACCTGATTTTAGCCTTTTGGGTTTTTAAAAATTTAATTAAGTTTAATTTTTAATTTTATTTTAATTCCAGTGTGTTAACAGTGTTATATTAGTTTCATGTGTACAATACAGTGATTCAGCACTTCATAATCACCCTGTGCTCATCAGGACAAGTGTTCTCCTTAATCCTCATCACCATTTCACCTATCCCCCTACCACCTCCCTCCTGATAACCATCAGTTTGTTCTCTGTAGTTAAAAATCTGGTTTTTGGCTTATCTCTCTCCCTCTCTCTTTTTTCCTTTGCTTGTTTGTTTTGTTTCTTAAATTCCACATATGAGTAAAATCATATGGTATTTGTTTTTCTCTGCTTGACATTTCATTTAGCATAGTAACCTCTAGCTGCATCCATGTCATTGTAGATGGCAAGATTTCATTCTTTTCTATGGCTGAATAATGTTCCATTGTATTTACAATTTTATATTAGAATATAAGCTTCATAGGGGGAAAGATATTTGTATGTTTTATTCACTGCTGTATCCTAGAATAGTGTCCTGGACTTTAGAAAAATAGCTGGCAGAGAGGAGGTGTTTTAAGAATATTTGTACAGATGAATTTTAAGTCTGAAGAACTGATATATTTAGTGTGGGCTGAATGCTGGTGTTGTAATTTGGTTATCCTGTGTATGAGCATACTGTTAGACATTGGCTCTGCCGCTCTGTGGAGGAGATGAGAGAGGCACTACGTGGGCCCCTACATTATGGCCAGAGTGAGATGTTACAGGAAGGATGGCATGGTGCAGGAGGAAAGAACAGAGAGGCCCTAGCTGAGATCAAGAGGGGAGGGCGATGCTGTAGGTAAGGCTGTTCAGATAGCAAAGGACTTGGCAGTTTTGGGGAGACAGAGGCCCGTGAGTGAGGCTTCAGGAGCAGGGTGGAGAATGGCTTGAGATAAAGTTGGAAAAGTAGGCAGTGGGCTTATGCAGGGTTTTATAGGGGTTTAGGGGGAGTTTTACAGAAACAACTTTGGATTAAGCATAATCATTAAAGCGTAGAAGGAAGAGAATGTTATGGCCTCATTTATTTTTTTAAGGATTACACAGGTATTTTGTGGGCAGTACGGTTTTGTGAGGGCCAGATGGGAATACGTAGGTATATTGGAAGGGAATTTCTGGTGGGCCAGGAGGGAATGATGGTGGTTTGGATGAGATCAGTAGTAGCGGAAATGATTACATATTTGTTCAGGAAAAGAGTTTTGTTGCTGGAAAACTTTATAAGCCTTTGGGTTACATCATCTCTACATGAGACCCCTGTAGGATATCCTTGGGAGGGATGGCTGTCAAACCATTTTGGTCATAAATCCTTTAGGTTCAGCTCATATCTGAGGACAGTAGTGAGACACTGAAGGGATGTGGCACAGTATGTGTGTGGCATAGAAGAGGAGCAGACAGGAAGTGTCTAGCACGGGAGCATCGCAGAGGGAGGCCTTGGTGCCAGAGTGGAGACTTTTGGATACTCAGATTTTTGAAGCAGGCAGTTCTGAACGTTTTCCAAAGACAGAATGAACTTTGTTTAGCTTTTTAGTTTTGTTCGGGGTCATTCCTTTTTGGGTCTTACTTTCTTCATTCTCTCTCTTTCCTTGGGTCCATGTAGAAGATCATGTCTGCCTGCTGGATTGCATTGTTGTGGATCTGCAAGACATGGATATCTTTGCTGCAGAGAGACGTCCACGAGAGTATTCTAAGGCCTCTGATGACAGCAGTGGAGATCTGATATTCCCTTCCTATTTCGTGCGTCAGACGGGAGGGAGTCTTCTAACTGAGCCTTGTCGGCTGAAATTGCAGGTGGAAAGGAATTTGGACAAGTGAGTGGTTTATGTCTGGATAGGTGTCTATCTTAGGTAGAATCTTAATAACTTGGAAATCAGTGCTGTGAAGGTAAGTCTGGAAGAGAATGGGTGTTCTGTTATTTTTTCTAGGTAGCAATGTTTATTGAGTCCCAACTGTGTGCTAGACATGAAGGCTACTATGATGGGAAGAAAACCTTATGTCTTTTTGGAGCTTACATTTTGATAATACAGGGATATAAGAAGGCAAATTAGAAAGTGATTCTAATTTAGAGTTTCAGTGTTATAAACTCTGTTACAGGATTGCCCCTTGGGAAACAAAGACCAACGGGCATGACGGTAGACGCAGGGAGGTGGTGATGGCATTGGGGGGGGCGTATTTTGGAAGAGGTGACAATTGGATTCTATGTTTCAAGCACAATAGATTCTGGACCTGGTGTTGCTACATATGCTGGAGCTCCATTTAATCAGAGTAACTATTGAGATGCAGCTTTGCCCACCTTGCTCTATTTTTTTTTTATTTTTTTTTTTCCACCTTGCTCTATTAAGCAATCTGAAAGTACTCCATAAAGGCTAATGAACTGACTCTAATTTACTTTTTCATTGGCCTCAAACACAGGACACCCATTTTGCAGGTTTAGAGCATTGCTGCAGTTGTCATTACTTCTGTGGGATCATCTGGGAAATGTCTCGAAAAGAAATAATCCCAGACCCCACCTGAGACCACCAGAACCTGACTCTCAAGGCCCAGGCTCGGGTCATGTGAGCAAGGGCCCTTGGTGGTACTTATGTTGGCCCAGCCCATACACAGTGCGTAATGTCTGTCCATTTGGGACATTAATTTTGGAGAAAGCAGCAATGCTTGCGTTTCAACTATAGCCAGAGGCGGGATGTGGCTGTCGAGTAATGAAAGAGGTTCTCATTTGCAGCATTTTGACAAGCAGTCTCCTTATTTGTGGGGAGTGTAGTTTTAATCCCTCTTTGGCCACTCCCTTCGCGGTTCTTGGGTTTGGGTGAGCCATTTAATGCCACCTTTTTGTTTCTCTCTGGATTAACGACACTGTGTTGCTGCTCTCTCTGGGATTTTTGCATTTCATTCTTGTTATTCGAGTGCTCCCTGGCTGGCACTCAGTTATGCTTGGCATGGGCTCTCTCTAGCTTCACTGGCCTAGCAGTCTTAGGAGGAGCTTCGTTCTTTAGAAATGGAACACTTTGTTGTCTTTTCAAGTAATGCTTTCCCCTTCAAAAAATGTGCTTTGTTACCCTGATACTGTAAACTTGACTGGCTTCGCTTCCATCAGTTTTGATGTGCAGGTGATTATACTGTTAGCCCTGATAGGCGATGATAACTCAGTATGAGGTACCCTCTCACCACAGAAACAGGAAGCCGAGAGGGCACTGGGTAGTCCTGCCCAGCCTTTCTTTGTGCCTTGCATCACTGTTCTTTCTTTACTTGATCATATATAGGTTTTTCTCTGCAGACAAAATAATTTTTTTTATAGTCCTCTTCTACTTTCAATCCCAGTCCTCTACTGTACATACTCAGAATGTGGTGTCTGCAGGATCCATGTTGCCCCCTTCACCCCAAGAGGGTGAGGGAAGAGCTCTTCAGTGTTGGGATGAAGTATACCACCCCCTGACCCGAACGTCTCAACCGTACTCTTGCCCATCTCGGCAGAGACCAGTAACAGATTCAGATTTTATCCTGATGCCTCATCTGGATTCAGCATGAAACTCTGGTGTCTGTCTTTAGTTATCATGAAATCTGAAGAGTTAAATGAAGAGGTTGCCATTTCTTTATTGCCCTCCCAATTGTAGTGTTTAAGCTCTTTCTGAGTCTCATGAGATTTTTCTTTATTAATAGATTATTTAGCTAGCTCAGATTTGGGGACTTCATAAGTACATATTTTCAGAGAAAGGGGGCTTTTGGTAGCTGAAGCATGATGCTCAGTTGTGCTGTTGTGCTTCATTTGGAGCCACATGAACTTTTTATTATTGGAAGTTAGAAATGAACTGATTGATAATGTAGGGGTACATTTTAGCTCTTTCTTACATTTGGGTGTGAGCTTTGTCAGTGTTAAATTCCCGACTTATTTGCCAGTGACTTATTTTTCTTTTCTCAGAGAAATAAGTCATACTGTGCCAGACATATCTATCCATGGCAATCTCTCCTCAGTCCACTGCTCCCTGGATTTGTACAAATACAAGCTGATCCGTGGTTTATTGGAGAACAACCTTGGAGAGCCCATAGAGGAATTTATGCGGCCTTACGATTTACAAGACCCAAGAATTCACGTGAGTGAGACCTCGTGCTATCCTGTAACTCTTAACTCTTGCAGTCACTGCCAATGGCCACCTCGCTCATGGGTCCTTCCAGCTCATCTGCGGAGAGAAGGTAGAGCAGCAAACAGATTAACATCTTGACCTATGAACCGCCTTCTCAGCTTGGCATTTTCATTTTGCAGACTATTCTAAGTGGAGAAGTGTACACGTGCATGTGCTTCCTCATCGATATGGTGAATGTAAGTCTGGAGCTGAAAGATCCAAAAGGAAAAGAAAGTCCTGGTTCCTTAGCCAGGTATGGCTTTAATGGTACTATTTTACTCCTCGTGACGGGCATCACAGTAACAGTATTGCCAACGGTACACATATTTTGCTTTAGCATAGAGCAGAGGTTGCAGATTGGTGGTTTGTGGCTAGAGGTGGTCTACACAGTGCTTTTTGGTTGGCTAACACAGTGCTTTTTAAAAGTTTACATTCGCTGCTTTATCAGTAAAGATAGGTTGTTAGGATGTTTCAGTGACCTCTGTACCTGGTGCCGAAACTAATGGATTTGAAAGAGCTGCAGAAATAATATGAAACTTCAGTTTCCTAAGAATTGACTGGTGTTCGGTCGTGTTTTTTGTTGTTGTTGTTGTTGTTTTTTAAAAGATTTTTTTCATCCATTCATGAAATACAGAGAGGGAGAGAGAGGCAGAGACACAGGCAGAGGGAGAAGCAGGCTCCCTGCAGGGACCCCGACGCGGGACCCAATCCCGGGTCTCCAGGATCATGCCCCGGGCGGACAGCAGGCGCCAAACCGCTGAGCCACCCGGGCTGCCCTGTTGTTTTTTTAATGTCAGCACTGTTTAAAAAATTGTATAGTTGACACACAAGGTTATGTTAGTTTAACATGTACAACAATGATTCATCTTCTCTGTACATTATGCTGTGCTCATCACAAGTGCAGCTGCCACCTATCAACGTAGGACATTATTACAATACCATAACTATATTCCTTGTGTTGTACTCTTGATCCCTGTGACGTCTTCACTCCCAAACTGGAAACCTGTACCTCCTACATCCCTTCACCTCTTCCCCTCCCTGCCCCAAATTGACCAGTATTTTAAAAGTATTGAGCTCTAGAACCAGGTATGGAAAGCTTGTAAAGCTGCTAATGGTATCTGTAGAATACAACTTTGATGGAATGCCGTATTTGTATAAACACTAGGAGAGACAAAAGAGCCACCGCAGTTGTACTTCAGTTGCAAGGAGAGGGGGAGACATTCCAAATAGCCTAGGGTGTAGTGAAGTGTAAGGCTTCAATGGAAAAAGTTGTATTACAGTACATTCCTAATGTAATCTTGCTGCCATGCTAAGTCATCAGCAGCTTATAAAATAATACTAAATAAAAGCTGCCACAGGGGACAAAAAGTAGGTGCCAGACATGCAGACAGCAGTGATTTGGAAAAAATGAAGACTTTTTTCCTGATGTGTCCACTGTGGTCCTCAGGCTGCTCTGCTACACAGTCGCTGTGGCTGGCTGAGCAGCCAGTGTCCTGATGTGCCAGCGAGAAAAGCAAGAGCCCTGGAGGGATCCCGAATACTTAAATGTGCCGCAAACCTTGTGGCTTTAGAAGAGGTCCCACAAAGTGCAGAGGATTCAGAAGTACAGGCTCTGGTGTGTCTGCCATAGGGGAGACCCAGAGCTGATTGGTGAGCGGCGATGATGACTGCTTCCCTTGCCAACATTTAAAAGTTGGGGACTTCACGTAAAGAGTTTGGATTTCAGCCTCTTTTGAGAAGTTGAAGGCTTTGACAATACTGGGCCTATGTTTTCACTTGGAAGCATTGGGAAACTGAGGAGCAACTTGGGCTGCCTTCATATAGGGCATGTTTTGCCTGTTGATTCACTTAGTGTGTCACTTGCATGGTCTGGCTGGACCAAGAATTTGTGATTATTGATGGGGAGTCTTTGAGACTGCATTGTGTTTCACACTTGAGCATCTTTTCATTTTGATGTTTTGACAACCATATGAGGTTGGGTGGATGTGACTTCTATCTTTCAGATGGAATTTTTATCTAGCCTAAGATGATATGCTAGAAAAGTGGTTCAGTATTTGAAAACAGGACTTCCAGTCTAGAGATTTCCCTACTGAAACACTCTTTTTTTTTTTCTTCTTATCTTCCCCTTGAGAATCCATCCTGGCCTATATCTAACTCAGTCGAATAAATCATGGTATAACGAGCCCTGGGTCCCACATTGTCTTGTGAGCCAGTGGTTTTTTTTCTGATAATTGGGTATGCCCATAGTTTATTTATTTATTTATTTATTTTTTTACAAAATGAAGTAATTCTGTATGGAATATCATGATGGTACTGAATAAATTATGTATTGCACATTGTAGCTTTCTCTGTCATTAAAAAAAGGGGGTGGGCATTAAATGCACTTTCTCTTGGTGGATCAGTTGCATTATTTCTCTGTATGAAGAGTAGTATTTGTTTTGGTGGTTTCCAGGAAGCTATCGTGGTTATATAAAACTTTGGCAGACTTTGGAGAGAGAATCCTGCAGGCATGCTAGGAATCGACAGATGAAGGGTCTAAAGGGACCCTGACATCCCTCAGGGATTGTTACATGTTTATAGCCTTCCCAGACTTGAGATGAGAAACAAGAATGCTAATGCACCCAGAGCATACTAGACAATGTTACTCCTCATGGAGTTCTTGTGGACAAGATCATCTTCCTGGAAATGAAAAGTAAGAGATAGGGCACAATGACACTGAATCCTTTGTGAGGAGTCTGTTAACAAAATCAATGAAAGTTATTCTTCATAAAACTCAGGTACATGTAGGATTTTGTTCTGTTGTCTCGAATTTAGATAATTTTGAAAACAGAGTTTAATACCATGTCTCCCTTTTAGATTCGACTTCAAGAAATGTAAACTGCTCTATGAAAGCTTTTCCAACCAAACCAAGTCCATTAACTTGGTTTCCCATTCCATGATGGCTTTTGACACCCGCTATGCTGGGCAGAAGGCCAGTCCTGGCACGACAAACGTATTCAGCTGTATTTTTCAGCCTTCCAGGAACAGCAGCACCACCCAAGGATCCATTCAGATCGAACTGCATTTCAGGTAGTGGATCCAGATCCTGACTCTTGCCTTTCTTTATCAGAAAAACTTCCTATTGTGGTCAGTGGGCCAATGCTGTATCAGCTTTGAAACGTCACGGGACTGAGGAATCACTGAACAGATCATAGAAAATGGCTCACCAATGCAGCTCATAGTGTATTAACTTTTCATTACTATCACCATGCAGTTGCAGTAATTGGCCAAAAGATGTCTCTGTTGCCTTAAAAAAAAAAGTTGAGAGCCCAGAATCTTAAAAAAAACCTCCCTTGTAGTCTGTTCTAATAGGAAAACTGAATTGAGAAAAGAAGAAATTATTCTAGTTTAAGGGGAAAGAAGACTTTTGGTCTATGGAAATTATAGGCAGGAAGGTGGTTTTGCCTTGCATTATTGTTTTATCTGTGCAAGTCTTACCCACTTTTCCATTTAAAAGGGCTTTAGCCTCTTTGGACTAGATTATGTTTTTCTGCCTAGTATTATGCTAGGCAGTGATGTGTGTAGAATGAATGTATGTTTTGGGGTCGTACAGATCTGGGCTCAAAACCTTCATCTAACACTTTCTAGCTGTGCGCCCTAGGACAAGTTCAAGCACTTTGAGCTGCAGTTTTGTCCTCTATAAGATAGAGGAGGATGACCATACCCACCTCAAAGGGTGGAGGCAGTAATTAAACAAGTAATTCTGGCCTGCTGCTTGGCACAGGTGGCAGTTCTTATTATTATTATTATACTGATGTAGCTGGTGTTAATTTTATCATATACTACTGGCAGATTTTATGGCTAAGTGAGGATAGGCCTGAAAACTGAAAAATAAGGTTTGAGCTAAAATCCTCCAATGCAAATCCAAAAGGAGACCTTTGGAAGTAATGTTAGTTCTATTCTATTAGTGCTTAAGGTTTATCAGCTATGCTGTAAATACAAATTAGTAAATAAAGGGGCTGGGAACAGCTTCATGGGAAAAAAAAGATCATTGAGATTATTCTTGTATTCATATGCTTCAATGTACTTGACATTTCAATGTGCTGTGCAGTGGGTTCTCAGGGTTGAGATTTCTTTTAGGGAGAGGTCATGGTCACTTTCCATATGCTTTTAGGAGGTCTAGCAAAGTAGACAGACTTTTGCCTGAACTTTTTGGATGTTCAGAAATGGAAGTGCTCATTGCCTCTTACTAATTAAGCCTTTGCAGGAGCCAGGCATTGTCCCTACCTTTATACCGAAATTCTCCTGGCAAAGTGGGTGACATTTGCCCCATCTTACAGGTGCAGCAGTAGAAGCTAGGAGGGCATTGAGTACCCCCTTCAAGGTCACATGGTGAGTGAGTGAAGGGATCAGGGCTCACACTGGGGCCGCTGATCGCAGTGCCCATGCCCCTTCTGGTAGTCATCAGGTGTGGCCACTGCATGTCTGGTGATCTGACTGACCTTGGTCAGATGCTAAGCTGGCTGTGATTTGTGGTTCTTTGGTTTAAGGATAATTATCTGATCAGGAGCCTTCCATATATTTGGCCCTTCTGCAGAAACAATTTTTGGGGGGATTTGCTATGTTATTATTGATATAGTGACCTAATCTGTCAGCTAGTTGTCACACCAATCATATTTTTAATACACAAGGAGCCTTGAAATGTTACTCTGTTTATATACCAAAGGTGTATAATTTCTTGGAGTCAAATAGTAAAGTCTTACCTTGGCTCTTGTGAACAGAGGTACTATTGTGAGTGAAAGGGGGTTAACATGTTCTCTTGATTGGAACTTTTGAACGCTTTCTGTGTCTCAAGAAGAATTGCTCTTCTGTTGGGATTTTGTGTGTCAAATATAAATCACTTCACAGTGTTTAAAGGCTTGAAATATTTTCCAGAAAAGGGTATCAGACATACTTTGACTTTTCAGTTAGTGCATAACTCTGACGATCTATGTTCGAAATGGGGTGGAAAAATTTTACTGAGGGCAACATTTTTTCTCTATTACAAAAGAGTAAAGTGTTTCTGTGAAAAATGCTGTGTTTGTGTGAGGGAGACATGCTTCGTTTATGCCCTTTTTCTAGAGGCAGTGAGCCAGGTTTAGGAGAAACAAGAGACTAGAGATGCCAGACTTAAAAACATCTCAGAATCAGCTTTTCCTGAATAGGAACCCCTTTTAGGGGAGGTAACCATATATGAATAGTAGCTGGAGCTCCAGAGTCACTTTTGGGCTCACAGAACAAAGTTCAACCCAGAAAACTGTAGAAAGGTGTCCCAAGCCCACTTTCCCTTCTGCTCTACCCATCTCTGCCTACTCATAATCTGGTAGGCCGCACCAGGGTTTGAGACTAGGTTTGGGGTCCTCCTTGGGCTTTCACCTCAAATAGAGAATTTGGAGTAATACTATAAAACCAGTATTGTCTGTCTCTCTCCCCCAGCTCTACTTCCAAGGTGCTTGGGTTTATGCCCACATATAAATATCATCTTATTTTTCTTCCTTCTCAGACTAAAAGATCTGGGCTCTCTGGTCAGGTCCAGCTGGAGAATTAGTACTAGTATGTACATTTGGTGTTGGTAAAGAAGTGATCCCAGATATCAGAGAGAGAATGTTTCACTGATCTTCTTGAAATAGCCTGTAGGGAAGGCAACCGACATTTACCAAACAAAAGCCTGTTACATGCCTGGTGCTTTACTTTTTGCAGTGTTTGTATTTGCAAAATGTTCATTTTCTAAGTGAGCAGACAGGCTCAGAGAAGGTAGGTGGCTTACGCAGGATAACACAACTTGTGACTGGATTTAAGCCTGTGCTCTTTCTACTGCACCAGGTTTTCTCAGCCTCAGCAATGTTGGTGTTTTAGGTTAGACAGTTCCTTGTTGTGGGGCTGTCCTGTTCATTGCGGGATGTTTAGTAGCATCCCTGGCCTCTGCCCACGAGATGCCCATAGCAAACCATGCCCCCACCCCATGTTGTGACTGCCACATGTGTCTCCAGACGTTGCCAAAAGTCTCCTGGGGAACAAAATCATCCCTGGTTGTGAACTGCTGCATGTCACTATACTGCTTTCTTATAGCATAAAAATATGATTAGCTTTTGAAAACACACATTGAATATCTTATTAAATCAGTGTTCAGAGTTTATTGATACTCAGAGTGGTCAATTTAAAAAATTGTGGAAAAACACCTGTCTGTGCAAGTTAGTAAAATACTTTTCTCCTTTCCTGTCTTATTTTTTAAAATATCTTTTTCCTTGCAGATCTACAAAGGATTCCTCGTGTTTTACAGTAGTCCTCAACAATCTGCGAGTGTTCCTCATATTTGACTGGCTGCTGCTAGTCCATGATTTTCTTCACACTCCCAGTGATATTAAGAAACAGACTAATGTTACTCCTTCTCGCCACCGTAACTCTAGCAGCGAATCTGCTGTAGTCCCCAAAACTGTGAAAAGTGGAGTAGTTACCAAGCGGTCTTCTCTTCCCGTGTCCTCTGAAAGGCACCTTGAAGTCAAGGTCAATGTAACAGGTGAGCATATGTAGATGTGAGACATTGAGTCTCGGTCTGAATGTTAGGACTGATATGTGTCTTATTAGGATGACTCTTCTATCATCTCTGTATTTTCGTGTGAGCACTTAAACATTTGCATACAGACCAACGGACCAGCAAGTGTCACAGTTCTTGATCTCCATTTTCTGGTGTGAACTGCTGGCTCACACTCAAGGCTGCAGGGCTCTGGGTCCTCCGCTCTGCTTGCCCATGGCACATGCCCAGCTTGAGCACCGTCTGGCCAGTGGTCTTTTCCCTCAGTGTTAAATCTGGCTTCAATTTTCTGTTTGATCTATAGGGCTCCAACAGATATGCTTTACTGAGTTTTGGCAAATCTGATGTGTGAAGATCTCAGTGTTAAAGTTAAATAAGTGGGGGGATTATTTTTTTCTTTACAGAAAGAATATGTTCTTTATAAACAGATTTACTGTAGTTTTTGTTAACTAGCAAACTCTCCTAGTATATCTGTATATATTTGTGTATCTATTGTGTTTGTGATATACCCCAACTACTGCTCAGTGGTTTGGAAGAAGCTGGCTAGCACAGTGCACTTTAAATGGATTTGCTTTCAAAAGTTAGACTAAAAAAAAAAAAAAGTTCAGCCTAAACATGGTTTTTGATGAAAATGAAAAGGAAATATGCCACGTACAGGTGAGTATAAAACTGTCTGCATTTAGTAATTTCAAAAAAATCTACTTTAAATTAGTATATGTTCTTTGTAAACAACTTAAACAGCTATGCAGATGTGTCGTGCCTTCCACTGCCCGACTAACATTAGTATGTGAATCTACTTCCTGGGATTTTAAAATTTTATTTATTCATGAGAGAGAGAGAGAGAGAGAGAGAGAGAGAGGCAGAGACACAGGCAGAGGGAGAAGCAGGCTCCTCTCAGGGAGCCCATTGTGGGACTTGATCCCTGAACTCCAGGATCATACCCTGAGCTGAAAGCAGAGGTCAACCGCTGAGCCATCCAGGTGTCTCTTTCTGGGGATTTTAAAACAGGTCATTGCTTGGAGAAGGGATGCTTTCCTGGGCTTCTGAATATCTCATAGGCCCCCAGGAGACGTAGCTTAAAAATACATACATTCTAAAGAGAGAAGAGAAACAGCATGCCAGTCTTTTCTGTGTGTACAGTGCTCTGTTGGCTCAGCTGTGCCCGGCCAGATATAGAGAATTTGTTCAGGGTGGCAGTGAAGCAGAGTGTCGACAAACATCCTGGAGAACAAATCTTGCTGGCTGATGTCCCCAGAGTAAATGCATTGCCTCATTTGCAACAGCCTGTTTTTTCCAGCCTCCAGCCTTGGCTTGGTTGACAATGCTGTCCTTTCCAGGCACGGAGTTTGTGGTCGTTGAAGATGTGTCCTGCTTCGATACCAATGCCATTATTCTCAAAGGCACCACAGTTCTCACCTATAAGCCCCGATTTGTTGATCGCCCCTTTTCAGGGAGTTTGTTTGGCATCGAGGTAAGAAGTCTATGTGTCAATCAAAACACTGAACGATTGGCTTAAAAGAAAAGCATTTGGAAGAGAATTTTACCTCTTTAGCTTTCATTAGGGGAAATAATTGATGGAATTGGTAGACTCCAGCCCCGCCCCTCTTTGTTTGTCTTCAGATCTACCAGGTTATCCTTATGTGTGAATTCAGTCCCTCAGTGTCAGGCTGTAAACATACCAAGAGCCTAAACCTTTTTCTCTTACATCTTCCCTTCCTTAAGAAGTTCAGGGAGACCCTTCTAGTCCCCATTACAGTGTCAGGCCCCTGCTGTGCCATCAACTTTAACCGGTCTAGTCCTGGGCAAATTAGTCAGGGTAGGGAAGTGGTCCACATTTTCCCACGCCCCCTTCCCAACGTTAAGTTGTTGACTCTGAAGACCTAAGGCTTTGTGGTCACGGAAACTTGTTTATAAGAGGTGTGAAGGATTTTATGTATTGTCCTTTTAGAAATATCTAATCTGTAAAAGAATGTCTCTAGAGAGTCATGCATAACCTAACAGAGTGAGTCTCTAATAGTGCTGCTTGAGGCTCTAATTTAATCTCATAAAGGAGATACTTTGCACTAGAGTAGCCTTTGTGGCCTGAAAATTACATTATGCAATATTAAGTATAAGCTGCTCTGTTTCTTTTAAAGCTGGGGGTTGTGGAGAGGGAAGGAGAAATGAGGCAGATTATTATTTCTATCAAGTGTTCTTAATTCATTGATATCCACTAATGTTCCTCTTGTTATAATATTAGAGTCTTTCATCCAGGTTACTCATCATTTCCTTTCCCTTTATGATCGAACTTTTCATAACCCGTTCTTTCCAGTGGTATTTCAGAAGTAGAATTTATTTTCACTGTCAGCAGCCATATGGCACTTTTTTTTCCCCCCTTTTCATCAGATATAGCTAAATAAAGCCTGTAGAGATTTCACTTCTTGATTACTTGTTTCTCCCATATAAAGAAACCTTAGTTTGAGAGGAAGGGTTTACGTGCTGGTGTGATGTGAGTCGATCATGAAATTGTAGTTCATCTGCTTTGCAAACCACTCCAGTACCAGCTTTGAATGGAAAATGTTGGTGATTGATTAATGAACTGTCAGGTACAATTGGGTTTTGTGTAGCAGAAGGCCCTGAAACAAAAAAGAAAATGAAACTTTTTTTGCTCTAAAGTTTTAGAAAAACTATAGGCAAAATATTTGACATTCCTGGAAGTTCTTGTTTCTAAGGCAGCACCATTGGATCTGAATTTTAAGATCCCTCTTGTACATCATTGGGGGAGAATTTATAAAGGAAGCCAAATGAGTTGATTTTGAATATAGCATAGGAGCTTAGTTTTACATGTTTTCCAACAGCACTGGAAAATGCTCCCACCCTCCAAAAAAGGGGAAAAAAGCAAGGGAGACCAACAGGAATGCTTTCTAATGTATAGGGTTTTTTTTTCTCTCTCTTTTATTTAAATTCTAGGTAGCATACAGTGCAATATTAGTTTCAGGAGTAGAATTTGGTGGTTCATCATTCACATAGAGCACTCAGTGCTTATCACATGTGCCCTCCTTAATGCCCATCACCCATCTAGCCCATCCCCTACCCACTTCCCTCTGCAACCTTCAGTTCTCCATTGTTAAGAGTCTCTTATGGTTTGTTTCCCTTTCTCTTTAACCCCCCACCCCATATGTTCATCTGTTTTGTTTTTTAAATTCCACATATGAGTGAGATCATAAGGTATTTGTCTTTCTCTGATTGACTTATTTCTGTTAGCATAATACATTCTAGCTGCATCCATGTGATTGCAAATGGCAAGACTTCCTTCTTTTGATGGCTCAAGTAATATTCCATTGCATATACATATATACCAGATCTTCCCCATTCCATTCATCTGTCGATGGACACTTAGGCTTTCCATTGTTTGGCTATTTTTTGTTTTTAAGATTTATTTATTTTAGAGGGTGAGCAGGGGAAAGGGTGAGGGGGGAGGGAGAGACTCCTTAAACAGACTCCATGCTGAACATGGAGCCTGACTTGGGCTTCGACCCCAGAACCTGGAGACCATGACCTGAACTGAAATCAAGAGTCAGCTGCACAACCCACTGAGCCACACAGGTGCCCCTGGCTATTGTTGATAAAGCTTCTATGAACATCGGGGTGCAAATACCTCCTTGAATCTATGTTTTTTTATCCTTCGGGTAAATACTTAGTGTAATTGCTGGATCGTAGGGTAGTTCTATTTTTAACTTCTTGAGGAACCTCCATACGGTTCTCCAGAGTGGCTGTACCACTTTACATTCCCACCAACAGTGCAAGAGGGTTCCCCTTTCTCTACATCCTCACCAATACCTGTTGTTTGTTGCATTGTTAATTTTAGCCATTTTGACAGGTGTGAGATAGTATCTGGTATCACAGTTTTGATTTGCATTTCCCTGATAGATGAGTGATGTTGAGCATCTTTTCATTTGTCTGTTAGCTATTTGGACGTCTTTGGGAAAATGTCTATTCTTCTGCTCATTTCTTAACTGGATTATTTGTTTTTTGAGTCTTGAGTTTGAGAAGTTCCTTATAGATTTTGGTCTTTTGTACTATTCTTGAAGTACGATGAAAATTTGATTGTAGAATGGGAGTCTTTTCTCCCTTCTCCTCTCCCCATAAATATATTTCTTGTTGAACTTTTTATTGTAGAACATTTCAAACATATACAAATATACAGATGAATATAATGAATCCCTATATACCTGTCACCCAGCTTCAGTAATTAATATATTTATTTTCAATTATGAAAGTAACAATTATATTACATCGAATTAGGGGAGGGAAGAATTACCCATCCCTTTGTCTGGAATCTCTATTGACATTTTGGTGTGTTTCTTTTTCCTAAAGTCATGGCCTAATATTATTTTGATGGGGCTGCTTGTTCACATGATCCATGTTGTAACTGTCCTACATTCCATGTGATCTTTTTAATTGTCACTTTAATGATTACAAAAGATTCCATTGAATAGATATGATATAACCTGGATTGATCTTAAATTTTTTATTAACTATTAAATAACAAGTGATTTTCCCCCTGTATTTTGCATTATTTAAATTAGAAATTATTTAGAATTAGAAATTGTTTAAATTAGAAAACTTTGCATAAATTAAATTAGAAATAGGCTAATTTATAGAAAGAAATAGGATTATTGAATAAAGGATGTGAGATTTTTAAGCCTTTTGCCATGTGTCGGTGAGCTATCTTTTATGGAGGGGGTAGGGAGAACCACTGTCCACACTCTTAGCCATAGGCAAGAATGCCAGCCTCCCTCTTGGCAGTATTTATTTCATCAGTTATATGGGTCTTTTGATAATACGGGGCTGATTGCTACCAAGATAGTGATTTTTTTTTTCTACTGATAGTTAGACTTCTAAATCAAACATTAATTTATCCTATACTGTATTTCATTCTCTAGGTGTTTTCGTGCCGACTAGGAAATGAACATGATACAGCTCTTTCAATTGTTGATCCAGTTCAAATTCAAGTGGAACTGGTGGGGAATTCTTCTTATCAGAATAGTTCAGGATTGATGGATGCATTCAATAGTGAAGATTTCCCACCGATCTTAGAGGTAATGATGAAAAATGTGTAGACACATTGATACACTCTCAAACACTGCCCGGTGCCTGAATGACTTACCTACTCTGCTGAGCTCAACATTTTCATCACTTCAGCAAATGCAAAAGAAATACAACATTGTCTCAGTCCTAGAAAGTTGTTTCAGTCTTCTGAAGAATAAAAGACATGTTGATTGATATAATCTTGAAGTTCTGTGAAAGTTTACAGAACGCAGAATGCAACATAGGGAGGAATTTGGATTGTGGGTATAACCGAAGGTAGAGTGAGTCTAAGCGGAGGGACAGGATGTCAATGTGGGAACAGGTGCGCAGGGGTAGAGTAGTCCATGTTAGGAAGTAGCTAAGTCGGGTGGAAGGGGCCCAGCTGACATGAAACAGAGGAGGTCTTGCCAGAACAAAGTTGTGTGTAGGCAGTATGGAGGCCACAAGGTGAAGACGGGGAAGGTGAAGCCAAGCAAGGAAGGTGTAAGGATTTGTAAGGATTCTTGGGCCGAGGAGGAACAGTTAATCCGTTTGAACTGTGGGAGATTGAAAGAGAGAGAAAAGCTATGTTGATTTTTTAATCTATAAGGACAAAATAAGTAATAAACCAAGTGCCACCCCCAGACTTTCCACCAGTCACCCCAGTTTTAAGTGGTCTTGTGCTGGTGTCTTGCTAATGTCGGAGACAGGATTGGGGAAATACTAGTGTGGCACTGGACTGACTTATGGTTATGTTTGGAGAAAGAAGAGGTAATTTTTGTTGAGTGGGCAGTTGGTTTCAGAGATTTAAAAAAATTAAATGAATCAAAGCAAAATGGATTCACAGAATGCTAATAGGCGATCTCATTCCTTCTAGAGCCGTTTTCTTATTCTCTGCTTTGGTAATTAATATACTTGTAAGGAAATCATCTGACTGAAATATTCATTGCTATAGTAAATATTCTAGCTTTTTATTTTTTATTTGATGCAACTTTGTGAACATTTGACCTCATAGTAGAGATGTCTTACTTCATGACTCTTAGTGCTTAATTTTAAGATCCTCTCAGTCTTCAAAATGAAAAAAATGAATATAGTGTCTGTGGACTTCTAGAATTTGAATTGGGAACTATACATACACGTAAGAAAGAGGTATGGGTGTAAAAGTGAATGCAACTTGAAAAAACTGCTGCCTTTTCAATTTTGTTAGATTCAGTTACAAGCCCTGGATATCAGACTCTCCTACAACGATGTTCAGCTATTTCTTACCATTGCAAAATCCATCCCAGAGCAAGCTAATGCTGCAGCGCCAGACTCAGTGGCCTTGGAGGCCAGCTCCGTTAGCAGTTACCTTCCCGGCACATCTAGAGCTGGAGAGATCAGAGAGGGGACAAGACATACCTTAGATCCTGTCTTGGGTAGGTGTGGAACTATGAAACCTACTCAGGTTGCCTAATAGCTCCCCTTCTGGTTAACTGTTAAGATTTTCTTTTGCACAATTAAATTGTTCAGAGTATAATTGTATGTCATTAAGTGTAATTATAAGTATGATGCTGTAATTTTTAAAAATTTAAGAACAAATACAACACCCCAAACTGATGGCTCTAGCCTACACTAGTTTTCCTTTTACCATTTCTTCCAGAGTTCTATGAATAATGCTAAAGTTGTTTTAAACTTGAGTTTTCTGCCAGTGTAATGTGAATAACACTAAATTTCAGTTTTCAGCTTTTATAAACACAATCAGTATTGGGAAAAGATTCTTAAAAAATTCAGTGTACACTTTGGTATGTCTCCAGATAGGAGCCCATTTTTGTCTAGAGAAATGTTTTAGCCAGCAGTTTCTGAATTTCTTTTCTTTTTTCTTCAGTTACGCAGTGGACTAACTTATGTAAACTTACTTATAAAAATTATGTACGTTTTTTTCTAGAGTTACAGCTGGCTAGACTGCAGGAACTGGGATTCAGCATGGATGATTGTCGCAAAGCCCTTTTGGTGTGCCAAGGTAATTTGCACAAGGGTTTCCTTGACTTGTTGTCTATCTTGATGATAGGCTTGCTTCTCATATGCCGCCCCCACCCCCACCCAACCCGCTCCCACAAGTTGACTGAGAACCGGACTGTGTTTTGAAGGCCCTCTGTGGTTGTCTGTGGGCTGAACATGATCTTGGACTGGGCATAATAACAAGCAGCGGTATTTCATAGTGGATGATAATGGGGCCCTGGGGCCGATGCTGGGGTTCAGGTCTTTGCTGCTTTTTGATTACTTATTAGTGACTTGGGCAAGTCACTTAGCCTCTCTGTACCAGTGCTTCCTTATCTGGAAAAAGAGAATGAGAGGACTTCCCCTGGAGGTTTGATATAAATAGGCACTATAGACAAAGCACTTAGGCAAAGTGCCTGGCACACAGCAGGTGCTTTATGCTGTTAGCCAGTGTTCGGGGGTAGTGGTAGTGGTGGTGATACTGGTAGTTGTGCCCACTGAGCTCCCATATGCCTCAGCCTGAGTTTCCTGATTGAATCTTTGTAGCCCTTAAAGGTGGGCATTATTGTCCCAGCTCCAGGTAAGGAAACTGGCGCACATAGGTTAAGTAAACTGATCTGAGATCCCCCATTAGTGAGAGGCTAAGATGGGCTGAAAGCCAAGTCTGCCACTGTTCTCTCTGCTGCAGAGTACCCCCTTTCCTCCTCCCTCCATATTGCCCTTTCTCTTAAAACAGGAAGATAGAGCAAAAGCTGTGTCATTTCTAGTCTGCGCTTGCATGTACATTTCTCTACCTCTTTACATACTATGTAAATCCATACATATAAAGACACATGTACATATAATATTGTGTGTATGTTGGCAGATTATACTGCAAATACAATTTTATAACCTCTTTTACAGTACAATTTTGTTGAATTATAATTACAATACCAGAGTCTTCCCATGTCGTTAAAATTGTTTATAAATACTGAATTGTTTTATATTGACCTAATGATTTAACTATTCTTTGTTTTTCATTCATTAAATATTATACACTATTCTGTAACAAATATTTTCTGGTACGAACTTCTGTCTGTATCTTTTAGAATTTCCTTGGTGGAGGGCAGCCTGGTGGCTCAGTGGTTTAGCGCCACCTTTGGCCCAGGGCCTGATCCTGAAGACCCAGGATTGAGTCCCACGTCAGGCTCCCTGCATGGAGCCTGCTTCTCCCTCTGCCTGTGTCTCTGCCTCTCTCTCTCTCTGTGTTTCTCATGAATAAATAAAGTATTAAAAAAAAAAAATTTCCTTGATGGCCAGACCTAGTAGTATAAATATTGGCTCAAAGGGTATAGATAGATTTTTTAGACTTTTTACTCAACTTGGCAGATCTTCTAAAATGTTGTACCAGGTCAAACTCTAACCAGTTATGTGTGAAAATACTAGTCCTATCACACAGTTGTTCACATTAACTATTACCTTTTTCCTTCTGGAAAAAAAGAAAGGCGGATCTAGTTATCTTGCATTCCTTAGCTTTGTTTTTACCTAGGTGTCACTGTTAGTTTAATTATCTCAATACCCCATGGTGTTTACATTTTCTATTCTTTTATCTCTTTAACACAACATTTCTTTTTAATTTCTAAGAGCTTTTATGGTTTTTGTTAATTTTTATTTCTTTAGTACTTCTTAAGTCATTCCATTAGTCACAAAAATGATAACAAGAACTAAAGTTAGTAGAGCCTCTATATGTTCCAGGCTCTGCTTGTAGGAGAACTTTACTTGTACTTGTCTGTTTCCTCCTTGTGGCAGCCCTGTGAGTGCATGCTGTCAGGCATAGAGGCACTGTGTAAATTGCTCAAGATCCAACATCTTCTAGGTGCTGGAATCAGAAGCCACACCATCTTTCTCTAGAGCCTATGCCCTTAACCATTTACCCCTGTGCGGTGCACTGGATTCTGGTAATTTATAAATATGGGATTGCATTGTTTTCCTTTGCTTTTTTAGCTTTAGCAGTCTGGTAGTGTTCAGGGGACTATTATTTTAACTGTTGTATATTACACACATGCACTTCTCATTGCTGTCTGTTCTCAAGGAATTTGTGACCAGTTGAGAAGAGGAAGTATGTACAGATTAAGACATTTGAGAACAGTCACAAAGTAGCACATCAGTACGTACAAAGTACAAAACTACACAGCAACAATTACATACTTCCCTACTCAGTGACATCTAGAATTTGGACCCTATCTTCTCCTCTCCTCTCCTTCGTCAGATGTCATACTAGTGGAGGGATGGCTCCTGGAGGCATTTTGAACTAAATCATGAAGGATGGTGAACTTGAGTGGAATGTGTGTGCAAGGGGTCTTCATTCTTTTTGCTTAGAAGTAGACTTCCTATATGATGCCAGGTTTTTTCTTCTTTTTTAAGTTTAAGAGTACATCTGGGAGCAGGGTTCTCTTGGGCTGTCCAGTAGGTCCCTTAACACTTTATTTCCCCTATGAGCTGCTTCAGTGTCTGTAAAAACTGGCTGAACTGATCACCTTTAAATTTTCTTGAAGGCCAACTGAAAAAGGCGGCAAGTTGGTTGTTTAAGAATGCCGAACCTCTGAAATCTCTTTCTCTGGGTACGAGTGGCCGCGAGAGCCAGGGGCCTATGGCGGCGCGGCTCATTTCTGGAGTGGAGGTGAAAGCCGAAAGCGTGTGCATCTGCTTCATCGACGACTGCATGGATTGTGACGTCCCTCTGGCTGAGCTCACCTTTTCCCGTGAGTGTTTTCCGAATGTTCACATTCATCTTGAAGATTTGCGGTTATTGCCGAGTTATTTGGGGGCCCGTCTTCTTTTTCTTCTTTTTCATTTTTCTTTTGGGTGTGTGTGTGTGTGTGTGTGTGTGTGATGTTCATGCTCCCCACTTAGTAGTACTATGGGTGAAATTTAGTTAATTGTTTTACATATGTTTTTCATTATTTGTATTTTAAAGAAATGTCTATGTATTTGCCATATGTGGCCTTCAGCCTCCAGTTTGGAAATAATAGACATTGTCATTGATGAAATTTCTGTTATATTAACAGCTCTAGCTAAATAATTCCTGATGTCTCCTTTTTGTTTATCTTTGTATGTATCTAAAGACTGTAATGAGTCCTGTTATTAGAGGTGTTTAAAAGATAAGCTCAGAAAATGCTCTGCTCTATGTTTGAAAAGGAAGTGCACAGAATCTTAGACTGTTCACCTCAGAGAGCTGTCCGTAAGGGCCCTGAGAGCCGTCCGTCAGTAGTGGGGCAAGAGGACGAGGACCTCTCCCTCAGCCATGTCATCACAGGCAGTGTTAGATGGGGCTTCTGTGGAGAGTACAGGAAATCTCACCACTGGGTTCACTTTCAATTTTCCACTTTTTCAACCTTGCTGGCCTCTTTTTACTTCAAGGAAAGATCTGTCCTGGGGATTAAGTTTGACCTTCTGTCCACGGGAGAAGCTTCCTGTTCCCTGTGCTTCAAGCCCCACAAGGGCCACTTGATTGAGAGTAATAGCTGGAATTTTGCCCGAGTGTCTTCTGCAGGGAATAATTACTTCTTATTTTTCTATGGTAACCTTAAAATTTTGAGCTAATATTCCTCAGGACATAACTGCTCTTACCAGCCTGCCTCCTGATTTTCAGATATTCAGGGCAAAATATGTTTTTTTATGTTCCTGCACACTTCAGATGCACCGAGGTGCCTGGGTGCCGGGGCTGGGCTGGGAAGGGAAGGAGGCAGAGGAGGCCTTTGCCTCAGGCACGACATGGAAAGGGGTGCCAAGAGACTCAGGAATGAAGACAAATAACACTTTAACACAGTGTTGTTTTGTTTTTTTTTTTTTTTTTAAATCACAGTTCATGGAGAAAACCCATGATGAACAAAATATCAAAATTTTGTGTGCTTTCCTATGAGGTCATTAGTATCAGGTAGGATTAGTGTCTGTCTCTTTGCTGAGACTTAATCCAAGAAAGAAAGTTCTGGTTGTTCTTGCCTGGCAGCTGCTATAACATATGCTTCCTTTGCAGGTCTGACTTTTCTGCAGCATGTAAGAACTAGCCCTGAAGGGTACGCCCACTTCACCCTCTCCGGAGATTATTACAACCGTGCCCTGTCAGGTCAGTACCTAACATAAGTGATCGTGGGATTTAAAACCCACACTTTAATTATTTGCCTGGGTCTACCTCTACATAAATTTTGCATGAGGGGAGGGAGGCGGGGCCAGGCAGGGAAAGGTGAAACACAAGTGACTGCATAGGCACAAAAGATACAGATTTTTTTTTCCCCTAACATATCTGATATGTTGCAACTGAGTTATTTAAAAACAAGTTTTCCTAGTTAGTTCTTTTCAGTGCTAGAGTTTGGGTCATTCTAGAACATGAGATTGCTCAGGAGCAAAGAATCATTTGGCCCTGACAGAAGCTAAATTTCAAGGGAGATTTCTGCCCATAAGCATTTTAAACTTCAAGCCTCCTTCCTCCTTGCTGGACCTGTTTCATTAAAAGCATACTGAATCAGTGATAATGTACAACCTGCCATGCCCTACTCGCTCAAGCAAAATACAGTTGATCAGAGCAGGTGATTATGGAATCTGGATAATAATGCAAAAACGTTTTCAGGTTTCTTTCCTTCCACTGGAAGGATCAAGGTAAGGGCCCATACACACGGACATTCAGGAGGCATCATAAACCAGGGCTGAGCAGTTTGAGTGTGAACTTTGCCTTAAGATATTTCTTAGTAGGTGTGGACAGAATAGAGCCATACGGCCTGAGGCTTAGACCCCAGAGTGACTGCTCCCTCTGATTTCAGTGGAGAATGAAGTGTCATCAGTTGTGCTGCTGCAGATGGTTCTAGAGTGTATGTTAGTTAGCATTTTTTTAACTGTTGAACATGTTTAACTTGAGAATACTGACCGAAGTCTTACTAGTTGAGGGAGACTCTTATGGGGCATATGGAAGCCATTTTTCTGAGAATCATTCATTTTCCCAGAGCAAATCTTACTTTTAAAGTCCTATGAACACTTTTAGGTCACTAAAGGTCAAGTAGTGCGAAGGGACGAATGTATCTACTTATTGCTACATATTGGGTTGGATTTCTGTTGGTCAAGAGGCTGATCTGTGACTGATGGAGTATTATAGTTAGAAAACTTAAAAATGAACTGTCTTGAAAAGTTGAGTCTTTAAAACCATGGAGAGGTACCATTTTTCTCACCTAGCACGCTGGCAGAAATTAAGTGTGACTCTACTATGAGCCACAGAACTCTAACTGCTTGCCATTAGAACTGTAAGTTGGTACAAGCACTTTGGAAAACAATCTGATGTGCAGCAGGGTTAAGTATAAGCATACTCCACAGCCCAGCAGTATACTTCTAGGTCTGTACCCCAGAGGATCCCAAGCCCCCGTGGTAGTATTCTTCCTATAGCTATAAATCTGTAGGCTCAAGGGAATATTTCACAGAAGTAGAATGAATACAGATTGTGGTGTGGTCATAAGCAGATTACAATTCACTGGGGAAAATAAATGTGCCACAGCTATGTGGCAGCGATACGAGTGAGTCTCAGAGGCACGTGGTCGGGCAAAAATAGAAACTTGCAGAAGAAAAAAAAAAAGAAACTTGCAGAAGAACATGTATGGCAGGATTCCATTTACATAAAGATCCCCCATAGGACAGACTCACCACTATGTTCTGGAGACACGCATGTATCTGTGTGGTAAAACTATAAAAAAAGAGCAAGGAAATGAATAAAACTCCAAACTAATGTTTACTTGGAGTTGGGTGGAAGAGGGTTGGTGGGAAGGGAGCTGACATGGGAGAGTGGCACTCAGGGACTTCAGAGGAACTAAGGATTTTCTATTTCTTAAGCTGAATAGTGGCTACATGAGTGCTTGTAGTAATTTTATTCTTTAAACCATACATATGTGTTGTTTTCATTCTTTTTTGTACACAGGATATTTGAAGATTAGAAACTTGAAAAACTTAAGTGAATGAATTTCCAATTATGCTCTACCTATTTATTCAACCAGTGGGTTCTTAACATAAGCAGGAGAATCAAATTTAATGGAATTTAATGGTTACTTCAGCCACTGAGAGCACTTTTCCATCCTGAGTCTGAGACTCCTTTTTCTATTTTGAGTGGATCAAAAGCAGGTCCTCCCTGCTCTTTAATAGCGAGGGTATATATCCTCTGTGCCTTTCTTCCTCCCACCTTGGAGACCCTGGGGCATGTGTCTGTCCTTCCACTCACATCCTCTAGACAGCACAGACATCTGTGGGGTGACCTGTAGCTAAAGATGGTGCTTTCGCTGTGAATCACGTTGGAAATAGAAAGCTATTAAGCCAGAGTTTGTCCTTGCTGAGCATTTGTGAACAGCGTTCCCCTCTAAACTCTTGATATCTGCCTAACAGATGTCTTCCTTCCTGTGTTCTTGTAGGCTGGGAGCCATTTATCGAGCCATGGCCATGCTCTGTATCCTGGCAACAACAGGCAGCTAGTCGCCTCCACCCTCCCCGACTGAAGCTGGAAGCCAAGGCCAAACCCCGCTTGGATATCAACATCACTTCTGTACTGATTGGTGAGTGGAAAGTTGTGTCTAGAAGACTGATACCTTTCTGTACTGCAGTCTTTTGTCTAGAAGACTGTTGACCCTGGTTTAGCAGATATCTGAGCCCACATTGGACATCACCCATTCACCGGGGCTGCTCTCCTGATAAACCCCAGCCTAGCTCATGGTTCTTTTCATCCCATTGCTCCAGAGTTGGCATCTTGTATTAATGCTGTTAGTGATCAACCAAGAGCTGAGACTGTTGGGAAACATAACTCTCTCTCTGTTTGGGATGAATCTTCTCCCTGATGATGCTTGGTCACAGGTTTTTCTTAAATATCTGAGAAGTGAGTATAGATTCCCTTCTTTCAGGCTACTCCTACACAGAATAATTCTTAAAAGGTATAATTTTGACCTTGTCTTTACAGTAGGATAAATTGCCTGTACTATTTCCTATCAAGTCATCATGTTGACCTGACTCTGAAAATCACTGGGTTGAAGGGTTGCCAAGCTAATGGTGTGTGTTCTTAATGTTTTTTGAAAACACTGAAACGTACATTCCTGGATTCACTGTAGTGAGTCGGAACCACTCTGTGCTTGTATTTATATCATCTAAGAGAAAAGTAACATTCTCATAACAGTCAGGTGTTGCCTGCCTTTGCTGTGAAAACCCACTCTATTTGAATCATTGATCTACATGGTCTGATTTTTGGTAATACTGGGTTATCTGAGTGATAACACTACTGCAAATCTGTGAACTTTCTTTAGTGGATGTGATTGAGGCTCATAGGATATCCATTGGCTTATTTTGTGTCATAATAAGATGCAGAAAACGTATAGTGAAATGAGATGGTAAGTTTATTGATTCCAAAGTTTTATTTTTTTTTTTCGTTTTATTTTTTTTTATTTTTTTAATTTTTATTTATGATAGTCACAGAGAGAGAGAGAGAGAGAGAGAGAGAGGCAGGCAGAGACACAGGCAGAGGGAGAAGCAGGCTCCATGCACCGGGAGCCCGACGTGGGATTCGATCCTGGGTCTCCAGGATCGCGCCCTGGGCCAAAGGCAGGCGCCAAACCGCTGCGCCACCCAGGGATCCCTGATTCCAAAGTTTTAAAACCACTGTTTGACATTAACGGATTTCATTCATTAAATTTGCCCAATTAACCTCATGATCGTTCTGTACTGTATTATTTTGATACTATGTTATTTCTTATATAATGTGTTCATCTGGAAATTTAGATAAAGTTTAGCATAGCTTTTTGGAAAGCTGTAATAAACAAGACCTTAAAAGAGGTTTATTGATATTTCTGATGAGCATCTATTTAAAAATGTCTTCCAAAAAAAAAAAAAAAAAGAAAATGTCTTCCAAAAGGCATTCTTTTCTGTAGTAAAGCTGTTTTTTTTTAAAATCTCCAATTCCTTATTTCTTTCTTTTTTCTTTTTGAAAGATTTTGTTTATTTATTCATGAGAGAGAGGCAGAGACACAGGCAGAGGGAGAAGCAGGCTCCATGTGGGACTTGATTCCGGATCCCAGATCACGCCCTGAGCCAAAGGTAGACGTTTAACTGCTGAGCTCCCCAGGTGTCCCGTCCAATTCCCTATTCCTAATGCTGTGCTGAAACCCAGAAATATTACTGTGACCCCTTAGCGTTTAAATAAGTCTTACATATAGCCAACTATTGGAACCGCAAACTGGAGATCAACAAGTTTTGTTCTACAAAGTATCTTACCTTAACTAGTAGAAAAGGTCTTTCTCCAGGGATGGTGCATCAATTATTTTGTTAACCTGCCCTTCCCATTATATTTCCCTTCTAAAAATAGTAGAACCACTCCTGGAGAACTGTCCACTGGATTTCCGCTTCCTGAGATATTCGTAGTCTTTTTTTTTTTTTTTTTTTTTAAGATTTTATTTATTTATTCATGAGAGACACAGAGAGGCAGAGACACAGGCAGAGGGAGAAGCAGGCTCCATGCAGGGAGCCGGATGTGGGACTCGATCATGGGACTCCAAGATCACACCTTGGTCCAAAAGCAGGCTCTAAACCGCTGAGCCACCCAGGGATCCCTGATATTGGTAGTCTTTAATAGCCTCCTCACTGGTTTTTCTGTCTTGAAACTCTGCCCCCTTAGCATAGCATAGCATAGCATAACATAGCAAACCCTTCACAAACTACTTCCCTTTTCTAGACTGCTTTGCTGTGTCCCTATCCCAGTATGTTGGGCCAGAGTCACACTACATTATTCATTGTTCCCTAAAAGGGCTATGTACTTTCATGTCTTTAAAATCTTTGCATATGCTGTTCTCTTGGCCTGGAATGTCCCCGTATCCCTAATCCCATTGGTAAACTTTTGATCTCTAACCTCTGCTCATTCCTCTCGACCCAGAACAAAAGTCCCCATATCTCGGAAGATTCCCGTGGACCTTGGTGTGGACTCTCCCACTTCTGTCAAAGCAGAATAAATCTTCCCCTGTTCTGTGCTCCCGTAGAATTTTATTTATGTCTTTATTTTAGCTCCTTCCACTTTATGGTTTTGTGGTGATAGTTGTTTGGCTAACATTGATTTCTTTCAGTGGAGCATGAGTTCTCCAGGGGACAGACTTTCTGAGAACCTAGCATAGCGCCGAGCACGCAGTAAGGCATTCAACAAAAGCTTGTTTTGCTGAATTGAAATTATTTGACTCAAACCCTCAATCTTTTCTATTTCCGTTCTTAATATCTTTGGGGAATTCTTTCTAGACCAGTATGTAAGTACCAAGGAATCGTGGATGGCAGATTACTGTAAACAGGACAAGGAAATAGATTCAACCTCAGCAGAAGACTGGATGGGCTCTTCAGTGGATCCTCCATGCTTTGGACAAAGTAAGATTTTTCTCTACAAATGTCTGACTAAATCACAGTTGACCAACACAGCCATGTTTCATTGAGAAATCCAAATAGAATCATCATTTTCTGTGAAAACAAAACAAAACAAAAAGCAACCTGTAGGATATTCTGTCTTGTGTAGTTCTATTCTAATCTTTGCAGGAGACACTTTTCTGGCACAAGGTACTGAACTTTTAATATGGGCTCTAATTCCCCCTTTGTGGGAGAGAAAAGATCTGCGATAGTTTTCTAAATTCTAGTAACATTGCATACGAGCTGGTACTTCTGAAACACAGCAAGATCAGCCACTGGTTGGTGTGTTTAACTTGGCAAAACTTCCCAGTTGATTTGGACTTTCTGATTGGATATTACAAACTGTCTTTTCAGCTTTCTAAATCTAGAGGTGCAGAGTGTGGATATATTCTTGAAGGGAGGACCGGCAGGAGCCCATATGGAAGAAATTGTTAAAAGGAGGGCTCCGTATTGTTCATAAAGCAGAAAAGAATTGAATGCCCAGCCTTTTGAAGAATGAGCAGTCCGTTTGTTCTCTCTTAACGATGTTTTCTTTCCTTATTTAATGCCCTACCATGGAGCTCTGATTTCCTTAGAGCAGGGGGTACTGTGGCGGCTAACCATGTGGCCCTTCATTTCTCCACAAGCCATTGTCCTCCAAATTCAACTCAGCCTAGCTCTGTCCGGGTGGTTTCTTTGGGGAGTCTTGGCTGGACTTCACATAGCTCACAAATGCTTAAATATTCCCTCTGGTCTGCAAACATGTCACGGGAAGATGGATTTTCTGAGTTTATGAAGTATTTGAACTGGTGCGTCTGTCCTCAGGGTGTAGAAGTGGACCGTCTGCCTTGCACTTCCAGAAGGAGGACAAGGAAATGTCAGCTACGTTTGTTCTCTGTATTCCCAGGCCGTTGCTTCTGAGTCTCCAGGTCATTGCTCAGGAGCCAGGGCTTTTCAGATATCATCAGCTTCAATTCTGGCTCCTCCTCTAACCTTCCCAATTTGTGTGTTAAAAGAATGTACAGTCTACCCAGAAGACTCTGTATAACCTTTGTAATATGCAGTGTGTCCTAGAGAGTATGTTGCATACAAGGGGATTGAGATACAGACTCAGTGTAAACATAAGGAAGGCCTAATCTTCAGGATTCTGCTGAAGGATTTTCTTTGTCTCCACCCCTCCACCTTTAAAAAAAAAAATTTTCTCCTCTTTCTTTGTAGTTAATAAGCTGCCTTATCTGTGTTGAATGCCAATACCAAATTAAAGCTGGATTTTTATTTACCTATAGATTTTTATGGTTACCTAGGCTGCAGGGGTATATCTTTTAAATTAGACATAAGTGAATATACCTGAATTTCCAAATCTCCTTTCCTGTTGAATGTTCCTGGGCAACACCACATGTGACAGATGAGATTGTATTCTTTTAACAGGTCTACTAAATTAACTGTGGGGAATTTGTTTCGAAAGTCAGTAGACTTGCACCTTGTTGAACCGATCACATCTTTCAGTTCCTGTTGATGAACATTTAGTTACAGTCCCCACAAATTTGTGCATTTCATTCAGGCCAGCTTCAAAATGATCCCTTGAAAGAGAGATTCTTTTTTTTTTTTTTGAGAGGCAGGCTCCCTGCAGGGAGCCCGATGTGGGACTCTATCCCAGGACCCAGGGTCACGCCCTGAGCCGGAGGCAGACGTTCAACCGCTGGGTGGCACAGCACCTTAGAAAGTTCAGTAGTTTTGTACTCAAAGGACATTTAATGGAAATACCAAATGTAAGTGTTCTAAAAACTTCCATGTTTAATTTATAATCTAAGTAATACTATGAGGTAACCCCTTGGTGGAGACTGTTTAAACTTGGAATGCACATTGACTCTTTCCCTTGAAATTTCGAAACCTCTGGGGGATTAGCATTCTGCTGCCACTGCCTTTCCAAATTGGGATGGAGCCACTGCCACCCTCGTCTGTGCTGGTCGGTCTTGGTAACTTTTCCATGCCATTTAAGAGCATACATACTTTAAGTGAAAAGTCCTCAAAAGGCTTGTCATTTCTGTTAAAGAGAATCTTGACGATGTTTTCTTTCCCTAGTCCAGAAAAACAGGAGCATGCTACTGTGACACATCCTCCACAGTAAAAGCCAGCATAAAAATATCTTGCTCACTTTGTCAATACTTTCTTAGCTCTTAGCAATCAGTGAAGGGAACGATCCTGTAACTGCATGATGCTCGCTATTTTTATAATGTACTCTTTTTGTGCTTATGTTTTGGAAGTGGGTCTTCTTATTCGCTTTATTTATTCTTACCCTCTAACTTTGTCTTTCCTGTCTACCAGGCCTCCCCCTTGTCTACCTTAGAACTAGGAGTACAGCCAGTCTGACTAACCTAGAGCACCAGATCTATGCTAGAGGTACAGTATAGCCAAGCGAGGGCTTGTTTTATTTTCCTATTTGAAGAACTGCCTTGTACACTAAATTTCTGTGAATGGGAGCTGAATGGGATATCCCAGGTTTGAGTACTCTGCTTTATTTTTTTTTTAATTTATTTTATTTTATTTATTTATGATAGTCACATAGAGAGAGAGAGAGAGGCAGAGACATAGGCAGAGGGAGAAGCACGCTCCATGCACCGGGAGCCTGACGTGGGATTTGATCCCGGGTCTCCAGGATCGCGCCCTGGGCCAAAGGCAGGCGCCAAACCGCTGCGCCACCCAGGGATCTAGTACTCTGCTTTAATAGCAAGGAAGACCACTTCAGACTGATGAATAGAGTGACACCTTTTATCAGGAGCAGGTGATGTGCGTCTTCCCTCTCTCCTAACTCTCCACGCTGTGGAATCAACTCCATGGTATATGGTGCAGAAATACCCAGTGTCTGGGGTGATTTCTCTTTTTGAAAAATAAGAAAATGGAGGAAAGCCACCCTCCCTCAGGCAGTGCTGCAGGTCTTTGTTTATAGAATCCTTAGTGAACATTTATTCTTACAGCGATGCAAGGGGCTCTGTGGAGTAGAAGCTGCCGTGACCAGGAATTGAGCTAAGAAAAAATTTACCAGTAAATATTTGCAAAGACACAAACCTTGGTTTCTTTAGCTATAAATTGAAGTGCTTCAGAGATAGGAAATGAAATGTGCCTCATTTCTGTCTCTGACCCTTTAAGTTTCCAAGAATTTGACTAAGAAGTCAATATGATAGAGAACACCTTAAACCTCCAGGAATGGGAATCCCACGATGTTCATTCCTTCACTTGTTTGAAGGAGTGTGATTTAATCGGAATGATTTATGTCTGTACTTGGCAAACACCAGGTCCTGCCAGGGTCATGATATATTGTGTAAAAAAGACCGTTTGAGCTTCCTCTACCAGGAGTTTGGAACAGGGATGTTCATACATGGAGGCAGTACAAGGGTCTTTCCTGCAAGGTTTTACCAAGATGGATGTGGAGGGGGAGGGTTCACAAAGGAAGCCTGTGATCCCATCTTCATTTATTAATAGATTTAGACGCTCAGCTTTTCTGCATCTGTTATTTAATCTTTCAGGCTAAGTAGCCTGGGCGCCTTCCTGATGAGGGAGACGGAGTAATTTGCCTTTGTTCACATGACCAGCTGGTAGCAGGCCTGGGACTTTAATCTGTTTCTTATGATTTACAAACCAGGTCCTTTCTGATAGACTGGACGCTTACATGGCGTGGAGACCTGCACTGTTTATAAGGGCCACATTGCTCTGTGAAACCAGCCCAGCAGGGTAGCAATTCCCTCAGCTGTCTGAAACCCAAGTTGGACTTGAGGAGCCCTCTATTCTCTTGGCCTATCAAGGAATGAGGTCTGCTCACTAGAGGCAGATTTTCTGGGGCCACCAGGGAATACTGCTCTCTTGGATGGACTTGGGAATGTTGTTCCCTGGTGCTGTGCCAAAGACAAGTATGCAGTTGACTCGGGCTCCAGTGTGGGAGGTGTCGGATTTGTCCCCTGGTGTCGGGTTTGGATTCGTGAGCACTGCATGTTAGTTATTCTCAGAGGCGCGCGCTGCTGCGGTCTGTGCTGGTGGGTGTGATCAACCCACGAAGCTTGGGGACCTAAGCAGTGTGCTGACCCCGGCTGCTTCATTCCAGAGTGACATACTTGTGACTGTCTTTATATGGACGCCTAGCACTTTCTCCTGTATTGCAGTGTGATCAAAGCAATTTGCCACCTGTTCTTTTTAAATCTAATTTGCAAATGGAAACTTACAGTCTGGCTCACAGTGGGATATGAAAGCACATCTGGCTTCTTTTCCTCCTGGGTCCTTTATCTGCTGTAATAAAGCAGCTTTCTCATGCACTCCTGGAGAGGGAGGTGCCTTTCAAGGTGGCACAATAAGCCCTGTTTACCCTGCAGACAGCTCTTAAATCTTTTACTCCCCCTCTGCTCTTGTCACCAGCCTCACAGCTACTCCTTGATTTTGTACTTGATGTCATTTTTTTTTTTTAAAAGCCAACCTTGCGAACCAAGTGAAGTCATTGGCATGAGAAATGGGTCTATTCTAGGTGGTTTTCCATGAGATGTTCTAGGAGATTATCATCGGAAGTATGTGGGGTATCTCTAAAGACTAACCACAGAATTGTAGGGACACCCTGCAGATCACATGTTTGTTTTATCGGATCACCATTTCTCAGATTCCCTTGAGCCATTGTCCTTAGCAAAACAGAACTTGCCTTAGCTTGAAATTGCTTGTTTTTGCAGCATTTATAGTACTAGCTTCTGAAAACTTTAGGAGGCACAAAGGAGAAGAAAAGAAAGTGATTACTTTTTAAAAGCCAGTTCCTGACTTTTATGGTCCTGGCCCAGGCCTTATTCTGGCGGTGGGAGAAGGCAGGGTCTGTTGCAGTTTACCTTCTTGTTTTGCTGACAGGAAACATGTGGACCTGTAAGGTGTGTTTAATTTTGCTCTAGAGTTCTCGTCGGGCAGTTGTGGTCACCTTTAGATGTCATTTTGCATGGCTGTGGACCACTGGGTCCCGGTGTTGCTCAGCCTGTCCTTGCGCTTTAAAGCTGGGCGCACAGTTTGTGGGTGGTGCCCGTGAGGCGTGAGCGCATGGCCGGTGCCTTTGGGGTTCTGTCTCCACCTGCTCTCAGTGTGACCCACCGACCCACGGGACCTTGGTAAGAGGAGCCGTGTCATACCTCATGGCCGGGCAGTGGTGCCGGCAGAAGGATCTCAAGGCAGCCTGGATGCTGGAAACCCATTTCTGGCCGCATGGTCTCTTGCTTCTCTGTTTTCTTAGAATGGTTATAGTCAGGTCTCTGGGATTTGGTTACTTGCAGTTTTGGATCAGTCAGTGTTTCTTTCCAGTTTCCCTGATTAGAAGCGATTTTATGAAAAGAAACCCTACTTTATGCCCCTTTTGTAGAAGCCCTAGTTCCTACCTAGTAGCAGACAGTGGTGGTATCTATGTTAAAAAATGAGCTTAAAATTTCATTTAAAAAGTTTTTGGATACTATACTTCTGATCCTCCAGGGAAGGGGAAGAAAGTATTAGTTTAAGAGAATAAAAAAGAGTGGTTTTTTAAAGATTTTATTATTTATTTATGAGAGACACAGAATGAGAGATGCAGAGACACAGGCAGAGAGGAGCAGGCTCCCTGCGGGGATCCTAGGATTCCAGGATCACGCCCTGGGCTGAAGGCAGATGCTCAACCACTGAGCCCACCACGTGTTCCTGAAAAACGTGTTCTTTCTTTTGTTAAAATATGCATAACATGACAGAAGTATAGCTTTTATGGAAAGGGAGGCTGTTAACGGGCAGGCGTTTTGGACAAAGTGTGAGTGTGTATGTGCACTGTATCTTGCTATGGTTGGGGTCACTCGCTGAGAATATATTCCTCGGGGCTTGTGGGGGTCCATCTCCCTCTGCTGATAGCAGCCAGTTAGGGCCTGGTTGAGGTTAGCTCTCCTGAGGTAAGGTTCACTAGAATCGTGGGAGGATTGGGGGCTGGGAGTAGTCCCACATCACAGCTAGCTGGTGCAGGGACCGCCACCATGTAGCAGACAGCAGACAACTTGGAGATCCCATATGTCCCACTGACACCTGTGGCGGCGCCGTGTCTGTGGCCGCCACCATCCGCCCCTCTGCAGGAGAGGCAGTCGGGGCACTGCGCGTGGGTCTGGGGAGGGTCTCTGCCACGCACGGAGAGGCCTGTGCTAACAGCCTTCCTCTGTTTGCCTGTAGCAGAGGTGAAGACCCCCAAGCGCCGGCAACCATTCGTCCCTTTTGCTCTGAGGAACCACACGGGCTGCACTTTGTGGTTTGCCACCCTGACCACCACACCCACCAGGTAAGGCACGCCGAATAGGTCACCCTGAGCCGTCTCTGCCACCAAAGGCTCCTGAGTGCCAGCCCAGCACAAGGTGGGCCCCTTCAAGAAGCTCTTAGGATTATAGTTGAATTAATAACTTGCCGTCTTGTTGAAATTTATGACAGAGGTGGAATCTGCAGCCAGAGAAGTAGATCTCAAGTCTGAAATGTCCCAATTATGACCCTGACCCTGGGGTCACATTATGTTTAAGCTAAAAGTCAAGCAAATTAAGGATGTGAGTAGGAAGTGGGAAGGAAAAGTCATCCCATCTTTTCTCCTCCGTTCTCACCACTACCCCCTTTTAAAAGAAGCTGTATGTGGTAGTTAAACCAAACATCCTGCACTTTTCTTCCAAGACAGCTTTGAAAACACCTCCCATATTATCCTCACCAAGAATTATCTTCAAACCTAAAACAGTTCATGGCAGATGGAAGTGGGTGGAGTTTGGAGAACAAAAGAGCATTTACCTGGGCCTAGTGAGGATGTTCTCTATCAGCTGCCTGCCTGCCTAGACCTTGGCTCTACCCTCGGGGTACATGCTGATCTTTCCAGTTTAGGGAATGAGAGGTGCATGAAGTAAATAACAGAATTGGCCAATTTGAAGCCACATTTCTCCTGCTTCCACTAAGTATGGTAATGCCCCTGAGGAGGTGTTTTTTTTTTTTTTTTTAAAGCAGTTTAGGTCTGTTACATTCCAGATAGTAACTTAAAAACTACTTTTTAAAACTCCTGACTGTGTTTACCTGTATTTACGTCCCGATATGTACTGGACTCACTCGCTTGCTGGAGTAAGTGGTGGAGCAGTGTTAGCTTTCAGCTGTTTCTCAAGCTTTACTGAGGCTGTGATTGTCCCAGAGATGACTGCAGTTACCTCTTAGGTCATCCTGGTAGCCAGGCTCCCTGGGCTTCTGATGGGGATTGAGGTCCAGGAGGGGCTTCTGCACCCCCAGCATGGAGCTCCGGGTGAGAGGGAGTTGAGAGAGAAAGACGGCCAAGCTGGTGTTGTGTGATTTGGTTCCAGGGCTGCGCTGTCCCACAGTGGGAGTCCAGGGCTCGTCCCAGAAGGGAATGGAACATTTCTTGATGATGCTCACAATGTTAGTGAGTGGCGGGAAGTTCTCACGGGCGAAGAGATTCCCTTTGAATTCGAAGCAAGAGGAAAGCTAAGACACAGGTAAGGTGTGGTTCATTCTTTTCCTCCCCCCAAAATATACTGGGTAGATCTCTCTATTACAAGAGATTGTCCCTAGTATTTTGCCCTTTCCCTTGCCTTTGTTAATGATTTTAATGTTTGGTTTTGAAAAGCTATTTAGAAAACCAGTGTTTCCTTCTGCTATCTTGGGAATACACTTCTTTCATTAACAGTCCCTTTATTTGACATGAGGGATGATGGCCAGTGTGTTGCCCCTAATTTGAGGGATGTGCAGATGACGACACTCAAGTTCACTCAAGTTGTATACAAGCCTGGTTTTCAGGATGTAGTGGCGACATGGTTTCTTATGTTTTTACTTTATTTGAACGTTACTATGGTTGACACACAATGTTACATTAGTTTCAGGTATACAACATAGTGGTGTGGCAGCTCTACATTATCCTATGTTTGCTGCAAGTGTGACTACTGCCTGTCACCCTGCAGCACTATTACAGTGCCACCGACTGTATTCCTCATGCTGTACCTTTTCTCCTCGTGACTTGCTCACCTCATAACTGGAATGACATGCTATTCTTAAAAGGTTGTCAAAGCATGTTGATTTTGGTTTTAAGATGTGCGTGTGCTACATAGCACTTTCAGCAAGCAGGTGGGTTCAGGCAGCAGGGCCAGTCATGCTAAGAAATTCTGATTCTAAGAGGATAACAGTGACTCATCGAGGGAGACTGCCAGTTGGTCACTGTTGAAACAGCCAGGCAAAGGATTGGACTAAACACGAAAGAAGGTCTGTCTGGTTATGAGAGGTCCTAAAATGCCTTTTTTGCAGACATGTTTAAGGGGAAGGGCAATCCAGTGGATGGCGATAGGGTGAGACACTTGCATGTGAGCCTCCTATCCATTGTCAAGCAGAGCTGAAGTATCAGAGCTCGGCTTCGGCCGTCTGGCCTTATGCTTTCATGACGCTTTAAGTCTTTGTGTGCAAAGCTGCTCCCAAGTGAAACAGCTCTTCCTTGCGCACAGCTCGGACCAGCACACATGATTCTCTAGTGGCCAGCGTCCCGCACTTGTGGGCCTCCCAGTGATTACATAGGAAGAATAGTTTATACAGTCACCGTGCTGGGCACACGTACCTGGAGCCACAACAGAATTTCCAGGGATGAGTGGTAAGCGTGTTCCTGTTCCACAAAGTTCCTGGAGAAGCTAATTATAGAACTGCTGGCTGTATTTCTTCATCAGCACTGCCTCCGTTGCGTCAGGAAGGGTTTGACCTCTTTGTCATTTCCGTTTTAGCATACATGTCTAGTAACCCATTTTAAGTCCCACTGTTCTGCTTGAATTCATCAAAATAAATGCCTTCTCTGGCTTTTCCCTCCTTGGCACACGGTGCCCCACTCCTTCCCTCCCCCTTTCCTGTCAGCCTTAAATCCAGTTCCCCATTTTGGGCTTCTGGCTTGAATTAGGCAAAATCTAAAATAGAATTAAATGTGCAATTTCCTCCTGTTCCTCCCGTTCTGCCCGCTGCCTTCTGCTCCAATTTCAGCCGAGCACTTCAGCCCTAAAGCTCTGAGGGCTTCGTCTCTCATAACCTGTCTGTAGGCGTATAGGACTGAAGCCAAACAACCGAGTGGGGTTCTGAGAGATGTAGGATTTTCAACAAGGGAACCAAGAAGAAAATGTCATTTTATGCATTTCCGAGAGTGTGGTTATATGATGAAATTGCTGGTACAACACTTTTACTGGCCCACTGGAATGCTTTTAGCTGACGTCATTATTTTATAGAGGTGGGGGTGGGGGTGGCGTGCGGAAAGGACCCCGGCATGTGCGCAGGATTTGCAGAGTTTGTACAAAGGGAGGGTAAATGCCAGTCTTGCTCGGGCTTTACAGATCTTGCACGTTTGTTTTAAGTATAACACCCAGTTAAAATATTCTCTTGATTTTTCTTGCATTAGGTAACCACCAAAAGGCTTAGCCAAGGGGATTTTTATATCGTTATATAGTAAATCAGATTTGACTCTTTGCTTCTACTTTCCTTCCCTTTTTAAGATCATGCTTAACATCCTTTCCCCTGTTCTGCCTCATAGACACACCCACGACCTCCGGATTCATCAGCTGCAAGTGAGAGTGAACGGCTGGGAGCAAGTGAGCCCGGTGTCCGTGGACAAAGTGGGGACATTTTTCCGCTATGCAGCACCCGATAAGAATTCATCTTCCTCTACGGTGTGTGGCTCTAAAATTGGTGTTTTAGGGCACAATCTTGCCCCAGCCATGTGCCCTTAAAGCCAGAGACTAGGACACTTCAGCCTGTAACCTCGCTCTGGTGAAATTGTCTTGTTCCTCATTTCCCCTGGCTCTAGGAAGAAGACACAAGATTATTTGGGGTCAGGCATAGGGATTCATAGTTGCTACATAGGTCAGCCACCAGTGGTTAATTTCAGTAGAAAAAAAGATAGAAAATTAGTGTTAACACATACTACCTCACCTGTGCAGACCCATTTCATACTCAGTTGGCCCAATTGGCAGTTTACTAATCTGCCAAACATGTGTTGGCTCTACTTCCGCATATTGTCATGCTTCCTTTGTATACGATATTCTTTATATTTCTTGTAATGCTGTTCCTTGATCCTTCTAGCTCTTGTCTCCAAATTCTGCTTTCTGGCATAAAGACCAATGTCCACTGTTACTCATTTTCTGATCACACACCCTTTCACACACCCTTGCCCTAATGTTACCCCAGCCTGCAGTTAGGGGTTGAGGGCCTACCTGAGGAGAGACGCAGGCGGCCTCCCTGTCTGGAACGCGCAGGTGGAGGCTGGCATCCTGGCTGCTGTAGTGGTCATGGGCGCTCTCACCCACTGCTTAGCCATACTTTGTAGGATTACATTCCTTACTGGGGAGCCAGTGATGCGTCAGAAAGTGCAGATTGGCAAAGACATCGTAGCTTTCCTTGTGTTCCCTTTATTGATGAAAAATATCCTCAGAGAACGCTGTTCCTTCCTCTTCTTCTCTTGGACCCTAAGTTTCGTAGAAAAGGAGACTTTCTTTCCAGATTACGTTCCTGCCTAAATTTATGTCTAGTCATGAAAGGACTAATTCTCCCCAGAGATAGATACCTTTCTGTTGTATTGTTGTGTCATGGAGAAATTCTGTATATTTGGAATGATTGAAAAATCAGTATTACATTTCTCGTATCCTCTAAGATAAGATGTTTTCTTTTCATGGCAGACCATACTTTACTAAGATTATTTATAAATCCTATTCTTACAAGCAAATTACGTTGTCATTGAATTTAATGATGCCTGTAATCTTAGGTCTGTGCTGACTCTGACTTTTGGATTCTTTCTTAGATTGGCAGCCCAAGCAGCAGAACGAATATTATTCATCCGCAGGTTTATGTGAGTATGATTTTCCTGTGTCTACTGAGTATATACACTGCACTTGAACCATACATTGATGTCCTAGTGATCACAGGACTTTATGACCTGTGTGTGATTGGAATTGATCTTTGTCCTTTCCTATTAACAATTTACCTTCCTTTTATAAGAACTTTCAAAGAAATATTTTCACTAACTTGGTATATTAGACTGTTACGGGGAGGAGGAGAAAATGCAAATGTTGTGGTCCAGGTTTCCCTTCTCTTATTTCCTTTTTCTTTTCTTTCTTTCTTTCTTTCTTTTTTTTTTTTTTTTTTTTTTTTGAGAAAGAGACAGCATGCGAGTATGTGGGGGGAGGGGTGAAGTGGGGAGGGACAGAGGGTGAGGGGGAGAGAGCATCTTAAGCAGGCTCCACACCTAGTGCGGAGCCCAAAGCAGGGCTTGATCTCACAACCTGGAGATCAAGACCTGAACCAAAATTGAGAGTTGGACGCTAAACTGTCTGAGCCACCCAGGCTCCCCCGTTTTTTCTTTTAAGTTAAAATATAAATGAACCCTATGCAGCTATGTGCATTTCCCGGATTTTGGTCCCAAGATTGTAAAAGTAAATAAGAATGAAAAATAGTAAGTTTTATTTCCATTTAGCTTTAGAAACCTCATCAGAGGATGATATTAAAAAACTGTCTTCAGAATTTTGCTTATAGTTTCTTCTTTCTGATGGTAGTAAGTTTTGAAATGTGAGATTTTTAAGTAAGCTTAGAGACAGCAGTGTCAAGATTTAAAATCATTCTTGGGCTTTGGCTCTCTTGGGGATTTACTAGGCTAGGTCAGTGGGAGCTTTGATATTTGTGCTGGGATTGTGTCCCTCTAAATACCCTCCAGAAAATGACAGTTTGCCTTTTCACTGGGATTTCATGGACGTCTTGATTCAAAACGAGCTCTTCGTTTTATTGTGCATTAGGTCGGTTTCCACATACTGTTTGTTTTAATAAAAATGTTGGTAGTAGGAAAAGCTTGGATGTGGTGTCATTTGTTTCTCCATAAAAACAGCATTGTCAGTATGTTCTGAACACATTCAAAGAATGATAATTGCAGAAACCTTCTCTTTGGAGTACCTGATGTGGAGTTTGATACTTAAAAAACAAAAAAAAACTTCCCTGGCATTTGCTAGTAGAATGAAACGTGTGTTGAATGTCTGAATGAACATGTGGAAACAGAAAGTAGTGGCTGTAGCCCAAGACCAAAAATAAATTATTTCCCTCCACTCTGTTAAGTTTTGGAGCCTCGGTGTCCTGTTTGTGAAAGAGCAATTACTGAACAAAGCTGAAAAAGTTGCAGAGAAAGAGAAGTTTGATTTTTAAAGTCCTTTGAAAAACAAATGTTGTTTTTTCTGCAGGCGTGTCAACGAGCGGTGTATGGGTCTAGAGAGTAATTTTTATGACATTTAGGGGGAAAAAGTAATTATTGTTCCTGTGAAAGGCATACCAGTACAGACAGCTCTTTCTTACACACTCTCTGGATTTTACAAAGACAAGTTCTAACCTCAGAAGACTTCCTTCTGTTTTTCTGTGTGTGTTGGGCAGTATCCAGCCCATTGTTAGCGTTCAAGGAGTGTTTCTCACTTTAATGTTAATCTGGGAGAGAAATACCACAGAAGGTAAATCATTTTATGTTCTGCAAAGTCCTACCCCAGTGTTTCTAAACGTTTAGTTGCTTTGGATGATCTTTATTCCCCTCCAGTAGAGTTGAAAACAAGCCTCGTTCACAGTTTCCATATAAGGGCTGATGTGTAGGAACCCAAGGGCATTGTGAATGAAGGGTAATTTCCAGCAGACAGTTTCTTATCAAATTGCAGGAAGTTTGGAAGATTTAATAGGTTATTATGGGTCTTAGTTACTTTATAATGTGTCTAGAGGCCTAAGACTGATTTTTCTTTGTGACACATTTTGTGATACCACATCTGAGTAGAGTATCTGTTTTTCTAGAAATGTTTAGAATTGGCTGTTTTAACAGTGTGTATCTATAGCATATTCACTTCTATTAAAGATGAATGGTTTTAGGGCTTAATGACTAATTTCACTGAAGGGTTCTAGTAATAATAAGATGCTTTTGATTTAGGCACTCTGGTTGGTATTGTTGTATTTTGTGTGTTTTTTCAAGAGCACAGCTATGACACTTTTATTCCTGTGTTTTTTGCAGTTCTCTTCACTCCCACCTGTCCGGGTGGTCTTTGCTGTGACAATGGAGGGCAGTGCTCGGAAAGTAATCACTGTCCGATCTGCCCTCATTGTGAAGAACAGGCTTGAGACACCAATGGAACTAAGACTGGATAGCCCATCAGCTCCAGACAGTGAGTTTTGCCATGGTCTTCCTTTATCTTGAGAGGGTCAAACTTTTGGGTGGAAGACCATTCCCTAAAGATGCTGACCCTTTTTTCTGTGGCAGAGCCTGTGGTGCTTCCCGCGATCATGCCCGGGGATTCATTTGCTGTACCTTTACATCTCACTTCTTGGCGGCTACAGGCCCGGCCTAAAGGATTGGGTGTATTTTTCTGTAAGGCTCCTATTCACTGGACCAATGTAGTGAAGGCTGCAGAGGTTAGCAGCAGCAAACGAGAATGCCACTCTATGGACTTGGACAAAAGCCGATTCTTCAGGTATGCACAACACTGCAATGGCGTGTAAATTTTCCTTTTTAAAAAGATATTCATTCTCTCTCTGAGGACTCTTAGTGATTCAGTTGTGCTCGTTTAAAACCCTAAAGTTCTTATTCCTTAAGTTCTTATGTTAGAGCTTATAAGGCTTCGAGGGTTAATCTTTGGTGGGTATGCGACTGTTGCTTATCATCTGATATTTATGGGAGAAGCAACCAGCAAGCACACTACTCACAAGATAAGAAACTTGTATGTGTGCATCAGCATAAAAAGAGGACATGCAGAGAGGGAAGTAAAAAGTATTAGCCAGTACCTATTTCTAAATTGAGACTCAGAATCTTGGGGGTGGAAGTTTTTCAAATGACAGATTTCAAAGGAATTTGGAGGAAGGCTCATGCACCTAGTACTGACTTGCCTTGGGGACCTTAACAAAATTATCTAATCATTGAGACTCTTGTTTTCCCCTTCTGAAGCATATAGGTAGTACATTTCTAGATTCAATGTTGGAAAAAACACTGGATTGGTATTGTTCAATCCTTCTAAACTTAGACTTTAAACTTACTTAGATCAGAGACTATCAGCTTTAGTTTTCTCTTTAGTGAAGACAGGCATTCATTTACTTTAAACTTCTAGAAGAGGTGCAAGAATAATGTAAAGAATTCTAGTATGCCCTTTACCCTGATTGGCCAGTGGTTAATGGACTGAAGGGAGAAATGAATAAATACGCAGCCATAATGGAGTGTTTAACAGTTTCCTATCAATGATTTATAAAAACAAACATCAAAGATTTGAATAGTGCTGTCCATCAGTGTATGTCATAATTGGCATTTATAAAGCACTTTAACAACTCCAGATCGTATACTCACTTCAAGTATATATGGAATAATTATCAAGAGAGACCATCTACTGGGCCATAACACAAAGATCAATAAATATTAAAAGAATTGAAACCATACACAATAAATCTCATCACAATAGGATTAAACTGGGCATCAGTAACAGTAAGATGCCTGTAAAATCCCTAAATATTTGGAAATGAAACATTAGATTTCTAAATAACCCAAGGGTCAAAAAAGAAATCACAAAGGAAATTAAAAATATTTTGAACTGAACAATAATAACAACTAGACATTAAAATGTGGGGGAAGCAGCAAAAGCTGTTCTATAGAGGAATGTATAGGTTTTGTGTTTTGTGGTTTTTTTGAGAAATGTGTAGCTTTTAATGCTCTTATAAGAAAATAAGGAAGATGGAAAATCACTGGTCTAAGCTTCTGCCTTAAGGTAGAAAAGGAAGAGCACATTAAAACAAACAAATAGAGAAAGAACCTGATAAAAGTAAATGTGGAAATCAATGAAATAGAAAACAAACAATAGAGAAAAATTAGCAGTGTCAAGTTGGCCTTTTGAAAAGATTAATAAATTTGATAAATAATAAGATTGATCAAGGAGAAAAGAGAACATACAGATTACTGATAGAAGGAATGAAAAGAGGAGACATTATTATAGATTCTATAGACATTAAAAGGAGACTCTACGAATAATTTTATACAAATTCCACTCTGGAATGACAGATTTCTTAAAAAAGATGATCAAAACTGACCCAATGAAGAAACAGAAAATCCAAATAGTCCAATATCTCTTAAAGAAATTAATTTTTCGGGGATCCCTGGGTGGCACAGCGGTTTAGCGCCTGCCTTTGGCCCAGGGCGTGATCCTGGAGACCCGGTATCGAATCCCACGTCAGGCTCCCGGTGCATGGAGCCTGCTTCTCCCTCTGCCTATGTCTCTGCCTCTCTCTCTCTCTCTGTGTGACTATCATAAATAAATGAAAAAAAAATTAAAAAAAAAAAAGAAATCAATTTTTCAATAAAAAGCCTTCCCAGAATAAAGACTCTAGGTCCACATGGCTCCACCAGTGAGTTCGCCAGACATTTTAAGAAGAAATAGCACCAGTTCAAGTCTTTTGGAAAGCAGAGCAGGAGGAAACAGTTCCTATTCATTTTATGAGGCCACATATACCTGATACCAAAACTGACATATATATTATTGAATAAAGAGAGAGAGGGAACTATAAACCAATATTTCCCCAAGAGATACAAAAATTCTGTTTTTTTTTTTTTTTTTAAGATTTTATTTATTCATGAGAGACACAGAGAGAAAGGCAGAGACACAGGCAGAGGGAGAAGCAGGCTCCATGCAGGGAGCCCAGCGTGGGACTTGATCCCGGGTGTTCAGGATCACGCCCTGGGCTGAAGGCAGTGCTAAACCGCTGAGCCACTGGGGCTGCCCGAGATACAAAAATTCTTAACAAAATATTACCAAATAGAAATCCAGCAAGTGAGGTTTATTTTAGGAATGTAAGATTATATTAACATTTGAAAATTGATAAATGTAACTTCCCATATTAACCCAAAAAGACTAAAAGAAAAAACCCATCAGATTATCTCATTAAATGCCAAACAAACAAACAAACAAACAAACAAAAAAGCACTTGATAAAATTCAACACCCAGTACAGGCAGCTGTACTCGGCAAATGAGGAACCGAAAAGAATTTTTTCAGTTTGTTTAAGGACATCTGTTATAAACCTACAGAAACCTACAGCTACCGTCATACTTAATGGTGAAACCTTAAACTTTTTTTCCTTGAGATTGAGAACCAGCCACTCCATATGATATTGCCATAGTAGTCCTAGCTGTTGCAATAAGGATAAACAGGAAATTGAGAAAGCTTAAAGATCTGAAAAGAACTAAAACAATATATGCAAATGACACATATATATAGAGAACCATAGACTACATAGGAAAATTATGAGGCTTCATAAATTTATCAAGATTTCAGGATTTGAGATCAACCTACAGAAATCAATTGTATTCTTTTTTTTTCTTTTTCTTTCTTTTTTTTTTTTTTTTTTTAGGATTTTTATTTATTTGAGAGAGACAGAGATAGTGACAGAAAGAGTACAAGCTAGGAGGAGAGGGAGAAGCAGACTCCCAGCTGAGCAGGAAATCCAACACAGGGTTCCATCCCAGGACTCTGGGGTCATGACCTGATCCAAAGGCAGACGCTCAACTGCCTGAGCCACCCAGGCGCTCCTCAATTGTATTCTTATATTCTAGCCATGAACAATTGGAAATTAAAATAATGCTACTTACAGTAGCATCAAAAATCATAATTACCCAGAACTCAATCTAAGGAATTATGTACCAGTTCTCTATGCCAGAAATGACAAAACCTTGTCAAGAGATAGTAAAGAAAACCCAATAACTAAGTGGAAAGATAACCAAGTTCATGGATTGGAAGACTCGATATTGTTAGGATTTCCATGCTCACTAAATTGATATGAAGATACAACCCAGTTGGCTATCTGCAACCCAATTAGCCATCAACAGGATGATGAATAAATAAAAAGCGGTATATTCATCCATTGGCATGTGGATCAAATTACTGATGCATACAACAGCTCAACTGTATCTTGTAGAAACTCCATGTGACACAAAAAAACCAGACAGAGAGTGGTATATACTGTATTGTTCTATTTACGTGCAGTTCAAGAACAGGTTCAACCAATCTATAAGTGTGGTAAGTGTCAGACAGTGGTTGCGTCTTTGTTGGGAGAGGATATGGACTGGAAAGGGATGGGAGGGTACTTTCTGGAGTGAAAAATTGTATAACTGGTTTTGGGTAGCAGTTAGGTATACATATTTGTCAAAACTCACCAAACTGAACATTTAAAATTATCCATTTTATTGTGATTTAATTATACCTCAGTATATGTGTTTGGATTGAAAATTGCAAATATCTTAACTGAATTACTGAACCATGTTTACATTATGCTTTCTCATACTCCACTAAGAAAAAATTCAAGTTCTTTATTTAGGCCAATGGTTTTTACAGTATTTTGTCTTCATAGGTTTTGTGTGGCCATAAAGAAGGAGAATTACCCGGATTATATGCCCTCAAACATATTTTCTGACAGTGCAAAACAGATCTTCAGACAACCTGGGCATACCATATATCTCCTGTCAACTGTGGTCATCTGCAACTTGCTACCTTGTGAACTTGACTTTTATGTTAAAGGGATGCCAATTAATGGGACTCTGAAACCTGGCAAAGAGGTGGCCCTCCACACAGCTGATACATCCCAGAACATTGAACTGGGTGAGGGTTTAGTCAAAGAATCATTGGGTGGTAATTCTATGGGAATGTCACTAAATGTTTTGTGATCATTTGATAAAGATTTTAGAGAAATTACAGCACATATGATGTGTCAGTAACCCTGCTCAAGGGATTTATTACGGTTAAAAAAAAAAAAAACTTCTTAGACAATTATCAAAAGAAAAAACAACAAATCCAAAAGATATATAGAGGAAGTACTCAACAGAGCCTGTTTTCTTACGTTGCTCATTTGATGTGTGACTATCGGAAGTCATTTCATCTTTTGAAACCATGCTTTATTCCTAGCTGTAAAATGAGCAAAATTGTAGGTCTCTCCTTTTTTCCAGAAGGGAGAAAACGTGTACTCGGCACACACTGTACTCCAGACGTTAAATCAGGTGTTTTCACACGTGATCTCATGTAACCGTTATAGCAGTAGTTGTTTATATCCTGTTTACTGATGAAGAAATTGAGGTTTGGGTTGTTTTATCTAGCAGGTAATTTTCAGCCACAGGGATGAATCAGTCCTAAATTTGCAGCACTTAAGGCAAAGTGAGGAATTTAGAGTTTGGGCAGGACATATGTTGTTTTAAGTCTGTTGTAGACACATTGAAATAATGATGATGGAAGTATTTTTGTTGCTACAGCTGCGTGAGTGACCTCATTGTGTCCTCTCATTCAATCTTCACACAACTCCTGTCACAGGCTGACAGCTGTTGGCCCCATTTTACAGATGAGGAGCCTCAGACTTACTGGACTTAAGCAGTGTGTTCAGCGGTGACGAGTTTACATTTCAGTGAATATATAAATCCTTGAGCTTGATGTAGAAGAGCAAAAACAGTGCAGTGCTAGTGGTCTGTTCTAAGAAAGCAGATCCCTGCTCTGACATTTAAATATGTCTTTAACAAATTTTCCTGGAGCCCTGTAATGTGGACATGTCCCCACCCCCACCCCACCACCACTGCACGCACACACAGCACTCCTCTCTTCCCAGTCACGCTCCATGTGATGGTCACTTTTAATAACCACGCGGCCACACACCTACCAGTATTCTCCTCATTTGGCAGAGGATATACCACGAGGTTAGCTTGCCGCCCAGCACACAGCTGGCAAGGACAGACCGGGAATTGGAATTGGAATTGCCAAGACTGGGTCTTGGGCAGTGGGACTGCAGAAGACCTTACCTGTTAGCCTGTCCTTGCCTTTCCTGGGTTTGAGGTACCTGCCCAGCTCAGGGCCTGTTGAGTAGTAAGCTCATGGGGATCATTGATAGCTTTTTGATATTTTCATCCTTTTGATAATGGAGTTTAAACTCCCGTGTTCCTTCCAGGCCATCTGATTTGCTTCATACTTACTCTTGCCCCAGCTAAAGGAAAATGGCCATTCCAATAAGATTTTTGCCAGTTACATATGTAGTTACTGATTTTTCCAAAAGGAATCCAATTTTGTTTGGCTGTGGGCTATTTTGATAAACTACAGTGAGAACCCAGGCAGACAGTAGCTTGTATCTTCTTTAGGGGTATCACTGGAGAATTTCCCACTCTGTAAAGAATTGCTCATTCCACCGGGAACCCAAAACTACATGGTAAGAATGCGACTCTATGACATCAACCGTCGGCAGCTGAACCTCACCATCCGGATTGTGTGTCGAGCAGAAGGATCCTTAAAGATCTTCATTTCTGCTCCATATTGGTTGATTAACAAAACAGGTATGTACAGAGGCCGCTCAAGTAGGCCTTTGGCGTTGGTCATGGGAATTCAGATTTATTTGCTCAGCCAACCGAATGGAGCCAATGCAAATAGATGACTTCAACAGTCTAAGCTGCTGAAACTCTCCTGCTTCCATAATAAGTGCTTCATCATGGTCAGAACTGTCCTTTCAGACAACAGACTGAGCCCAGCAAATAAATTCAATTTTCACGATTCTCCCCCTTGACAATTTTTCCCTTTACCATCTACATCTGTCTTGCATAGACTGGGTGGGACTGATGTAAGCTGTCCCCCTCCTTCCTAAAGGGTTACCACTGATCTTCAGACAGGACAACGCAAAGACAGATGCTGCAGGTCAGTTTGAGGAACACGAGCTGGCCCGGAGCCTGAGCCCTCTCTTATTCTGCTACGCTGACAAAGAGCAGCCAAACCTGTGAGTACAGTTATTTATGGAAGGGGGAAATAAGCTCCTAGGCGAGGGAAAAAATTAGCAAAGGCTATAGTATATCCGTGTAAGTCGAAATATACTGTAGATAACAATCCTGACTTGGCAGGGGAATAGGACCATGACCTAATGGGATTTTTTCGGATCTAATTTCTGTGTCACTTGATATTGAAAATAAACCATTTGGTGGGTTTATAATGAAAGCTAGTTTTATTTTACATGTTTTGAAGTAGTGCTATTCATAACCCTGCCAATGAGGAGCACCCACGTGTTCCCTTCCTCCACTGCACGGTTTTCCCCTGCGCAGAGCCGTCAGCGGGGCAGCAGAGCTGGCATCCAAGGGGACTTAGCCTGGCCCTTTGGTAAAATGTCTGCCGCGCCAACCCAGCCTAGGTCGTTTTGTGTGAGGTTTTAGAGTCCATCTCTTTTACCCTTGAAATAAATGGCACCACTTCAAGATTCAGAGCACTCGCGTGTTTAAAGGCAGGAAGGAGCAACGGTGGTGAGATTTAGGTGACCTGGCCTTTGTGCATGTGGTAGAAGCATGAATTCCCTTTTGTTCTTGGTTTTGATGTTCTGCTTTTTATAGGAGTCTTCTCATTTGGAGCCTTCCTCAAGGGGAGCGCATCTGATAACGTTCCAGTGCCAACCCCTGCTGCGTAGTTCTTGTGGGCCGCAGCCTTCCTAGGAAGGAGTGGTCTCAGGTTGACTGGGGACTTACTGGACATGGCAGGAGATACAGACAACCAACCATCTGACACAGTGTCACGCCTTTCCTGAGACAATTCTGACAGTTTTAGATCAAGGACTTGACACTGGTGACGCAGCTTGACTTATTTAGGGAACTCACAGTTCACAAAGCATTTCCCCTCGCCCATCACATCCCCGTGGATTAGGCAGGGCAGGAAAGTGTTTTATTTTACAGTGAGGAAACTGAGGTTCCGAACAAACTACCCGTCCTGGGTTATGTGGCTTGTTAGTAGTAGAGCCGGTACACACATTCAGGAGTTCTGTATCCAGGATTCATGACAAGACATTGGCCAACCAGACAGCGCTTCGCCGTTGTAAGAGTACCAGGCCTGAGAAAGAAGGTTGTGCCTTCTGTACATAGTTTCCTGGTGTGCACGGAGTCGTGTGCGCACTTGTCTCATACAGTCAAGTTATTTCATGAATCCTTGAAACACCTGAGATAGTAAAGGATCAGATTCGAATCCTTGTTTCTCAGAGGAATAAAGTATCGTAGTCCTTTCCTCATGATTTATGCCCACAGAATCCTAATGTTTTCTCTGAACGTGTCCAGGTGTAGATGTCCATACATTTCACACATTGAGTAACTGTGGCTGCCTCAAAGGTAAGAGTCTTGACCACTAGCTGATTGCCCTTCTGTGTTGGGGAATCACACGAAAGTGAGGAAGAGTCAGTGTCAGAGTTCTGGTTTTGGGTGATCGTGTTACCTGATTAGAGCAGATAAGTAAGACTTTCTTACAGATGAATACATATATCTCTGCTTTTCTGCCCCACAGCTGCACGATGAGAATCGGAAGGGGGATTCATCCTGAAGGCATGCCGGGCTGGTGCCAGGGCTTCTCACTGGATGGTGGTAGTGGTGTCCGAGCTTTGAAAGTCATCCAGCAAGGAAACCGCCCAGGGCTGATCTATAACATTGGTGGGTTACATTTGGAGCAGCAGGAGAATCAGAACCATTGGCCGATGACCTCAGGCTTGGAGGAATAAGCTGGCCATACATTTTGGCCTGGCTGCAAGTGGTGATACTCTCATTTGGCATTGGGTCAGGTATCTGTTCTCTGAATGCTAGATTGATATCAACGCAGATCTGTTCTCCTAGGGATCTAAGGAGCCACCTAAACACTGCCCTTTTGAGGTCTGGGGCTCTGTTTAATTTCAGACTCACCTGTGTCAGGAAAGTATCAGTTTGGCTTGAATCCTTGTTTTTCATGGGAATAATAGGAACACTTAGAATGCTTTTCATCCTCCAAGCATTTCCCACGCATTCATTAAAACTTGCAAACCCTAAGAGGGTAAGGAGCATTGTTCTCCTTGAAACTGAAGCAGAGAGGTTAAGTGACTTGCCCAGATGCAAAGGACAAGTCTGGGTCAGAAGTAGGATTATGATTGGGGGGTACACATTTGAAGCAGAAAATGTAATAAAGTGTACTTAGTGGTTATAGTAACTAGAAGCCCCCAAACTAGCTTAACTTCTTGAGGGTGGTGAGGGGAGGGGAGAATGCTGTACCTGTGTACCTCATAGCCATCTGGAATGCTCAAAAGATTCTCTGAAGGGTTAAGGTAAGTTTGATTTAGATGTCTCAGGTTTAAAATGTTAGCAGTACCCCTTTCCTTTAGTATATAATTTCTGAAGCTCTCAAAGCACTGTTGAGGGCTGAATGTTGGAAAACCATCTAGAACCGTGCCTGTGCTGTCCATTGAACCCTCTGATGATGATAGTGTCCCATTCTGCACCGTCCAGCCCAGCAGCACTAGCCACATGTGGCCGCTGAGCACACAGGAGTACATTACTAACAAATACAGCCAGTGTGACTAAAGAATTGAATCCTTTCTTATACTGAAGTTTAATGAATTTAAATAGCCATTCATGATTAATGGCAACTGTAATTGGATGGTGCAGATACAAAGAGTCCTGTTGTAGAAGGAAAAACTGAGGTGGTATCATGTAGCTGTTTACCCTGAATCCCATGGAGGGTCCGAGATATGTTTAAGTATTTGAGGGCTTATTAGCAGGAGTCTCTTCCAAGTCCAGCTTCCTTTTCCTGTTTTTAGAACATGAATTCATATACATTCTCCCTTGACGTGGGCACTGTCTTTAAGGTTGATGTAAGATTTTTAGTAGAGGAAATTAATTCTCTGATCCTCCTGCCAGGGATCATTTTCTTTCTTTCTTTTATTATTACTGTTTGTTTGCCGGGGGTCATTTTCTGTACTGTGTCTTTACATCTGTTTGCTCCACCTCTTGAATAGGCAAAGGCTGCTTCGTGCTGTGTTTGGCTATCTGCTGGGGTATCGGGTCCTTGATATAGTTCCCAAAGAAAGATACCACAGGTTGGCTAGAAGCTGCAGTTGGAAAAAATTGAGGGGAGAAATGGAGCCTGTGTCTTCCAAAGCTGCTGATTTTCGGGAACCACAGAGTTACTGCAGAGGCAAACAGGTCTCTAGTCAGAAATATGCTGTGAGCACGCATATAAATTTTCATTCAAGGAGCATTCATTAAAAGTTATTGTGTATGTCTTTAGGAATGGTACTGTGATAGGGATTTTGTTTTTACACCAAAGAAAGGGATAGGGGGTTAGGCTGAGTTAGGACTTTATAATTCCTAAGGATCATGGGAGCTTGGCATGTATTATCAAGGGAATTTGTGGAATCTCTCACTTAAATATTTTTGAAGAATTAGATAGATGACTAGCTCCCTATCAGGAAAGTTTAAAAGTAAAATCCCGAGATGAAAAGCCAGGGAGACCTTGCCAGTTAGCCTTACATGTAAGTACCTCCAAAATAAAGGATTTTGTACATTTTTATCTTATCAGATACTCATTTATTGGGAGATTGCCACGGCCATATAAATGAAAAAGGAAACTTAAAAAGCCCGTTTTGTTTTTTAAAATTGGGTCTTGATACTGTAGATTCTTTTTGTAGTATCAAATTAAATATATCTTTTGTAGGCAGACTTTGTATTGGTTGAGATCAGCTACCTACAGATATCGATTTCTGACAATGCTTTCCTGTGTGTTGCAGAAAAAAAAATGATAGGGTACTTCTCCCTATTCGGGTATTACTTAGCATTTCTTAGATAACGAATTTCAGGGGTGTGTGTTGTGTGTGTGTGTGATTTGCTCAGTCTTTTACGTATTTTGAAGACTTAGATTAAAGCATCACCAGCTTTTTCAAGCTAGTACAGGTGAATTATGGCCTTAACAGGCTGGAATATTTATAATTGGGGTTCTGTTGGGACACTCAGGACACTTGGTTGCCATGTCCTAAGATCTCTTCTTTTTTTGTGGTTCTCTTGACACTTGCCGACTGCTAAATACAGTCCTTTTATTTGTCTTGTCATGACGTGAGCAAGGGCTGCTGAGGCAGTGTGCCTGGGGTTGAGCCCTAGCTGTGCCACTTACTGACTCTGTGGCCTCGTGCAAGTTCCTTGGCTCTCCAGGTGCCTTAGTTTCCTCCTCTATAAAAAGGAAAGTTTCCTCATCTATGAAAATACTATCTCATAAGGTTGTTAGGAGAATTAAATGTAAAGCCTTTGGGAGAGGCGCAGCCTGCATCAAGGATTCAATAAACATTTTATTATTTCTATCTATAAGTATTTCTATCACTGTATAACCAGAGCTCAGCCTAGTGCCTTGAATACAGTTGCTATATTTATTATCTGAATGAATGAATAATTTATCCCACTGGGTTTGGAATTTTTAAAATTGTTATCAGGGTTTTAAAGATAATTCAGTGCTGTTTTTTCCTTCTTTCTTTCTTGAGATCCAATATTTTGCGATTTCCATCTGATTGATTATGACTTCCTTTCCTTGGTATGTGTTTTGTTTGCTATTCTGTCTTTCCAGGATCTGATAGGTGCTGGAAACTCTTATCTTGTGAATGAATACATCCTATGATGTCTAGCTTTATGTTTCAGCTGGGTTCTTGGGCAATGGGGTAAAAGAAAGTCCTAGGGAAGAATCTGCTATGTTCAGAGCCATTCAGGATCCAGTTAAGTAATCTGAAGTTTCTGTGATATCATGTAAAAGGGGCAAGTTCTCAAGGAGGACATTTGTGTCCCAGATTTAAACAGATACACATTACTTAGATTAGATTATCTCCGTAGTCCATTTCGTAGATGGAAACTACCAGTACTCATGGCTGAACACCTGCCCTTGTGATGCTGTGCCCTTTTGTGAGGAGGCTAGGAATTATGAGGATATTGGTACCACCACTGAGACTTCTTCAGGCTGAAGTGGGCATAAAGAATAAGACTTTGAGAGCAGTTGTTTTCATTCCATCCTTGGAAGGCTTGACAGCACCTCTGGGTGATATGGTTGTTTTCTCAGGGAAACTGAGTAAATTGTGAAGCCTATTGACTTTTGACAGGCACGAATTTTCTTTCTTCTGATTAATTCATGGAAATGGTTCTTATTATTTGCAGGTATTGATGTCAAGAAAGGCCGAGGTCGATATATTGACACTTGTATGGTCATCTTTGCCCCTCGTTACCTGTTAGATAATAAATCATCTCACAAGCTTGCATTTGCACAGAGAGAATTTGCCCGTGGACAGGTAAGTAGTTTACTTTTGAAGAATGACTAGTGTTTATTTAGTAGCATGGAGAGTTTTAACGCCATGGTTTATCTCCCCATCAGCACTGTTAAGTTTTGTGATGTGAATGACCATTTTGGGCTTTTGGTACCCTAACCAGCTTGTGGTAGAGGGCAAGGCTCAGAGTAGGTGGTTACTCAGGAAACATTTGCTGTCTTGACTTGATTTGTTGAGTAAAGCCAGTGATCCTGTGTGTTTCAGGGAACAGCCAATCCTGAAGGTTACATTTCGACCCTTCCTGGTTCCAGTGTGGTGTTCCATTGGCCTCGGAATGACTATGATCAGCTCCTATGTGTCAGATTGATGGATGTTCCCAATTGTATTTGGTCTGGAGGCTTTGAAGTCAATAAGAATAATTCCTTCCATATCAACATGAGGTAATTTCAGAGACTGTATTTAGACAAAAAAGTAGCAGTGTTTGAGGTGCAATAATGTAAACAATGAGCTGTAAATACCATATAAATTAGAAATATCTACAAAGCTATTTATAGTAAATATTAATACTGTCCTTCATGAAATGGACATATATGTTTCTAGCTCGGACAAAGTTCTTAAAACTTGCAGCGATCAGGTAAGTTTGACCGAACATTTTGATGGTATGAATTAGAGGGTGTGTTGACAGTTTTGACCACAGTGCAGGAGCTGTGGGCTGAGGTGATAAATCCAAGGGCAGCAGAGCTCATGATCACCTGCAACTCTGAAAACTCTGTATTTAGATGCTAACATTGTTTATAGATTTTTTTTTTTTTATATTCTTCCACAGTGTACCCTCTTTTCTCACTTGGTGTTATTTTAGTAAATCATCTGGCCTTCTTTGTCCAACCCAGTGACCCTCAGGTTCTTATTAAGAAAAATTTAACAGATTCAGCCTCAACTATCACAGGATGACTTTCTTCTTTCTGCTTTTATCAAGTGCTTTTTTTTTTTTTTTTAAGGATTAAAGTTTTCTTTTTTTATTGTGATAAAATACACATACCACATGAGAAAGACAACACAACAGATTATTTTCTGGGCCTCAGACACGTAATATGAAATTTACCACTTTACCATTTTTAAGTTCACTAGGTTAAATGTGTTCATATTATAGGGCAGCCAGCATCCAGAACTCTTTTCATCTTGCAAAATGAAACTCTATACCCATTAACAACTGTGCATCTCACCTTTTCTCTAACCCTGCAGCCACTTATCTACTTTATCTCTAAATTTGGCTCCTCAGGTCCCTAAGATGGAGTGGAGTCATACAGTAGATGTAAGATTCTTAGTAAAAGAAACTATCAGGCAGTCCTGGTGGCTCAGTGATTTAGCGCTGCCTTCAGCCCGGTTGGGGTGTGATCCTGGAGACCTGGGATCGAGTCCCCTGTCAGGCTCCCTGCATGGAGCCTGCTTCTCCCTCTGCCTGTCTCTCTGTCTCTCATGAATAAATAAATAAAATCTTTGATTAAAAAAAAAAAAACTATCTGTGACTCTCCCATGGGATGGTCTTGGCACCCTTGTCAAAAATTATTTGACTCTATATGTGAGAGTTTATTTCTGTGCTCACGCTTCCATCCTCTGTGTGTTTGTCTTTATGTTAATATTGCACTCTTTTTGAATAATACAGCTTTGTAATAAGTTTTGAAATTAGCAAGTGTGACACCTCCGACATTGTTCCTTTTAAGAGTTATTTTGGGGGCTCATGGCTGGCTCAGTTGGTAGAGCATGGGACTCTTAATCTCAGGGTTATAAATTCAAGCCCCATGTTGGGTGTAGGTAGAGATTACTTAAAAATAAAGCCTTTAAAAAAGAAAGATATTATTTTGGCTGTTTAGAATTCCTTGAGATTCTATCAGAAATTCAGAGTAAATTCTTCTGCTGGAAAAAAATACCACTTGGGATTTGGGTAGAACGTGTATTAAGTCTGTAGATCCACACTGGGCAGCATTGCCATCTGAACAACATTAAGTCTTTGGACCTGTGCACATGGGATACCATTCCAGTTATTTGTGACCTGTTTAGTTTCTTTCATTAAATGTCTTGGCAGCTAAAGTCACTGAAATCATTGCTATTTTGATGCATTTAGAAGCAAAATTTAAGGTTTTATATTTTATGGTTAGTTCTCCATTGAGAACACTCTTGTAAAGGAGCAGAATACTGGCTGATTTTAAGAATAGTTGATGCAAGGGGTGCCTAGGTGGCTCAGTCAGTTAAGCGTCTGCCTTGGGCTTAGATCCTAGAGTCCTAGGATCAAATCCCACATCGGGCTCCCTGCTCAGTGGGAAGCCTGCTTCTCCCTCTCCTTCTGCCATCCCCCCCTGCTCATGCTCTCTCTCTCAAATAAATAAAATTTCTTGAAAAAGAATAGATGATGCAAAATAATATCTTTTTTGGCTTTTTAAAACATATTTTCTGAGGGTTGTTTTTTTTTCTTTGTGGTCAGTGGTGTACCCTTCATCATTTCCCTTTGCCCTGGCCCTGATTAGAGTTCATTGCATCTGATAAAGGGGGTTTTGAGCTGTGTCCCTAGGAGTCATCAGGGGTTTTAAGGAGGTGGCTTTAGGGGCTGAGGAAGCCAAGTGGGCAGGGCTTCAGTGCACTCATCCCTGCTTCAACCAAAGCTCTTGTCTGCTAGAATCCCATATCCTCACCAGATTTAATGGGGTGGGGAGGGGAGGAGTTAGTTCTGCAGTGGTTTATGTACTGCTTGGGTGGAGGTTGCCTTGATATGTTGTGTGAGAAGAGGAAGCCAATTCAGAATTAAGCAAAAATTGTTCATGACTACTTCAAGGAAAGAAGGAAGGAAGGAAAGAAAATGTGTGGAGGTGGGAGAAGATGGCTTGTGTACCTTTGTTAATTAACCCTTTGGAGCGGTTTTAGTGCACTAAAGTTACTGAGCACAGACCCACAGCCTCTTTCTCTGCCTTTCCCCAAGTTTTCATTTTGAAATGGTTTAAACCTACAGAAAACTTACGAGTAGTATAAAGAACATTCTTTTATCTTTCACCTGGATTAACTACGCATCAGCATTTTGCTGTGTCCTTGCTGTGCCCATTGCATGGATGCACACTTTTTTTCTGAGCCATTTGAAAGTAAATTGAAGTCATCCTGTTAAAAAATCCATCCATAAAAACTTCGTTTATCCACTTAAAGACAGGGACATTTTTTCTGAGTAAATATACTATTACACACTGAAGAAATTTAATGTTGGTTTTTTTTCTGATAGTTTTTTTAAATTGATCTCTATACTTAACATAGGGCTCAAACTCACGACTCTGAGATCAAGAATCACATGCTCTGCTGACTGGCCACCCAGGTGCCTTCTGATAAATAGTCTTTTGAAATGTCCTTCATAGAGGCGCCTGGGTGGCATAATCGGTTGGGCATCTGACTCTTGGTTTCAGCTCAGATCGTGATCTTAGAGTCATATGATTGAACCCTGTATCCAACTCCATGCTTAGCATGGAGTCTGCTTGGGATTCTCTGTCTGAAGTAAGTAAATTAAAGAAAAAAAAAAAAGGACAGCCTGGGTGGCTCAGCGATTTAGTGGCACCTTCAGCCCAGGGCGTGATCCCAGGGTCCTGGGATTGAGTCCCACGTCTGGCTCCCTGCATGGAGCCACTTCTCCCTCTGCCTGTGTCTCTGCCTCTTTCTTTCTCTGTCTCACATGAATAAATAAATCAAATCTTAAAAAAAAAGAAAGAAAGAAAGAAAGAATGAAAGAAAGGAAGAAAGAAAGAAAGAAAGAAAGAAAGAAAGAAAGAAAGAAAGAAAGAAAAGAAAGAAAGAAAGGAAAGAAAGAAAAAGAAAAAAAAGAAAGAAAAAGTCCTCCATAGCAATTCCGCTCCCCCTGATTGAGGACCTGGTCACAGATCATCCATTTTATTTGGCAGATAAATCTCATCCACTTTAATCTAGAGTAGTCCTACTTTTCCTTTTATTTATTTTTGCCTTTTTTGACATCGAAATTTTTAAAGATTCCAAGCCAGTCTCTTGTAGAATGTTTTATTTTCTAGATTTTTTCTGAGAGTTTCCTATATGTAGATTTTGGCTAAACATTTTTGGTAAGGATACTACTACTTATGTGGTGTTATGTATTTCCCAGTGGGTCACACAGGAAGCCTGTGCCATCCATTGGTCCCATTATTGATGTTGCTACATTCAGCCATCACTTGACTAGGGTGGTGTCCACCGGGTCTCTCTATTGTAAAGTTACCTTTGATTCTTTGTGGGCAGTAGTAGACCATTGAGGGGATAATTTGAGGCTGTGTGTATTCTGCTCCCCAGAAACCTTTGACCCGGTGGTTTGATGGTTCTTACCTGAATCAGTGATTACATGTACAGTAAATACATCTTCTGCATTTATTAACTGATATTCTTTTGTGAGGAAGAGCTTCCTCATTCTCTCCAGTGATGTACCTATATTTAAATACACATACACACATAAACAAAAAAACTATGATTTACATACTGGTAACTACTTGGATTCTTCGTCATCTTCCCTCATCCTATACTAAAAACCCTGGTTATCAATAACATCCATATATTAGTTCGAACCATGTGAAATTGCTCTTTTTTATGTCAAAGCAACAACATTTACTTATTTGCTATGCTAGCCCTATTACCCAAAACAGACCCACTCAGTAAAATATGTAGGTCTTGTTGTGCAGTGACAATGTGCTGTTCAGAAATTGTTTGGATGAATTTTCTTTTTATTCAGTGATTAACATGGCCAATTTCTAGTTTTTTTAATGTGACCAAAGAGGACACAGTGGTATGTACCTGTTGAGGTCCAGATGAGAAGTCTTTAAGAGAGTGAGCTCTAAGTTTTTTCCTCCACAGTGTGCAGCCTCCTTGTTTCCTTTATTTGCAGAGATACCCTGGGGAAGTGCTTCTTCCTGCGCGTGGAAATTACTCTCCGAGGAGCCACCTATAGGATCTCATTCAGTGACACGGACCAGTTACCCCCTCCTTTCCGAATTGACAACTTTTCTAAGGTATCGACTAGAGTCATGAGCCAGTTGGGCTGTTTCACGTGTGGGAATGTGGAGTATGCACTGCCTTGAAGATAAGGATGAAATACATTTTAAACTTGGGTTGGAAAGAAACTGTATGGGGGTCTCTGCAGCTGGACAACACTAGACATCCTACCCCCAGGAGGTGGTTTCTGCTGGTTGGTTTGATTGCTGCACAGCCTTTGCCCAGAAGGGACTTCTCAGCCCCCCACAATCATTCTGACTAGATTGTTTGGTGGACATGGTGCCCCCTGTAGACATTCTACACAAACAGAGGAGGAATCAGAATCAGATCATCCAATGACAATGGGGATGGGCAGTTTTACTGTTGCCTCCTTACAGTGAACATTTTTTTATAAATCTTCCAAGTAAAGCCAAAATGGTATCAGAAGAGGCTGTTTTTAAATTATGCCTTCGAATAACAACATCTTATAATACGTGACTTCCCATAGCTGAATTCCAGAATTTGTATTCCTTTCTATGTTCAGAGTATATCTATTATAGGGGGTGAGAGTGGAAGAGATGGCCCTGTCCTTTAGTTGTTGGGCTTGGTGCAGCTTGGAAGATGACTAGAAAGGCATTTGAAGAAACCAGAGGATTATGCTTAAGATTGTGGTTATGCCCTATGTAGGATTTGCTTGGGCAGGATCTGGAACTTAAACCTAGGGAGCACTGACTCACTTTCCAGTAACAGCATTCTGAATCAAAGTCCTCTTTATCCTCTCTGCCGTTACATAGGTTCCTGTTGTCTTTACTCAGCACAGTGTAGCGGAACCCAGGCTCCGAACTGAAGTGAAGCCCATGACTTCATTGGACTATGCCTGGGATGAACCCACCCTGCCTCCTTTCATCACGCTGACCGTGAAGGGGGCGGGCTCCTCAGAGCTCAACTGCAACATGAATGACTTCCAGGATAACCGACAACTGTATTATGAAAACTTCATTTACATTGCTGCTACCTATACATTCTCTGGGTAATTCGGAGTTAAACTACTGTTCTTATAAAGCAGAAGGTGCTAATTATTAACTGATTTTAAGTTTTAAGCAGTTCTCAAGAGGCCCAAGGAATGAAGGAAGATTCCTTCCATTCTTTTCCAAATCCTAGGCTCTGGGTCTGTCTTGAAAGGTCTTAGGCTAAACCCTTGTCTTCTGGCTAGATTACATTTATCCAAAGAGGCAAGACTGTTCTTTCTTCAAAGAACTCCCCAATAATCCATCCTAGTATTTAACATTCCTCCCTTAAGATACTATTCTCATATCCTCCGTTCTTCTTGTTTAAGGTGGTATTTTTAGTGTATTTTTTAAACTTCGTGCTATTTTTATCTTTTCTCATTTGAAACTGACTAATCTTTATCATAATTATTCAAACCATCTTCCTGACTCCCCTCTCTCATTGAGAATACTGATAATCACCTATAGCCAACCAGAGTAGGTCAACTTGACAGTAATTCCAGCAACCTTGGAATTATAACTTCCACTGTCCTCTGACTAGCTGTATTTAGAAAACTCAGTTGAAGAAGAGCAAGTTTATTCTGGTTGTGTTGTTAGATTGGTACACAGAGATTCAAAACATTGGGCTTTCAAAACCTAGTCATCTCACCAACATGTTAATACAATTGATCATTCCTATGCCAGTCATGGGGCCAATTTTAAAGTTTACCTGTAGGAACGCCTGAGTGGCTCAGCGGCGGAGCATCTGCCTTCAGCTCAGGGTGTGATCTGGGAATCCCGAGATCAAGTCCCACATTGGGCTCCCTGCATGAAACCTGCTTCTCCCCGCTGCCTGTGTCTCTGCCTCTCTTTCTGTGTCTCTCATAAATAAATAAAAATCTTAAAAAAAAAAAAAAAAAAGTTTACCTGTGGAAAAAATGAGAAATAGCTAAATCTTTAGCATTACAAATATGGATCACCTGGTGATTAGGACATTTAAAGCCAGATTCCTTTAAAATGTTCTAAGTAATTTTGCTTATGAATGATATTTTTGTATCTGCCTGAGGCTCAAAAAATAATCTCTGGATCTAGTGGTACCTCTCACCTACGTAGAGTCCAGATTTCACTAGTCATGAATTGAATGGCATCTTTGCTTAGAATAGCCATTCTTTTCCAGTTTGTCACAGCTCTCCTTGGAAAGAATGGTGCTGGGTGGTTTATCTTGTGATTAAGTCAGTCTGCTCGTTTCTCTTGAAAGATTATGGCACTTGCCAGTGTGACATGCTTAAGATTTTAGTGCCTGAAAAACCAGTTCTTAATCTGGTTGCTAATCATGTTTTTCCCTTTATGTTCTCCTATTTAATTCCAGTAGTTATTATGCTCTTTAACTGAAGAATCCTGAAGGGTGATTGTGAGTTTAATGGGTTGGATAGATAGGGAGCAGATAAAAAAAAGCTTCCTGGGAATCTTGGTGTGTGGAGAGATTACACCATGTTTTGGAGTCTATTAGACACTATTTCTTTGCATTTTCACAGGGAACAAATGCTGAGGATGAGACTAGTTTTGTTTTGGTTTTATTTTCAGTTGAGGTGAAATGTGCCCAACATAAAATTAAGTGTTGAAAACTGAACAGTTCAGTGAAATTTAGTGCATCCGTGATGCTGTCCTAGCTGGAACTAGAGCCCCCATCTAGTTCCAGAGCATTTTCATTAGTCCAAGAAGAACATCCATTAAGCAGTTCTCCCCAGGCCCTGGCAACCACCAGTCTGCTTTCCATCCCTAAGGATTTACCTGTTCCAGATATTTCACATAAATGGAACCATAAATATGTGACCCTTTGCATCTGGCTTCTTTCACTTAGCATGTTTTCAGGGCTCATCCATGCTGTATCATGTGTCAGAATTCCCTTCCTGTTATGGGTGAATAATACTCCATTGTGTGGCCGTACCACACTGTTGTCCACTCGTCTGTTGATGAACATCCGTGTCTTCTCCAACGTTCAGCCATTGCCAAGGGCGCTGTTGTCAGCAAGCCTCTGTGTGTGTTTTCAGTACTTGTTTCAGGTTCCTTTGTGTATTTACCTAGGAGCAGAATTGCTGGGTTCTCTGGTATTTTTTATGTTTAACTTTTTGAGTAATTGCTGTGCCGTTCTCTGCAGCAGCTGAATCACTGTACATTCCCACTAGCAATGTGCAAGGGTTCTGATTTCTCCCCAGCCCCCCAACACTTGCTATTTTATTTTATTTTATTATATTTTATTTTACTTTATTTTATTATATTTTTATTTTTATTTTTATTTTATTTTTTAAGATTTTGCTTATTTATTCATGAGAGACAAAGAGAGAGGCAGAGACACAGGCAGAGGGAGAAGCAGGCTCCATGCGGGGAGCCCGATGCGGGACTCTATCCCAGGACTCCGGGATCATGTCCTGAGGCAAAGCAGACGCTCAACCGCTGAGGCATCCAGGCGTCCCCTACATTTTTTTTATTGTAACCTTCCTACTGAGCATGTAGTGACTTCTTGTTGTGGTTTTGATTGGCCTTTCCTTAATAACTTAGGATGTTGATCTTTTCATGTGCTTATGGGCCATTTTTTGGAGAAATGTTTATTCAAATACTTCACTCATTTTTAAATTTGGCTTTTTGCATCTTATTGTTGAGTTTGAAGAGTTTCTTGTATAATACGGATACAAATTTGCAAATGACCTATATGATTTGCAAATATCTTCTCTCCTGTAAATTGTCTTTTTACTTTCTTGATGGTGTCCTTTGAAGGGCAGAAGTGTATAATTTTGTTGAAATCTAATTTATGAGTTTATTTTTGTCACTTGAACTTTTTTGGTCACAAAACCTAGTTTTTAACCCCGAATTTATCAGTCCCTTTTTTAAAAATAAAGATTTTATTTATTCATGAGAGACACAGAGAGAGAGGCAGAGACACAGGCAGAAGGAGAAGGAGGCTCCATGCAGGGATCCCGGTGCAGGACTCAATCCCAGAACTCGGGGATCATGCCCGACGCAGACGCTCAATGGTTGAGCCACCCAGGCATCCTTATCGGTCCCTTTTTTGATGATAGAGATTAGTGGAGACAGGAGAATAAATAAAATCTTATCAAAATACACCAAAGTTTAGCTAGGCTGCAACATTCCATAAAGCTTAGGATTCCTAAGCCACAGAGAAACACAACACAATTGAGTTGGAAGAAGGTGATTATATACCCTTTGTTTTCTTTTCATCCTAAAGGGACTCTCATTTCTTGCCAAGCCTTGGGGATGCAGTGATGCTGGTTTTCTGTCTGGCAAAGAGTAGAGCCAATTCTTGGATCCTTGGAATGTTTGACTTTTCAGGTGGTACTGGGGGAAGCTCTAAAGATAAATAGTTATTCTTTTATGTCTGAGCTTTAAGGCATCAGGAGTTGCACAATGTCAGTATGTCTTCTGACAAATGAATCCTTGAACCATCCAAGAAAACACAACCTTGATCTTTCCACAACTTGAGTTAGACTTCTTCTTCTATGATTAAAAAAAAAAAAAAAATCCTCTTTTTAGATGAGGTTTTAAGCATTTGCTTCTGAGTACTTGAAGACATGTGTGAGTGCATGTATATACACATGTGCATGTATGTATTATTGTCTTAATTCTAGTTTACAGGAGGGGACAGGAAGGCCTGTGGCTTCCAACAAGGCCACTACCTGTGCAGAGCTTGTCTTGGATGTCTCACCAAAGACACAAAGAGTCATTTTAAAGAAGAAGGTAAGAAAATGTAGCACTTGGAATTTAGAAGAGGAGGTTTTGAGCCCTGGAAGGGCCTCTGGTCAAGGGAAGGGAGGCAGGCTGGACAGCTGGCTGGGTGGGGAGGGGACACGGGAGTCTCACCTGCTCGGGTTGGAGTTCTTCCTCCTATCCTATGATACCTGCTCCAGGAATTCCATGCCCTTCTCATCTCCGTTGCCCTTTTGGGGGTAACTTCCTTCTCGAATTCATTTTTTCCAGATTTGTGATTTGCTGTTTTCATTACTCTGTTTTTCTAGTCTACTTTTCCCTAAACTGAATGGGGAAATGATCAAACTGACAACTTTTTCCCTTTTCTTGCTGACAGACATTCTTTTCAGGTCAGTTGAGGGAAATGTTTCTGAGATATAGAGAGGAAGACAGTGAAATTTGGCCAGAAGCATCACAGAGGACAGAAGGACAGGAAGGATAAGTAGTTCAAACCTAAAAAAAATGAAAGCTATTTGAGAACAGAGAGGTGCAGAAGTGACTCTAAGAGGAGGAAGATTACCAAATTGCGTGATTTTTTAAAACACATTTACCTGAAAGCTGTGTTCTTGAAGATTTTCCAAAATATAAATCACACAGTCCAAAAATAATCCTGATAAGTGAATGTCTCTTGAACACGCCATTACCCTAATGCTGACAAAGGACCGGCCTTTTATAACCAAAAGTGGTATTGTGTGTGTCAGTGGTGTAGCTTCATTTGGATTTGAGTTTATACAGCTCCTCTCACATTTTTAAAAAAGTTTATTTATTTATTCGTGAGAGAGGCAGAAACATAAGCAGAGGGAGAAGCAGGCTCCATTCAGGGAGCCCGATGCAGGACTCGATCCCATGATCTGGGGATCACAACCTGAGCTGAAGGCAGGTGCTCAACCACTGAGCCACCCAGATGTCCCTCCTCTCACATTTTTAATTGGGGAGAGGTGTAGATTCAAATCATCTCGAATTTTGTACATCAAATGAAACTTTAATACATTTTTTTTTAAAGATTTTATTTATTTATTCATGAGAGACACAGAGAGAGGGGCACAGACACAGGCAGAGGGAGAAGTAGGCTCCATGCAGGGAGCCCAATGTGGGACTCGATCCCGGGTCTCCAGGATCACGCCCTGGGGGTGCTAAACCACTGAACCACCCCGCCTGCCCAATACGCGTTTTTAATTCACTTTTTGTTTTTAACCGCTTTATTGAGATATAATTCATATAGCATACAGTGTACTATTAAGGTTTGCAGTATATCCACAGATATGTCCGAGCATCATCACACTCAATTTCATAGCATTTCATCACCTCTAGAAGAAACCCTGTATCCTCCAGCTCTTGCCCCATTTTCCTCTCACCCCCTAGCCCTAAGCAGTCACTAACCTACTTTCCATCTCAATATAGCCCCCTGTTCTGGACTTCCGTATGAATGGTGTTTTTTGAGTGGCCTCTTACACTGTGTCTAAGGTTCTCCTGCCTGTCACCCTATCAGTACTTCTGCGTCTATTCCTATATGATAACAGTTCAGAGTCCTGCAGTTCAGATCTGTGTACAGTGTTATCACACTCTTTTTATGGAAGGTTGTATCTATCAGATGCATTTGGGAACTAAGATTTGGGAATGGTGATGACTAAGGAGACCATGAGGCATAGTAATTGAAAGTAAACAGGTCTGGGGGCTTTTATTGGGAATTTTAAAGAAGAAAACTTTGAAAAGCCATAATCTAAAAATAAGATGCAGAAAGTCTGACAGAAGTCAAGTGAATTGAAAAAAGAAATGGCCGAGCCCTTGGAAAGGTTGTCAGATGGCTCTCCAAGAAGGTTTGAGCTGCTGTGGATGTTAACATGAATGGAGACAAACTCAGGAGTAAGGTGATTTGTCACCTGGATTTCGAGCACCTGGTGTGATCAGCACTACAGGAATGATAAGTAGCTTTTTAATTTCCAAGGGCCAGGTGACTGCGGAGCAGACAAAACAGATTTTTTTATGAAGTAGGAAAAACATTTGGAAAAAAGATGTTATAATTTATAGAACATTTTTACTGCTGTTAATTTCCCTTGATGGGGATGAAAACTGGTACATCAGAGGGTGGATATAAAGGAGTTACATTGACATCCAAAACTAGGCTGTATTCTAAGAATTAACGTTAGGAAATGGTCCTCTGCTCTTCAGTTGGAAACCAAGAGTAGAAAGTCTGACACCTTGGGTTTTTCATTGGTTCATTGGTTTTCTTCTTCTTACTTTTATTTTGAAAGGATCTCAAAGTCAGAGAAAAATTGACGGAAATTCGTCCTGTTACTGTTGATGTTAACTTTAGCACTTGATGAATGTGGTGTTTGCCAATCTCCTGCACTATAAGAAGAAGTTTCTGTCTTTCCCTTGTATTTAGTATATACTTTGTGGACAGGTACTTTGCCACTATGTAGCTATCCCGATCCTTGTCAGACTTTCTGTGTATTATGCATATGTATTGGCTTGGACTTCCATGGTGAAATACTATAGACTGGATGACTGGAATAATGGGAATTCATTTGTTACAGTCCTGGAGGCTGGGAGTTCCAGGATCAGGATGCTGGCCGTTTGGTTCCCTGCTGAGGGCCTACATCCTGGCTGGCAGATTTCTGCCCTCTCAGTGTCCTCAAATGGCAGTGTCGGGGATGATGGGGAGAACGAACGTATGCTCGTTGATGCCTTTCCTTGTAATGGCACTGATTCCATCGGAAGAGTCCTCCTCATATGCCCTGATCTAAACCTAATGATCACCCAAAGGTTCCATTTCCACATATCAAAATTTCAGATGCGGTCTCCAACTTAAGAATTTGGGGCGGGGTGTCAGTGTAGCCCATAGCATTGTGTATGCCATCAGGATGGATTCCTCTCTGAGTCCATGGGTTACCCGTTACTGTCAGGATCTATATTTAACACTCAGTTTCCATATTTGGCCAGTGGGAGCTCTTTGATCTTCTGTGTCCTCTTGACCTATGCCCCTCATTTTTTGAACACATCCTTACTTTTTAACAGCAAGTTATTCTTGGTTCATCTGTACCTTCCCTGCTATATTCCTGGACTTGCCACTTCTTCAGGGCACCCTGATCCCTTTTATCAGAGAATGGAAGTTAGAAAGCTAAAATGTGTTCACTGGGTGCACTTGTTGCCTCTGTGATGTCATTTCCAGGCTCGCCCAGGGGACAGAGCTAGGGGTTTTATGTGCACACAACATATGTATACCTGCACATGTGTGCCTGCACCCACGCTGTAGGATATGTACATGTACATACAGAATATACCTACACATATTTTATATAAGCATTTATATATTTTGCATATTGTTAAAATATTTATTTATTTATTCATTAGAGGCACAGAGAGAGAGAGACTGAGACATAGGCAGAGAGAGAGAGTCAGGCTCCATGCAGGGAGCCCAATGTGGGACTCATTCTCAGGATCCCAGGGGATCACGACCTGAGCCAAAGGCAGATGTTCAACCACTGAGCCACCCATGTGTTCCTATTTTGTGTATATTTTTTAGAGATTTTATTTGTTTATTCATAAGAGACAGAGAGAGGCAGAGACATAGGCAGAGGGAGAAGCAGGCTCCACGCAGGGAACCCGATGTGGGACTCGATCCCAGGACTCCAGGATCACGCCTTGGGCCGAAGGCAGGCGCCAAACCACTGAGCCACCCAGGGATACCCCTATTTTGCATATTTTTATTTTATTTTATTTTATTTTATTTTATTTTATTTTATTTTATTTTATTATTATTATTTTTTTATGATAGGCACACAGTGAGAGAGAGAGAGGCAGAGACACAGGCAGAGGGGGAAGCAGGCTCCATGCACCGGGCGCCTGACGTGGGATTCGATCCCGGATCTCCAGGATCGCGCCCTGGGCCAAAGGCAGGCGCTAAACCACTGCGCCACCCAGGGATCCCTATTTTGCATATTTTTATATCTCAGTATATTAAAAACCAGCAATTCACACTGATATTTCCAATTCCAGTCCAGTCCAGCATCACAAATACATTGATTTTCTCCATTTCCATATTTGTAAGTCCCTTGTCCAGCACTAAGAACATATTTGCTAATGTAACCACCTCCTCTGAATGTAACCCATCATCTGTCACCAGAGTTGCACCCCATCCTCCGTGTAAACACACTCTGGCACCTGGCTTGGCCTCCGATCGCCACCTTTTTCAGCCCCCAAGCTCGGAGGACTGCTCTTCTCACCTCTCTTTGTCTCTGACAGCACACAATAAGCTTCTAGCCTCCAGTCCCTTAGTATGGATCATCACCTACATTGAGCTCCAGCATCACACTCTGAGCTGTCCCCCCTCCAACACTCACAGTCCCCATGGACTTCTGTCTTCCTCAGTGTCATCTCAAGGTTTTAGGGCTAAATTGTAAGGGAAGGTAGGCTAGGGAACTGGAAGGAGAATGGTATATCTCAGATTTTGATTGATTAATTGATTGTACATCTCAGATTTTTAAATGGAAATGTTGGTAGTTTCCAACTCTGATGAGTCTACACTTAAGGGCAGACACTAGAGGAATCCATGTATGAAAACTCGATTTCATCCAGCATCTGTGCTTTGATTCCCAATCTGGAACACCTGCAGGATAATTGAGCTGTTTTCCCATGTGGTTTTGGCACCTCGGATCGAGGTGCTTTCTCATTTTGAACGCAGAAGTGAGCACGTGGGGATTGCATGTGTGCAGCTCAGTTTCCTCTGTCTTTACAGACACAGGAGGCCGTAGCACACAGGAAAAAGAGGAGCATATCTTCCTGGGTCTGAGTTTTGGTTTTGCCACTTAAGGATATATGATATCTGGTATTTTACATTCCTCATTGAGCCTCATTTTCTTACTGATCTAACAGGTTTGTGAGAAAGATCAACTAAGATGAGGTAGATAAAGTGCTGGGTGAAGAATTGTAGTCAGAACAACACAGTAAACATTTAGTGAGGCCACACCCTGTGCCTGGCATGCGCTAAGTGCCTTCTATTTGTTACACTTATCACAAGAACCCTAAAAGGGAGCTGAATTTCCCCCTTTGACGGATCAGGAAACAGAGGCTCTAAGAGGGATTTAATAACCCGTCCAAGGTCATTCAGCTTATAAATGGTGCAGCTGGATCTCAAATCCCGGTGCTTGACTCCAGCATTCATATGACTTTGTTAGTTTTGACTGTGGAATGTAATGCCCAAGCTGTGTTTCCTGCACAGGGGCAGCATGGTACCCAGTGCCCTGTGTACGGTACCCACAAGTGTTGGTTGCTCTGAAGGAGCTCAGCTGGAAGAGTGGATGTGATCCTGACAGGTCTAGCTGGGGGAGTTACCTTCACACAGGAAGTATCCTAGATAGTTAGGGGTACTGAACTAGAATATCTGGATTGTGTTAGAAAGGCCATGTGAGTAAAATAGTTAAGTATGTTGGCTTTGAAATCAGGCTGTGGAGGTGAAATCACCGCCTACTGGTTATGTGGCCGGGGGAAGTTTCTTTATAACTTGAAGAAAATAACTTCCTTACCTGTGATAAAGATAATAATAGAATATGTGTCATTGGATTGTGTTAAGGATTAAATGAGCTACTACATGGAAGTCCATGATCACTGACTGGCACATGGTAAATTCTCAATGTATTGTTGTTATTATTACATTTGAAATATAACGGAATCTATAGACTTCCGTGGGTTGACCTAGAAGTCCAAGTGCTGTGTATAAAATATTCCAAAGAAGAAACTATATTTAGAATTAACCGCAACTTAGTATAACCTTTGAATTCAGTCAACTATATTTGAATATAATCAATTTATAAATTGGAAACCACCAATATAGTATACTTCCATTATAAACACGAAAAGGGAGAAGACATCTGGTAAATTCTAGTGGTCTGCCAGTTATGAGGATTACCAGTGATCAAATATAAAGAATATCGTATATAGTTTATAGAACTGGATCCCTCTTGAAGGTAAGGGTACCCGACGGTCACCACCTGGGACAGCAGTTACCCTAGCAATGCAGCTAATGGAAACTGGATTGAACCCCAACCCACTAGTTTGCTTAGAAAATACTGAGTATATGAAAAGAATACATTCTTAAAATTAAATGCATTATTTGTAACGTTTGGTTGTTTGGTACAAGAGTTCGGCATATTTCATCCACAGTGCAGCTTGGGATTGACAACAGCGGAAGTTAGAATTGAGCATGTATGTAGTGTAGACAGTGCCTTTGAGGGTAGTTTCCACTTGAGAACGTAGCCTGCGTGGAAGCCCTTGACGCCCTTGCCTGAGGCGTGGCTGCCCGTGACGGCTCCCTGTGTCCGCGTGTCTCTGCCCCCAGGAGCCCGGGAAGCGCTCGCAGCTGTGGAGGATGACGGGCGCGGGCATGCTGGCCCACGAGGGGTCTTCGGTGCCTCACAACCCCAGCAAGCCCCCTGCGGCCCGCTCCCCCGAGGGCTCCGCCATCTTGGACATCGCGGGTCTCGCTGCCGTAACCGACAACAGGTACTTTGCTAGGCAACTTTTGATGCGAGCCCATTGCTTCTAAACTCCGTTTCGGTGGAGATTCACACCAAAAAGTGAGTCTGTAAATGAAGTAAGAATTTTTATATTTTATATTGTGTTTTTCTTCAGTGAGAGACCTGTCACATTCCCAAATATGAGTTTTGGGGTCTTTATTTTATTTTTGTTAAGCTGTTGTTGAAATGCCCATGCAGACGTTTAAAAAAAATCCAACAGTAAGAAGGATATGTTATGAAAAAGTGAATTATCTCTTTGCACTAAACCTCCACTCCATTCCTTCGTAGAAGTGAGCAGATTTTTAAAGAATTTTTTAAGAATCTTGTTAAATCTTTTAAAAGCAGAAATAAATTATTGAGAGAATAATCAAATGCGTTTTTATGACCAACGCCTCGGATTCAAATCAGTTATCAGGGACAACTAAGTTACTTGGTAACTAAGTTACTTGATTTGCCTGTGCCTTAGTTTCTCCTCCCCCCCCCCAGGTTTTTTTTTTTTTTTCCTTGTGCCTTAGTTTCTTTATGCAGTCAGTATATTTGTTTCCAGTTGATACCTTATTCACTTTCAAAAGACTTTACATGACTTTAAAGTGAAAACCCAATATAAAATAAAAGTAATTGGAAATTTAATAGACAAAGCCTCTTGAAAATATTTTCAGACCTATTTGGCAGACGACCCTTCTCAAACTGATGACAGCTTGTTGCTGTGGGAATGCAGGGACCTGATTATTTCATTTACTGTGAATCCTTAAAAATATTGGAACTCCTTTGTGTGTCCCGTTTGTTGCTTTCCATTTTGTCTTATTCCTCTTCTCTCATTAAGAGATACCTAGCTGCCATGGGGTTCAGGCTATCTGCCCATTAATTTTAAGGGTGGAGGATATTGGAAGAAAAAAGAGGAAAACCACAATCCTGATATTCTCTTTAGGCCTAACATATTTGACTCCGAGGACTCACTGCATTTTCCCATATTCCAGATATGAGCCACTGATGCTAAGAAAGCCTGATCGCAGGCGAAGCACAACTCAGACATGGAGTTTCCGGGAAGGAAAACTGACCTGTGGTTTGCATGGGTTGGTTGTCCAGGTCAGTAGTGTTTGACACCCTCAGTTGCAGCAAGCCGTGGTTGAGCCGCCCTCGAAGCAAAGTCTCAATTAAGATACACACATTGAAAAGGGGAAATCATTATAGAACAAACATAGCTAGGAAACTCAAGGAACTTTTGTTGTGCATCTGTGTGTATTTAGGGGGAAATATTCTTAAAATATTAAGAATATGATATATAAAAAATGTATTGGGAATGATTGCCTGTAAGTAATGGGATTTTTTTTTTTTCTTGGCTTATCTGGATTGTTTTTCTTTGGCGATATAAATTACCTATGTAATTTTTTTTTTTTTTTTTTTTTTTTTTGTAATTTTTAAAAGAAAGAAAGAAAAATGCCAGCTAAAGGTCTACCCCCAACTTCAGCGGATTGGTTTTAGTCCTGTGGAGTTAATCTAATATCTACAACAGACTTTTGTGAAGTGTTCTAGGAGGTGGTGAGCCATCATCATGGGTTCTATATTTTCCAGATTCTGTTTATTTCTGCATTCTTAATGGTGCCCAAATAAGCATTTAATTATTATAGCAAATGTCAGAATGAAGATTGCTGGTCAGTTTCTTTTGTCTTCAATCTGTCTACCTCATGGTAAACTGCCAGGTACTTTCTAAGCAAATATGTGTTTAGAAAATTACCAGGAGTTTGGATTTTCTGCCTTTCTGTCTTCAGGCCAGAAATGAGGCCATGGGTCTGAGATGAGTAGGTAGGATGTTGTCGCAGAGGTTTGGGCATAGAGCTGAACAACATGTGTGACCTGGTGCAGTCTCTGCCTCAGCCCAGGACTTTACCCCAAAAAAAGATACATAGGAGAGCATCAGTCCCTGGCTAGAGGACTCTTAATGTGTTAGTCCCTGGTGGATACCAGCCTGTCCCTTCACAGTGGGAGGAGGTTCTCCAGGGCAATGAGCAAAATTAGAAGGAGCCTCTGCCTGCTGTTTGGTGAGATTTATTTTATCTCTCTTGCCCTGAGCTTTTCTTGTCAAACATAAGCTGCTTGCTTCTATGAGGCACACATCTGGAATGGATTTGTGATTTTCAATTAGCAATACAATTCAGGCTTCTGGAGGCAAGAGAGGGCGCGCTGTAATTGTTGGGTCCTGGGTCTGACCTGGACTTTCCTTCCGGTTTGTTCCTAAAGCCCATGTAATTCGAATTCTCTTAGAACAGCCCTTCCCCCACCCCGCCTCGGAATCCTTTTCTGGTGTTTGTTGTTTCTTGAATCTATTTCATCATTTCTGTGGTTGTGAATGACCCCATAATAACAGTATTTAGCCGAGCAGGGTGTGCTTTGGTTAGGGAAATAAGCTTGTGTCAACCTTATTATTCTAAATAAAGTAATTGAGGGCATTAAACATCTTCTGACACTGCCCTGTTAAGGTTGTGTACACACTTTCTTTCCAAACTTAAAACAATCATAAAATGCTTTCTCCATGTTGAAATCTCTCCTGTAAACCCAGCTCAGAGTTTCCTTTTCGTTACTCATATTTAAAAATTAACAAAGGGGATTGAGACACTCTAGCCATTGTCTTCTCTAGCCCTGTATCTGCTGTTCCATAGGCACGGTCCAGTAAACTTCCATTTTGCTTGGGGCAAAGAAGATACTTTCCTCCAATGATCTGAATAGCTGGCTCTCAGATGACATTCACCGTTCCCTGTTTCATTTTAGAAGAGATGCCATCTTTTGAATATTTGAGCTGACTCTCCAACCGTAGACCTGTTTGGGGAGGTTTTCAACTCTAGAATTTGCTTCTTATTGGAAAGCTGAATGATAGTTATAATTGATTTATTTTCAGAATGTTTCAGATTTTTAAGCAAACCCAAATGAGAATACTCAGAGAAACAGGACTTTGGTACGTTTTTAAAGCTTATTTTAATGACTAGAAGTTATGACTAAACCAATATACTCTGTTCTTACTCAGAATTCCCTAAATTCATATAGCATAACTTTCCATCTTTCCCAGATAATCCTCCTGGTTTTCATCTTCAGTAAAGCTGAAGAAACAGTAAATACTTTGTTAAAAATTGACCATGACACTTCAAAAGAGAATTTAAATTTGATAACTTGTTTAAAATGACATGTTAAATTGTCAAAGTCAGTGCCTTTCCCTTTTCTTAGACTTCTTTATTCTTTTAGGCCAAAGGAGGGCTTTCTGGTTTGTTTGATGGAGCTGAAGTTGTTCTTGGTCCTGATACTTCCATGGAGCTTTTGGGGCCAGTTCCACCTGAACAACAGTTTATCAACCAAAAAATGAGACCTGGTTCCGGAATGTTATCCATCAGAGTCATCCCAGATGGACCAACTAGAGCACTCCAGGTGATAATTTATCATAAGAACTGATGTGAATCTCACTGTACTTTCCCCCCACACATTGGGTTATTCATTTAACAAATACTTATTGAAACATTTATGTTGGCTATGGGAGTATAATGTCCTTGTTTATAAAATGGGGGTATAAGACCTACTTCATAAAGTTGTTATAAGAATCAAAGTATAAAAATATAAGATGATATAAAAAAGGTATGAGAATTAAAGAAGGCAATACCGAGAATAGTACATATGATTATTTTCAATCATTATATATTGTAAATATTTAAATAATTAAAAATAATAAATAAATAATTGATATATTAACAACATTAATAACAAGATACATGAGGTCCTTGGTCAGACAATGACAGTATTGTGTTTTGAAAGCAGGAGTGGAGGGTGTTCTACAGAGTGCGCGGGAAGGATTTACATTCCCGGACTTGGAGGCTTCCTAAGAGGAGTAATATTTAAGCTGAGTTTTCAGTCCTTGACTGAAAGGAGTTAGCCAAATCAAAAGGGAAGGTGGAGGATCTGTGCCCTAATAATAGTGCTCATTCAACAGTTATTTACTGAGCATTTCTTAGAGCCAAGCACGATTCTCAGTACTGAGTACATACTACTGAACAAATGGACAAAATTCCCTGCGGTCTTGGAGCTCACATTCTGGAGGGGTAGACAAACAAGAAGCCAACAACGTAATAAATCATATAGGATTTGCAAAGTTGATAAACGAAGGCCTGGAGATAAAAGGGAGTGGCCCAATTGGCACAGAGAGTATGCGCCAAGATAATGCTGGAGACAGAAGCAGGGGCCAGATTACAAAAAGCCTGATAGATGCTACAAGTTATGTGGGTTTTCTGTGACAGTGCAGTCAGGGAATGACACGACCAGAAATTTATTTTACATTGCTCATTCTGTCTCCAACGTGGAGGACTAGAGCAGATGAAAACTAGAGATAGAAGACCAGCTGAGGGCAACTGCAGTGATCTGGATGAGAGATTATGGCAGCCCGTACTGGAGCGTGGCAGGGGTGCTCCTGAAGAGGTTGGCGAGAACCAAGCAGAAATGGGAACTTATCGAGGAGTAGAGTCTGGCAGATGTAGTGATTGATTGAAGGTGGTGAGGATGAGAGAGAGGAAGGAGCCAGGAATAGCCTTCAGGATTCTGAGTTGGGCAACTTGGAGGACAGTAATCCATGTCACTGAGATATGAATACAGAGCTGACTTCTGGGAGAAATGAGGAGTTATGTTTTGGACTTGTTAGTAAATGCTGTCCACATGAAAGTGTCCATCAGTCAGTGTAAATATGGGTCTGACGCTCAAGGGAGAGAGATCTGTACTGGAGATACAGGTTTATCAGGTCACGGTGTAATGAAAGAGCTGAGGGAAAGAGGGAGGATGCTGGTGTGCACCAGTGAACTCTCTGAGGTATATCATAATCCACAATATCTCTTGTACAAGCACTCTTTTAAGGCAAACATTGAATGCAGTGATGTTGAGGTTTGCATACTTTGACTTGACCAGTAATTCTAGATCACCTGTCGATGATGCCTGACCCTCACCATCTGAGGCTCTCAAGGTCTAGCGTGGCATTTGCCGTGTAGACTTAAAACCAAGTTTACTTTATTATTACCCAAGTCTTACTTGGCAGTGCTTCCAAAACCCTTAACTTCCATAAGATTATGGAGCAGATAGTGACTTTTGACCTCTACAGTTGATATGGAACAGGTTTCGCTGTGGAAGTATGAGCCCTCTTAGTACAGTGTTTTATTCAACTTCAGATAACAGATTTCTCCCAACGGAAAAGTGATCGTTCATCGTATGAAGTGGATGAACTTCCTGTTACTGAACAAGAGGTACAGAAATTAAAGAACCCAGACACAGAGCAGGAATTGGAAGTAAGTTTTAAGTATTGCAAATTCATTTCTTTATCATTAATTTGTTTAGAATTTTGCTCTGTGGTTTTCTCAGTTTTAGACCTATTTTCTCTCTGCCCTTGTGAATTCTAAACATAGCTGTTGCTTCATGGTGTTTAATGTCATCACAACATGAATGTGTGAACATGTTAATTAAATGACAGCTAAAGTTGAATGGGAGTGTAATAATGATCGCTGAAATAAGATGACAATAAAGAAAAAAAATTGAATTTTTACAGGACTGAGGATCAAGAATAGGCAAACTAGATTTTTTGAGGGGCCCCAGTTTTCTCTTGTCATCTTTCTTCCTCTCTCCCTTGTTTGGGTTTTGGAAAGTGAAAGTTTGAAAAGGAACCTGAGGAGCAGCCCAGGTGGCTCAGCAGTTTAGTGCTGCCTTCAGCTCAGGCCATGACCCTGGGGTCCCGGGATCGAGTCCCACGTCAGGCTCCCTCCATAGAGCCTGCTTCTCCCTCTGTCTGTGTTTCTGCCTCTCTCTGCATGTGTCTCTCATGAATAAATAAATAAAATCTTAAAAAAAAAAAAGAAAGGAATCTGAGGTGAAGATGAAAATGTACACTTACTGGATATTTATTCAGTGATTTAGAAAAAAATTAAGGCCCTACATGTAAAGCACTGTGTTGGATATTATGGAAGTTCAGTAACTAGCTTACTAAAAAGCTTGCATCCCAAATAGGGAGAAGGATTCTCAGTTACTTAACTGTAATGAAATGCAAATGTCCTCAGTACTCTGAGAGAGGTATTATCATATCCTATCACTTTGGAGTTCTGGGTGGGGTGTGCACTGTGCCCTGAGAGAAAGGCTCCTAGTGAGAGGCTGGAGTTGGATAATATGACTCTTGTCTAAGTGGCTTTCACCTGCTCAGAGGTAAAGTAGAGGGATATAAGGCCATTTATTTTGTACTCTCCTGGCTACTTTGACCTCTTTTTTTTTTTTTTTTTTGGCCTCTTTTTAAACTGTCATTGTGTTGTATTTTGGTTTCCTTTCAGGTGCTTGTGAAGTTAGAAGGTGGAATTGGGTTGTCCTTAATTAATAAAGTCCCAGAAGAACTGGTTTTTGCAAGTCTTACAGGAATCAATGTGCATTATACACAGTTGGCAACGAGTCACATGCTTGAGCTCAGCATACAGGATGTACAGGTAATGGAGGGGCGTTTAGAACTTGTTAAATCTCCTTGTGTTCTTACTGAGTACCCACCTAGGTCCAGTGTTTGGTGTTCTAAAAACATTAATGCTTTGGCAGAAATATCTTACTGTGGCTTTCAAAAAAGTATTCTATGAAAATAATTGTTGTTGTCTATGTTTATTTCACCAATTTTTCTATATAGTAGCCAGTTCATCCGTAACTTAGATAATTTAGTCAAAGTGGTGTGGAGGAAGGTGGCCCATGATTCCCCATTTGCCAATAGGAAAAAATAACAGGAAATCATGTAACCATCATTAGGGGAATCGAAGTTCATTATACAGAGAAAAAAAATAAAGGAACTGGACTATGCTTCTGGCCAAGATGTACTAACAGGGGCCAGATTTACTCTTTTACCTGAAGCAACCCCCAAGTTCAGATAAAATAAGGAGACTGCAGGTTTAAAGCACAGTAAACCAGGCATCAAAAGACTGACTCCTGAGATGTGGGGGAACAAAAGAGCTGAGCCCTGCATTCACCTCAGTTACTGCCTTGAGAACGTTTCCAGACTATGGCCTTGTGAGGAGGGAGACTGAGACAGAGCCGAGCAGTGTGAATGAGCTAAATAGGCAGAGCAGAGGGATCCAAGACTGAGACATCTAGAGTTCACAGGGTAGCCTACCTGGGAAGAACATGCTGCATGGAAAGAAAGCTCAGGAGATCTGCAGAGGGGTTCCGTGAGCGTTTAGCAGAGGACAGATCAATGATGCATGTAAGGAAACTATCATCTGAACCATCCAAAAGGATCAGGAATGCATCTGCTGCTCACCCAGGGCTGGGGATGGATTTTGTTCCCCTAGCCAGACTGGAAACACTAATAACATATGTGAGTTGGGAAGAATCCTCCAGCAAGTCCTGCCTTTGTAGTGAACTATAATTAGCCCTCTGCTGAGCACTGTTCCAGACCTACCTAACAAATCATAAAAAAGGAAAATCGGAAAGGGTCGATCTGTTTCCAAGTAATTTAACTGTATCCCTGAACAAAGCTCAAGATTTAATGGAATACAAAAATACCCAGCACCCAGCAAAGTAAAATTCACAATATCTGGCATCCTGTCAAAAATTACCAGGTGTGCAAAGGGGCAGGAAAACACAATATATAATGAGAATAATCAGTCGAACTAACCCAGGCTAACACAGATGTTAGAATTTTCAGAGAGGGACATTAAAACTGTTATTATAACTGCATTGTATATTGTTCTAAAGTTAAGTAGAGACATAGAAGATATGAAAGACTCAAATTTCTAGAGATTAAAATGAAATGAAAACCACACTGCATTCAATTAATAGCAGGTGACACAGTACAGAAAAAAAATTAGTGAACTTGAAGATATAGCAATGAAACGTGTCCAAATTGAAATGCCCAGAGGAAAATAATCCATAAAAAGAAAACGGCATCAGTGGCCTATGGGACAACCTCAAACACCTAACATATGGATAATTGGAGTCCTCGAAGGCTAAGAGTGAGAAGAGGGCATATAAAAAATATTTGAAGAAATCTTGGCCATAAATTTTCCAAACTAAACCCACAGAAGTTCAAGCACAAACCCAAACATGCATGCGTGTGCATGCACACACATGAAGGAAACTATACCAAAGTATGTCATAATTACTCAAAAGCAATGATGATATATCCAGATTAAACAAGACCTGTCACATGCCAGGAGCAAAAGTGAACATGAGACCTGACTTCTCATTGAGAATGATGTGAGTGAGAAGATAGTAACATCTTTAAAGTACTAGAAAAACTGTCAGCCTAGGATTCTGTGCCCAGTGAATATATCTTTCAAAAACTAGAATGAAATAAAAATGCTTTTAGACGTGCAAAAGCTAAAAGAGCTCATTACCAGCATCATGCTAAAATAATAATAATAATAATAATAACATTCAGGCAGAAGGGAATGGTAGTAGCTGGAAATCTGGATCTATACAGAGGAATGAAAAGCACCTGGAATGATAAATACACAGGTAAATGGTATTATTTTCTAATCTTTTAGATCTCTTTAAGAGATAACTACTTAGACAAAACTGACAGCACTATATTTTGGAGTCTATAACACGTTAGGGTAAGAATGACAATAGCATGAAGCAGGGGTAGGGGAGAAGTGGAAGTATGTTAACTGTAATGTTCTTAAAAGCAAAGTAGTCTGCTATGATTTGAATGTAAACTGGTAAGTTAAAGATGAGTACCATAAACCCTAAGGCAACAAAGAGCTACAACTGATAATCCAACAAAGGAGAGAAGATGAATAACCCAAGAGAAGGCATAACAAGCAGAAAACATGGGAAAGAACAGATGAGACAAATAGGAAACAAATAGCAAGATGGTAGACTCATTCAAACCTAACTGTACCAATTAAATAAACATAAATGTTAATAAACACCTCCAACTGAAAGGCAGAGATGATCAGATTGGATTAAAAATCGAGTTCCAGGGATCCCTGGGTGGCGCAGTGGTTTGGCGCCTGCCTTTGGCCCAGGGCACGATCCTGGAGTCCCGGGATTGAATCCCACATCGGGCTCCCGGTGCATGGAGCCTGCTTCTCCCTCTGCCTGTGTCTCTGCCTCTCTCTCTCTCTCTCTCTGTGTGACTATCATAAATAAATAAAAATTTAAAAAATAAAAAATAAAAAAAAAAAATAAAAATCGAGTTCCAAGTATGTGCTGCCTCCAAGGAACATAGTAAATTAAAGACACAAATAGGTTAAAAAGAATGGAAAAAAGACGTACTGAGCTGGAACTAGTCCTAAGAAAGTGGGAACGGCTAGATTCCTGTCAGAATCTATTACAGAGCAAAGCATGTTAACAGGAATAAGGAAGGTAGTTTCCTAATGATAAAAGAGATGGTTTATCAAGAGGATATAACGATCCCGACTATTTATGTACCTGAACGTAGGGCTTTGAAATACAGGAAGCAAAAACTGATAGCAGTGAAAGAAGAAATGGACAAGTACACGATTATAGTGGAAAATTTCACTACGCTCTCTGAATAATTGATAGAATTATCAAATAAGCAGCAGCTCATCAAAGGCATATGAGACTTGAATAGCACTGCCAGCCAAGTAGCCCAATTGACGTTTATCCAGCAGCCCACCCAGCAACAGCAGAAAACATGTTCTTCCCCAGTGTGCAGGAAACTTCCAAGAGAGACCATATTCTGGACCAGAAAGCAACGCCCAAGTGCAAAAGGATTCAAGTCACACACAGTCTATTCTCTGATGACAATGGAATCAAAGTAGAAATAGCAGAAAGATAGTTGGAAAAGTCCCCCAGATGATTGGAAACTAAAAAACACACTTCTGAAATAGCTCAGAGATCAAAAAAGAAATCAAAAGAGAAATTAGAATATATTTGAACTGAATAAAGACAAAAACACAACATGTCAAAGTTGGTGGAACGCTCCTGGACCTGTACCGAAGGGAGATTTATAGCTGTATTAGAGGAGAAAGTTCGGGAAACTATGGACTCAGGTATCATCTTAAGAAACTAAACAACAACAAAGTAAGTCCCAAATAAGCAGAAGAAAGGAAATAAAACTAAGAATCCCAGTGGAAATCACTTCAGTGATTCACTTTCAGTGAACAACCATGGAAAAAAAGGAGGAAATGGGTCAAAAGCTGTATCTTTGAGAAGATCAGTTAAACTAACAAACTTCTAAGGAGTCTGATCACGAGAGAAAAAAGAGAAGACACAAATCACTGATACCAGGAGAAGGAGAGGTGCCAGACAAGCCAAAAACTTGACAGTTGTCTGGGGGACGGAGCTTTTGGGAGGAGCTGAAAGCTTGTCCTGTCCCCGCACTGGCCACTGGGTTGTGTGGCTGGCTCTTGACTTTCAAGGCCACTGCAGACCTGGGGAGGGGACCGTGGGAATGCCACAGAGCTGGCCGTTCATGCTGCCTTTCAGCTAACTTTCTCCAGTAAATGACCCCTGGATTGTTGCAAGCGTTTGGTTAACTTTCAGAGCTCTGATAAGGTTGATTTTGACAGTTTCCATTAGAGGGGTTTTTTTTTGTTTGTTTAAGATTTTATTTATTTATTCATGACAGAGAGAGAGAGAGGCAGAGACACAGGCAGAGGGAGGAGGAGAAGCAGGCTCCACGCAGGGAGCCCGACACGGGACCCGATCCCAGGTCTCCAGGACCACACCCTGGGCCAAACCGCTGGGCCACCGGCGCTGCCCTCCGCTAGAGTTTTGTTGTCATGCCGTCAAGACAGCTGTTCTGTTTGTAGCATCATGCTTGCAGCTTTTCTTTCCAGCTGCCAGCAGGATTAATGTGTCCAGGAAACCAGTTCCTGGTAAACATTTCCGGAAGAAGGATCCAAAGACCTAGACTGTGGTTCTTTCCCCAGGTGGGCACCCTGTGTTCCTCCTGGAAGTGGGCAGTCTGTGCCCATCTCCAGGGTGTCCTCCTGCGGACCCATGCACTGCTGTCCATACCAAAACTCCTTTCAGAAAAATGTTTTCTTTTGTCTTATATCACAAAGAGCAAATTGTTCAGGCTAATCACATCCCATTTGATTGAGGACAGATAGAAAGTTATTATCTTTGTCTTTTTTTTTTTAACCTCAGAGAGAAAATTCAAGGAGCCATTTGAGCTTTGTGAATTTCATTAACTTTTTAATCAAAAATTTTTTTTCTGCTATAATACCTCTTGATTTAATGTGGGCTGTAAGTCATAGAAAGTAAACAGATTTGAGAGTTTACTATGATGACAGCATTGGGAGAAAGGACGTTTAAAAATAGAAAATAATGGTCCCGTCCTTAGGGAGCATCTAATCTAATTGGCAGAATAAAACTAGAATTCATAACTCTTATACATCTTGTATCAAATGTGTTTGGGGAAAGAATAAAGGAGAGGTTAGAGTAAGGTGAGAACTTTTGTGTTTCCTCTATTGGATATGACAGGTCATTCATTTAGTGAGTAAATTCTTAGAGCAGCAGCAGTGCCCCGGGCATGGCACTAGGCTCTAGCGATACAGCCGTGACTCAGAAGATGAAGGCTCAGCTTCCTTTGGGCTAATTACAGCCTCGGGAAGGAGGCAGCCTGTAAGGTCCCAAGCAGGCGAGTATAATGATTGGCACCAGTGGGAATTGCTAAAAAGAATACAGAAGGATGGTGCTACTCTTTAGGTGAAGTGGCCTGGGAAGTTCCTCCCGAAGAAGTGAGAGCTGAGCTTGAAGGAAGAGAATGAGTGCAGAAGGATGTTAGGGTCAGAAGCTTTCCCTCAGAATTCAGACTCTGAGAGGACAGTTGCCCCCCTTTTGGGGAATAGCCAGCAGGCTCATGTGTGGGGGTTGTAGTGGACCTGGAGGGGAGTGCTGTGTGCTAAAGACGGGGAAGTAGGCACTGTGTGTCATGGCGTGGTGAGAAGTTTGGTTTCATCCCAAGAGGAAAGGAAGCCACTGACAGATGTAAAGGGAGGAGGGACATGACTTGATTTGTATTTTTGAAAGATCACTTTGCTGCTGTGCAGGGAGTACACGATCAGGGCAAGGATGGAAGTAGGAAAATGTGTTCACGGTCCCTCACCCTTATCTCAGCAGCTTGAGAGCCAGCCGGCTCTACAGGTGGCTGCGTGGCAGGCCGTGTGGCATAATGGGAGGGTCACAGTATTTGGGGCCAGAAACACCTCCATTTGAGTCCCAACTCTTCCGTTTCACTTAGCCGTGTGAATGTGGGCAAGTGATCTGAGTTCCCTAAGCTTCTGTTTACTCGTTTATAAAATGGGGAGGAATAATCTTAGCCTTTAGGGTTGTAGTAAGGGATGTGCTAAGTAATGTGTGGGAAGTACACACAGAGGTTCCCAACGGATGTTCTCTTCCCTCATCCTGATTCGGAGCTTTGACACAAGCAAGTGGGGGTGGGTGCTCCCCGCATGAGCCTTTTGCCGTCCACAACCATAACGCGGTGCAGAGTGTACACTCAGCTATGGTGCTGACGGCTGTGGGCGAATAGAGCAGTGCCTGATGCCGCTTCATCATTTAATTCCCAACAGGGACTCGACTTTGGGAAAGGCCGCTATTTCCATTTGGTGGCCAGGCAAGCACTGATTCCCTAGTTTTCCCGGTCTGGTGTCGCTTCACTTCATTCATCTGTATCCTAGTGGTCAGGAGCACTGGGCTTGGGGTCAAGGGGCTCTCTCCTCAGCTCCTTCATCTGTGCCATAAGGAGGCGGTGGTTAGGGCTGCAGTGGGACCCTGACTGCAGTAACTCTTGACAGGTGTCCTGTGACTCAGATCCTGCATCAGGCTAGCTTGGTGCTTGGCACATAGTACTCACCTCATAAAGGAGAGCTTCTGTTGCCATCCCTACTGCAATTAGTGCTGCTCTGCAGCGAGAATGAATTTTTTTTTTCTTTTAAAGGTTTTATTTATTTATTCATGAGAGACAGACAGAGAGAGAGAGAGAGAGAGAGAGAGGCAGAGACACAGGCAGAGGGAGAAGCAGGATCCATGAAGGGAGCCTGACATGGGACTCAATCCCGGGTCTCCAGGATCACGCCCTGGGCCGAAGGCAGGCGCTCAACTGCTGAGCCACCCAGGGATCCCAGAATGAATTTTTCTAGAGCAAAATGGCAGCAGTACTTTCTCTGAGTGTCCTGCATAGGATGAGACCCCACTCAATGGTAGCTGAGAACTGAGCAGTTGTCTGTTCTTGTTTTGTTTTGCTGCTTTTTCATGTGCCAGGTGGACAATCAGCTCATTGGAACTACTCAGCCCTTCATGCTCTACGTGACTCCCCTGAGCAACGAGAATGAGGTCATCGAGACCGGCCCTGCCGTGCAAGTGAATGCAGTAAAGTTCCCCAGTAAGAGCGCACTGACCAACATCTACAAGGTAGGCTGAGGGGAGAGCCTGGTGGGCTTGGCATGGTGGCAGGAGGCTGATGGGTTCCCTCACAGCTGAGTCCCTGAACAGCAGTGCGGGGTGTGGCTGGAAGTTGTCCTGTGGACTTAACTCCGTGGTGTAGAGGGATTTACAATAACTGCTCTTAGCACCTTGTATTCTCAACTGTGGCTTCAACTGCATGTGAGAGTGCCCAGTTTGTAGGGGCGGAGCCTGTATTTGTCAGAGTAAAAAGTCTCTGTGGGAAAGCATAACATCTTCCAGATTGGTCAGGACCAGGCATGATCCAGATGTGTTATTAAAATAGAATAATTAGAAAGGGAGTGGTAGGAGGGGTCTGACCTCGGGACAGATGTCCTCCCACATAAGCTAACACGCTGTTTAATAAAAGCATGTTGTTCAAAAGAGATAAACTTTCTTTCCTGGAGAATTTTTCACATATGAGTGAGCTGATAACGGCAGCAAATTCTGGAAAAGTGGGAGCTAAGAGGTTGCTTCCATATTTCGGGCCTCTGTCACCATTACCAGTGGGGGCCCTCCAATTCTACTGCTCCTTAAACTAGCTGCTGTCCATGTGAGCTCAGCACCATAACCCTGTCCACCGCAGCCCATCTGCAAGCGCGATCCTGACTAAGGAGATACAGATGCCCTGGAAACCAAACAGTAGGGTGGCAAACTGTATTAAACCTCTCCTGGAATTTTTGGCTAATGATGACAATGTAGAGAGAGATGAGCCAGAAATCATTTGGCGATGTGTCCTTCTTAATGGCACAGATGAAAATTCCTTCTGGTGTTTACACTATTAATCAGAATTTCTTTCTCTCTAGCATCTGATGATCACAGCTCAGAGATTCACGGTGCAAATTGAGGAGAAACTGCTCCTCAAGCTGCTGAGTTTTTTTGGCTATGATCAAGCAGAATCAGGTACGTCAAATGTTCTAAGTTTGTGTCTGGGAACTGACCCAAGAATGGCATTTTTTAGTTTGGTTGTGAAGATGGGTAGCCTCTGAGTGCCCGACAAGCTCCCTTTCCACCTCAGAGCTCGAGCTCAGAAGCTGAGGCCTGTGTCTCAGCGGCTTTTTCCAAGTTCGGTCTATTGATGGGGGAGGAGGGCTGATGGCTGATGTGGACACGGAGGAAGCTTTTTGGAGTTGTCCTGGGGTACCCAGGGTTAAGCCTTTGGGAAGCAGCATACTTTTCCTCTTCGCTGTGGATTTTTTTTGACTCATCTGTTTGAAGATAATAGAAATGATGTTTGTCATTTAGCAAAGCACTTTGCTTCTTAACCTTTGTTTAGTAAACAGACTCTGGGCAAGAATCAAATCCCTTCGGCCGTTCCTTTGGTTTATGCGAGGACAAAAAATTGGCTAGCCTTAACTTCTTAACTTTTTACATCCATGCCTGTATGCCTCAGTGTCATTACCAAGCTTCCTAGCTACTTGACTCTTTGGAGAGGGGAGTGAGAGAAGCTCTTGGAAACCCTCCATGTTCCAACAGTCACTACAGAAATCATGTAGCTTTTGTTTCTGTATTTTAGTTTCCTCCTCATCGCCTTTGTAAGATTGAATATAGAGCTTAGAAAGAAGTCGGTAATACTTAGTCTTTTGAAGACTAAATTGCATACTAAGCCTAAAGACATGGTAATATGGACTTGTACATTTATATGCCCACATGGGCTAGAGAAAAAAAAATCACTGGGGGACATGTGTGCATATGTATATACTTACACACCATGCAAGAAAAATAATTTTGCTCTTTAACTCAGACATAGAATTTAAATGTTAAGTGTACTTGGAATCAAGAGCAAGATCCTGTCTGCTTAAGACTGTGTTTTCCACTTTGGGTTGGAACACTGGTGTTTATTTGTATTCAGACAGCCAGTTGAGGGTCTGCCTGCCGGGTAGCCAGTCTCTTTTGGCACCTTCCTGGGAAGTTATACTTTAAATTTTACTGGACGTGCTTTTCTTGTAAGTTGCTCTAAATAAATTTCTTACCAAGCATTGTATAGTTGATTTAGATGTTTGTAAGCTCCTGGCCTGTCTTTTCCTGGAGCATCTCCTCCACTTTCTCTGGCCGTTTCCGTTCCCTGAATACAGATAGGCAGGTCTCTGTGGCAGTGACATTTTCTAAAACCTAGTCCCTTGTTTTCTATAAATAGAACCATAATAGCTTATAGTATACATTGGTTTGTTTGTTAGGCAGACCTGTACAGTCTCCTTGGTTTTATTTCGAAGGCACATAAAGCCAAGTGAAAATGGCTGACCAGAGGGTGTGGGCACAGGAGCAAGTGAAAGAGCACATTGCCATGTGCCAGCTCGTAGTACTCCTTTTCACTTACGAGAAGTAAAAAAAAATCTGCCTTGACTCTGCTGCTTTCCCAAATGCCCACCATTTGGGAAAGAGGGTGCTTATTGTCATGACGTCAGTGCTTTATAGCCTACAGCCTGTTTCTTTTTAAAGGCATTCTGTTTCACTCAGATGCGTTATTTAATTGGTCATGTTCATTATGATTCAGTTAAACTCTACTCCAATGGATGATATTTGGATATCATCTTATGAAATAAATTCAGATAATCTGGGTCATTAATGACAAGCGTAACAGCAGGGTTTTAGAAAACTCATAGCCAGCAAACACACCCATGACCTCTGGCTTCCCCACCTGCATGATTTTTTCCAAAGATGAGATCTGCCAGATGGCAGAGAGTCACAAATCAAAAGATTAGGCTGTTGTACTTTTTGATAAGCAACATGAAACAGATCTCTTTTGCAAAGAAATGGCATCAGGATACTGTACGTATCACCAAATCCTGAAAAACTAAACTTAGAGAGATGTGTACATTTTCTATGAATTTTTTTTCAATGTTAGCATTTGAATCGTGAGACTTCAGGAGACTTTCTTTTTTTTTTAAATTCACAATTTTACTCTTGTACTAGAGGTGGAAAAGTATGATGAAAACCTCCATGAAAAGACAGTTGAGCAAGGTGGAACACCAATTCGATACTACTTTGAAAATCTCAAAATCAGCATTCCCCAGATCAAGCTGAGTGTGTTCACTTCCAACAAGCTACCATTGGATCTTAAGGTAAGCTGATATCTGGATAAGTTATTTAAATGACTTTCCCTGTAAGAGAATAAGTGTGTTTACTATTTGCGTTTTCTGTCCAGGATCATTGTTTACAGCAGACATTTTTATAGGTTTCCCTTCTTGAAGGTTTGACATATACATACCATATATACACGCGTATACACGCGTATATGTATACGTACTTTTTAGAAAACATTTAAGTAAGACTGCTAAAGATTGAGGAGTAATGAGAGTAAACAGAATCACATAAAACTCATCTGCCATCTTCTTAGCTCTTGACTTATTAGCTCAGTGAGGTAAGAGCCTACTTTCCTAGGGCCACTACCAGATTCAGGAGAAAAGCTACAACCAAGATAATACCTTCCTTTTGTGCCCAAGACCTGCCTGCCCTCTTAGTTCTCTCCTCATCAGTATCTATCTCTTTGTGAATGGTTGACACTAGAAATGTCAGCCATCTTCAAGGAACATACTGGCCACGTACCACTGAGGTGTGACCTCACATACCACCATGATCAGAATGTGACGTGCCTGCAGATCATCCTGGTCCTCACTTGGCAGATACAGCCTGAATTCTGTCTTCATTTGCTGTAATAAGATCTATTTTAATGAAGGGATGGGGCTGGGATTCAAATGCAAGCCTATGTGACTGTGCTATACTATACCGTATATTATCTACCCCCTAGAAGATAAGGCATCAGAGAATTTTAGAGCTGTAAGAGTCCTCAGTGATCCCCTTGCTCAGTGAACAAGCCTGTTGGCGTTCAAAGCATTCTTTAACTCAAGCCTGTGTAGATAGGCCATGATGGGAGCAGGAAGAGGCCCCAGGTGGTTGTTCGAAAGTCTTTTCTTAGACTGAGTCTAAATCTGCCTCGCTGCAGCTCAGACCTATTGCTTCCAGTTCTTTTCCTTTGTTGACCTTGAAGATGGTTGTCAAGGCATTCATCCCCCTACTAACCACCAGCCCAGGACGTGTCCACTGACTCACCCTGCCTCCTTTCAGATGCTGCATGATGGCCTCTCTTCTGAACAGGGATAGCTACAGACCTGAAAAAAAATAATAAGTGTGGAGTCATATAAATTCAGATGCCTACCGGGATTATGCTAGCAATGTAGCAAGTGAAGCAGTACTGTGGGGACCGTTGCATGTCGGCTTTGCTCACTTCACCTGAAGGGGCAGCTTCAGCTCAGGTCCCGCCAGTTGCTGTCTCACAGGGTAACATGAACCCAGTGTTGCTGGATCTTCAGATTTTTCAAGTGAAGCCGGAAATCTGGACTTTTATGTGGAATCTACTGGTTTTGAAACGTTGGCCACCAGTTTGAGTTGTTTTCTTTAAAAACGTTTTGGGTCTAACAAAACACATGTGCAGGCCTCCTGTGGCGCGTGGTTTGCCAACTCACAACTTCTAAAATAGACCTGTAGGTAATGAGACAGTAGTCTGGTGAACACTAGATCATACTAGATTGGGATGGAGCAAGAGCGACTGCTTCATTTTGATGGCAAGCTGGGGATGAGCAATCGGGAGTGCCAGTAGGGACCAGAGGAGCAGGAATTGCTTTGCAACCGTCTTGAGAACAGCGCCGTGTGCCCTTTCCAACAGACTCTCCTGTCTGCTTGATTGGCTTTAATTTCATGTTTCCCAGGAGACTAAAGATACTTATAATTAGCATGGGAGTGGGGGGAAAACCATGGGAAAACCACTATCTTGCTAATATCCACAAGTATCCACTTGACTTATGTGACCCCTTGGAATGGGTTTGTTTGATAAAGTATATATTCCCCCAGAACACTTGGCACTCACCCAACAAACCAATGTTAAGCATTTCCTGAGAGTTAAGGACTTCTTGTTTTTTAAATCATCTTACTTAGAAACACAGACACCTAACTATTCCTTTCAAATTGCTCCCAGCAGAAAACTTTCCCCCAGACTGACAAATGCAATATGATTTCCTACAGTTGAAGTAGCTCCAGACCCCAGTTATATGGTACCGATGCTTGCATGTACGCTCTGCGAACAATAAACTGGGAATCCGTTAAGTCGAATGTTTCACTTGGCATTGTACCGAAGGAACATTTTGAAGACATTTTCAAATGATCGTTAAAGAAATCCAGTGGAACAGCCGTGTCTTGAGGCGTGGGGCGGGGGGTACCCCGAATGGGGCACATTAATGTTTCAGGCAGGGTGCTGGGAATTGGGACTTCAGAGTTAAATTCTAAGCTTGTGGAAGTCACCATTTCACCGTGTCTCGAGTTCTCCTAGTGGAGTCTGGGGCTCATAAAATAATGTCATTTATTCAAAGAGTTTCCTAACAGAGTAATATCCCTTTATTAGTAGCTCTTAGGAAGAGCAATATGCTCTTTGAGATGAATATGTAATGGCTAAAAGTATGTGCTTAGGGAATGGAGTGCTATCCCAGAGCAGGAATCGCAAGAGTCTGACTAAAAGGTAACCATGTCTTTGGTATTGAAGGAATAATTATCTTGATTCTCTTGACTGCAGGCCAGAAGTGAGGCTGTCAGAAGTCTCAGAGGGAAGTCTCTTCAGGTTTACACTGAGGGTACATTATTGCCAGATATAGTGTCTGTTCAGAAGGACTCAGAGCAGTTTCCCATCTGCTATCTCGATTGGATTCCTTCCTCTGTGATGGGAGAAGGGGGAGATAATAGTTCCATTTCACAAATGCAGAGACATTCCTCCCTGCCCCCCTTCTCTCCATTATTCTCCCAGGCGCGCATGTTAGAGACTAGCAGGGTAAGATCGAAAAACGCCAGGTAGCTTATATGTACTTTGGGGTTTTTTTGAAAGATCAAAAGAAGCCAGGAGCCTTTAAAAGGTTTCACGAGGTGGCCTACAGCAGTCCTTTTCCCATTTAGAGCATTGGGGTATTACAAAAGAAGGGCTTTAATTGAGCAATCTAGTTTGGAAGAAAACCCACATTTTAATGGTCAGAGAGCAAGAGGGTGGGGGTGAGGGGGAATTTCAAACAAAGACACTATTTAAAAAGCCTAAAACTGTCTTCTCAAAGGCTTGAAATAATTTGTTGGGAAACTTCAGACCCTTTACTTTTTTCCTCCCCTCCCTAAATAAAAACCAGATTTGTTAAAAGGAAAAAAGATCCAGTATTGTTAATTGTATTTCAGAAAGTGCCAGAGAGGGAAATATCCCTGTAGTTTTAAACACTGTCCCAGGAGGGAAATGGGCAAATACCCTGCTTCACATAAACAGTCTCTATGTACCATAAATAAACCTTTAAAGAATGAATTCCAGACAGTTCTGTTTAGTGCAGGATAAACTAAGAAAGGAAAGGACGTGGCCCAGGGACTGGCTTGTGATCTGAGACCTTATGGCATATGGACAGGTATTTCTTCTTTCAGCTCTCTAAAGTTTCTGGAAAACTTCAGCAGTTTTCATCTGGTAGAGGTAGGACTAGACAGTTTCCTAGTTTTATTAGGAACTCCTGAGCACAGATTGCTGTCTCTAGAATCTGTATAACAGGAAGCTGTCTGCCACTTGAATAAATAAGCATCAACTTTGTATACTACTGTATTTGATTAGTCATTTAGTTACTACAGGAAAAAAGTCCTGCTTATAGCTCTTTCCCTCTCATCTGGTCTACTTGGACTGACCAGAACAACCTGAAGGTGGCAGAGTGATTCACCCCCAAAGGCTGAATCTCCACTCTTGGCAACTGTGGGAGGCCCACAAGCAGTAAAGGACGAGGTGGAGATCATTTTTACCAAAGGACCGGAGTATCTCCTCGGAAGTACATTAGCCATTCAGAAAGGGGAGAGTGTCTCTCGTGAGGGCTTTGACAACTTGGTAGAGGCTTCCGAGTCTTTGCTACTGTGTACGGTTCCTTTTCTTCGGTATTTGGTTGCAATGAGGAAGCTGGGCTAAAAAACCTTTTGCCTTAAGCCTTTGTTTGGATCTCATTTCCTCTCCTCTGAGAAGAAAGTAATACTCAGAGTTGTGCTGGCAAAACAAACTGCTCAGCTGATGTCAGTACCTCTCCCGGCTGTTTACTGTATGGCTCGAAGCAAAGGAGTTCAGCCGACCAGGCCTCACCTCAGTTTCTCCTGTCACCGCCACGTGGATGGGTGCAGCATGCATGAATGAATAGCAGAAGGTTTTTTAGGGGAATAGTATCATCCTCCATCCTGGTCTTCACACTTCCCACCTGATGGGTGGGTACTGTAGTGAAAATGAGCACTTTCGAGCCTAAAACTTCCCAGTAACTAACTGCATGAGTGTAGGTCATCCACTTAACATTTCTCTGGTTTTCTTTATTTTCAAAGTGAGAGTGTTGGGCTGAATTACTGTGTTAGGCTGAATTAACCTAAGAATACTCTTAATCTCACATTCTTTAGTGGGAGGTTACTAGTGACCCCCCAAGGGCCCGGATCCAGGGCCTTTTTTCTGTAGGGTCCTCTGCCATATTCGGTGTTGCTGACTCCCCATTCCTTTCTGGTTCTCCCCTTATTCTTCTGTTTGTTTCTTTGTCTTCACAGCTTTCTTTTCCTCTACTTCTCCTGACCCATCTGTTTAGGGGTCATTTTTTCCTCTGTGAACCACACCGTCTGGTCATATCCCCTTGCCCGTTTTAAAAATCATATTATTGATCTTTTACCACCTGTAATTTTAGAAGCTCTTTATATACGGTTGGTCTTTGATATGAGTTGCAAAGTTTCTTTCTTCAGCTTTTCAATTGGCTTTTTACTTTTGATGTATGTATGAACCACACGAAAGCCTTCTATTTTTATGTCATCAAATTTACCAGTCCTTTGCCTGTTTGAATCTGTATTTGAGTTCCCAAAAAAGTTTCCCCATTCTCTGGTTTTAAAACATCCCATCTATATTTTCTTCAGTTATAACAATCTCATTCCAATAAAAGATGCTCCCAAAAAAGAATTTAAGGCAGCCTCTGAAAATGCATGCTAAAAGATGAAAAAATAAGGGAGAAAATAGAAAGTGCATGAAGTTGCGCAGGAGGTTTTACTATAAAGACATTTTGATTCACTGGGGAGTGTATAGATGTTTTAGTTAGTGCTGTTAGACCAACTACATAGCCAATTGGAAAAATACAAAATTAGATTTGTTACTTATATCCTAAGGAGAGATTCCATGCGGATCAAAGATTTACTAACATTAGCATGAAAAAGTATTTTCACATTCAAAGAAGAAGAGTATTTTGCGTGCTGTCTAAAATCCTTAAGAGATCAATCTTATTAAACAAAATATAATTGGAAAATAGACCATATCCAGAAATTGTTAATTGGTTTATAGTGGAGCCAGACTAGCTGAGAATTGCAAGAAAGGCTTGATAGAAGAAAACCCCCAAAGGTCTATTTGAAAGTGCTGGAAATCTACCAGGACATCTAGGACTTGAGGGTCCAAGATTTATGTGAGGAAGGAAACTCAATAAAGTGAGCCCAACATTTGCTTTGCTTTTATTCTTGAGATAATCTTAATCTATAAGTGGCATGTGGAGAAATGCAGAGAAGTTAAGCAGAAGGCAGCTGCCAAAGGCAGAGAGTCTGAGTAAGGCTCTTGGCAGTCTCATGGGGCTGGCATAGCAAACATTAGCTACTAAGAGAGCTGGTAATCGAAAGAGGGGCTAATATCTTACAGAGAAAGGACAGACAGGAAAGAGCCCCTAGTAGTCTGAGCTGCTGTATATTTTGAGGCAGGTGCCAATTTCTAGGTAACCTAGTCTGAGAGAGGCCAAGATGAAAGTGGCAGTCAAGAGGCAGGAAAACAAAGTAGACCTTCTAGCAGTTTTCTGGTGCGGGGTAGTTAAAAGTGGAGGAATGGACCACTGATACTATATGAGGCCTTATAAAGACTAAAATAGACCAGGAGTCACAAAGACTGAAATCCAGCCTTGAGAAAGCCCAAATCCTGATTGGATGAAACCTCTTTTACTGCCTGCTAGAAACTAAAGACTCATCCATAGTATCTAAAAGTTTTCATAGAAAATGCTATATTCAGTCACAAATTACAGGGCCTACCAAGAGAGGAGACCAAGATTAAAAACAAACACTAGAAGCAGACCCACAGATAACCCAAAAGTTGGCATTATCAAACACAGAATTTTAAAGAATAAATGTAAGTGTGCTCAAGAAGTTTACCAGAAAACTATAATTTATATATATGTATGTATGTACACGCGTGTGTGTATATGTGTGTGTGTGTGTGTAAAAGATTTTATTTATTTATTCATGAGAGACACACACACAGAGAGGCAGAGACACAGGCAGAGGGAGAAGCAGGCTCCATGCAGGGAGCCCGATGTGGGACTCGATCCCGGGTCTCCAGGATCAGGCCCTGGGCTGAAGGTGGCGCTAAACCACTGAGCCACCCGGGCTGCCCTATAATTTATATTTTGAAAATAACCAAATAAGGGAAATTTATAGACCAGAATTTTTTCATGAACATAGAAGTAAAAAATCTAAACAAAATATTAACAAATTAAATACAGCAATGTAGAAGAAGGAAAATATAATTAAAATGGATTCCAGGAATGCAAATATAAGTATTTTCAAATAAATTATGTAATTTACCACATCAATAAAATGAAAAGAAGAAAAAATATGGTTATCTCAACAGTTGCACTAAAGCCTTTTGAGAAAATTCAGCATCTATTTATGATAACTCAGCAAGTAAATAATAGAAGGGAACTGCCTTAACCTGATAAAGTATATCTATAAAAAAGCTATAGCAAACATACTCAGTGGTGATATATTGAAAGCAGGGAAGGTATCCATTATCACTTCTGTTCACTGTCATGCTGGAGATCCTAGTCAGTGAAATAAGGCTGGAAAAATTACAGAAGAAATAAAAGAAATAAATTGTATAAGAACTGGACAGGAAAATGAAAACTTTCTTTACAGAGAACATGAATATGTAGTTAGAAAAATCTAAAAGAATGCACAGATAAATTATTATCTGAATGAATAAGTAAATTTACAAAGGTCACTGGACATAGTGTACAAAAATCAATTGTATTTCTACATGTCAGCAACAATTATGGAGAAAAAGGAAATTTGCAGGATCTGGTTTACAAAAGAGTTAAGAAAACATCAAATGTAATATTTTTATCTATTGCTGTGTGACAAACTACTCTAAAACCTAGTGGTTCAGAACAGTCACTTTATTTGTTCACAGTTCTATGGGTCAGCGATATAGGCTGGACTCTGTTGAATGCTGCTTCTGCTGGACTCACCTGTGGTTATTCATCTGGCAGTCGACTGAGATTGACTGGTACATGATGACCATACTCACATGTCAAGTGTTAGGTGTTGGCTGTCAAAAGAACCTCCTTGCACATGGACTCTCAGCTTCTTCACATGCTGGAGGTGGCAAAAAGGGCAGAACATGAGCTCCAAGGCTCCTGAGGCCTAGGCTCAGCAGTCACACAGTGTTACTTCCACGCATTTTCTTGGTTGAAGCAAATTACAAGGTCAGCACAGATGAAATAGTCTCTACTAATGGTACAAGATGTAAAGAAGATATGGCCATTTTTAATCTACTACAGATACCTAGGAATAAATCCAACAAAGGTGTATATAAGACCTTTGCATGAAAAACAATGTAACATTAAGAGAAAAGAGAACTAAATAGATAAGGGGACATACCACATTGATAAGTTGAAAGATTTAATACTGTGAAGTTGGCATTTCTCTTCAAATTAGTCTATAGATTCAGTGCAGTCTTGATGAAAATTCCAACAACTTTTTGTGGCAGATTGACAAGCTGGTTCTAAAATTTATTTGAAAATGAAAAGTGCAAAGAATAACCAGGGTAATCCTGGGGCGGGGAGAAAAGAACAAGGTTGGAGAGCTTATACTATTAGATTTCAAAACTCATTACAAAACTACAGTAATTAAGACAGTGTGGTATTGGTAGAAGACAGGACAAAATGAAACACAAAAGGGAATCCAGGGATGCCTGGGTGGCTCAGTGGTTGAGCATCTGCCTTTGGCTCAGGTCGTGATTCTGGGGTCCTGGGATCGAGTCCTGAATCAGACTCCCCGCAGGGAGCCTGTTTCTCCTTCTGCCCGAGTCTCTGCTTCTCTCTCTGTGTCTTTCTGAATAAACAAATAAAATCTTTAAAAAAAAAAGGGGGGGGGGGATCCAGAAACAGACACATAAACTCAGTTACTCAACTTATGACAAAGTTTATACCACACTGCAGTAGGGGAGAGGGTGATCATTTTAGTGAACATTGCTTAGGTAATTAGATACCCATCTGGGAAAAAAAAAAGGATCTTTATTTCTGCTTCACAGCATATAAAAAAAATCAAATCCACATAGATTATAGATTTAAATGTGAAAAGTAAAACAATAAAAAAATTTTTAGTAAGCACAGGGTGTACCTTTCTGACCTTGGTGTAGATAATAATTTAACCAGGAAACAGAAAGCTCTTTTCCTAAAGGAAAAGATTGGTAAGTTGGATTTCATTAAAACAGAATTCTGATCATCAAAACACACTATTTAAAGAGTAATAAATCACAGAATGGGAAAAGATAATTGCAATCAATTGTAGTACATCTGTTCACCAGAGGACTTATATAGAAAATGGGTAAGAAAAACACCTATACCTACAGAGCAATAAGAAAAAATTCGACAACCCACTACAAAAATGAGCAAAAGACTTGAGTAGACACTTCACAAAAACGGATATCCAAATGGCCAGTCTGAGTGTGAAAAGGTGCCTCATCTCATGCTTCACCGGGAAAATGGAAATTAAAACCACACTGAGATACCATTATACATCCATCAGAATATTTGTCTTTTAAAAGGCTGTCTAGGGCAGCCCTAGTGGCACAGCGGTTTAGCGCCGCCTGCAGCCCAGGGTGTGATCCTGGAGACCTGGGATCGAGTCCCACATTGGGCTCCTTGCAGGGAGCCTACTTCTCCCTCTGCCTCTCTCTCTCTGTGTGTGTGTGTGTGTGTCTCTCATGAATAAATAAATAAAATCTTTAAAAATAAATAAATAAAAGGCTGTCTATACCGAGTGTTGAGGAGGTAGAACAACAGGAAATTTCATAGACTGCCAGAGAGAGCATAAACCAGTTCAGCTGCTGAGAATGACTGTTGGGCAGTACTGTGTATACGAGGAATGAATGTGTACAGTCTTTGTGACACAGCAGCTCCACTCCCAGGTATATATTCAAGAAAAGTGTGTACAAATGGGCCCCCAAAGACATGTCTGTGAATGTTTTTAGCAGCATTATTCATAATAGCACAAAACTTGAAACAGCATGATTGTTCAATAACAACATGGCCTAATAAAGTGTGTTTTATTCATATATTGGAACTAAAAATGAAAATTAAGCAACTGCAGCTATATGTAACACCCAGAGTACGCACTGATGGTTTCCTTTATAGAGCATTCAAAGCAGGTAGTAGAGGTCAGGATAGTGGTTACCCTAGGGAGGAGGGAGAAGTATCTGGGAGGCCACGGTTGGGAAAGGGAGTGCTTCCTAGATGGGAGTAATCATTTACTCTCTGTCTCCCAGGTGATGGTTACATGGTGGTTGTGTTCACTTTGGGGAAAAAACCATTGAGCTCTACGTTTGGTTAGCACACCTTTCTTTTTCTTTTCTTTTCTTTCTCTCTCTCTCTCTTTTTTTTTTTTTTTAGAGGAAAGAACAGAGAGACTCTTTTTTTTAAAAGATCTTATTTATTTATTTATTTATTTATTTATTTATTTATTTATTTATTTATTATTTAAAGATTTATTTATTTATTCATGAGAGACACACAGAGAGAGAGGCAGAGACACAAGCAGAGGGAGAAGCAGGCCCCATGCAGGAAGCCCAACTTGGGACTCGATCCTGGGTCTCCAGGATCACGCCCTGGGCTGAAGGCAGTGCTAAACCGCTGAGCCACTGGGGCTGCCCTAGCACACCTTTCTATATGTGTGGTAACTTCAGTCAAAAAAAGTAAAGCACAACATGTATACAGAATAGACCGGAAAGAATTATGCGGTGAAGCTGATAGTGTTTATTTCTATGGATCTATGTTACCTTGGGTGACTTACATAGATATTTTGTGTGAATATTTTACTTTCATAGTTACAGGAAAAATCCTTATTTATAAATATCAAAATCTTGACTCTCATAGGAAAGTTAATGTAACTTGTAGCTTTCATGGAATCCAAAGTTACCGCACCCTGGAAGGCCATCAGATGGCTTACATATGTCATTTCCTTTCCTCCCTAACTAGGCCCTAAAGAGTACCTTGGGATTTCCACTGATTCGGTTTGAGGACGCTGTGATTAATCTGGATCCGTTCACTCGGGTACATCCTTATGAGACGAAGGAGTTCATCATCAATGATATCCTCAAACATTTCCAGGAGGTGAGCTTTGGAGAAGTACTTAGTGGCTGGAACATAAGCAGAATGTTTGTTTTGGTTGTTTGGGAATTTTGGTTACTAAGACATTACTATTGAGAACCCAGTTAAACGTTTGCTGTAAGGGGTCAGGTCACAGCCCATGAAGCCATCTACATCATGAAAGTCCTGAAATGGTGTCTTTGATTTATGAGCTGTCTTGTCCCTCCGAGAACTAGTCTCAGGAGGGGCTCCCACTAGATTAGTCGTAACTCTTAAGAGTTTAATTGATGCTTTAATAACACAAAATACTGTGACTTCTCTATTTATTGGGCATGGGTCTACTTTCAGCAACCATATCAGTGTTCTTGGAGCCTCTGAGATCCTGCCCTAGAGTTGAACTTCAAATTTTTATCAAGTTGGACATTTTCCAATTTGTATTTATTATCCAGACTCTTTGATATTAGATAGGTCAAGATCGTATCAAATTTATTAACTGTCAAAGTTATATATTCTTTTCCCACTTCCTTTTTTCCCTCCTATCTCCCTCTTTTCTTTCTTTGCTTCCTTCCTTGACTTTCTTAGTTGGTGATATTTCCATTCAACTGTTTGGAGAGTGACATAGAGATCCCTGGAATCTGGAATCAGACAGTGGAGAGATGCAGAAAGTGGAAGGTTACTTGGTAGATCTGAATGTGCCCTCTCTATGCACCGCCCCCTCTGCTGATAATGAGGGGAACTATCACTCCACTCTCCTTCCTCATTTTCCTTCTAGAACTCTCCTGCTGATGATTTCCCTATTTTAGGAACAATGAAGAGTGTAATGTATATACTAATAAATATTTGTAAAGGATATTTCCTGTTGCATAGCTCTTGTTTATTCTTCGAAATGGCTTTGAGGAGTATTTCTGAGTACTGGAAGTCATCTCTGGGGTCCGTGCATTGGGAGACCTTGGGTGGAGCTCATGGAAGGATAGGAGCTTGCAATGGATGCGAATGAAGAGGTTGTTGTGGGTGTGGATGAGAATGGAGGACGAGAACTTTTTGCTCAGGACATTCTACCTGTAGGTATCAACAGGTGCTGGTTCTCATCTCCTCTGTCTGCTCCATTTGACAGGAGCTCCTCAGCCAGGCAGCCCGGATCTTGGGATCAGTGGACTTTCTTGGCAACCCCATGGGGCTTCTGAACGATGTTTCTGAAGGGGTTACTGGACTGATAAAATATGGAAATGTCGGGGGCCTCATCAGGAATGTCACACACGGCGTATCAAACTCTGCTGCCAAGGTAAGGAAAGAAAAGTGAGATCCATTGTCACTGACCTCGGGAGTCATAGCTGTGAGGCTGTGAGGAGTTGCACATGTGGCCTTTGCTTCCTTGCCCACCTGCCCTGCCTCCCCACCCGTCTGATGACCTGGCACTGGGTCCACTGAGCCCCCCGCGTTATCTCTTCTTCCTCGGGTCCACCACCACTGTCTTTTCCTGGGTTCCGGTTGTCCCCTCCCTGGGTCACTGCACTAGCTCGTCCCACCCCCAACCCGCTGGGCTCCGCTGCCACCTGCACAATGCCACCAGAGTGAACTCGCTTTTGATAAACCTAGGATTTGATTGTGCTCTTCTCCTACCTGAAATCTACCAGTTACTTCCCACAACTTGCAGGATAAAGTCCGACCTGAAAACTGGCTTCTAGAGCAGCAGAAGGAAGGACAGTGGTATCATTCTCCTGTGTCCTGCTGTCTGGTTGGCTTTTTTGTTCATTGGCCTCTTGTTTGGTAGACATCTTGTTATTCTGCAATTTCTTTTCTGGCAGGAGCTGATTATATGCGTGCAGCTGGGAAAGGAAAGGTAGTTGGAGGGGAGTTACTCTTTGCCTCTGTTTCCCTCTCCTTCCTGTTGGCTCCACAGACTTTCCTCCTGGCAGTTGACCTTCTTGTGAAGGAACAGGGTTTGAGAAGGCACCTGTGCTCTGCTTCCTTCTGCTGGAGCCTGTGTGGCCATGAAATCACAGGTGCCCCCCGTCTGTGAGGCTGTCAAGCTGGCTTTAGCATAGGGAAGCCGTTAGTGATGCCACATGGGAGGCTGTCTGAAGGGCAGGTGAGAAAGTGAGTTGAGCAACACTTCTGTATTGCATGGCGATCTTGGTGACGGGGTGTGAAAGCTGGGGATTTATTTCTGTTTTCCACACTCTTTTCTAGAGGTGATAGTTCTTTAGTCAGGTCAGTTTTCAGTACGGTAGTTACGTCAAACAGTATACTCTTTGGCCTGTGTTCAAAACAGACAGCAGAGGAGCAGGAAAGACTTTCTAAATCACGGTTGGGAACCAGACTCAGGTTCAGAGCCTGAATGAGCACGCACACTTCTGCCATGAATCATTCTTCATGCAACCTGGGACCTTCACCCCCACGACGACGTGAACCATTTTAGCAGTTGCACTCATTGCCCACTGTCCTTTTAGCTACTCAACTTGGCATAAACAGATGCACTTTGATATTCAGTTCTAAATGCCCCAACTGCGAGATTTTATTTAATTTGATGAAATTTTAATTAACATAGGGAAACCTCTTTGGTCTTATAATTACTTTCTTTGTTTTTGAGGGAGAAATGCACTTACTATTTATTGAGAGACCTTCCTCAACCTTGGATAGAAATGCACCTACCTCACAGGCTCACTATAAGGATAAAATGAGCTAGCACGTTATGAAAACTTTGAAAAATAGAGGCGGGACAAGAGAAATGGGTCCTCACTCTGACTCTTACATTTGCATCCATGTAAAATGTTCAGACTTTAGCCACCAGGGAACCATCAGTGCCCCTGACATGAAAGCCACAGTGTTCCAGGCTACAGAGGAGGAGGGTGTCAGGCACAAAGAGTGGGAGAATCGGACTCCATCCGGGCCAGTTTGGCTGTTAGGAACCCTGTCACTAACCTGCTAGACAAGAATGAAGAAGTTGGTAGCTTGCCTGTGGCCTCTGCGGGTCTCTCCAGAGTTTCTCTGTACCATCCTGGTGAAAAGGGTTGGCCTTTGCTCTATTCTCCCTCATTTATGGAAGTCGCATGTGTTCCTTGGTTCTTCTGCTTCCCCTGGAAAACAATTTTAGAAGCCCGAGCGCCCGCACAAGAAGAGAACCTTCTGCAGAAAGGGGTCGAGTACTCCTTATCCCAGTCCTCACCCCCAAATCAATATGAAGGCCTGTGTGGCCCTGATCAGGCATTTTATTGAATATCAGGCTTTTTTATTGTCTTTGGATTTGCATAGGAGGACTGCCTTCTAGGGCCCAAGGTGCACACAGGGTAGACCTCAAGGTTACTTGTTCTAGATTGACAGGTGTGTTGAGTGTAGGTGGGACGCGGAAGTTTTCCATCCTAATGTAAACGGAGGGCTAGTCCCTTGGTTTCAGACTCTCACTCCCAGAATGAATTGCTCACCTCTCCCCTCCCCCCATGCCCCCAAGCCCCTCCCACAGAGTTTGGAGCCATCGCTGATTCAGTGGTAGGTAGCCTCCTCCTAACACAGTAGTGAATTAAAACTCAGACATGCGTATTGAGAACTTAGAGGAGTCTAGGGCCATACCACCCTGAACGCGCCCGATCTCGTCTGATCTCGGAAGCTAAGCAGGGTCGGGCCTGGTTAGTACTCGGATGGGAGAACTTAGAGGAAATGGCAACATTCAGAGTAACCGTGAAGTGTGCTCCCCTCCCCACTGTCCCTGTGCTTATTCTTCAGGTCAGCCTCTTTTCTTAGAAGCAGTACAGCCAGGGGGAGGAGGAATGTGTCTCGGATTTAAGCTTTGAAGAGGACAAGTTCGATCCGCCAGAAGTGGACTAGCATTTTGAATCTCCCGGGACGCCAGGTCTTCTGCTTCCTGGGGAAACTGCTCCACACCCCGACCCTACACCTCAGAGCGGCTGGAGTCTGGGTCCTTGCAGACTCCAGCAGCCCAAATCCTTCCCTGTAGCTCGGCGGGAGGTAGTGGTGGCCTTTGCAGGGGAAGGGAGGCTTGGCCTGGGGATTCTGGGGAAGAGGCTTGAACCAGGGGCTTCGGAGCCCAGCCGCACCCCAGCTGTGCCAAGCTCACAAAGGTGGTAAATAAAGGGTGGGACGCAGGCGGGGGAGGGGCGCGCAGTTGCTAACAATGGGGGCGTCACCGGGCTCCCTGAACATTTCGGTTTCTCTGGCGAGACCGAGCGCCCCACTGGCTTGGGTCTCTGCTCCGCAGAGTATCATGTCCAGGCTTTCCGCTACCTTTTGTTTATCTTTACCTGGCAACCGTCGTGGTTGTTGGGCCAGGCAGCTCTGCTTCCGGCGTGGGCCCGTCGGACCTCCGGCCCTCGGAGATCCCCGGAACCCCCGGAAACCCCGGAACCCTGGTCTTCGCACTCTTCTGAACTCCTGCATGAATCGCTCCAGGCACTTACCCGCCCCGCAGAGGCGGGGGGGGGCTTTAATAACTTGAGGTCCTCTGCTCCAGCCCAGATGTCGGCCCCGCCTAAGCAGTTGACTGAGACTTTGGTTCCATTCCTGGACACGGATTCAAATGGTGAGCTGCCCCCAGAGACAGATCAGTATCTGAATGACAAGCCAACCCTGCACGAAAGGCTCTTACAAGTGGTTCCAGCGTTGGGTGATGAGAATCAGGCCATAGTTCTGCCTCCTCCACTCAAAAGTAAGATGAAAACTGGAGATGAGCCAGAAGATCACCAGTCATTGGAAATACTTGCTCCACCTCTGGATAGTCAGGGTTTAAACCAAAGAAAGTTTTTTGTTTCATCCCCAAACCTGGACAAAGATCTAGTTCAGCATCGAAGGCTTGCCAAAGTTGTTATTGGAACTCCAAACCAATTTGCAAATAAAGAGCTCCTAGAACAACTGCAGGACGATTATTCAGATTCTGGTATGGATATCATATACCCTGAGGAAAACCGACCAATGGATTTCCCAGGGGGACCAGATCAACCCCCAGAGCTCCCTGAGGAGCTTGAAATTTCTTCACTCCTGCAGGAGACCCCTGCAGGACCTCTCCAGCCCACTGTAGAGGAACCTGAACCTTTTGTGCCTGGAGTGGAGGCCCAGGCCAAGCATCCAGAGTCCCCTGAAGAGACAGAAACACCTCCACTTCTTCAGGACGCTCTATCTCAGCCTCCAGAGATCCTTAAGGAAGCTGGAAATTCTGTAAGCCCACCGGAGGCCCAGCTGAACCTTCAAGTACCCCTGAAGTCCAACAGGAAACCTCAGCTCAACCTACAGAGACACGTGATGAAGTAGAACCTTCGACCCCTCAGGAGGCCCAAGCTCAGTCACCAGATGAGGAGGTACCACCTCAGGAGGTAAATGTGCCATCTCTGAGTCAGAATGAAGCTCAGCGGCCAAAATTACACAATGTCACTGTTAAACCTGTAGATTTGGCACTTCCTGTAACTGTGACTCAGCCTCCACAGCACCCCGAGAAGGCTGAGCCTTCTCCAGTCCCACAGGAGGTCCCAGCTCAGCTTGTAGAGCTCCCCGAGGACGCTGGGCTTACTCTAGTCACACAGGAGGCCCCAGCAGGGCCTGCAGAGCTCCCTGAGGATGCTAGGCCTACTCTAGTCACACAGGACGCCCCAGCAGGGCCTGCAGAGCTCCCCGAGGACGCTGGGCCTACTTTAGTCACACAGGAGGCCCCAGAACAGGCAGCAGAGCTCCCCGAGGACGCTGGGCCTACTCTTGTCCAGGAGGAGGCCACAACTGGGCCTGCAGAGCTCCCCGAGGACGCTGGGCCTACCCTAGTCACACAGGAGGCCCCAGCTGGGCCTGCAGAGCTCTCCGAGGACGCTGGGCCTACTTTAGTCACACAGGAGGCCCCAGAACAGGCTGCAGAGCTCCCCGAGGAGGCTGTGACTACACTAGTCACACAGAGGGCCCCGGCTGGGCCTGCAGAGCTCCCCGAGGACCATGGGCCTACTCTAGTCACACAGGAGCCCCCAGCAGGGCCTGCAGAGCTCCCCGAGGATGCTGTGCCTACTCTAGTCACACAGGAGCTCCCGGCTGGGCCTGCAGAGCTCCCCGAGGACGCTGGGCCTACTCTAGTCACACAGGATGCCCCAGAACAGGCTGCAGAGCTCCCCGAGGAGGCTGTGCCTACTCTAGTCACACAGGAGCCCCCAGCAGGGCCTGCAGAGCTCCCCGAGGATGCTGGGCCTACTCTAGTCACACAGGAGCTCCCGGCTGGGCCTGCAGAGCTCCCCGAGGACCATGGGCCTACTCTAGTCACTCAGGAGGCCCCAGAACAGGCTGCAGAGCTCCCCGAGGAGGCTGTGCCTACTCTAGTCACACAGGAGGCCCCAGCATGGCCTGCAGAGTTCCCCGAGGACGCTGGGCTTACTCTAGTTACACAGGAGCTCCCGGCTGGGCCTGCAGAGCTCCCCGAGGACGCTGGGCCTACTCTGGTCACACAGGAGGCCCCAGATGGGCCTGCAGAGCTCCCCGAGGACGCTGTGCCTACTCTAGTCACACAGGAGGCCCCAGCATGGCCTGCAGAGTTCCCCGAGGACGCTGGGCCTACTCTAGTCACACAGGAGGCCCCAGCTGTGCCTGCAGAGCTCCCCGAGGACGCTGGGCATACTCTAGTCACACTGGAGGCCCCATCTGAACCTGCAGAGCTCCCTAATGAGGCAGAATCTTCAACCCAGCAAGAGACCCCAGGTCAATCTCCAGGGGAGATAGAATCTTCTGCAACTCTGCAAGAACAACCAGCTCAGCCACCAGAGCTGTCTTTGGGGGAGGTGGAACCTATTCCAACCCAGCAGGAGCACCCAGCTCAACCTCTAGAGCATCATGAGGTGACAGTTGCCCCTCCAGGTCACCATCAGGTTCAACATTTAAACCTGCCCATTATCACTGTTAAACCTGCAGATGTGCAGGTTACTGTAACACCAGAACCCACTAGAGAGGTGGGACCTTTGCCAGTTCAGCATCAGTCTGTTGCTCAGCCCTCTGTGTCCCTTAATGTGGAAGCTTTTGTAACCCAGCATGAAGCCCCAACTCTGCCTTCACAGTCCCCTGAGGAGATTGAAGGTTTGCCAGTTCAACAGGAGACTCCAACTGAGTCCCCAGAATCTCCCACACAGGAGAAACCTCCAACACAGCAGGAGACCCCTGTTCAGACCCCTGGAGAGGTTAAACCTTCCACAACCCAGCAGGACACCCTGGCTCAGGATTCACAGGCCCCTGAGGAGGGTGAATCACCTTCAACCCAGAAGGAGGCCCTGGCTCAACTTCCAGGGACTCAGGAAGAGAAGGAACCTTCTCCACCCCAGCAGGAGGCCCCTGCTGAGCTTCCACAAATCCCTGAGGAGGGTGAACCTTCCTCAATACAGGAGGAGAGCCAGGGTCATCATGCACAGACTCCTGAGAAAGCTAAACCTTCTTCAACCCAGCAGGAGGCCCCAACCCAGTATCCACAGGCCTCTGAGGAGGGAGAACCATCTCCAGCTCAGGAAGAGGCTTCCACTCAATTTCCACAGATGCCTGAGAAGAGTGAATCTTTAACTCAGGAGGAAAGCCAGGGTCAGCATCCACAGACCTCCGAGGAGGTTGCACCTTCTCCAATCCAACAGGAAGCCCCAGCTCAGCACCCACAGGCCTCCAAGAGGATCAAACCTCCTCTAATCCAGGAGGAGTCCCCAACTCAGCACCCTCAGACCCCAGAGGAGGGTGAGCCTTCTCCAAACCAAACAGAGACCCCAGCTCCGTATCCAGAGTCCCTTGAGGGCATTGAACCCGTTCCGGCCCAGTCAGAGGCCACAGTTCAACATCCAAATCCCCTAGGGGAGGTTAAACCTTCTGCAACCCATCAGAAAGCCCCAAGTCAGCATCTAAACACCTATGAGGAAGTTAACCCTTCTGCCACTCAGCAAGAAGCCACAGCTCAGCATCCAGAACCTTCTGGTGAGGTTGAACCATCCCCAACCCAGCAGGAGGTCCCAGCTCACTCTCCAGAGCATCATGTGGTAACAGTTTCTCCTCTAGGTCAGAGTCAAGCTGAGCTTTTACTCTCCCCCAGAGTCACTGTTAAACCTGTGGATCTGGCACTTATAACTCCAGAGTCCACTAATGAAGTTGAAACTTCTCTACCCCAACAAGAGGCCTCAGCTCAGTCTGCTGTGTCCCAGGAACACTTGAAACCTTCTGCAATCCAGCAAGAGTTTCCAGAACAACTTCCAGCCCCTGCTGAAAATGTTGAACCTTCTCCAGTCCAGCAGGGAGTCCCAACGCAGACTGGAGATCTTCCTGAGGAAACTGAACTTTCTCCAAGCCAGCAGTGGCGCTCATCTCTGCCTCATAATAAAGATTAGTCCATCAATTATATCAATTCAGGCAATTTACCAAATGAAATCAACAAGAATCACAGAGATTCAAGATATCAGTGACTCTAATCCTATAATAATTCTCTGATCAAGGTTTATTTTTTTCTTTAAATAATTGTTACAGTTGAAGTCATTGGGTAATCCCAGCAAACAAAACTACAAATCCTATTAAAGAGTTTTTGCATACAATTCTGTATAAGAAATGCCTGATTAAATTTTGTCCGACAGAACTAAGTTGATGGGTAGTAGATTTGCAAGTTTTTGAAAAGAGGGAATAGAGGGAGGAAGGAAGTAATTTAAGGTCATGGTTTCTAATTTGTAAAGTTCATTTATAATATTCTTTAGGGTAATTTGCTGATGACAGTAAAGCTTAAGGAGATAGATCAAGCTAATTCATTAACTGCTCTATCTTCTTGGAGAGGATTAAGAGATGGAGGAGCAATTGGTCTGCAGAATTTCAAGCACCAGGGGAGTTCTGCAGACTCAGTCTGTGGACAGAACTAGCAGACCAAAATGATAGATCATTTGGCTGAATTACCTCCTTCAGTCTCAGTAGGGTAATCACCATCATCATCTCAGGAATAGATTTTTTTTTTAAATCCACAATAATAAGAATAGTAATAATAACTGTAATGGTAATAGGAAGAGTAACTCCTGACATGCATTAGTCATTTGCCAGGTGCTAGCTTATTTTATAAGAGGCTTCATTTCATTTCATCTTTCTCACAACCTATGAGAAAAATTTTATTCTTTCCCTGTCTTTTCAAGAAAATTGAGGTACAGAGAAGTTACATAATTTGGTCACAAATGAGGAGGCAAAGCCTTGTTTTAAACATAATCAGTCTGATTTCAGAACCACATTTTACTGTTCTTTATAAGTGGATTGCCAAGTTAAATGTTCTATCCCTTGTGTTTCTATTCTGTAGAGAAATAGGTAATACTTTTCTCTAAAGACAAAAATTACTTTCTAACACCCAGTCATTAGTGAAGAGGGACAAAATAGGATAAGAAAGGGGGCATCTGGGTGGCTCAGTTGGTTAAGCTTTTGGCTCTGGTCACAATCTCAAGGTTGTAGGTTTGGGCTCTACACTCAGACTCTCAGAGTCTGCTTGGGCTTCTTTCTCTCTCCCTCCCTCTGACCCTATTTATTCCTAAAGTAAATAAATAAATCTTTTTTAAAAATAGGATAAGATATAAGGAAATAAATAAAAGGGAAAATGGAGTATAAATTCAAAATATTTTAAGAGGCATGGACGCTAACTATTCTAACAATGGTGATTTGAATCATTTCTTTCTTTCTTGTCAGTTTGGCACACAAGCAAGTCATTCAACCTCTTTAAATTCCGGTTTCCTTTTTTAAAAATTAATTAATCTATTTATTTATTCATGAGAGACACACACACACAGAGAGGCAGCTATATAAGCAGAGGGAGAAGTAGGCTCCCTGTGAGGAGCCTGATGTGGAACTTGAACCCAGGACCCCGGGATCACACCCTGAGTCAAAGGCAGATTCTCAACCACTGAGCCACCCAAGCATCACTAAACTCCAATTTCCTCATCTTTACTTTGAGTATTATAAAGACCAATGATGTAATGTAGGTAAATAAACCTAATATAGCACCTAGATCAGTGAAATGATGGTGATTGCATTACCAGTGTTAAGATTAGAATGTTCTCTCCAAGCAATTGGATAAAAATTATGGAAAATAATTGTGTGTATTCTTTCAAAATTTGTTCCTGAAATCTTACCAAGTGTGTTGGAAGCATCTTTAGTCTTCCATACCATGAGTGATCTAGGGAGCAGCAGAGTAGCAGGAGCTTCTTAAAAATGCAGACACTGTGGCCACACCTCAGACCTGCCAAATCCGAATCCCCAGGAGTGCTTTAAACGTTGAGAAGTACTGGTTCATAGAAATGGGAAATGAACTGATGGCGTGCATACACAGGCAGAGGAAACAGTGAAAATCCTTGATTTCTGGTTCAAATAATTGGAGACTGAAAAGTTAAAGAAGTTTTTCCCCTCATGTATTTTATTGTTGTTGGTTTGGTTTGGTTTGTTCCATTGTTTATTCGAGCTAATAGAAACAAAAGGACCACAGAAGAGGAGATATCGGGAATAGGACACTTTAGTAATGGAACCAGGTCCCTGAGGTCTTCTTGAACTCAGAAAGAAATAGGATGGAACACAAAAGTGTCTGGTTTGTCGAAGGGAATCCAGTCCTTCCAAGATAGAGAAGAAGGGGCCCAGATGCAATTCATTGTGTGGGTACCTCTTCAGCAGGAAGCTAAAGAAGTTAGTGAACAAAGAGCAAGATCTCAAGTGAGATGTGAGTAGAGCTGCCTTGAAGAAAGGAACAATGGTTTATGGAGGATGGGAGAGAGGGATAATTACAGATATAATGACCTGAAGAAATACTGAAGCAGGTATGAGGACTAGGACATTTGCCAGAGTGCTTCCCGGGCCTGAAAGAAGATGAGCCTAACCGGGAAGCCATCCTGCCAGGCTTTGGCTTACTTTGGTTCCAGAAAGGTGGAGAACTCTTTCTCTGAGAGCTTGAAAATGCAGGTCCATGGTGATTGATGGAATGGGGACTCTAACGTGTGTGATTCATTGGTCAGAAGATGAATTACAGTGGGTTGGATAGGTGAGGTGAAAATGAGCCTGGTGGCAGGAATTATCCATATCAGAATAAGGAAATGTATAAGAGAGGGATGAGATAAATAAAGGCAGAGCACAATGGTCTCAGGGGTTATAGCAAGAGCCATGAAAGGCATTTGGTTGAACATCCAGATACTATGGAGACTCTAATTGTCATGTGCATTTGGTCCAAACTAGTTTTGAAAAAGAGGGCGAAAAGGAAGGAGAGAAAGAGAGAAAGAGAATGAGAGACAGAGAGGAGAACCGATTGCTTTCTGGGACAGCACTTCAGGCTCTGAAGTCAGAAGAGTACACCCTAAAGTATGATTTTATACTAGTAAGGCATCCAGGTTCTAGGGGCAACTTGCTGAACTGACTCATGCTGTGTGAATGCAGCCACCATGAAATGACAGTAGTATTTATGAGGGGCGACCCCTCTCTTTTTGCAATTCTATCTGACCCCTTTTTATAATGAAGCAATATTGTCGTGCTCACTGAATCAAAGCAGGAAACCAATAGAACAGAAGTAGGTTAGTGGACAAATAAGTCTTCCTTCCAAACAGGAAAAGAGCTGGAGGGAAGAAACACATCAAAATCAATAACAGAAAGTAAAAACAAAGAATCAAAACCTCACTTACTTGTTCACTTTAGGGTTTTCAGAGATGAAGCAAAATCTATCCAGCAGAGAAGTTCCCATCCCACCAAGGAAACCAATCATCTCCTCTGGCTTAAATTTCTATCAGTTAAAGACTGGTTTTTAAGTGAAAATTTCCAACTGACTGGATTTGAGGAAGTAGGAAATTAGCCAAAATTAGTCATCACCATCTTGTACCTTTTTCTGATCAGATTCTTTTCTTCCTAATCTCTAGATGAATTATTCCAGATAGTTGTGTATAATGTATATATTTTATTTATGTGATATGTATATATAAGTATAAATACTCATATATATGAGTTGATATATTATATATAATATATACTCATCATATAGAAAATATTACATATAAATAAATATATATACATAACATACTTATTCTTTTATTTTTTTATTTTTAAAAGATTATGCAAAATTGAAAAACTCTAAAAGAAAAAGTCTTCAGTGCAAATCATGTTTTCTTTCTGCCAATGAGTTTCTGTCTCCTATTTCCCCACCTCAGAGTCACTACTATAAAGGCATTAGGTAAAAAATCTACAGATAATATGGCATATACCAATGTGTATAACCTCCCTTTATCACACAGTTTGAGTTACTCTTTCATTCTGCATTTTCACTTTGTCTTGGAAGTCAGTCCATATGGATACATACAGACCTTCCTCATGCTTTTCTGCGAGCTGTAGCTCCCTATTACTCCATTGGATGGAACCACCACTATTTGTTCACTAATCCCCTCTTACTGCACTGCACTTAAACATCCTTTCTGGGTGCTTTACCTTCTTAAGTAATGACACAGATGCCTTCTTGCACCTAATTATCTGCACACAACTAATCTATAATCAAGACCGTAAGAATGGAATACTTTATCAGAATACCAGAATATCAGAATATGTAGAATTTGATACCTTTTGGCAAATTGTACTGGGTAAGAGCTATACCCCCTCCATATATGTATTTCAGTGCAGTTCCCCTCATTCTCTTTGATATTACACTTTCTGGTCTCTACTAAACTAATTTATTTAAAAATTATAGCTTTATTTTGAATTTTGAACATTTCATATTTAAATTTAATTTCTCCTTACTCTAGGAACTACCTGTTCTTGTTCCTTGCCAACATTTTCACTAGAATGTTTGGTTTCCCTGACCAACTTGCTTGAGTATTTTACACTAGCTCTTTTGCTGTCATACATGTTACAAAATTCATTGCCTGTCATTTGACTTTGTTCATATGCTTTTTTGTTTTTTTCTTTCCTTTTGGGCTGAAACATTTAACAAGTCTTTCTAAAGTTTTCAAAGACAAGCCACTATTACTAGATGAGGATGCTGAGTAGGGAAATCTGTTTCCAGGTGTCCCTAACATATCTCCACATCACACTTCCATTTCTAATGCCAAGCTACTGCCATATTTTGAGATTCAACACGCTTCCATCAAGGGAAGTGCCATCATGCCACCACCTTTCAGACAGTTTACATTTATAATGCTTATATTCTCATTTGGCTTAATTGCAAAAGGAAAGGGATTTCCAACACATTTTTCTCCAACCAAGGTTTCAAAACATGATTCAATGAAGCTACCATATATGATGTTGATAACTCATTGATTATGAAGACCTGACCTGGAATGAAAGCATATAGAATGGAAATGAAGGGTGCATTTGAGGGGGCAATAGTTATAAATAACTGGCAGTGTTCAGAGACTGATAAGGTAAACCCACAAGGATACAGGAGTGAAGCATCCAGAATGGCTCCAGTGGGGAGAGCACACATGTAGTGTAGTGGTAGAGCTGTTTCTGTGGAAATAGAAGGATCACAGATAGTGACAAAGTGTAGGAGCAAATTTTTCACGTATAATTTTTATACGCTTAGTTATATATTCAGTTTTTTTAAACAGCTGAATCATATATAAAAAATATTGTAAAACTGGCTAAGAGAAATAAACATTTAGCAGACCACTTAGCCTGCACTATGGGGACATATTATTTTGCAGTAAGTTATAATAGTTGTGTTTCAATAGCATTGAGATCCTTTATCTAATTGGATCAATTCATTAGGCCAAATGATGGTGCTCTGATGATTTGAAAGCCAGATATTGCTCTGCTGCCTTAGCCAAGTAGTTTACACCAGATGTTGAGACCTGGCTACACAGACAAAGCAGTCTGACCAGCTGTAGGGGACCTATATTTTGCCAGCTTCATGTGAGTTCTTATTGGCTCGGGCCCTTTATTCCTACAGAATTGTTTTGTGGCTAGGAAGAAACGCCGTCTTCGCAAGGTTCTGAGAAGCCACTGTTGCTGGGAGAGTTGCCAGAGAATGAGTGAAAAGCTAAGAACAGCAATCCATAGATTTGCTTTTAGGGCTTTGATACAGTACATTTCTGAAGGCAGTATGCCATTAGCTTGAACAGGGAGCAAAGCACCTGGTACTGAGCCATTTGCCAGTAAAACTGATGAATAATGAATGGGAATGCACGTAATGATGAGCCAAGAGGGAGATTTTTCTATGGCTTAATCTGGCTAATGAATTAACATTAATGAAATTTCAATAGTGTGGGTATCTACAGGTTTCAGGTGCTTGAATGCTGCCCATCCCCCCCTTTACTTCTTAAATAGAAAACATCACACACGCTAGTCTACCGTGCGTACACTGTCAACCCACCAGATTCTAAAATGACCATAAATCTCTGTAGCTGGTGAATCTAATTCCTTGTCTCTGTGATTATTTATTATGGGTAACAAATATATTTGCCATAATGCACGCCAAGTGTGGATGAGTGTCTTGAGATCTATTTGAAGACCTATCAGTCATCTACCTATGCTGATTTAACTAAAAATCATCTGAGTTATAACTCTAATATGAGTCCATTTAAAAATAATGCCGTTTTTTACAAGCTCAGATATTTTATTATTCTTCAGCATTACTGTAGGCAATCTCCCACTCAGAAAGAGGAAGTGAACCTCTTATTACTCTAATCAGTTGGCTCCTCATTTAATTTTATCTAAAGGCATCTCTCAAAATTATCTCCTTACCCATTTCATCTAACATAGTGCCATAGAGCTAGCATATGATTAAATTATAAATGAGATCAGAGTTAGAGCTGTGAAAAATATGGGCAACATTCTATGTTGATCTCATCTATCCCTAAGGCCCCTGGTCCCTCACTACATACAGTGGAATTCCCATTTTACTCTGAGTGTCATGCTCCATTTATCCTTAGATCTCAAAGTGTATCTGACAAGGGTGATGTTGCACATTATAAAATAAGATTTCTCAAACTCTGCCCATCTGTTAGTGATACAGCAATCTAAGTGTCCTATATATAGAACATATATACATTTCCTGCATTGCATATTCTTTCAAATATTTGCACTTGGCATTGCAAGGTGTCCCACTGTCATAACAGACAAGTCATTCATTAAGCTGTCAGCACCTTGCTACCCTGCTCCCATAGAGGGCCCATTTCTATGTTTTCTGTTTCTTGTTGGATGACCTATTCACTCATCATGAGCTAAGCAGTTACTCTCAAAACGGGTGCAACTGAGTTGTTCATGTCAACATATGTAAACTAAAGTTCTGCTTCTTCATTTCTAGTGGTCCAACACTTGACTGGTGACTGGAGGGCACTAATGGATTGGAAAACCAGCTTGCATTCATGAGAGTTAAGTTGGTGTCAATATGATGCAGCTCTTGGCTGAGACATCTAAGGAAAGGGCATTAAAAGCAAAGAAGTAGAACAAACAAGTGACAGCAAAAAAAAAAAAAAAAAAAAAGATTAATTGTAAACATTGTTTGAAAAGCTGAACAGGAATCAAGAAAAGCAATTAGCTACCCAGACTTACACATTATAACTATTTGGAACAGATTAAGTGGGAAATTGCAAAAATATATTTAACCTAAAAGTAAAGCATCTAATATGGCATTATATGAAAGATGAAAAATAATGAAAATTAATTTCTGGAAAATTAGAGCTCAACCCTTCTGATTTTTAGCTTTGATTTTGTTGTTTCTCTTTTAAGAGGGCTTGTCTTCCTGAGAAATTTCATGTCCACTGAAAAAATTAAGATCATTTCTTTTTTACTCATTCGACATCTTAGCATATAGTCTCTGAAATATTCAAACCCCTTTCCTTATTTTTCTTCTTGACCTTTTGCCTAATCTATGATTATTTATATTCTAGAGAGCAGAAAACTGAAAAAAAATGAGAAAATTAAATTGGCCAATTCGCCTCCTAATTAACAACTTGATTCAAGCTTGACAGAAAGTAGATTAAACTCATTAACTTCAGGGAGATCCGTGGTTAATCTGTACTTCCACTTAACCATGCACTCTGCAGCATCGGCTCTAATAAAGATGAAAAGATTGATGATAAAATGTAAGAGACAAATATTCTCTATTCTCTCACACCATCTTTCTAAGTTACAAAGGTTTGGGTTTGTTATTATGGGATAGAGCTGTTGATGCATTATGTTACCTAAGATTTATTATTCTGAGCTTACTCTGGCAAAGGAATAGAAAAGACCACCTCACTAATCAATTAAGTCATTGCATATTTTATAGTGTGTACTTTGCTGTACTCACTTGAAATTTGGTGCTTAGGGAAATGAAATGTCTTCCTCCCCAGGACTATAAAAGAGCCATGAGAAAAAAAAGCTAATTCCCCATGCCCAACAACAAAAATATCAAATGGAGCCATCCCCATTCCAGAAACACAAATGAAAATATAGAGAGACTCACATGAAATCATTGTGTTAATTTATCTAATTAGTATTGCTTTTCTGTAGAACAATACATCTAAACTATTATGGTCCATGTTGGAATTAGATTTTTTTTTGTCCCCACTATTTTCCAAGAGAAACCACTTTGTCAGACCAGAATGAGACATTGTCCTATTGTGGATTACTTGTTTTTTGCTATTCTGTAACTTAAAGAAGCTTAGCTTTACACAGTCAGTGCCCACCATAATAACACCATAACACCATTCCCCCATGATTTGAAGATTTAATTATATTGACATAAATGACAGACTCTAAGGAGGTCCCAATAGAAGTCACAGTAGGTTTTTGCAGTGTTTGTATGTATGTGTTTGTGTGTCTGTGTGTGTATAAAAATGTTATTCTCTCCAAGCTAACCTGCATTGAGTATTTTAGATTGAAAAGTGCATACCTTTGATTAAATATGTTAATATTCTATTTTTTAAGATATTTATTTATTTATTTATTTATTTATTTGAGAGAGTTAGTGCTCTAGCACAAGCACAGGGGTGGGAGGGAGGGCAAAAGGACAAGGAAAGGGAGAAGCAGACTCCCTATTGAGCAAGGAGCCTGATACCAGGCTCTATCCCAGGATGCTAAGATCATGACCCAAGCCAAAGGCAGATGCTTAACTCACTGAACCGCCCAGGTGCCCCAAATATGTTGTTAATATTCTTATCTCTTCATGAGTATTGTGGTCAGAAATTCTGTTTGTAGGCAGCAACTGGTAGCAAGACCTGGAATAACCAATTCCCTAGTGCTCCTGTGCCACCTATCCCCCAACTTGGACTTGCCTAAGACCTAAACTCAATCACTAAGTGCATCAAAAGCTTTGGAGCTTGAATTTTGGGATCTGTTTTGAGTTTTCATTCAAGCTCTGCCACTTTGCTTTTTGTGTTATTTTGGATAATTTATTTAACCTCTCTATGCTTGTTTCTTGATCTTAAAAATGGGGTAATCAAAGCCTCTGGCACCTAGGCACTGTTGCGAGAATTCAAATGAGATACTGTGGTAGGAAAGCGCAGCACAGTTTCTGGCTTATAATACATGCCTAATAAATGCATGCTCATATTATGTTCTTCTTTCAGAGATACAGTTGAAGGAAAGTTATTCCCCCATACCTTGAGTTATTATTAGTAGAGCTATTGGTCTGAAATTCAAGTTGTTAACGTCACTTTTAACTTCTTGGAAGGACACTGCTTTCCTACACTGAAGACGAAAGGCAATTCAGTTGTGCCCCCATCTCCCACCAGCGGATAGCTCTCTGCCAGTTTCCTCAAGATTTCCTTTTAGTCACCTCCAGCTGAGTCTATCCTGGTACATTCTGTGCTACTTTTAAAACCCTACAAGCCAAGAAAACAAAACACACACAAGTGGGTTCACAAGCTGAGAACCACAAGCAGAAGCTCCAGGAATCCACATGCCTGCAGGCACTGAAGCTGCAAACACCACCTTGTTTTAAAGTTGTGCCCGAGGTCAGAGAACCCCAAGAAACATTTCTATTTCAGCCATAAAGCATCCAGCACTTGCACACACCATTGGAGACTCAGCTGCATTTGCTTCAATCAGCAGATTGAACATCCGGAGCTCAGAAAACAAAGAGCTCCTTGCTAAAGGCAAAATATACAAAGTTCCTATTGGAAAGGGGACTTTTTCCTGGATCTCTTGCTATTAAGATAGCATTTACTTCTCTCTTGTCTGGAACCACATCCAAGTTGATAAGTCCTATGAATGAATGTAAATAATACTTCCCGCAGGAGTTTTGCACATTCTCAAAGCAGAGGGCCAGGTGACACGGGAAGCAGAGAAATGCCATTTTGAACAAGTCCTTCATGTAAGTAGGTCTCCCGATAATTTTTTCAGGAAGAGATCCTGGGGCAAGCTCATCAGTCTTTTTAATCCAAGAGGTTTCCTATTTTTAAAAATTATACAGTTAAAGGAACTGGCCCAGAATCATGTGTATGTTTATACAAAGGGTTGGACTGGTCAAGGGGCTGCATTTCCTTACTAGGGCCACTCAGAGTTGGAGAGGAAGACCCTGCTTTAGAAAAGAGTCCCCCTTGTAGGTCTCTGCCAGTGAGACAATAGTAACCCAATTAAACAATTCCCGAGAAAGCCAAGAGCAATGAAGTGAAAACCAATGAGGTGAAAGCCACTTGGATTGTTCCTGGATGAGGCTGCCAAATCAGTCACAGAGAACCTGAAGAGGGGACATTTTAATGAGGAAAAAGTCCTTGCAACAGACCTTGGTCTTCAACTCTCAATTCCACCTGGAATCATCACTAGGCAAGTTGGTCTGAGAGGTTTATGAAATTTGAAGAGTTTAAGACTCCCTCAGCCCAAACCAAGCTTTCATGAGTACAGCCGAACACACAAAAACTGCAGAACAAACAACAAAACCCGAAAAAGTTTCCTGCTCATCTCACTTTAAATGTTGTCATCGTTAGCTTTCACCATTTAATTTTTCTGTTGAGCCCGTCTGGCAGCACAGTTTGGACTGTACCTCATACTTCTCTGCGCACAGACCCTGTCTACATGCAACACTGCTATAGAAGCCCTCCAGGTTCCCCTGAGGCACCACACCTCCCAACTCCCCGCCACGGCCCTCAGCTGGCCGGTCCTCAGAGGCTACCCAGATGCCCTTTGACACCCCAAACCAAGTACTTGAGACATGCATGGGACCTACACATTTGGACTGGCTCATAGCCAGGGGATGGAAACAGCTGTCTGTAGTCTGCTATGATATTGCTGTGGCAGGGGCATACAAAGAAGATCCCAGAAGCTCTCTCCAGGGCCGATCTCCACCACAGGCACAGCAGAATCAGAGTGAGACAACAGGATTACTCAGCAAAGGTGTCTGATTGAGCAGGAGCTCGGAGAACACAGAAAAACTTCCTACAATACTGGAAAACAATGTAACCTGCTCCTGGTGGTGAGAGGAATGTTACTGCTCTGAGTCCATGAGAACATTCAGATGCTCACAGTGTGTGGAGCAAGCCAGGAAGCGTCATGGTTGCCTGTCAGTAGCTTCTTGGCTGTCTGTTGCCACAATGCCTCCATCAGAGGCGAGGCCGATTTCAGGTGAGCAGGTGCTCCTTGGAATGCACAACACACTCCTTTCAAAATGTAGGGTCGCGCCCTTTCCATTTCCCACAAACTGGCCTATAAAAGCATTCTTGAATTTGGGGAAGAAATCATGCAAAAGGAACTTGTATTTCACTACGGTTTCTTTTCCCCAGGCATCACAAAGGCTAAAGAGAAAACGACAGTACAAAGCAGGGCAGAGGCTGTTTACCTGAAAACACACAGCTTGAAAATAAAGGTTGGCTTCCACTCACAGGCAGGAAATGTGCCCTGATATCTCCTTCACCTTTTCATGAAGCCTCCGCACCCATATCCTGACAGCAGGTGGGGGTGATGGGCATGTGATGTGACAATACCAGCACAAGGGGGCTGAGCTGGGGTAATGCATCGGGATAAACTCTAGTACGAGTGGTCACTAGAGCATACTGCATTTTAAGCAGATAATGGCATGGCAGGCCCACTGAGTGTTCTCTTAGCATTTGCTTTCCATTCCCAAGTGACCCATCATGGGCCACAGCATTTTCTATGACATTAAAAAAGGAGCAGTTGTGAAGGTTTATAATTTGATAATAGGTAGAAGAATGTCTGCGAATAAAAATTTTAGAGATGGCCATTTCAGCTTCCACCATAACTAACCTAATGAAAATTCCATCTCATGAAAATTCCTTTTCATAATTCATGAAAAGCTTCAGAACGTCAAAATGAAGTAATAAAATGTCAGAAATGATTCAGGAGCAATATAAAAACCAACAGTTTTGTTATTGGCTGCTGTTTATGTCACTTGCAATGGCACTTGGTTTCCTTGATTCTTGGTGGCACTAGACATACAATAGATACTACAAGGTAATCAATCGGTGAGAATAATCCACACAGATGGCCACGTGACACTGTTCGAGACCATCTGACATATACATATCTTTCTTTCTTTTTATTCTGTGAGATTATGCCTTGGGATCCTTTTCTAAAAGCATAAACTCATCGTGAAAAAGCAAATCCACATTTTGTAAAAAGAAGCTTGTTACTCTGGTATCTAAAACTTAATATTTCTTCATTCTGATAGACCATACACGGGTCCTTTTCTAAAAGAATAAACTAGTCACACACACAAATAATGTAGGAATATGGCTCCTTTGTTTTAGAATCTATAATATGAATTCACTTTTTTAAATGACGAGTTCATACTTTTTTTTTTTTTTTTTTTTACGAGTTCATACTTTAACACACTGTACATCATATCCCAAATCAGACAATAAAGGTTTAATATGTGAACCCAGAATGAGTTTCCTGGTTAAGTACCAATGCCTGCTGGGACATTATCACTAAATAACCTCACCAGAATATGGACAGAAATTAGCTCTGACGTCCAGCCTCGGTGTGCTGCATGCCCTCTGTGGGTACGCTGTTCTATGGAGAAGGTGCTGGAATTGGGGCCAGAGTCAGAAAGATCCTCAACTGTCCTCTCCGGGATTTTGTACTACCTCCAAACCTGGGGTTGGTCTTTAATTTCTCTTTAAGAAACCAGAGCCAAGGAGCAGCTGGTACTGTTTACTCGCTTGCTGCACCTGTAGTTCTGCTTTGCAAGGCACAGAAATAGATTTTCTCCATGAAACATGAATTTCTAGAGCTGGAGTTTACCCCATCATTCACGGGGACACAACACATCAAAAGCAGGAAATGAGAAAATGGCATCATTAGCGGACTGTTGAGGCTCTTCTCTTTTGTTTGCCTTTAAAATTAATCTCTTCCTGTTCACGACTCAGTGATGAAAACATCTTCCTTTGAAGATGAATTAACTGAAAAGTGCATTGAGGAATTTAAGATTTATAACATAACCACCTTGAACCCTCCGTTCTTGGTGAACCCGGAGAATAGCTTCAGGCAGAAATTATACATTCCTGGTTCCTCGATTTATGTCAAAATGATTTCTGAGCCTGCCATTCCTAACTCCTACATGCAACTGGACGCAATTTGACCATTAGCACTGGGTAAAAAAAAAACAATGTTCTTGAATTTTTCATTCCTTAGGTGTGTCCTGGTCATTTTAGGAGCTAAAGCTTGAGCGTTGCCTGAGTCAGTCCTTGTTTCAAGAATGCTCTGTTGAGCAGAGCCCTCAATCCTGACGACTGTGGAAGCAGGGACTTTCCCTGCCATCAAGAAGCTTATAGTTCATCTAGAAAGATAAAGTCAGTGCATATGGTACTTAAAGTGCCTAATTGTGTAATCATAATTTTATGGGCGGCCTTCCATGGCAACTTCTTAAGGTTTCTTCTTGCTAGTTTGACATTACTGTTGTCCAATGTAATAATCTCTAGAACTGCTCTACCCTGTAATGCGAACCACTAGTTGTGTCCAGCTATTGAGCACTTGATCTATGGCTAGTGCCATAAGCTAAAGAGATAACATTTTGGATATGTTGAATTAAATACATATTATTACTACATTAATTTAACCTGTTTATCTAGAATATATAGGTATTGTTCCCATTATATTCCTATTAGCACTGCCCTGCACTTTGACTCCCCGTATTCATAACCAGATAAAATTAAGACATACATAATTTATTTTTTGTTCCTTCTATAATTCATTCATTCATTCACGATAGGTGCTTTCATTTCCCCACTTTATGAATGAGGAAACTGAAGCAGACGGAGAGGTGTGAGGTGCGGTGCGGGGTTTAAACTCAGGCAGTCTGACTCATCTAGCATGTTTTACTCTAGTAATCCAGGGAAGAAACTATGAGGGTCAGAACCAAATGCGAGGTGGTGGATTGGAAAAGAAAGAATGAACTGAGGTGATATCACAAAGGCCATATGAACACACCACAGTGACCAGTTTGCTGTATGGCTTAAGGGAATAGAGACAGAGTTGACTCCCAGATTCCTGGCTAGGAAGAGATGGTATCACCAAACAAAATAGGAGACATGTAGGAGAATTACATATAAGTGAAAATGATGAATTCAACAGTCAAATTGTAAGAAATCCAAGTGGAAATGTCTAGTAGGCAGAGATGGATAGATAGATAAACAGATAGACAGATATGGGCCCCAAGGGAGATATTTAGGTTGGATATATCAATTCTTATTCATTTGCCCCCTCATCCTCTCCCCACTATCCCCCAATGGCTTTTGCCTTTTGAATTACAAGGGAGCTTCATAGTTGAATGAAACATCGTTCCTGACTTAAACATTCATTCAAGATTCTGCACAATTGGGTCCCAACCTTTTTGGTAAGCTCTCTCCTTCTCTGTGTAACATACGCTTTGCTCCAGCCAAACTAATTTATGTGTATAACCTTGACACTAGTTGCTCTCTCTACACACTTGAAGAAGGAGATTTAAAGGGAACTGAGCCATCAACAACACAAAATGTGGAATCTAATGCTTTCCCTAAGACTTATTATTTTAAAGATTTTACTTAAAAATAAAATACGGACACGGAGAGAGGCAGAGACATAGGTAGAGGGAGAAACAAGCTCCCCGTGGGGAGCCCAATGTGGGACTCGATCCCAGAACCCCGAGATCACACCCTGAGCTAAAGGCAGATGCTCAACCACTAAGGTACCCAGGCGTCTCTTTCCCTAAGATTTATAGGAATTTGTGGTGTAGTGGGAATAAAGAAGGAGGTTACATTAACAGGATCACTTCAAGTATTAAAAAGTTTCAATTGCCATAGACACAGACAGCTCTGCTGGCCATTAACAGATGGTAATAGCAATTGTTAGTGTGGAATCACTTTGGATTTATGCACAATTAGAGTTTTTTGTGACCTGAGTGGTTTGTCACTAGGGAGGATCTGTGATTAGTTTATAGCTCTACTTAACCTTCCTGCTATTGTGTTCTCTCTTTTTTTTTTGTGTGTGTGTTCTTTTTTATATGAGTTAATCAGTCATGGAAGTCAGCCCTCTTCCTTAATTTCAAGGAAACAAACAAACAACCCCATCCAAACATAACAAAACAAAACAAAACAAAACAAAACCAAAAAAATAAAAAAAACCTAGTAGCAAAGCAAAACCAAACCAAATAAAACCAAACAAACAAACAAACAAACAAATAAACAAAAAAACTTAATAGCAAAGCAAAACTAAACCAAAACAAAAATACCACAATGGAAAAAAAAAAAAAAAACCCACCCACATAAGACATTTGTTACAAGAAATGAAATACAGAATCCCAAGAGATGGGAAGACAGACAACCAAAAGAATGAAATAATTAACACTGCATATTAGACTGGCCCATCACAGAAAGCCCCTCCCCTTAGCTTTAGTCTTCTTTTGCAACCTTTCCCTTTCTCTCCTCTCCTCTCATCTTTTCAGCAGCAAACCTCTGACCTCCCATTTCCTTAAGCAAATCCCTCTATCCTCCACCCCACTGCAATTTTAGGGGCCCCTCTGAGTACCTCTGCTCAAGATCCTCAGCTAAAGGAAAGGGATCCTCCCCTTCCATGGAAGACAAATGTACCTGCGATCCTTGGTTACACAAACTCTTCTTTCTAAGTCTTTGCTTCTCCTCTGGTTCTTCTTAAGTTCCTAACCAATTCAAGCCCCAATTCAATTCAAGGAAGCAGATCGCCAGTTCCCCTTCCCCATAGAAACGGCTTCTCCCCCACAGCCCCCAGCTCTCATACTGCTACAAGCACCTTTACTTCTCTAGGTGGACAGTTTCCTGAACTTGCTTCATATACTTCCTATTTGCACTTCATTCGAGGATAGGTTCTATGTGGCTCACACTAATCATCTTGGTACAGACTGGTTAGATTGACCTCCAAATCTGTACACATGGAAATAATGAATTAAAAAAAGACCAAACCCTGATATACTCTTCTCTTATTTCATTTTGGGTAACCTACAAGGTGATCCTTAGAATGACCTGTTTGGAAATGAAAATGGTGAATCAATAACTCTCCTGTAATTATATATTTGAAATCCCATCTACACCCTGTTATGCTTCGTAAGTGGATTTCAGATTTGCACGGGAAACAGATTGTGCTTTGCCGCTGCATTTACCCAGTGGATTTGCTAATAATTTAGGAAGTTTAGCAAATATGATGCAGTGTAACTTGTAATATTTATTTGCTCTCTCAGCTGTGATTTTAATCCCCTAAATAACAAGCTCAGACAACAAATTATTGATATGCTTTGTGTTGTTTATCAATATTTACTTAAATTTATTTTAGAAAAAAAATCCAGATGGGGGCTATTTAACATAATTGAGCATTAAACTGTTTGATTTGGTACTCACTGTTTTTGAATATACACAATAAACACACAGAAGTTATTGATGCAAACCTATTTGTTCTTGTCTACAATAGGAGATTAAAAAGGGCAGGGTTATTTTTCATCCAGGGAAAAGCGAGTTAGTTGAAATACAATTTGTTTTGCTTCTTTTACTTGAAAGCACATTTTAAACCAGGCAAATGGATACCATATGGCCTAGCTGTCACTTAACTTGACATTTAAGGACAATACACTGTTTGCATCCTATTTGCAGTTACTGCGCAGTGCTTGTGTGGTCCTGTATCTCCCTTCTTCATGATAAATTCTTCCTTTCCTCAGCTTCAGAAAAGTACGAAGCAGAGTTATGTTAATGAAAATATATTTTATACATTAGTCACTTGAGCTCTGTAAAATGTGTTTGGCAAGAACATTTTTGAGAATATTTCAGAAATCTCTGTGGGCTTATTATGACAGATGAATGAAGATCAGAAGGTAGTGGTATGATTTACATTTGACAATAAAAGGTTGGAGGTTGTCCTGGAGGTGTGGGGCTCTATCCCGAGCCTGGAACAGTAGTAGTAAGCAGTACTTGAAGCCCAAGATCCTGCTTCCACATTGCCACACCTGGTCTTTCTTCTCACCTTTAAGAACACAGTCTGATTTTTTGTTGTTGTTGTTCATTCTTGTATCCCTAGTCTCTGGAATAGTGCTGGAATATAAGAAGCCCCCCATATATATTTGCTGAATGCATGAAATCTAGCAGACTCTTTCCACTATTATTCTTTGATTATTCTTCTGTTATAACTAATTCTGTATTTTTAAAGCCATTTCAGTCCTTATTCCTCTTTTCTAGGTGAAAATCACCTGATATCTTCTGATCTTGATTCATCGGTCATAATAACCATATAGGAATTTCTAAAATACCCAGTATTTTAGATATTACATAGATACTTCTATCTATGTCTTTAAGTAATCTGCATACGGGGGCTATACTGTCAGAAATTTATTTGAGTGAATTTGAATCACCTTTGGAATAGAGACATCAAGGATATCTCCAAGTTAGAGTCCTGCCCTTCAGTTTGACCAGGTGGGGAGTGTGACATGCTGTTCCTCTCTTCCTTTGTTTAGGAGGTGATGCACGTAGAAGGAGTAGTGGTGGGAGGAAAAGATTCTTCAGGGAGATTTTCTTTTTATTTTGAGATAAAATGGAATGCTATTTACTTGAGGTCTACTTTGAATGGAGCCTCTGAGTGTTTTCGACTAAGGCCATTTAAGTGGGATTTAAAAAACGCGGCTTACTTACTATCCCAGTTTTTGTTTTCCTAGGGAACTTCAAATTACACCTTTCTGTTCCAGGGTTGAGCTGCAGTCAGAACGCTCAATTAAAATCATCCGTAAACTGGAAGAATGTGCGAATGTTAGCTTAGGAACTTAGTAATTATAAGAATTCATTTAGTTGGCTCTCTACACAGAGCCTTAAATCACAAGTGAAAACTAAAGGAAAAAGAAAGAGTTCCAATTCTGGATGCCTCTTTGGTCCATCAGGATAGAACCCCCTCACATTCACCGAAGGGCCATTGGACAATTTTGAGAATTCCTGCTCTAAAGAAGAAAGATATCCAAACTCGTATCCAGCAATCTTTTCCTGGTGCTCTGGCTCAGCAGATAAAGAGGAAGTAACACTTCTTACTTAAGTGTATTTCTCCTTAAGGATAAATGTTTTATTGGCCTAATGATTCAGATTCATAAAATAAATCTATTAGCAATATGGTATTAGGGACTACTGATATCCCAAATGAAACCTGCCAAATAAGAAATTGAGAATTGTTCCATAAATATTCCTTAAGCAGCTTACTTTATATAAAGTGTCTATCTCTTAGAATTTTAACTTTTATCTTTCTACTATTCTATTCTCCTGGCTCTCCCTCAGTTCACACACACACACACACACACACACACACACACACACACACATCAGTGTGTATATAAAGCATACTACATAGTGTATGTATATTTGTATATAGATATATACTTTAATAAATTATTGATACCACAGTCATTCTCTCCTTCACCTTCCCTCCTGCTTTCATTGCCATCCTGGATGCACATTCTTTCCTTTCCAGCCTAGCTTTCAAAGCCCATCACTTAAACTCCTCTTTCATAAATATGCTTTTACCCCATGCTCCTTCCACCTCACTCAGGTGGCAAAATTCACAACCACAGATCAACCTAAATGTCTAGTCTTTAGATCTACCCCTGGTGACCTATCCCTAACACCAGTGAGAAATCACGGTTGTACAGATCAAGAGCACTATAAACTTTTGGTATCTAACATTAACTTGGTTCTCAAAACTGCCCTGAAAACTCTGCCATGGATTGGGTTTCTTTGAAGCACCCATGACAGGAATTCTTGCACAGGGATTTATTGAGAGAGTGCTCACAGGAAAATGAGCGTAAGAAAAGCAGGATGGGGCAGGAGGGGAAAAAAGCAAAGTTTTAATTCTAAGTGGAAAGTGGCTTTTGCAGGTTCCATGGAAGCTCTGGGGCAGGCCAGTCAGTCATAGATGTGGGCTGCTGCGCCCCAATCAGGGGGTGTGGGGGGGGCCTAGGAGAGCCAAGGCTTACTCTTCTAGGTGAAGCCATTCTCAGTGCCCAGAGGGGGAGGGTGGAAGCCACTGGCCGCCAATATGCAGAAGCACCAGCCCAGAAAGGACCTGGATGAGCCCTACATCTCTTCATTTTCTTTAGTAAGCTTTCTTGATTATTCTTCATACAAGTACTCCAAGCCTCTTTTTTCTCCTACCTCTGACCTCATCATTTCCCTCATCATTCTCAGCCCAGGACCTTGCCTCTGTTTTCTCAGAAAATACAGAAACCCAATTTGGAGTCCTACTGTGGCTTCAAGACCAGAATGTCCTGACTTTGCTTATGTCTCTAGTTTCTACCTTATTCACATTCATTCACTGTTTAAGCCCTGGTGAACCTCTTGAAATCACACATCAGACCACCCGCCCTCCTCTACTCAGAATTTTGATTTTTAAATTATCAAGAATTATGTTTATATGCTGTTTATTCACTATAATTCACATAAAGGCAACATTTATCATTGATGAAATCATGGGTTTTCCACTCTGAGTTCTTCCTTTGGTTTGGATTCATCTTTTGCTTGGTTGAATTGTGAAATCCAGTAAGATTTTTAAAGAAGGAACATACCTCCTTGCTAGAAAATGTCTATTGGTTGGCTTAGATTTTTCACACATACTTGCAAAATACTTTAGACTGACCGTGAAATTCTTGGATTGAACTCACTTTACCTCAAAATTTAGTAGACATTATCTAATCTAAGTTCTGATACTGGGTGTTGCTATCAAAAAGTATAAGGTCCACCTTGAATCTATTCTTCATACATAATTTGATGTTTTAAAAAAACTTAGATGTATATATGATTGTATATTTTTGAAAATTACAGTAATTTACCAGGATTTATCTTGACATTAATTATTTTACATCAGTTTTTCTAAAGATCCCATATTTTCTGAGATCCAGATCCACTTATAAACTCAAACTTGATAATTTCGGAAAAGTTTTCTACTATTTTATTCATTAATGCATTTTCCTCTTTAGAAATAGGTTATGTAAATGTGAGGTTTATCTGTTTCTCTCATATGTATCATCTGTATAGTCTTTCTAAATATTTCTTCTCTGTTTTCTTGATTTTTAAAAATCATGTTTATGATCTTTTTTTCTTTTTTCCTGGTCTTTTGATTTTTCTTTGAACTCTAATATGTATTTTTAAAGATTTTTTTTAATCATGTTTTTGTCCCAACTAAAAGCAAAGTTCAGAATGCAAATAATCTCTACCCATTTTTAAAGGACAGTATAAGAATCAGAACTGAAGTAAAGATAAGCAAAAATAGAGAGATGCATTTAAAACTAAACATTCCAGCTATCATATGTAATAAGTATGGAATAAAAGTTTGAGTTAGTAGTAGGTTTTGTTTTTTTTTTTTAAGAAAGAAACACTGCTACATATAGCACCTCATTTGGATGTGTCTGAAGTCTTAGAAGCTTGACTACTTTGCCTTCTCCTACAAATGGACCTTGAGAGCTTGTTTGGTGGTTCTAGCAGGGGAGCCCACTTGTATACACTTAGCCCAAAGGATGGTTCTCTTCTATCCAGGGGATAGAACTTTGGAGAGACGCATATGGAGCAGTAAGGGAGGAACAGGACACCTGCCTAGCCAGCCACATCAGCCTAATCAACCCTGGTGATTAATAGGGTAACAGATGTTGCAGACAGATCGCCCTCACATTCAGTAGTGGGTTGAAAAATATCATGCGTAGGTGGTTCAGTGGTTGAGTGTCTGTCTTTGGCTCAGGTCGTGATCCCAGGTCCTGGGATGGAGTACTGTATTAGGTTCCCTGTAGAGAGCCTGCTTCTCCCTCTGCCTATGTCTCTGTCTCTCTCTCTGTGTCTCTCATGAATAAATAAATAAATCTTTAATAAAAAAGAATTTTATTTTCCTGTAAGAGTTAAATCAAAAAAATAAAAAATCATGTTTTTCTCAATTTTCAAAACTGAAAATTTCTATATCTATTTCAGATAATGATACTTTTTTCTTTGTGTGTGTGTGTGTGTGCGTGTGTGTGTGTGTATGGTGATTTTTTTTAAAGTTTATTTACGTATAATCTCTATACCCAACATGGGGCTTGAACTCATGATCCCAAGATCAAGAGTCGCATGCTCTACCAATTGAGCCAGCCAGGCACCCTGATTTATGGTGATTTTTAAGGGACTTTTGGGGAGAAGAGTGGAGTAAAAATATTTTTACTCAAGCATACTTAAGCAGATGCTTTTGACACTGAATTTTTTAAATGTTTAAAATTTTCTATGAGGGAATTGACTAATTTCATTTGGGATAAATATGATGTGGGATTCTCAAAAGGAATCAACAAATCCTAGATGAACATATAAAAATGAGAATCTGAACTGAACACAGGAGTCTGAGCTAAGAGTTTTACTAGTTCCTCAAGAAAAGGAACAGGACCCACACACCAGCAATTTATTGATGTAAATAATTATGAGTTATCTCAAAGCAAAATAGATACCTCATCAGTTCATCTTTTTGTTGTTTTCATAAAGTACCAAGGAAAGAAGGCTTCCAGATTTTGTTACCAATTAAGACCTGTGCCAGATGGGTCCTGCAGTAAAGTTCTGATGCTTAAAGTGGGCAACCAAAGCAGCACTCTTTATGAAATGTCACTTTAGCAAGGCTCATTATATACTCACACATGAACTAGAAATGCTCAGTTTTTAGTTTTCCCAGAGTTCACACTTGAAATATAGCTTCAGCAATTTCATCTTATTTTAGGTGTCCCAATTATGCTCATAAGTATGAAACAACCAGGCTGCAACTATAAACTTATCAGCAGAAGAGTTACAAAACCTATCTAAGTTGTGACTATTCTACCTAACTTCAGGTCAAACCAATTAACTGTGGCCCTTTTACAGGAAGCATGGTTGGCAGGCTCTCAGAAGAATTTTGTCATTTTGATTTTCCTGTGTGGATGACAGTTCATCAGTTACAACAGATTTGTCATCAGAAGGATTCTGGAAAGAGAGAGCCATTATCTACATACTTAAACATAGGACGGTATTTGGTGTTAATAACACTGATACATGTTAGAGAAGGAATGCAGTTAAAAAAATCTGATTTACTAATAGGCATCTGGAAAATGAGCCATTCTGAGGAAAAATGTACCAACTCTTGGGGCGCCTGAGTGGCTCAATCAGTTGAGCATCTGACTCTTGATTTTGGCTCAGGTCATGATCTCAGGGTTGTGAGACTGAGCCCTACCTCAGGGCTCTGCACTAGGGGAGGAACCTACTTAGATTCTCTGTCTCTCTCTCTCTCTCTGCCTCTACTGTCACTCTCTAAAAAAATAAAAAAATAATAAAAAAAAAGGATGTAACAAGTCTAAACTTAATAAAACAGTCTAAATTCCATGGCTAACACTCTTATCATGCAGGCCCACATTCAAATAGGTCATGAGAGAGTCTGATGTAGCTTTCCAAAACAACGTGACATTTCAAAAACTTCTCTGTCTTAGCATAAATCTGGTCCTTGAAATGAGATACTATGCTATGTTAGCCCCATGCTGCATATTTTAAACAATAATTTAAATGTGTGTATGTGTATGTATATAATTTTGTATACGTTTATCTGTGCATAATAAAATACAAATGCGCACACTTCCCTTTGCTTATTAACAAATTGCTAACCACATAAATGCTAAGATTAAACATATGAGAAGTTAGGACAAGATAACTAAAGACAACCTTTATCAAAGAGTCAGTGCTTTAAGAAATAGCACACAGTTTCTTGTATAATAAAATCTTTTACCATGTCATTTAACAGTGTGAGTGGTTCAGTAGGCAAATATATAGTGGACCCTTGAACAACACGAGTTTGAACTATACATGGATCTTTTCTGATAAATATAGGATGATACTATAAATATATTTTCTCTTCCTTATGATTTTCTTGATAACATTTTCTTTTCTCTAGCTTACTTTATTGTGAGAATACAGCATATAATAATTTACAACAAATATGCTAATTGACTATTTATGTTATTGGCGAGGCTTCTGGTCACAGCATACTCTTAGTAGTTAAGTTTCTGGGGAGTTAAAGTTATACATGGATTTTTGACTGTGTGGGGTAGGGCGTGGGTCAGCATCTGTAATCCTGTGTTGTTCAAGGGTCAGCTGTTATAGGTTAAACTGATACAATCTTAAAACTGTCCTTTGACTCTGTGAGAACGGAAGATATTAGACACAAATTCTCTTTTAACCCTTTTCACAATTCTGTGATTTCATTCTCTACCCTGGCACTTCTTCCCACTACCTTTGCACTATCATTGGCAAGCTGCTTCATGGCTAATGGTGATGCTGACAAGAAACTATGGAGACATATGCAGGGAGTTAGGAAAGAGACTGCATGTTTGAACTTGAAAGAACAGTTCCCAAACTGTGATCATTAATACACCACTGCCAGGATTTTTGGCTCTGTGTGCCATCAGTGCTTGTACTTACTTAAGATTTTCCTTGAATTGATGTACAATGAAGCTTATAAAATATAAACTAGAAACATTGCAGCACTGCATATAAAGAAAAACAGCACACCCCGATGTGAACAGAAAACAACAATAAATATAAATAGAATGGAGATCAATCAATTTCATTCAATTTTGAAAAGATCCCACTGTCTTCAGAAAGTTCTGAGTGGCACCTCACTGTATTAGTTACTTTTCGCTTGTGCCTTGGGAAAGTTCCAAGTGTTAAATATTGATTTAATAAGTATCTAATTTTTGTGACCTTCGTGCTCTTCGTATCCAAATATACATCCTTCAGAAATCTTTCAGGGAGCTTTTTCGCCTAAGTAATTTATATTCCTAACAGTACATTTAAATGAAGGGATCCATTTGCTAAAAACAGCCATTTGTATGTATTTAAAAGATGATATAGGCATATTATCACCAAGCTAAAATTTTCAAACTTGAAATCTGGCATAACCAGATAATCAGAAGAGAATTAAAAGTAACTTTTTCACTTGTGATTTTATTTAATCTAAAACCACATTTGCTTCACACTTAAAATCTATCTTTCATACTAATACTGAATCAGAGAATTATGTTTATAGTAGTTGCCACAAAATGAATTTCATACCTTTCTTGAATAATTATGAACATATCTAATTCATTCGGAAATGTATTCTTTATAGAAGTTAGCAGAGATTTTTCTTTTGTAAGAATGTGACATTATTCCCTAATTTCAACTTTTTCATGACTTTCTTCATAATATCACACTATCTTATCATTTGCTTCTCCAGTGTTACCAGATTGTACTAGTAGGAGGACTGCCTTTTCATGAATAATACAAAATACAGATGCATAATATTCGTATGATTTAAACAATACTAAAGTCATTTTGGTAATTCAATTTTGGGAATTCATTAAAATGCAAAACATTTTAGGAAGTACTATTTTATTTATAACCTTTACGTACCCTCAGGGCAGAATAAGGGGGAAAGGAATGTCTAGTTAGAAATTTCAAAGATGGAATGTTAATCATATCTTGAAGTTGCCCCATTTAGAGATAATTTAACCAACTCAAATAAATGTTCTCTAATTTTCCTTTCATTAATGAGATGACTAAGTTGGATACAGCATGCAAAAAGCACATGCTTTATTGTGATGAAAGTGTTTTTCAGACAGGATGCTGAGGCCTCTATGACTCTAAAAAGAAAAGTTCTTAGAGAGATTGTATCTGTGTGATTAAAACAGGTCTTTATTAACTTAAAGGTGACAGGAACATTTCTCATTTTCTCCACTTCCTTTTTTTTTTCTTGCACTTTTGATCACTTTTGCTGGCACAGATGGCAAGTAGAGTTGAAAGGGGAGTAATTTCCATGAGGTGGCAAAGTGATTAGTGATGCAGCTGGGACTAGAACTAAGGTCATCTACTGTGTTTTCTGCCCTGAGTGGTCATTCATCCATCCATCTACTCATTCATTCATTCATTCATTCATTCATCCATTCACCACCTGGTCTGGCATAGGCAACAGTGAGATGAGTAGGGGCCAGGAGCTTCATGCTCTGATTGTTGTACTTTGATTAATAGTAATAGGATTTTCACATAGTGACAGAGTATGACAAGTAAGCAAAAGACAGAGAGTAATTATTTCGGTGGTGAGAAGTAGTAGCAAAGTGTTGACACCAAGGTCATTTATACAAGAATCTACATGCACTGGTCATAGTCTTCAGAAATCTAAGGAGTTTACTGGCCTAAAGAACATACATTTCTAATATTGCATCAGAATGAAGGGTTCCTTTTAATGTTTAGAATGCAAAGGAAAAATAAAAAGAGAATCGTTTTAGAGCTGACTCAAACAAGTGTATTAAAGTGTATTAAAGGAATGCAGTGTCAATTTCCAAAGGAGTTAGCAGTTTCCAAACGTGGACCTTGGACATGGAACTTCTTAATCCCAAAGAGTCATGTGAGGATGACAGAGGTAATATGTGGAGTGTTAGGATAGCAGCTCCTATCCTGACTCTATGGATTCTAATCTTCAGTAAAATGGGGATGAAAATCGTATCTGGCCTTATAGGCTTGTTGTGAGGATTACATGAATTTCTGTGGAAAAAGTTCAGAACAATCTGGCATAGAATATGTGCTGTGTGAGTGGAGTACTTTTGGTGATGCTGATGGTAAAGTTTCTTTCCTGAATCAGGGCTTCTGATACACGAATGCACATTGTGAATCATCAAGAGGGGGATGTGTTGCAGAATTTCCCCACATTATTTGGCCTTTTGCTGGAGAGCACTGTTATTAGACCAATGAATATATCCTTAGGATATGTGGTTGGAAAATCTGGGAGTTTAAAAATATTTTGGGAGTGCCTGCCTAGCTTAGGTGGTAGAACATGCAACTCTTGATCTCGGGATCATGAGTTTGAGCACCATTTTGAACACAGAGATTACTTCAAAAAATATTTAAAATATATTTTGCATAATTAATGCAGAGTTACATCTATCACAGGATCTTAAGAGTTTTGCTTCATTTCTAAGGTTCTAGATCTGGTCTAATATTTAGGGTTACTGATGTAACAGTATCTGTGTAACCTGTTGATGTTGTTGAGGACGATCATGAAAACCAATATTGTTTAGTATCAGTCTGTGCCAAGCACTGTGCTGATTGCAGAATAATGCACAGGGTCTTTTTTACTCCTTAACAGCAGCTCTATGAGAAGCAACTGAGACTTAGACGGATAATGCTCAACACAACACAAGCCCGTTGCTCACAAACTAAGTTGAAGAATCATAATGTAAATCCAGTTCTATGATTCCAATGCCCACATCTGAAACCAGGAAGTGGCACTGTCTCTCTGATTTTGAGGATAATAGCCCTGACTTGTATAGTAAGAGTCGCACACATTTTAGAGTTTTGAACACTGTAGAACACAGTATGAATATAGATATCATTAGTAGTATTAAAATTATGCTTATAATTTTTTTTGTTTATCTCTGGGATTAAAGCAGTACAGTACCTGTGTACTAATTTTGAATATTCCTTAAAATAAGTAGAAACTATGAAACCCACAGTGTCAAACTACAAAAATGCATTTTTTTTGGGGGGGGGGGAACTACCAAATCAGTAGTGTCTGATTAATTTTGATAAGGGAGATCTAATCTTTCATTGAAGACTTAAGCTGTATGCAGAACAAGGAAAGCAACCATCCCTTTAAGAAACATGGAGAAAAATTTAGTTAAACACATCATGTGTCAGAGTACTAGGTACCAGAAAAACAGTATAAAGTGCCTAGTAATTTGAAAGTGATTTATTAATCAATACTAAAATTACTGAAGATTTACCCTCAAATAATATAAAACCAATGTGAACATTCAAACAAAAAGTTTGCTGTTTATTAGCATATTTTTAAATTTTTGAAAATAAGGTCATTTCAATCCACTGCATATCAATATCTGGGTTTCTTTCAAAAAATCATTTGTTTTTAATATGAAAACTAAATAAATAATTTTGAAAATTATTATTTGTTCTTATAAAATAAAAATGTCATGCTTACTGTAAGCTGGCTTATAACCTCTTTCCTCTGTTCTTGATATTCTCTAAGGTGTTACTTTAGGTTTGAATGGGTAACCTTACAATGTCACAGTTCTCCTGACCTGCCACATCTAGACCTAAATTTGCGAGATCTTCTTTGCATAATGAACACATGTAAACCTGTTCTTACAAGCCCAGCAGATAAGCTCTCAGGTACTGGAGTGCCAGGAGCAATGCAAATACACAGATGGAGAAGCTGAAAGACTGCACTAATGCCTTACAATATTACTAATGATCGATTATTTTTAATGGAGGACTCTTTCTTCAGCAATAAAAGGAGAAAAAGCTTTTGAAGCCAATCTGTACAAAGAAATCACTGTTTGCCTGGGCTCTTGGCTTCAGATATATACCTGAAGCCAAGAACCACAAAAGCTCTGTATCTGTTCATTTCTTTCTTGCAATAATGCCCTTGGCTTGTTACTCTTCCTCCTGTTCTTTTCAGACACTGTCTTGGTCCTCTTCTCTTTTGCTCTGTATGTGTCCCTGGTGAGCTAGTCAACTGACCCAAATACTACTTCTCTTCAAGCGTCGCTCACATGCTTCCCAGCCAAGATCTCTCTCCTGACCTCTGGATCTGCATTGGGTATCCAATGCAGCGATTAACACTTATCATGTGTCAGGCAATATGCTAAGCCCCTTATAGACACTGTCCTACATTATCTGCCAAAAAAAAAATCTTTGGGGACTAGTAAAATTATCCCCATTTTGTATTTGAGAATAGGGAGGCTTTTTTTTTTTTTTTTTAATCTGGAAATTCACAAAAATGCAATCCTTTTTTGCTTCTTCTACTCTTCTTTTTCACCAATTTTTGACTGGCAACATACTGCATCCTGGATGAACATGTCCAAGCTGTTAATGTACCATGTACCTCCAAGTGACCTGTTCACCACATCCCATATGTGCCCTGACCAATGGGGCATAATGTGACTATTATTTCACATCAACAGGCAACTGGCACAATTAACATATCTCAAGGTATTTGTTTTCATTTGTTCTTAGCATGTGAATAAAGCTCTCCCTACATATTCACTTTAGGATCCACAGAATCTGCATACATATATATATATATGTATATACATACATACATATATATATTCTATTTGAATAATTTCTTAAGCAAGTCACCTCCTTTCCCCACAAGTGAAACTAATTTAAAAAACCTGACCTCAGTGCTACTATACACCTATTACAATGGTCAAAATCAGAATAATGACAACATCTACTGCTGGTAAGGATGTGGAGTAGCAGCAACTCATTCATGGCTGGTAGAGCTGCAAAATTGTACAGACATTTCGGAAAACAGTGACATACAAAGCTAAACATAGTGCTATTATTCAATCCAGCAATCATTCTCCTAAGTATTTATCCAAATGAGTTGAAAACTTATGTCTACACAAAAACCTGCACACGAGTGTTTATAGCAGCTGCATTTGTAATTGCCAAAAACTAGAATTGAACATTATTCAAAAATAAAAAGAAATAAATTATCAAGCCACAAAAAGACATAAAGAAACTGTAAATGCATACCAATAAATGAAAGAAGCCAGCCTGGAAAGGCTACATAGTGTATGACTCCCAGCTATAATGACATTCTAGAAAAGGCAAAACTATAGAGACAGTGAAGAGATCAGTGGTTGCTAGGGAGAAGGGAGCAAGGTGTTTTTTAGAGCAGTGAAATAAATCTGTATGATACTGTAATGGTGGATACATGACATTATGCATTTATCAAAACCCACAGAACTATACAACATAAAGAGTCAGCCCTAATGTAAACCAGGGATTTTGTTAATAATAATGTAACAATATCAGTTCATCAATTGTAACAAATGTACCACACTAATGCAAGATGTTATTAAAAGCAGAAATTGGGTGGATTGGCGGGGGCAGTGAGGTGGGTACATAGAACTCTCTGCACATTCTGATAATTTTTCCACAAACTTGAAACTCTTCCCCAAATCAAAGTCTATTAATTAAACAGATAACTTTTTTAAACTCTTCAGAGCTTTTTTATACCGATCTGTATAAATACTGATTTCTTACTAGTTTCACGCTGAATAGCTAGGAAATATTGATTCTTTCATTTTATCCCATTAGTTATGATTCCCTGCTCTGTGTACCTTACTTCTAACACTGATGCAACATGACAATGGGAATAGCAAAAGAACATTTCACTCCAGACTATAAAGTTTCTTTAGATCAATTTTTTCAACTAGTTTTAAATCTGCCTATAATTTAATCCCTGTTTCTCTATCTCACACAAAGGTATCCTACACGATTATGTCACTGCCTTAATGAAAATCAAAAGGTATTATGCTGAGCACAGTGTCTGGCATATAGCTGTTAACTTAATAAAAGTCATATTATTAATATTCTCTTACCATAATCTAGTGGTCCCACCAAAAAATAATTGTTAGTTTGATATTCCTTATTTTTAGTGACGTCATTCTGACTCTTAAGCATCCCCATATTCTTTGCTAAGTGTTTAAAAATAATCTATTTAAAATTTTCTTCTTGTTTTTTTTTATCCCTTTAAAATTTGATAATAAGTCTACAGACTTGCCATCTATAAAACCTGCCCATTTTGTTCTCTTAGGAAATAGCAATATACTCATGTTTTCCTCTATTTTAATTACTTCTAGCATATGGGTCTGGAAGTTTGAACTCCTTTAAAGAGACCCACTGGATATATTAGTAAAGTTATCAGGCCATCTTTGCAAACCTGAGACTGACAAGCTCACTTGGACAACTTGAGTTTCAATTCCTTCTACATGATATACTTTTTCCTATATTTCCCCTTGGAAGACAATTCTTAAAGTGAAAGATGCAGTAATCCAAGGATCACAGATTTTTGCTTTCCATTTAACCCCTTACCAGAGTGGTGCTGGGTCTCCTCCTATACATAATATAAAGAGATACTTTGTTATTGTTTCTGATGATATGACATTTGTTGTCAGCTCAGCTTATACCCAACTTGGAGCTTTTTACAAGTTTGTGCTGCTTTATTAATCCTGGGACATATTGCACTTTTCATCTCTTTCAAAGATTGTTTTTCAGTTTTATTGGGGTACAACTGACAATTAAAAATTATATATATTTAAGGTTTATAATTTGATGATTTTGTATATACAAAATATACATAAATATCCACTAGAATGAAGCTAATTAACATATTCCTCACCCCACATAGTTATCATTTTTTTCTTTCATCTTTTTTTTTTATGATGTTAACACTTAAAATCTATCCTCTTAGCAAATTTCAACTATACAATGCAATATTCTTAACTAGTACATGTGAGCTCCAGAACTTCTTTATCTTGGATAACTGAAACTTGTACCCCTCACCAGCATCTCCCCATTTGCCCTCTGGTCACTGCCATTCTATTCCCTATCCCCCTTAAATAACCTTTTAAAATGGCAACTCTAATTCTGTTTACAAAGCCTTCAATCTACAATAAACTGGAGAGAGTGGTATTTTCCAGGGCCTATCACAATCAGCATTCATTTGTTTATTTACACGCAATTCCTAAGCATATAGTCTGAGCCAAGCACAATGCCTGGTATTGCTATTTTCAGGGATTTCACTGTATAATCAACATTCAGCAAACATTTACTGAACATCTATTATATGCTAGCACAAAAAAGACTTGTGGAAAGGAATACAAAAGAAAGGTATACAAACTATAGAGGTCTCAGAGCATATGATGGGGTTAGGGATGTAAACAAGCCAAAGAAATCTTCCAGAAAGATGATATATTCAGACTGGATTTTAAAGATGAGAAGTTCACAGATACAAAGAAATGGACAGGGCGTCTGGCAGAGGGGATGATGCAGACAAATGCTTAAAACATTAAGATGGGCTATTTGCTTTCTGAATGACCTTTTTGCAGTGCTCTGAAAAAGGGAGATGGTTTACCATGTCCTACAGCAGATATCAACCAATATGAGCATGAACACATTTGCAAGAGATACAAATTTAGAAATAATCTACAAGTTAATGCAAAAGTTTTCTTGGAGATTACATTTCTAGAATTATAAGCTTATTGTCTTTCTGAGAAGCTCCCAGAACTCCCTATGAACAGCAGTGGGCATCATCTCTTTCGTCTCATTTTACTGTATCTGCGGAATTCAGATGTAGTGAATTCCTTTCAACCTAGTAGCCCTACCCCTCTATAGGTTTAAACAATTAGTCAGTTCCTAAAAGCAACTGGCAATTGGTTGGCTCTCACGGTATCTAACACAATCTTCCCTCCCAAACTGTCTTAGATCCTCTAAACTTACTCACTTGCATGGTGCGCAGAGAATGCCTTAGGAATCAAACTTTCTAGTTTCCAGAATCAGATTAAAAAGTCAGGGACACCTGGGTGGCTCAGTGGTTGAGCATCTGCCTTTGGCTCAGGTCATGATCCTGGGGTCCTGGGATCGAGTCCCACATAGGCTTCCCTGCAAGGAGCCTGCCCCTCCCTCTGCCTGTGTCTCTGCCTCTCTGTGTCTCTCATGAAAAAAGAAAACAAATAAATTTTTTTTTAAAAGTCAGATTCTCCTAGGTTAAAATACAGATTCTGCTATTTAGTAGCTGATTGAACTTTGAGCAAGATATTTCACCTCTTAAGTCTCTTTCATTATCTGCAAAATTACAATCATAATGTATACTTTTTGGGTTGCGAGGATTATGTGATATATATGCGTTGAAAATATTTAGCAGCCTTCTGGACTATGAGATACCTTTAAAACATGATAGTACATGTTCTTTTAATAAGAATAATAATAAAAATGGGAGAGAGAGAAAAAAAAGACCAACACTGTACAGACTCTGCAGAGGTATCAGATATTATGCTCGATGTTTTATATTCCATCTCATTTAATCCCCCCAACAACCCTAAGGGAAAAAATAATCGCTTTCTTAAAGTAAACTAAAAATGTGGTTCACAACAATGTATTAAGAGCTGGTATTCAAATCCTCTTCTGTATCTCTAAAGCCTAAATATTCTTTTCAATACATCATACTTTGAAAAATAATGATTTGCACAAGTATATCTATTAATCCCCAAAGCCGTGAATAGTATAGCCAAATAATTTCAAATACTTTCATATTCAGCAATGTTAAATTTATAGTTTACATACAGTTTTAAAAGAACAAAATTGATGTACCCCAAACCATAAGATACCTAGGAATAAACCTAATCAAAGAGGTTAAGGAAGTATACTCCAAAAACTACAGAACACTTATGAAAGAAATCGAGGAAGACATAAAGAGATAGAAAAATATTCCATGCTCATGGATTGGAAGAATAAATATTGTGAAAATGTCAATGCTACACAGGGCAATTTACACATTCAGTGCAATCTCTATCAAAATACCATGGACTTTCTTCACAGAGTTGGAACAAATAATCTTAAGATCTGTATGGAACCAGACAAGACCTCAAATAGCCAGAGGAATGTTGAAAAAGAAAACCAGAGCCGGGGGCATCACAATGCCAGATTTCAAGTTGTACTACAAAGCTGTGTTCATCAAGACAATGTGGTACTGGCACAAAAACAGACACATAGATCAATGGAACAGAATAGAGAACCCAGAAATAGGCCCTCAACTCTATGGTCAACTAATATTCAACAAAGCAGGAAAGACTGTCCATTGGAAAAAAGACAATCTCTTCAACAAATGGTTTTGTGAAAATTGGACAGCCACGTGCAGAAGAATGAAACTAGACCATTCTCTTACACCAGACACAAGGATAAACTCAGAATGGATGACAGATCTAAATCAAAAATCCACCAAAATACTAAAGGAGAATACAGGCAACAACTTTTTTTACTTGGCCACAGCAACTTCTTGCAAGACAAGGGAAACAAAAGCAAAAATAAACTATTGGGACTTCCTCAAGATAAAAGGCTTCTTTCTGCACAGCAAAGGAAACGACCAACAAAACTAAAGGACAACCGACAGAATAGAAGAAGATATTCGCAAATGACATCAGATAAAGGGCTGGTATCCAAGATCTATAAAGAACTTATTAAACTCAACACCCAAGAAACAAACAACCCAGTGATGAAATGGGCAGAAGACACTAGCAGACATTTCTCTAAAGAAGACATAGACATGGCCCACAAGCACATGAGAAAATGCTCCACATCACTTGCCATCAGGGAAATACAAATCAAAACCACAATGAGATACCACCTCACACCAGTGAGAATGGGGAAAATTAACAAGACAGGAAACCACAAATGTTGGAGAGGATGTGGAGAAAGGGGAACCCTCTGCACTGCTGGTGGGAATGTGAACTGGTGTAGTGACTCTGGAAAACTGTGGAGGTTCCTCAAAGAGTTAAAAATAGACCTGCCCTACGACCCAGCGATTGCACTGCTGGGGATTTACCCCAAAGATACAGATGCAGTGAAACGCCGGGACACCTGCACCCCAATGTTTATAGCAGCAATGGCCACAATAGCCAAACTGTGGGAGGAGCCTCAGTGTCCATTGAAAGAGATGGATAAAGAAGCTGTGGTATATATATATATACACAATGGGATATTACTCAGCCATCAGAAAGGATGAATACTTACCATTTGTTTTGACGTGGATGGAACTGGAGGGTATTACGCTGAGTGAAGTAAGTCAGTTGGAGAAGGACAATCATTATATGGTTTCAGTTATATGTGGAATACAACAAATAGTGAAAAGAACTACAAGGGAAAGGCAGGAAACTGAGTGGGGAAAAATTAGAGAGGGAGACAAACCATGAGAGACTCCTAACTCTGGGAAACAAACAAAGGGTAGTGGAAAGGGAGGTGGGGAGGGGGATGGGGTGACTGGGTGACAGGCACTGAGGAAGGCACTTGATGGGATGAGCACTGGGTGTTATACTGTGTGCTGACAAATTGAATTTAAATAAAAATTTTTAAAAAAAGAACAAAATTGAATCGAACATCTTATGTTCTTCTTAAAATCACTAATGTATTAATATTTTATTTTTTTTAAAGATTTATTTATTTGAGAGGAAGAGAGGGAGAGCACAGAAGGAGAGGGAGACAGATAAGCAGACTCCATGCTGAACACAAAACCCAATGTGGGGCTTCATTCCAGGACCCCAAGATCATGACCTGAGCCAAAGGCAGACACTTAACCAACTGAGCCACCCAGATGCCCTGATGTACTAATATTTTCAACAAAACAGGCATGAAGGGCTATCAGAAAGTAAAGTTACTAATTGCTATTAATGTCAAAATGAGTGGGAAGCACTTTTTTATGAATGCCCTTTTTATTCCAAAGTATATGTGCCTTCCATATATGTGTTTGTGTGTATAGATGCATATATAGTGCAGGTGTGTGTGTGTGTATATATGTATATATATCTCCTTTTCCATTTTCCATCTCATATGAGTAACAACTAAATAATAATAAAGGTAGAAGGTAAATCTGTTCAGAGTATATATTCACATATATATATGTATTATATCTCTCTTGGGCAACAATCTGTTTATTTGTTAGTGTTCTGTTTTTCTGTTTGTTTTTCTGAGAAGTAGAAAAGAAACTTCTGGTCAATGATTCAATCTTTTTTCTGGTTTTCTGTACTCAGAGGAAAAAAATTGTAAATTTCAAACATAAGAGCAATTAAAGTTATAATACTCTCTTAAACTTGAAATTATTGATTGGAGATCTCCAGTTTGAGAAAAGAGCATGCTAATTATGTATTTTTTACATAATGAAATTATAAAAAAGAGTATTTTTATAAGTAAAAAAAGAAACTGTTTTTCCACTTATACCAATATGTAAGGCTTTAAATATATGTACCAGATTGATAATTAAAATCCTAGTGATATGGCAAGGCAATTTTTTTTTTTGCAAGGCAATTTCTGAACTTGAGTAATATAAACCATTTCATTAGGAGTTGCATTATAACCTGCAGAGTGGGAAAAACCAATTAGATGCAGAAACCTTGTCTTCTAGTGGTTACCTAGTTGCATTTTGCATAAACTCTGGTGAGCAGAGAGTCCTGAGCAATGGGTAGTATTAACAGTTATGGCTCATTTCCCTTTTTAGTCACATCTACGAGGGTTCTAAAAATGAAGTCTTTAAATTAATTATAAATGCAGAGGCCGGATATTTAAAACCTCTTAAGAGCAAAGGTATTTTCAATTACTTCAGACTTAAACATTTTGTAAAATATACTGATATGAGACATATTCCACTAATTTAATATTCCTCTATTTTCCTGTTAAGTGAGCACTGTGAGCAGTAGAGATAAAGATTACTTTAATTAAGTGTGCAATGAATCCCATAAAACTTAATTGAACACTTTATTTTCACATATATATTTTCTCTTACGCAAATGTTTTTCAGCCATGCTGTATACAATTATTTTAAAGCTAATCCTTCAAAGAATAAGCAAAAAATTTAAGACAATTCAATGCTTTCAAATTCCCTATGGCATTAGGGAGTGACCTTTAGATTCTGAAAAGGTGAATGTTTTACATTTCTTTAAGCTGACAGGATAAACATAGACATACATTTAAGTCAAATCAGTGTTTAGAATAGCCACAGCTATCTTGGTGAATGCAGAAATAATGACTTCTCTGGATTTTGCAAACACTGAATTACTATTCACCAATGGTCATCCACTAGGTTGCTCCCCAGGGCACCTCATTTTGCCTAAATGCTGTTTTCAGAGGACTTAAAATATCCACTTGACAGCCAATCCCTATACACAGCTGCCATTCACTTTGATATGTCATCATGTAATTACACTCATTCTTTCAAAGTATTCAGAAACTCCCAGAGCAAATCCTACAGTTGTTGGAGCTTTGGTAGTCCAGAGAGGCTTACTGGCACACAATACAAAGAATCTGAGCCTGCCCTTCAGCTTCCCCCCTTCTCCTTCAGACCCAGCAATTGGCAAGATGACACCTCACTGCAACCAAGAAAATGACTATAGATTCCAGGCACTTTGGCTGTTTCAAGCAAGTCCTAGCATAATTGGTTACGGCAAACCCCAGACATAGGACCAAATGCATGTTTCCATAAATTCTCCCTGGAAATAGCACCAGCTTGAAGCACTGAAGTATGAACAGTGTGAGGTCTGGATTCACCCAGCAGTTGCTCTGCAGAGAGGACAAAAGGCTGAATGGAAGACCTGACAACCAGCAAGTCTGAGTAGGAAAGGCCTATGTAAGACCCATAACCCAAACTCAAAGCATAAAACGTCTTCACTCCCCTCGTTCTGGGGAGGAGGAATTCATCCAAAGGAGGATAAAACAAAAGTGTCTGTTGAATTGGTTGTGTCAGTGCTTCTATGCCAGATGTCTTTTTGTGATTGAAAAAACAGCAGGGACACATTCACTGGCCCTTTAACATTTCTTTGCAAAATCCTCCGATTTACCTCTCTACCTTGAATATGTATAAATCAACTTAAAATTATTTCATTACATAAATAACACGTTCAGCAAAAATATTTCAGAAAACATAAATAGAAATTAAAATTTCTTGGAAAGTCACCATTACCAAGAAATATTGTTGTTAATATTTTGGTGTATCATTCCAGATCTATATACAACTTCATTTTAAGGCTGCGTATTATCCCATTGTGTGAATATACCAAACTTTTTTTTTTTAAGATTTTATTTATTTATGAGAGACACAGAGAGAGAGAGGCAGAGACACAGGAAGAGGGAGAAGCAGGCTCTATGTAAGGAGCCCAACGTGGGACTTGATCCCAAGTCTCCAGGATCACACCCTGGGCCAAAGGTGGTGCTAAACCATTGAGCCACCGGGGCTGCCCGGATATACCAAACTTACAGCATATCCAGTTCTAAGATATTTGGTCTTTTATTGTCTTTTACTATTATAAAAAGAGGTGGAATAAATATTTTAATAAAATAAAAGAATTCTCCACTAAATGCATATTTATTATATCCAGATGAAAACAAGGTACTGGTTCATGAAGTCTGTTGTTTCGAACTGATGGCTAGTTATTTTGAAAATTCTAATTTAAAGAGATTTTTATGTCATTAATTATATATACTGGTGTTCCAAATATCGTAATTTAAATTCCAACACATTGGGACGCTTGGGTGGCTCAGTGGTTGAGCAGCTGCCTTTGGCTCAGGGCCTGATCCCGGAGTCCCAGGATTGAGTGCCATATGGGGCACCTTCCATGGAGCCTGCTTCTCCTGTCTCTGCCTCTCTCTCTCTGCCTCTCTCTGTGTCTCTCATGAATAAGTGAATAAAATCTTTAAAAAATAAATAAATAAATTGCCAACACATGACATAGTGTAGGAGCATGCAAGAGCACACACACACACACACACACACACACACGCGTGCGCGTGTGTGGCAACCTACCGTTTACCCCCTTTGTCTTTCTTGCTTTCTTTGACTCTCTTCATTCTAACAACTTTTCTGTCCACTTTTCTTCTTGCCAGCCCCCATTCAATTTTTCTGTCTCTTCTACCATCTTTTAACCCATCTTTCTGTCCACCATCTTTCATGTTAAATGTCTATCCATTTATCTACTTATCTTTCTTACATTCAACACATATTTCAGCATTTACTGTTTGCTAGGAGTTTGGCGCATTTGTTGTGATGGGTAATTAAAGAAATATTTTTAACTCTTCAAATGGCTTTATAAATAAATGTCATCCTAAGAATGGATTCGTTTCCCTCTTGGTTTACATTTGGGTGAATATCAGCATGAGTGAGGAAACATTAAATACAAAAATAATTAGATCCTAAGACACTTTTTCTATGTTGGGTCATCTATTCCTCTTGGTTAGAAGAATTAGATTTATTCAGTTTTTTTTTTGTTTCTGTCTTTCACATTTTTATATTTTGTGTATCTTTAATTTCTGAATTAACCAGTTCAGAGTACATTAATTGTATGTCGTTGGTACAGTCTAAAACAAAGAATTTTCCTAATTTTATTTAAAGCTTTTCAAAATCTCACTGAAACAAAATAATATGAAAAAGAACAAATATTTAAATGATTATAATGTAAAATTAAATGATTATAATGTAAAGTGAGTTTTGAATCTGATTCCCAAGCACCTATGATCTATTTCTTTAAAAAAAGAAATCCCTCTGGCACAAGTTCACAGAGTAGTCTAATTATTTTGCCTGAGAGACGTGCTTGTGTGAACACATTTGGTTTAAATCAAATATGTGACTTTATAGTACAGTGTGGGTGGAGTATTCATGGTATAGTTTTGTTTAAAACTCAATTTTTGAAGAAAAAACTTAACTCGAATGAACCATATTCTGTTGGTCTTTGTCAACATGATTTACATGGATTCATCATCTTTTCTCACTCACAAATTTCTCTCTGTAACCCTCTGCTCATTCTTTGCTATAAATCTAGGAAGAAGACTATTCTTATCTGACAAACACCAGCATGTAAAAAGCTAAGTTACAGAAACCAAGAATGAAAGTGCCAAAGATGAATAGAGTGTTGAAATCAAATAGCAGGATCAAGGCATTAAATACAGAGACAATGGAAAATATATCATTATTTTGAGATAAACTTCAAGTTCTCTTCATCTAAGGAACCCTGGGAATAGGACTTTAAAATATAATATCAGAAATAATGATAAAAAACCCCTTAAGGCATTTTTTTTTAATTTTTATTTATGATAGTCACACAGAGAGAGAGAGAGAGAGAGAGAGGCAGAGACACAGGCAGAGGGAGAAGCAGGCTCCATGCACCGGGAGCCCGACGTGGGACTCGATCCCGGGTCTCCAGGATCGCGCCCTGGGCCAAAGGCAGGCGCCAAACCGCTGCGCCACCCAGGGATCCCCCTTAAGGCATTTTAATATTGAAATTTTATTGCCATATCTAGAGAACTGTAATAGATATATTAAAATCACTGTATATTCTATTAAATCTGAAGAAAATGCCTCTGATTTAGTACCTGATTGAGTGGGAGGAAATCAATGGACATAATTTTAGGAGAAATATTTTACCAAAATGTAATTAAAAATATTTACCAGTTTGCTTATTAAGTGATGGAGGAATATTTTCCAAAACAGGCAAATTTGAAGTCTTCCTTGATTATTTGCATAAAACTGCAAAGCTGCTGCATGAAGGCTGTATTCAAAGTCACAAAGTCTCCTGTCTGTGTAGTTCCTGAAAACGCGGTCTTTAGTGCGCTGATGGCCGAGTTCCAAAGGTAACACAGGCATGCTCTACCATAATTCCACACACAAAAAATGGTGCTTGGATAGAACTTTCTAAGGTTTCTATTTAAAGTCAGGAATGCAGTCAATAGGGTGTAGAATATTCAGAGAAATATGGCTAAATTAAATAACAGCTTCTAAAACAGTTATCTGGGGCTCCCCTTGGGCCTTTGAAGAAAGAGAGATTAGTCTTCATGAAATTCCCCAGAGGCCCTTCCCCTGTGGTCTACTTTGGGAGGGAGGGGCTGTGTCCCAAGACAAGTACGGAGCAGGGTGGCTGGCAGCCACCATGAGGATGGACGGGAAGGCTGCACGCGGAAAGCAGGGTGGACAGCAACGAGGCGTTTGCAACATGATGATGTCTAGTGAGGGTTGCTTGTGATAGAAAAGACAAATATGGGAGAAATACATAGAAAAAAGTAAGGAGACTTAAGGACAGATTTCACAAATTAAGGGTAGTAATGTTTAAAGAAGTTTTTGAAGTTTCTGGGCTGGGATGTTAGAAAAACCAGTCCAGAGGGAAATAGTAGTGTTGTCTTCACCACTTCCATCTGGATGTGTGTGAGTGTGTTTAAGATTTCATTTATTTATTTATTTTTTTGAGAGAGAGTTGAGCATGAGTGGGAGGAGGGGCACAGGGAGAGGGACAAGCAAGAGCCCAATGTAGGGCTCAATCCCAGGATCCCAAGATCATGACCTGAGCTGAAGTCAGAAGCTTAACTGACTGAGCCAGGCACCCTGGATGTGTTCTAATCAGAGACCCCCCCAAGGCCCTGTACATTAAACACAGTGGCTTTGCAGATTAACTGTATGACCATCATAGAAAATTAAACATGAGGGAGTAGATGCTACTACGCAAAATCCTGGCGTGTAACAAGGAGAGCAAAGAAACAAGAATAGCTTCTGCAAAACTCCCCCTAGCAAATGGAGGTGGTTTGATATGGAGAAAATGAAGGGTTAGAAAAATTGAAGGTAAACAAGAAAGGGCTTTTGCTCAGGAAGCAAAGAATAGAAGCCATTACTTCTTATGTCTACTCTGCATGCTAAGAGGGTCTTAGTCACTGCTGTAGGTCTTGCATATAGCAAAATACCTAGAAACTAAAAAGAGTTAAACAAATGTTTGCTAGAGATAATAGGAAGGAAAGAAGATAAAAAGGAAGAAAGGAAAGAATACAGGAAGGAAGAAAGGCAGTCAGCAAGTGGGGGAAACAGATGAAACTAGAATGAGTTAACCTATTAATGTCTCATTTTTATGTAAAATGGGAATATTGAAGGTTGTAAGAGATAACACATGGAAAGTGCTTACTATAGTGTCTGGTGTAATGGAAGTGCTCCAGAAATGCTAGATATTGTCATCCTTGTCATCATCACCCTCATCACTACCATTATCCCTTACGGCAGAAATGCTTTGCTTGGCCATGACCTACTAACACATAGTGATAATCCTCCTTCTCACATTTCAACATACTTTAACTTCCAACTCCTGACACTCCAAGAATTCACTCCTGCCAAATTTACTGATAACACCTTTGTTGAAAAATCCAGAGAACAGTTTCTTACCTGACTTCACTGCAGCACTTATCATTACTGATGAATTCTTAATTTTGGAAGCCCTCTGCCTCTCTGGCTTTTGTTCTTCCTTTGCCTTCAGCCATTACTCAGTGTCCTTCCTGAGCTGCTTATCCTGGCCTCACAACTTGAGGGTTGGGATTCTCCAGGTTCAAGAACAAACAAAAGTCAAACATGTTCTTAAAATTTAATTCATTTTCCAGAGAATAGAGAAAATGACATAATAGTCAATATTAGTCTGCAGACCAGATTGTAGAAAAAAATTATTCTGCATATGTTAATGGTCCACATAGAAGGCATAGCTTATTTTTCCATCCTGCATCAAATATATTTTTCACAAATGAAATGATAAGAATTTGGTTTCTCTAAAAGTGATACATCAAAGAAATACCTTTCTCAATCAGGTATAGTCAGTCATTCTGGGTGGCACTTGAATTTTTCAAATGCCCATGCTATCCTTCACAAGTTTAAGAAGTACTTGATGATGAGCTAGAGGCAAGTACATGCATCTTATTCTGAGTTTTTAATCCCATTACTATCAACCCTTAGAAATAATTCTATAAATTCTATAATACTTGCATAGTGCATATTTTAACTTTGCTTTTATAGTCAGTTTTCCTCATATTATTATTTTAGAATACTAATTGCAAAAGTAATACTAATAAAAAATATCAAAAAGATTATAGTTAACCTGGGGAAAAATACAAGAGATTTATCAAGTAACAAAACATGTTTTCAGCATCTTCGGTGTTAATCCAATGAAATTCAGTGAGTCTAGGCTTCAAATGCATACACATATGGCACAAGTGAACCAACCCAATTTGTACTGACAAGAACAGGTGTCTGTAGGTAGGTCATTGAAAGTCATCATAAACTGGAATAGGTTTACTAGTACATAAATCTTAATTTGTAGATACTTGTTTTACAAGATAGCGATAGGCACATTATAGACTATATGTATAGATGGGGGACTTGTGCCATGTTCCTGAACCATAGGGCATGAGGTTCACCTTGCACAATATGGTTTATCAAGCCGTTAGCAGACGCATTTCATTGTGAGAAATCCTTAAGCTGTTCTCTGGAGAAGTTGATGTTTCTAACATCTATAGGTATCCTATATGGCATAGATAAGGAGATAATTATGAAAAGATGCAGGTTATCATAGGGAAAATTTCCTTTACGTTATTTTGCCTAAATCTAGAAAATCTGAGTTTACTTCTAGACCACCAGAGCCTGGGAAATATAGTTTGCTTTCTGAAAGAGAATTAAAGAACTCCTTATAAGAAAGGCCCTAAACGTACAGCATAAAAAGAAAGAAAAATGTATGTCATCCCTTGGTTATGATTTCTCTGCTTAACTTGCACAGATAAAATGTCAGCCAGCCCCATTATCATCCAGTCAAATCTTCAAACCACACCACTTCCTCCTTCATAATATCTCTCACTTCAGGTTCCTGATATCTTGAGTGGCCCATTGCCATCGTTTCTCTGCTCCAACTGAGCCTGTGCAACTCAGCCATAAAATTATACCCCCAAATGCAGTTTTAGATAGATAAATTCTCAGCAAAAATTATTTAAATGACCCTCTCTTACTTCTAGGATCAACTTCTAAGTATTTACTCTGGCTTCCTTCAATACTCAGTCAAATGTGGCTTCGATCACTCTCCTTTAACTTCCTTTCTCAAATAATCTTCCTCTATACTCAAATAAACAAACAAAAAAGCAGAATCAGACCTATAAGCACAGAAAACAAACTGAGGTTGCCAGAGGGGAGGCAGTGGGGGATGAACAAAATGGGTAAAAGGGAGACAGAGGCTTCCAGTTGTGGAATGAAGAAGTGAGGAGAATAAAGCACAGCTAGGAATCAGTCAGTGATACTGTAAGGGCACGTGTGGTGACAGATGGCAGCTACACTTGTGTAAGCATAGCATGGATAGAGGATTTGAATCATGATGTTGTACACCTGAAACAAATGTAGCATGGTGTGTCTACTATTCTCAAATAAAAGAAGAAAAAACTCCCCTCAAAACTACCAAAGCCTCTGGCCCAGTGAAATGGAATTGGTTATCATCTCTATGCCTTTACTGGCCTGAACTTCCCTTTGTTTGTTTTTTTTCCTAACTTTTTTGAACAAACCCAGGATCACATCTTACAGAAATCTTTTCCTGACGTGCTTCCTAATCAGCCCCCACTCTGTGCTCCCTTTCCACTCTGAGCCTAACATGCATTGCACTGAACTGTAACCACCGATTTTATTTCTCTTGAAAGAGATCTGATTCTGTGTCCCATTCAACTTTGCATTGGAAGTGCTTTACCCAGGCCCAGGTGTGAAGACAAACTGGGAATTCAGCAGATGTTTTAAGATCAGTGATTAGGCCAATTCAAATTTGCCCCCCTCCCCAACAAAAAAGTGTGTGTGTGTGTGTGTGTGTGTGTGTGTGCACGTGTGCATTGGCACACACACCTAGAGAATTTAATTAAGTTATTTGGATTATATGTGATATAAATAGCCTTGCAAATAATTAAAATAGTGACTGGGATACCTGGGTGGTTCAGTTGGTTAAATGTCTGCTTTTGGCTCAGGTCATGATCCCAGGGTCCTAGGATCGATCCCCCCGTGGGGCTCTCTGTTCGGCAGGGAGTCTGCTTCTCCCTCTCTCTCTGCCTCTCTCCCCCACCCTGCTCCGCTCACGCATGCTCTCTCTCAAATAAATAAAAGCTTTTTTTAAAAATAAAATAAGTGGTGATTACCAAAAGAGAGGTATTTAAAAAAAGCTCTCTACTTGTCTTTGGGTTTTATTTTTTTATTTATTTTTTTAAGATTTCATTTATTTATTCATGAGAGACACAGACAGAGAGAGGGGCAGAGACACAGGCAGAGGGAGAAGCAGGTTCCATGTAGGGAGCCTGATGTGGGACTCGATCCTGGGACAACCTGGGCTGAAGGCAGCGCTAAACCGCTGAGCCACCCAGGGATCCCCTGTCTTTGGGTTTTAAAATGGTGCTGTCATCAGTAGTACTGGCAAAGCCAGGCTCAGAAATAAACTGTGAGAAGCACTAGGTAAGAGAACAGCTATACTTACTGAGGGCGGACTATGTGCTAAGGATGGTTCTAAGTGTTTTATAAGTAGTAACTCCTCTATTATACACAGTGATCCCACAGTGTAGACTGATCATGGTGTGGGGTTGTACTACTGGATTGCATAAAGGCACGTGGCAGAGAGTGGGCGTAGGGGCTACAATTCCACCCTCATTCAGCGCATCTTGTCCTTGCCTTGGCATGGGAATGAAGGAGTTCCTATTTCTTCACACAAAGACGCCTTTAGGTTGCAAAGTTAATAGGCAACTGTCTTTTTCCAAATTCACACAAAGCGACAGCATAAGCAAGTGGCATCCCTGGGGGTAGGCACTATTATTATTCCCATCTTACAGATAAGGATATGGAGACACAAGGAAGTTAAGGAATCTGCCAAAGGTACACGATGGATAGGTGACAGTGACGAGATAGGTACAAACCCAGTCTCCTGGCTCCAGGGTCTGCACCTGTTAGCACTGTGATATCTGCTTTTCTGTTACATGTTTGAAATGCTTTCTCCAATCTGGTTGACATTCTTGAATTTTACATTAACTCACTTAATCCTCACAATAACCCCTAAGGAACTGGCCCCTTAGGACACACGGCTATGCCTCGGGCTCTAATCCTAAGAGATGGTCCTTTGTGAACAAGGCTGTGTCTTGGTGGAAACAGAGCCAAAGAGACACTTCAGTGATCAGAACTAATTGGCTAATTGATATGCTTCAGACATCTTGCCAAGCAAAAGAGAGTTTAATTAAAACAAAATATTATTGGTAGTACTGGGGGTTAAATTGGTGGGGCCTGAGAAATGTTGTTAGACCTGAAATTAATAGATATCAAGAAAGTCCCAACAATATGTTTATAGGTTATTGTTATTGGGAGGGAGGCCACTACATAAAGCAAAGTCACAAAGAATTGGATTTGCAAATGCAAAATGCAGTTGAATATTAGATTACGTGCAGTATCTCATGTTAGAAAGGAAGGGAAGGATTGCTCAGTAGATAATACTGAGACAACTGGATTAGCATTTAAAAAATAAAACTGCATCCTCACCTATGTATGAAATGACTTATATGCTAGATTATTTAAGGTAGTAAAATTTTTGACAACAGAATTTAGGCATACCCTAAATGAGTTGATAAATATGCTATAATCTTACAATGAACACTTTAATTTAAAATGCTGTTTCATTTTTTATTTGCATATAAAACGCTTTTTCCAGTTTTATTGAGGTATAACTGACAAAAACTGTACATATTTAAGGTGTATAGTGTCATGATTTGATATACCTACATATTAAAAACAAGTTTTTTTTAAAGATTTTATTTATTTATTCATGAGAGACACACAGAGAGAGAGAGAGAGAGAGAGAGAGAGAGAGGCAGAGACGCAGGCAGAGGGAGAAGCAGGCTCCATGCAGTGAGCCTGACGTGGGACTCGATCCTGGGACTCCAGGATCACGCCCTGAGCTGAAGGCAGACGCTCAACTGCTGAGCCACCCAGGCATTCCACATTGTTTCTTTTTAAAACAAAATAAAAACCAAAAAAGCTCTATATAAACATTTTTATTTTGCTTGTTTATGAAAGAAACCTATCTCTAGAAGAATATATAAGACATCAACAAATTTTTTTATTTCTGGGTAAGGACACTGGTAGCGACGGCACACAAGTAGGGGGAAAACTTCATTGCTTTACACACTTTGCGCCATGTACTATATTACCTATTCAAACAATTCAACCAAAAATATAAAACAAAACAAAAAAAAAGATCTTAGTTTGACTCCCAGAGCTTGTACTTAGTGAACTTTGGGCTAGTTTATTCAATTGTCACAGACTCATTATCTTTTTTGTAAGATGGTGATTATAATCCTTTCTCATTGTTTTATGAGATTTAAATAAGATAATATATGAAAGCATCCTACTACAGAACCTGATATATAATAGACAAAATACTAGATCTTGTTTTCATCACTTCCCTTTTGCAGAGGACACAAACTCAGTGGCTAATGATTCATGCAGTCAATAGAAATGTATGAAATGGGTTGAATGTAGGAGATTAGGTGGTGATAGGGACTGATAAATTAAAGGTACTCATTATTATCCATGTGTACATCAAAGTATAAATTATACATATGTATGTACAATACGTATATGAGGTCTGCTGGCTATTCTCATTTTGCTTTTCTATGGGTATCTGCATTTTACAAAATTATGTGAAAATACAATATGTGTTTCAAACCACTGAAAAATCATTTCAGCTGTATCACACTGATGTTAAAATTAAAATACGTTTCAAGTAGGTCTCCAATAGTAACTTTCTCTGAGTTGAGTTATTTAATATTATTAAGCTTTAGTTTTTCACAGAAAAAAAAAAAAAAAAAAAGGTCCATAGGATCCACAGCTAACTGATTGCCAGACCATAACTGGGAGGTTAAAGCAAAGGATGCCTCTGACACCTTGGCTATTCCTCTCTGTGACAGATTTGATGGAGAGAGTGCTGCTGCTTACAGCTAATAAATCTGATTGAGGTAGGAGTCAGGCGGAGGTGACACAGTGAAGCCAAGTCAGGAGGTCAATAATAGCAAAATCACTCACAGGTGGGCGGGATAATGGTCAAAGGCTACAGGAGAAGAATTTCAGGTACCATGTTCAGATTTAGGGTAGGGATGATTTAGGGTAGGGATGCCATCATTACTATTACTTGTTGCCTAACAAACTCACTGTTTTGAATAAGTCAAGGTTAAAGAAACAATAGAGCAGTAAGTAAATTAACACTAGTTCACAATTCTCTGGGGAGCTGCATATTCTCTGGGCAGAAGTCTAGATACAGTTCATAATATATATGGATTTGATATCTTTCACAAATATGTATACTCTCTGAAAACTAGGCACATCATCCATTAATTTTGATAACTAAATTAATTTCTAAAAGTAAATTAAGACCTGCATAGACTAAAGTTACTAATCAATATTTGTGAACCAGTCTAGAATCAGAACCACCGGAGACATAGACCAAATGGGAAACAAAGCATTTCACAACACTATTTTTATTACTTATTCTGTGCAAACACCTTCCTAAACCTTCCATGCTAGAAATGATGCAGGGTCCCTGGCCTTGTGCTATGGGAAGTCCCCTCCAATTACATTGTGTTTCTTTAGTGAAGAAGACTGGAGGAATTCTTGCTACATAAATGTACACATACTTGCCAACTGAAAAGTTCTCCTAAGACCATCCTAATGGCATGGCATTTCTTTCCTCTCTTTGGAATGAGCCCAAGTAAAGAAAATCTGATCGTGCCACATGCAAAGGCTCTCATACCTCCCTGATATAAAGACACCACTTTAAAACACAGTTGGCTGTTTCTCCCAATTATTTTTTTCAGAGAGTTTCTATTTCCAATAATAGTGCTAGTCTAGAGACTGTTTGGCTCCTATCTGGGAAGAACAGCTTTATATTGCCTTTACCCCTGGGATAGGATTCCCAGTGTTCCAATTTGCTTAATGATAATGGATCACTCTAAAATATTCCTGATTTCACTTCCCCTCCCATCCTTCCTGTAACCTCTCTCTAAGTGATTTTCGGATGCAATTTCTTCTACCTATCACCTACCATGGTGCTTTTAAACCAAGGAACAACCAGTAAAATTAATGCAGAAAATACAAAATGCCTTTGATGCACTCCATCTTCCTCCTCTGTGTTCCCTAAGCTCTTGTGGAAATCAGCCTCTACCATTTTGCATTGAAAGTCTCCAAACATATGTTTGTCTCATTATCAGGATGTAAAACCACCTTGAGGACTATTTTTCTTCATCTCTCTAGCCCAAGCCTCTAGCTCTGTGCTGACATAATGTAGGTGGAAAAATCATTTTTGATCCAAAGGGAACTGAACTTAAAAGAGATTATTACTCTCTTTAAAGAAGATTATATATTTTCTATCTTTTGTACTCAACCACTGTAGAATTTGTCATCTACATCTAGAACACTTATTAAAAAATAGAAACTATGTTTAATCAAGCACCAGTTAACTGAAAAAAAAAAGTTAAAATTAACAGGAAATTGAGAATTAATAATGACAAATTGCTTGGAACATATTAATAGGCATTAATGTGTTATTTATTCTTTATTTAGAAGTAGGAATTATGAATGACTGACTACAGAAAGATATTTAAAAGGCTCTGTTTTTTTTTTCTTAATGGAATAAATTTGGTCAACATAATTCACCCATTCTTTTCATCATTCACTTGCCATGCAACATAATCAGAGCTCTAGATCACTTTGGGCATGTGAAGATTCAAAAAACAATATAAATTTTCTCTTTCAGGATATTATGAAGTATGCACAGAACTATGGAGCAATTTGAGTCAGCCACTAAAATTACTGCTTCCACAGAAGATAGACACAGAGAAATAATAATTTGTTCCTGTTTACAAGAATAAACTTCTAGGGGCTCCTGGGTGGCTCAGTTGGTTAAGTGTTTGCCTTCTGCTCAGATCGAGCCCCTGCTTTGGGCTCCCTGCTCAGCAGGGAGCCTGCTTCTCTTCTCCTTCTCCCTCTGCTGCTCCCCTTGTTTGTGCTCTGTGTCAAATAAATAAATACAATGTTTAAAAAAAAGAATAAACTTCTAAATAGAAAGAAAATCCCAGTCCATTGGCTGAACACAATGGGTCTGTTAAGTAGGAGCGTGTATGATTAAGACACAAAGTTGTCACTTCCTTGAGATAAGATGCTTTACAATAAAGTCAGCTTTACTGTCAAGCTTAGAACACACAAAACAGGCATAAGATATAAGTTAATATGTTTTTGATAAGCCTTTATTACCAGAAGAAAAGAAAAAGTGAAATAATTCTCAGTAAAATTAAACAACCAAGTGTTTCTTTGTCAGGGCCCTAACACTTGTTAAATAATCCTTTGTGTACTAACAAATTATTAGGGTTCTCTGTGTTCTGTAATAGTGAATTTTAGTGGCTGAACCAAACTGTTTCACAAGGCAATACACAGCCTGTACTCATCTAAGAATGGAAAATTTATTTTGTTTTTTAACCATTTCATGCCCAAAATGAGCTGGAGTACTGGTTATATTACATAAGAAGTGAATTACGTTTATCAATTTTCTTTCTTTTTTTTTTTTTAAGATTTTATTTATTTATTCATAGAGACAGAGAGAGAGGCAGAGAGAGAAGCAGGCATCATACAGAGAGCCCGACATGGAATTCGATCCAGGGCCTCCAGGATCACGCCCTGGGCTGCAGGCGGCGCTAAACTGCTTTGCCACCGGGGCTGCCCTATCAATTTTATTTCAGTAAGAAGACCACATTTAGGATGATGACATCTGTTGCTCTTTTATAAACCGAGTTTAATGTGCTAATTCTTAGCCCCCGATTGTCCTACTTTGGGATAATTTTTAATTTACTTTAAAAACCACTTGGTATTTTTATGAGACATTTATATTTTTATCAGTATATCAGCACCTGACACGAGAGACATTCAATAAATGTTTGTTTTTTAGAAAATTAAAAAAAAAGACTTACACAGTGTTTATACTATGCCAGGCATATTTCTAAGCACTTTAAATATACTAATCTATTCAATTTTCACTATGATGAGAAAGATCAATTTTTCTTCTGTAGAAATGTGGACACTGAGGTACAAAGATTCAGTAACTTGCCCAGGTTTACACAGCCAGTAAGGGGCAGAACCAGGATCTGAACTGAAGCAGTATAGCTTCAGAGAGAGTCCATGTTCTTACTGACTATCCGATGGTCCCCTTTTTTAAAAAAAGATTTTATTTATTTATTTGGCAGAAAGAGAGAGAGTGTGTGTGTGAGTGCCAGAGAGAACAAGGGGAACAGAATAGGGGGAGGGAGAAGCTGGCTCCCTGTGGAGCAGAGAACCCCACGTGGGGCTTGATCCTAGAACCCTGGGATCATGACCTGAGCTGAGAGCAGCCTCTTAACTGACTGAACCACCTAGGCACCCCTCTGTTCCCTTTCTGTAGTCCCATGGCTCAGAGTTATCGGGATAGTATTAAATTATTACAATAACTCGGTTCAAAAATGATCATTTCTTCACCCTTTCAAATGTTTCATCACCAATTTTGCTGCAATAATAAATTTGCATTCATGGCAAAGTGTAGTTCCCCAATCTACATTAATATCTTAAATTGACTACTTTACGTTTAGTTAAAAAAATTAGCAGTTATTTATTTGCTAGATTTGTCTATGATTTTATATACATACACAATACACAGTCCTAAAACAATCTTTGAAGAAAAGGCAACAAATTTTGAGACAAAACTAATATAGACAATAATGATGATGGAACCAAGGAGCAACCAATAATATTTTCTAAATCTATCTGCCTTGTGGCAGTAAAGGAGTCAATAAACACCTTTTTTAATAAAAAGAAAACTTTTCTTTGAAGGATTGCATATTGCCCTTGAAGCAAGCTATGGATTTAAAAAGTTTAAGACAGCTTTTAGCACTCTTTTGAGGAAATACTGCATTTCTAAGGATGGCAGGAACCATGTGCTCCAAATAATACTAGTAAATGTTAGCTGCAACACCGTTCCATTTATATGGGATGTCATAAACCCAATGGAATGTTGGGAGAGTACTCAAGCATTCTTCTAAGCATGAATTCCCAAGTTGCACAATAATGCTAAGCAGCAGCATCCTAAACATATGCTGTTGTTCTAGATCTCGGTTTCTGTTTATGACAGCAACGATGGTACTAATGCTGGACATCTTCTAGGAGAAGGAGTTAGCATTCTAAATCCCAGGGACTCTTGATAGTTGTTTATCCCTGAGCTTCACCCCATGAGGAGTGACAATATAATATGGGGAAAGGTCACTAACTGAAGAATCACGAGGGAAGAATCTAATTGCAAGTTAATCAGCAACTGGTTTAGGCAAATCATTGTCCTCTTTAGGCCTTGGTGTCTTAATGTGAATATTAATTTTCAATAGTTCATGGAATGCTGATTAGGATAAAATCTGACATCTGCATAAATGCTTTACAAAATAAATATGTTTTGTAAACAATAAATACACCAAAGCAGCTGAAGTATAAGATCATTTTATAACATTTCTGCCTTTTACCTCACTATGCTCATCTACTTTTATACTTACATATGACTTTATTTGCTTCCAATCCCAGCTTTAGTCAGGAAAACCTAATTGTTCTCTCCCACACAACCGCATCTTCAAGTCAATCCGCATGTATAACACGTTTTTGTTTTTCCTCTGTGTCATGCTGTACTTCTTTAGCCTTTCTAAAAACTTCACACAAAAGTCTATTTTGTAAAAGAAGTCCTCTCTAATTAAGCAGATGTATTTATTATGCCATAATTTTTGCTGTGTCCAATGATGTACAACACATGCAGACACAGGCACATGGACACACACACACTATATTTATTTCTTATGCAATCATACATGAATGTAGTGGTTTCCCTTTGGGGATCTAAACACAGTACTTCGTCAACTTTCTTTACTCCAAATGAACTCACAAGTAGAAAGTTGTAATTCAGAAGCCATTAAATGAAAGAGTCCAGAAGCAGGAGGAGAGAAGAGAGGGAAGAAATGAGTGAGAAGAGATCTTAAATGAGCTCTTTTATCAGATACGTGTAAAAGGCAAAGTAGTCATCAAAGAGCTACAACCTGCTCAGACTCAGTGCGTTGGTTTTTCACTACCATCTGAGCCTTCTCATCACCGGGGAACAATCTCCAGCATATATTAATTTAGAGAGCACCTAGCACCACAATAGTAACATCAACTTGCAGCCTTTAGTGCTTTGCAGTTTTGAAAGGTTTTCTTACATACTATCACATACACTGGTATCAATGTGAGAATAAACCAAGAGGAATGCTATCCTAGGTGAGGAAAAGATTTAACTATCACATGTTTCTTATTTATTTACCTGCAAATTGGGTTTTCTCCTGACAAATTTTGTAAAGGCACCTATTGGCTTTAGGGCATCAGGCATATGTTGAGTTGTTAGTTATGAGTTGTGTGAAGATGATAAAAAATTGTATGATAATACATCTATTTAGGAGATGGGATTATAATTCAGTTACACTCTCGAGAAAACTGAGTTGCAGACTCAATAGGTAATTTTAAAATTATGCTGGAAAAAGAGCTAATATGACATAACTTCAGGCACTAGGATTCTAATTAAATTAAATATAAACAGTTATTGAGGATTGCCAAGCCCCAATTACTAGACAAAGAGGCAACACACATTCAAAATTTAGAGTGAGATGTATAAGTTTTGAGCACAAGCTTTCATTTTCATGAGGCCAGAATTTTATACAAAATAATAATCTTGGCGGAATCGGAATAGCAAGTAGACCAATAAAACAAGGAAATGTCAACCCATACAGATAATAATGAAGACATAAAATCTTCCATCCATAGAAGCTTATGGTAATTTCTCCATTTAAAGGTGAAAAACCAAATGTTTTTTCATGTAACAGATTTTTTTTCGTAAAATACCGTGTATGTAAAATTTATTAAACTTTAAACGTGTTCACACAGACATAGGAAGCTCAATTCAAAGGAAAAAACCTTAATATTCTTTTTAAAACTCAAACTTTTGGAAGTTGAATTTCTTGTTGTTGTTGTAAAATAAAATGTACTGAAGCCCAAAATGCTCATAATATTTCAAACTATATATTCATTTATCCTTTTCCTGTGTCATAATTTTATTAGGTGCTCCCTTAGTATTTGGAGGTCAAATCCATGTGCTATCAATATACCAAGTTGGTACGTGGACCTTTCTGAACTGTCGTCTTAAGGAGATCCAAAAATGCTTAAATGAATTAAAAAAAATTAGTAATCAGAATGGAATAGAAAAAAACAGTAAAAACAGCTGGTAGCATTCCAAAGAAAAGAAACCAAATGGAGTGAGACAGAAATCATGCAGAATCTTGAATATAAAGACACAAACCCTGAATTTATGTTGAATATAAAAAGCAAGGAATGAAAGAATAGCTGGAAAGTACATTATTGTGAATAGTGAAAGAAGATATCCATTTGGAATGAGGTAATTTTAAGAGAATACATTTCAAAAAATATAAGAAATATATTCTGGCATAAGGGATTTCATACATGAAAATATGGACTAAAGATCGAAAGAACGCACGTAAGAGTAACAGTGTAGCGATGGAAAGGACAAGTTTTGTGCCTTTTAAAAGAAGAACTTGAAAGGAAAGATAGTATAGCAAATGCAAAGCTGGTTGGCATAGGAGTGGAGGATTGAGGTACTGAAAATTACTTAAGCAATAATAACATAATAGAAACAAAATCTAACGGAGTAAACAGAAATGGACATAGCACCTGTGCATATTAATAATAGCAGGCAGAATTAATCAGGATTGAAAGGAAAAATTGAGTCATCAGCATGATGAGAAAGGGAGTAACACCCAAGGAGAAGGAGTGGACCGGAAAAAGAAGGTGACCTAATGAAATAATTCAGCAGAAGCTGAACCTTTAAGAATGACTGTGAATCCAAATCATCTTTAAGATTCTTGGGACACCTGGCTGGCTCAGTTAGTACAGCAGGTGACTCTTTTTATCTCAGGGTGGAGATCAGTTAGATTCCAATGTTGGGGGTAACGATTACTTAAAAATAAAATCTTGGAAAAAATAAAAATAAAAATAAAATTCTGTTCAAATGCCATGTCTTTCAAAAAAGCCTTCTTTGAACACTCCTGTTCATGGTTGGTTGTCCTTTATTTTCCTCTTGGGTGATGGTGATTCCTCACACCATCATTAAACTTTCCTCATTATTTGGAATGCTGACTATAGTATCTTGTCAATTGTATTGCTTTTTGAGGAACAGGTTGCATTTATTTACATTTTTCATGAGGCATAGTTCAATTCTACAAGCAGAGTGGATATCCAACAAATATTTGTCATATGGACAAATAGGTCAGCCTGCTTTGTTTGCAACTAGGTAATCCACATTAAAAGTAATAACATGACTTTTGATATATGATAATTGAGTACCAGAATCAAAGGGAAAAGGTAAATTTTTTGGTAACCTCAAAACATTGGAGGAGTGAATCAAACAACCTCAAAGAAAAGATTTGGGTTAAGCAAACAAGTATGAGGCGAAGAGAAAAAATATAAGTTAGAATAAATTGAAAAGATAATGTGGAAGAAGAGAAATAAGACTCTAAAAAAATCAAAGCAAGTATTGGGGAATCAATATGAAATTGTCAAGCTTAATTTTATGGTCAAAAAAGTGATAATATAATTTCCATGATTTATTACTTACTGGTAAGAAGTTCAAGAACAAATATAGTCAATAAAATTTCCTACTGATTTTGTATTACTGATTTGAAGTGGTGCCTCGGAAATAATGGTTCTAAATATATTTGGGTTCTTTATGCAGTTTTGGCATCAAAGCATCCAAATTGTGTTTGCCCCTTTTTGTCTAAGGCAACTTTTTAAATTCAAGTTGTTTCTACAAAGAGCACATAAAATCTTGATCTCTTGGATATGTAATTTCTTGAAGACATGAGTTTTTATTTTTTATTTATTTATTTTTTAAGATTGTATTTATTTATTAGAGACACACAAAGAGAGAGACAGGCAGAGGAAGAAGCAGGCTCCATGCAGGGCGCCTGACGTGGGACTCGATCCTGGGTCTCCAGGATCATGCCCTGGGCTGAAGGCAGCACTAAACCGCTAAGCCACTGGGGCTACCCGACACGAGATTTTAATAGTAAAATGGATAGGCCCTTAACTATAGCTGTGAGTGATCTCACTGAACATGTATTATACCAGGCACTTTGAGATGCTTCATGCTTAGGCCACAATCATACATTGGATTATGTCATATGTGCTCAAATTTCACCCAAATTAGTAAAACAAACAACAAACTTTTCAAATACCCACTTTTCCTTGGAAAGTACTGTTTTGTCATGTATTTAGGAAACCTTAAAATTAAATGTACCAGGAGGGACATCAGATCATGTCACCTCAGCAACCTAAATTAAGCCTCCTATCCCAATCCCTCCCACCTCCACCCTGCCCACCCTATCAACTACAAGTCATAGTTAATGTTCAGTGCTTTGGGTTGATGGCCTGGATCTGTTTTTCCTACTTCTGAAAGAACTTGTCTATAATATTCAGATCAGAGCTTCACCTTTCTGTTTTGCTTTCTGCACTGATGAACAGATCTAACCACTGAGGGACACATAAGACTGTGTCTCATAGTATGATTGACAGAGACCCGCATTTAACTCTTAAAGAAATTGTTCCAACATTATGTGGACTGTAGTGAACATTTTTAGAAATTGTGAAGGCATAAAACCCACAAAAGCTTCTTCTTTTTCTTTTAAATTTAGAAACATAAAATATAAATCAATAGTTACTTAAAAATGTCTTTCAAAGAGCTAAATTCACTCTGTTAATTTAAGAACATAAATCAAATGACAAGTAAATTATTCAATCATAAAATTATACAGATTGGTCTATTTATAAATGATAGACCAGAGAGAATGTTAAGAATATATGAAAAAGTTCCCTTTTATGTTTTTAAATACAAAATTATAAAGTAAAAATATTTTATCTTTATTTTTATTTTTTTTTTAAGAATATTCACAAATATTTTATTAATACATATTGTCATATTCCCAGTATACAAGAGCCCTTGAGACACTGCCCAGTATGGAAAGACACTAAACGTGCTCAGGGCCTTGGTCTTCTGTCTGGTTGAAGTGACCCCACACTCTTTTAATAGGACCACATGTGTTGTACCTCACCTGTCCACACCCCCGCATGGAAACAGGCTTCCCTTCAGTCAGATGCAGAGAGTGACACTCACTGCCTTTTGCAAGGATGATGGCTTCTGATGGTTATACCAGAATGGAAAAAACTTGGCATCAGCTGACCACAAAGAAATTCAGACTTCATTTCCCAAAGTCATTCATTCTGCTTCTCTCTGGGAAGGGCTAGAATGTCTTCAGGATGAGCATAAAGATTCCCACTGCCGGAATATTCGGAATACTTTCCTGGATTTCTCAGAGAGACTCATGGAGTCTGTTTCAGCTGGCTGGTTGGACTGCTTGTGGGCCAAGAGGATGTTCAGCACAGCCTTCCAGCCTGGCTCTGTAGAGATACTGGCATCTGTCTCCGTTCCACCATGCTCCCTGGTTTCCTTGCCAAGTGTCACATTTACCCAAGGGCACCAGTCTCTATGCTGAGAGGTGGGGTCAAAGCAGCTTCGGGAAGATGTGTCTGAGCTGCTAGAAGAGCAGAGGCGAGCTCGTTTGGCTCTCCGGAGAGGACTAGACGGCACTTCCAGGCCACTACTGTCTCCTGTTCCCATACTTCGGGTCACAGGACGGCTTCTGGTGGTGGGGCTAGCGGCCTCTGGCTCAGGACGGTCAACAGGACTGGAAGAGTCCCAGCTCCGAGTTTGGGAGACAATGGGACCTGGGCTCCTTTCAGCCTGCTCTGAGCCAGGAGAACATGTGGCATCCTGGCTCCGAGTCATCATCCTCCGAGGAGACTCAGGCACAAGAGGGAAGCGCTCTGGCCGTCCCTCAGGGCCTGGGATGGGGGAGCTGGTCAGGCCAAAGGATGCATCCAGGTCGGTCATGGATGACTCAATCTGCTGGAAGCCCCAGAGCCCCACCTTCCTCATACACTGTGAACACGTTATTAGGGAGAGCTGCATGGGTTCCAAAGAAGAACTACAGGCCCAGCCACATACAGAGAGAACACATGCAGTGACATGGACTTGGATGTCTGAGCCTAATTTGCTTGTAGTTTTTCTCTCTTCAGTTCGGCAATCAAGTTCATCTTCAAGCAAGTGCAGAAGAAGACTGATCTTGTCTTCTGTCAAACACATAGTTTTCAAGTCCTCTGGCCTCAGGGAAGGAAGCTGGAGGTCCAAGTGACAAAGGCTTTGAAAACGATCTAGGAATTCGCTAACAAGAACAGCAGGCTCACCCAATGGCAACATCCCAAATCGATCTGGGGAGGGGCTGTCTGGCCAGAAACAGAACTTTCCATGGGCAGTGCACAAGGCCTTCTTCAGCTCGGCACATCGGTCCTTATATCGGTCAAAATCAAAAGCTGGTTGCAAACTGGCACAGAGAAAAGCCTGACAACTGGAGCACTTGAGCATATCACATTCAACTGTGACCCAGCCATATTTTGCACAGACAAGTGGAGACAGCTCGGCGGGCTTACCTGCCCATTTCAGAGAAGAAAATGTTTCCACTCTGCTAAAGAAGGCTTCTTTACTTGTAGATTCCAATGGCGGCTGTTCTGCTTGGGGTGACCCATTAACTGACTGGAATGTGGCAGATGTGTCCTTCGCTTCGGCGCCTCCCTCTTCCGGGGCAATCCCCTCATCTATCAGCTGCCGGATCTTTTGAGGGGTCCCTTCTGGGGAGCGAACAACCGCACCCCAAGTCTTTTCAACCCCCGAGGCAAACGCTTGCCCCTCACTGGGCGCCGCCATCTTGGTCCCAAGTAAAAATATTTGAAACCAGTTTAACATATTTTTAAGAGCTTAGTGTCTCCAGCTAAAACATACTGTGATGTTGTATGATGGATATAACATTGAGATCTACCTTAAACTTGGGTGGTTTGGATTTAGCCTTATTTTTAAATTTATGTTTATTGGACAAGGCCCTTAAAATCTTGGGAATGCTTTATTTCAGTTAATGCATTATTAACTAAAAAAGTAGGGGTTAAAAAATCTGCCTACCCTCACAGGGTGTTGGTAGATGGAAAAGAAAGAGTGTATGATAAAGTAAACTTTATTGTTATCATTTAATATCAAAAGTAGCATTTAGACATCTGGTCCCAGAGAAGATGGTATGGACTCACTTTTCTCTGTCCCTCCCCTCTGGATGTCCTGGAAGTAATTCAACAAATAATTATAAAAAAGACTATAATTTTCATTAAAATACTATAATCATAAAAATGACTTTTCAACAAAGAAAAGCCCAGGACCAGATGGCTTCATTGGTGAATTCTACCAAACATAAAATGAAAAAGCAATGCCAATCCCTCTGCAACCCTTCCAAAAAACTGAAGAGGAGGGAATACTCCCAAAGTCATTTTGTGATGCCAGGATTCTCCTAATACCAAAGCAGACAAAAAAAAAAAATTACAAGAAAAGGAAATTAATAACAGCCCTGATAAATACAGATGTAAGGCGTCCCTGGGTGGCTCATTGGTTGAGCCTTTGCCTTTGGCTCAGGTTGTGATCTCGGGGTCCTGAGATTGAGTCCCACATCAGGCTCCCTGCAGGGAGCTCACTTCTCCCGCCACCTATGTCTCTGTCTCTTGGTGTCTCTCATGAATAAATAAATAAAATATTTTAAAAATATAGATGTAAAACTTCTCAACCAAATATTAGCAAAGTGAACTCAATAGTTCATTAAAGAATCCTATACTCTGACCAAGTGGAATTTACCACTGGGATGCAAAAGATGGTACAACATACGTAAACCAGTAATATGACATACTATTTTAATGAAATGAAAGATAAAATTATATGATCATCTCAATAGAAACACAAAAGCCAATTTAAAAATTTCAACATTCATTCATGATAGAAAGTCTCAACAATTTGAGCAGAGAAGAAATGTATCTCAATATAATAAAAGCATAATAATAAATAATAAGTTAAGCTCACAGCTAGTCAATAATGAAAGGTTGAAATCTTTCCTTTAAGATAAGGAATAAGACAAGGGAGCCCATTCCCATCAGTTCCTTTAACATAGTAATAGAAGTCCTAGCCAAAGAAAGTAGCAAATTAGCAAAGAAAATTAATGAAAGGTATTCAAATCAGAAAAGAAGTAAAATTATCTCTGTTTGCAAATAAGTATAATCTTACGTATAGAAAACCCTAAAAACTATACCAAAAAGTTGTCAGAAGTAATCAACAATTATATAAAGTTTTAGGATACAGAAATGAATGAATTATCTGATAAAGAAATAAAGAAAATAATCCCATTTGCAATAGAATAAAAAATAAAGAAATTCTAAGGAGATCAAAGTTCTATATACTAAAAATACAAGATTTTGATGAAAAAAAACTGAAGAAGACATATATAAATGGGAACATATCCTGAATTTATGTATTGGAAGAACTAATATTGCTAAAATGTCCATGCTGCCCAAAGCTATCTATAAGCTGTCTATAGACTCAATGAAATTGCTATCAAAATTCCAATGGCATTTTTCACAGAATAAAAAAAATCCTAAAACTCATATGAAATCATACTGACCCTGAATAGCAAAAGCAATCCAGAGAGAAAGAACAAACAAACAAAAATCAAGGCATCATGTTTACTGATTTCAAACTAGATCATAAAGCTAAAATAATCAAAATGGTGTGGTACTGGCATAAAAAGAGACACATAGTCAGGTGGGATAGAATCAAGAATCCAGAAATAAACCCATGCACTTATAGTCAACTAACATTTAATAAGAGAGCGAAGAGTACTTAATGGGAGACATATAGTTTCTTCAATAAGTGATATTGAGATAACTGTATATTCATATGCAGAAAAATGAAATAGGACCCCTATATCACTTGAAATGGATTAAAGACTTAAATATAGGATCTGAAACCAAAAATTACCAGAAGAAAACATAGGAAAAAGCTTCTTCACATTGATCTCGGCAATTAGTTTTTTGGATTTGACGCCAAAACACAAGCAATAAAATAGAATATAAACAAGTGGGACTACACCAAACTGAAAAGCTTCTAAATAGCAAAAGAAACAATAAAAAAAAATTTAAAGACAATCTATAGAATGGTAGAAAATATTTCAAATCATTTATCTAAAAGGAGTTAAAATCCAAAATGTATAAGGAACTCATACAACTTAAGAGTAAAAAAAGAAAAAAAAATCAGTTAAAAAATGGGCAAAGGATCTGAATAGACTTTTTTCCAAAGATGACACACAAATGGCTAACAGGTATATGAAAATGTGCTCTATATCACTAATCATAAGGAAATATGTCTGAAGCACAAGGATATATCATCTCATACCTGTTAGAATATTTATTATCAAAAATATAAAGATGGCAATGATGTAGAAAGAAATGGAACCTTTGGGCACTGTTGCTAGGGATATAAATTGGTAGAGCCACTATGGAAAACATATGGAGGCTTCTCAAAAAATTAAAAATAGAACTACCATATGATCCAGAAATTCTACTTTTGGCTATGTATCTGAAGTAAACTGAATCACTACTGGAAGAGGTATCTGCACTCCTATGTTCCTTTCAGCTTTATTCAAAATAGCCAGCAAATGAAAACAATCTATGTGTCCATCAATGGATGAATGGATAAAGAAAATGTAATGTACGTCTACAATGGCATATTTTTCAGCTATAGGAAGAAATTCTGTCATTTGTTACAATATGGATGGATTGGGGGTATTATGCATAAGTTAGATAGAGAGAAATACTGTAGGATATCATATATGAAATCTAGAACTCCCTCTCCTGCAAACTCATAGAAACAGAGCAGAATGGAAGGCTAAGAAATGGAGGAAATGGGGGGATGTTGGTCAAAAGATACAAACTTCCAGTTATGAGATGAATTAGCTCTGGAGATATAATGTACAGCATGCTGATTACAGTTCATAGTACTATGTATTATACTTGAAGGTTGCTAAGAGAGTAAATCTTAAATGTTCTCATCCCAACCCCCCACATAAAGTAATTATATGAGTTGTTGGATGTATTAACACAATAAACTTATTATTGTGTCATTCATTTCACAATATATATGTGTATCAAATGATAATGTTGTATATCGTTAACTATACAATATATCAATTATATCTCAATAAATTTGGAAAAAACACATGTTAAAATCGTTTTTATATTTCAAAGCATGGGCAGTATTTTAGTTATCTTTCTATTGATACATAATTAAGGTTTTCTGTAACACAGGACTGTCAACTTTGAAATTTCTTGAGACTTGCTCCACAGACTACCATGTACTCATTGTTTGTAAAGTACTCTGTGTGCTTGAGAACGTACTTTCCATCTAAGTGCAGTGTCTATATGTGGCTTTTAAATCAAGATTACTATTTCTGTTATTCAAATCTTTCTTTTTGTTTAAAATATTGAGAAAGGAGAGGTACATGAGGTAATATACTCCATAAATTTTTCAAATCCTCTTTTCAGATTTGTAATTTTTTCCTTTATATAAAACTTGAAGGTATGTTATCAGATGCATATGCATTTAGAATTTTTTAAATCTTCCTGATTAATTAAACCTTCTATCTATTTATACATTTAAAAAACTAAGTTAGGGAATATCAGTGTACCCAATATTAGGGATTAGAATATGGCTACAGTAATCTAGACAGGATGGTTCTGGTGCAGAGAAAGACCCATAGATCAATGGAACCCAAATGATTTATGGCAAAGTTGTACACACAGTTTACTGGAGGAAGGATAGCCTTTTCACCTAACAGTGCTAAAGCAAGTGGACATCCATAGGCTACAGCAATAATAATAATAGTAATAATAATAATTTAAAAATCTCAACCTAGATCTTACACCTTATACGAAAATTATTTCAAAGTAGGTCACAGACTTACAGGTCAAATATTGAAGTACACAATTTAGGGGAAAAATGAGAAACTCTTTGGCGTCTAGGGCTGGTTAGAGAGTTTTTATATTTGATACTGAAAGCATGTTTCAGAAAAGGAAAAATTGATAAATTTGATAAATTGCTAAAAATTGATAAATTTGACTTCATCAAAATTAAAAATATTTTCTCTGCAAAAGACCCCGTTAAGAGGATAAAATAAAAATCATAGTTTGGGAGGCAATGTTTATAAACAACATATCTGATAAAGGGATTTATTATATATAGAATATGTAAATAATTCTCAAAACCAAATTTAAAAGAATAATCTAATTAAGATTTGGGCAAAAGGCATCATCAGACATGTTACCAAGCAGGATACACAGATGAGAAATAATTACATGAAAAGATGTTCAAGAACCACCTGGGTGGCTCAGTTGGCTAAGCGTCTGCCTGCCTTTGGCTCAGGTCATGATCCCAAGGTCCTGGAAAGGAGCCCCCTGCTCAGTGGAGAGACTCCCTCTCCCTCCCCCCCACACTGTGCTCTCTCTCACAATCTCTCTCTCTCATATAAATAAATAATATTTTTCAAAACAGATGTTCAATATCATTAGCCATTAGGGAAATACAAATTAAAACCATAATGTAATATTACACACCTCTCAGAATAACTAAAATTTAAAAAGTCATAACACCAAATGCTGGAAAGGATGTAGAGAAAATTGGTTCATTGCTGGTGGGAAGTAAAAGAATATAGCCATTCTGGAAAATAGTACAGCTGTTTATTCTAAAGCTAAAAATGTATTTTCCAAAAAACCTAGCAATTACTGTCTTGAGCTTTTATCCCAGGTAAAAGATCTATGTTCATGAAAAATCCTATATACAAATGTTTGTGGCAGCTTTTTTCATATTAACTAGAAGCTGGAATCAACCTAGATGTCCTTCAACAGGTAAATGCTTAAACAAACAGTGGTACATAAAAAGTAGCAAACTATTGATACACATACTTGAATGGGTTTCAACGAAATTAAGTTGAGTGGAAAAAAGTCCATCTCAAAAGTTTATTCACTGCATGATTCCATTTTTAGAACATTTTTGAAATACCAAAGAAATTGACATGGAGAACAGATTAGTGGTTGTTAAGGGTTAGGGGTTGTGCAGTGAGAGGGGATGGATATGGATATAAAGTGGTAGCATAAGAGAGTCTTATGGGATGGAAGAGTTATGAATCTTGACTGTGGTCATGGTCACATGTAACTACATATGTGATATAACTGCATGAAAATACACACATACACATACATACACCAGTATTTGGATAGCTAGTGAAATCAATCTGTGGATTGTACCAGTGTCAGTTTCCTGATTTTGATCCGGTATTATATTCATGTAAGGTGTTAACATTGGGGATCTTTGTTAGGGGTGTTTGGGCCCTCCCTAGAATTTCCTGTGAATTTATAAATATTTCAAAATAAAAAACTTTGAAAAGCCATATTTGAAATATCTTGAAATTATTTTGCTATTGCACAAAACAAGCAGATTTGATGCTGTCAATATTATTTTCAAACCTGCATGCATTAAGCAGTAAAGACAAGACATAACTCATTCCTAAATATAAAAGAAACTTGAGCAATCAAGAATAAAAGGATGCAATTTTATAATCCTTACACAGGTACTATTTTATAGCCATGATAAAGATTGGAGGTAGAAAAGAGAAATACATAAATGATTAGTGCAAAAATGATATTTAAAATATTTAACAACTTTTATGGTCTGGACACTAATCACTCAGAGTAGATGGGGGCCAATTATTACAGACGTCAGCCATAAACAGAAGAATTGGTATCTATGCAAAGCAGTGGAAAAATCTATCCTATATGATTTATTTTGATTTTATTTTATTATTTCCTCCACAAAAGATTTATATTCCTAAAGTGTTGGTATTTTGTAGTACCCCTAAGCTGAAAACACTGGAAAAGGTACTATATTATTGGATGAAGCATACCTCAAAATGCTGCTATAAAAAAATCATGACTAATATGAATAAGTACCAGTTAGCAAAATAAGAACAGTTTCTATTAAGATGATATTTTAAATTTCCTCAAATTTTTAATAAAACATCCTAAATATCATTATAAAAACAAAGTAACATTCAGATTAGTTCATAATATTTAAAGATAGGAGTTCAAAATATCAATGATTTTTCAATTCTAAAGTTTCAGTACTTGAGGGGTATCTTTAGAGTCTGTTTTTTTCTAATCTTTTACTCATTCATTTGAGAGAGAGAGCAAGTGGATGAGTGAGGAGAGAGGGGCAGAGGGAGAGGGAGAAGCAGATGCCCCACTGATCAGGAAGACCAACATGGGCTCAATCCCAGGACTCCTAGATCATGACCAGAGCCAAAAGCAGATATTTAACCAATAAGCCTCCCAGGTGCCCCAGAGCCTGTTTTACTGAATTATTCCTAGGGGAAAGCTATCAAGGTACTTTACAAACATAATCTTAGGTTTATTAGATCAGGAAAACAAATATTCAAAGGTGAAATTAATTTGCTCATATTTATTGTTGAGAAATTAGGGTCATTAATTATCAATACAAATTTAATGAGACAACAGGCCAAAGCCCCTATTTGAAAAAGAAATAAACTATGCATTCTAGGAACAGAATGTGAACTACAAAAATAAAATTATGTGTTTCCTAATCTGTGTGACAGTTAAGAAATTCACTTAAGAAATGACCTACAACTACGTACAGATGGCTAACAGACACATGAAAAGATGCTCAACATCATTCATCATCAGGGAAACACAAATCAAAACTACAATGAGACATCACCTCACACCTGTCAGAATGGCTAAAATTAACAACACAGGATACAACAGATGTTGATGAGGATGCAGAGAAAGGGGAACCCTCTTATACTGTTGGTGGGAATGCAGACTGGTGCAGCCACTCTGGAAAAGAGTATGAAGGTTCCTCAAAAAGTTAAAAGTAGAACTACCCTGTGATCCAGCAATTGCACTACTAGGTATTCACCCAAAGAATACAAAAGTACTAAATCAAAGGGATGCATGTATCCTGATATTTATAGCAGCATTATCCACAATTGCTAATTATGGAAACAATCCGACATCAATCCATAGATTGATGAATGGATAAAGAGGATGTGGTACACACATATACAATTGAATATTCCTCAGCCATAAAAAAAGAATGAAATCTTACCATTTGTGATGACATAGATGTAGCTAGAGAGTATTATGCTAAGTGAAATAAGTCAGAGAAAGACAAATACTGTGTGATTTCACTCATATGTGTAATTTAAGAAATAAAACAGATGAACATGGGGGGTGGGAAGAGAGAGAAACACCAGAAAACAGACTAACTATGGAGAACTGAGGGCTGCTCGAGGGGAGGGGGGCAGGGGGATGGGCTAAATAGGCATTAAGAAGGGTACTTGTGATGAGCACTGGGGGCTGAATATAAGTGATGAATCACTAAATTCTACACCTGAAACTAATATTACACTGTATGTTAGCTAATTGGAACTTAAAAATTTGGAAAAGAAAGAAAAAAGAAATGACCTAAAATTGATTAGTGTTTTCTATTATTTTAGAATAGGCACCCTTCTCATGGTCTCACTCATACGTGGAATATAAGAAATAGTGAAAGGGACTATAAGGGAAAGGAGGGAAATCGAGGAGGGGGAATTAGAGAGGAAGACAATCCATGAGAGACTCCTAACACTGGGAAACAAACGAAGGATGGGATGACTGGGTGACAGGCACTAAGGAGGGCACTTGAGGGGATGAACACTGGGTGTTATACTATATGTTGGGAAATTGAATTCAAAGAAAAAAATTTAAAAATAAATGCAAAATAAAAGGAAAACTCAGTACACTATATTGATATATATAAAAAAAGGCAACCTCCTCTTGAAAAAAAAATCCACTTAATATATATTCCAAACATAGCTTATGCTATCTTCATTTATGTGCATTTTGGACACCATTTTTTTTAAAGATAAATAACTCAAAACTTTAGTTTTAACTAAATGTCAATGGAAATGGAGTTCTCACATAGGTAAAGAGGTTAAGATTATGTGATTGTTTTTACAGCAATATGAGAAAACTGCCTTATAATTCATACACATTGAATATGGAAATGAAGCCACCTAGTATGTACAGCTGTGATTACAATTTTCTGAGAATTTAGAGCCATCGTAACAGAATAGAGGGGGACAATCTTTAATCTATCAATATTAGGCTGGAATTAGCTAGGCAGATAATTTTAGCCTCCAAGGGTTTTGTTCATTTCCATCTCTCCAGGATACTCTAGAATAATTCAAAGCTCTTTAGGTAGGCCAACTATTCTGAATTCTTCCTCTTGTCTTCTATGAGGCTCATTTGTTGGCTCAGAACACACAGAAAAGGAAAAGAAAGGAACAGTTATTGAGAGCCTGTAGTGTCACAAGCACTGTCCCTTTTATTTGTGAAGCTGAATCTACAGGAAACAGATATCCTTCCCATTTTTACAGGTAAGAAACCTTAGGTTCTCAGAAGTGAAGAAGTACCTTTCCCAAGAGCCCACAGATTTGTGTTCGGATTAGAAGTTTCCTTGACTCCAAATTTCACACAATTTCTTCTTCTGAATGTGATAATTTAATTACATTTCAACTTTAAGAAAAGAATGATCCTATGAGGTGTCTTCAAAAAGACTTATTTATTTATGAGAAAGAGAGTGGGGGGGGAGGGGCAGAGGGCGGGAATCTCAAGCAGACTTCCCCCACTGAGTGCAGAACCTGACATGGGGACATGGGGCTTCATCTCATGACTCATGAGATCATGACCTGAGCTGAAACCAAGAGTTGCACACTCAAATGACCGAGCCACCCAGGCACCCCAAGGCTTGAATCATGTTTGATGTTAACCCTATAGCTCAGTGAATCTTGGGGGATGTGTCACCACAGAGATATATGTGATCAGCAATGTCTCAGGAGAAACCCCATGGTACTGATTGTGGGGGCCAGTATCACATATGTTGATGTTTTTTATATGCAGTTCACTGATCTTGCCTCCAAACTGTTTAATAGTTAACCACTATTTCTGTGGCGTTTTGTAAAAGACTATATTGGCTTGCTAAATGGCACTCCCCCAAATACTAATATTAGAATCCAGTAGTAGGTGGAGATTTTTTTTTTCTGCTATGTAGACTGGTGCTAAAACTCTAAAAATGCAGAGCGATGACAAATGCACAGAATGTAGTGACTTTAGTACTTTCGACTGTATTGTGAGAGAAGGAAGTATGCGTTCACGTTTAGTACATTATGCTTCAAGATAAAATGGTTGCTTTGGTGTCAACAGATGGTTGTTTAATATGTATTTGTATGGAGCCATCTATGTTCCCATGTCCCCCTTGATAACAGTAAGAAAATATTTGCTAGTTTTTTTCTCTAGCCCAAGAATAATTTAAATCAGTTGATAACCTCCCTTCCATCACTCTTTCACTCAGCTTCTTCTTTTGTAGTTGACCAAGGAATTAACTTTATGTACCAGTGTTAACAGAACTAAAAATGTCAACATTTACAGATCCATATCCACACACGCACACACAATACATATGCACATTCATGACAGTATGCACATATATACAACATCATGGAATTCCATTTTGAGAGATCAAAATTTTAATTACGATAATAATAAAGAATTTATAGTTATGCAATCCAATAAGCTCTAAAATGTTCAATTTAAAAAATACTGCATAAAACTTTTGCTTCCAGGTAGGATGGAGTGAGAAGCTTATAAACCATGAGAACACAAAAAAAATCTACACAAAATGTAAAAAATAAACAATTTAAAGGCATCAGCACTGCTGAAACAACAGGCCTAGGATTCCAAAGAGGAGAAAACCCTGAAGAAGTGAGGGAAGAATTTGCAGCTGATTTTGTTGATTCTGGGCTGTGGTAAGAACCCAGACTGCCTAGGTAGAAGACCACTGCTAGAGGTTAGGGAAGCCAGCCGAAAGCTGAGGAGTCTTGAGAGCCATATGTATAGATCTGCATACCACCGATTCTTTAATAACCAGCAGAATGCTATGCCTCTAAACACAAAAATCAATAATATTTATAGGTCCACAAGACTGTTTCTCTATATATCATGTTTGATGCCAATGACAAAATATAGACTTGAGAGATCTTAAACAGACAACCCATTATCCCATGATGACATCTGTCAATTCAGAAGCTGCAAGGTCTAGAGGCAAACAGCTAAGCTAAAACCCCTGAAATGCACCACAGGTTTTTGGCAGTCTTGCAATACTAGGAAGAAAAAACATTTTTAAAATATTGGCATTTAAGATCTGCCAAGAGGAAGGCCCCACATGAACACACGGGGCCAGGATTTGTCCTGTGGACCAAATCCAGCCTGCCTCTATTTTCTGTATGGTCCAGAAATGAAGACCAATTTATATACTTTTAAATGGTTGCCAAAAAAAAAAAAAAATAATCAAAAGAACAGTATTTTGAAATTCAAATCCTGAAAGTATACAAAACTCAAATTCTCTGTTCATAAACAAAGCTCCATCAAAATACATCCATGTCCTTTAATTATATATTGATTTGTCTGCTTTTGCATAATGAGTAGTTACAAAGAGACTGGATAACCTGCAAAGCCTAAAATATAGGCTACCTACCCTTTATAGAAAATGCTTGCTGACCTGCAAATAGGCTGTTAGTTGCGGGAGAGAAGGCCCCCAACCTCTTCTGCTTTTCTCACTGGGTAAGGGGTTTGTGCCTTTGAGGGTGCTGCTTGGCAAGACACCTGATACTATGAGTGTCTTCCATCCAGAGTCACCTGAAATCTGTGGTAGGTAGAGAAAAGTCATAGAAATTTCAGGCTGAGAGGATGTTAAAAATATCTGAACTGCTTGTAGGATTGGTCAATGTCAGAGATGATCTTAGAGCAAAGTGATTGCTTTTTATTTAATGGATTATTCTCCTGGCCCTGCTCCCAGGGAGAAGAGAAAGGTGAGCAAGCTGAACAGCTGGCTCTGGAATTTCAGCTGGGGTCCTATTAATATGGGAACTTCCTGACCTGCAATGCTTCAATTAGAGTCATCAATTAAGCTTGCTTCTGCTCCTCCATTGGCTGACTGCCTGGAAATGAGCCTCCTATTTCATAATACACGTCATTGTTAGTTTCCTTAAAGACTCTAAAGTTTGATTTGCTTTACAGATTTAAAGGAGAAAAAAGCTATTCTGACAATGCTGTTTCAAAGTAAATATTAAAATATCAAACACCTTGATTAGGACGTTTTTTTCTTTTATCATTATCACTTTCATTGGATTAGATATATTCTTTGTGTAATTTGGGAGACCCAGCAGGGGATCTATGAGAGGAAACAGAAAAAATGCACTGTTCCTGGGAAATATACAATTTGACAAAGATATTATTTGACAGAAAGTTGTCTTTGTGATGAGCACCAGGAAAAGAACTAACCTCCATACAGTATATTTAGTATATTTTAGAGGCCTTAATATGCTTGAGATACACAGTATCTGCTTTAACCTCTGCTATCTGTGAATCATTTGGACTGATAGTTCACATCATAATAATGTTCTGACTTTTCTCTTTAGGGTATTACCTAATACCCTACAGAAAATAGTCAAATACAGTCAAATAGCAGTCAGATAGCAATACACTTTTACTTATTTATTTTTCCAATTTCATGAAACATCTGCTCTTTTCAGAGTATGTAATTCAGGTCTTAGAAGTGAGACTGCCACATGCTAGTATGAGCTAGAGTAAAAGTTGAAGATATAACAGAGTTGGAAGAGAAATGTACCTGAAATTGAACAGAAAATTAAAGCATTTTGAACTCAGAGGCTCGTACCGTGTCTGTACTTATTCAGTGGCATGTTGCCATCTAATAAGACTTTTAAAAATTGAAAATGGAATTCGGGGTAATAGAGTTCTAAAAGTAACAGAGAAAATGAGAAAATTGAGTCAGAATGGAGGCCATTACTACTTAAGATATTTTCAGAAAGTTAGAAGTTTTGTGTTCAAAAACAATTGAAGAATAATTCAGTGAGAGTAAAATATCTTTTTTCTGAGACTTAATTGTTTTACCGCAACTTTTCCTTTCTATGCCACAGGTACCATATGAACAACTAATTTTACTCCTAGGAAATTTCCTATTTTCCAAACTTGAAGTTATTCGAATTTAGGCATACTGAAGTTTATTTCAACATGTGGATTTTTCTTTTTCAGCTCTCATTAAGAACTTACTGCTATCCTGAGGGTCACTCAGGCATCACATGCACCTCATTACAAAAATTTCATATTAGTCCTAGATTTTCTTGGTTCTCCCTTGATGGCTACTGCTCTGTGAACTGCTTCTATATTAAAGCTATTTTGCCGCTTTTAAAACAAAATTCCATTGGTGGAAAGTTCCTGCGGTGCATGATTCTTTTTGTATGCTATTCTTTTGTGTGTCACATATTATCTGGTTTAAATATCAGTGCCATCCAGTTTCTAAAACAGCTGGTGAGCTATGCCCTTAGTTTTATAAACATGGTCCTCCCATTCTAGACATCTGAAATTTCTCTGGGTAAAATGTCCTCACCTGTAGTCATTAACAATATTTAAGAGAGACCCTGCTAGTCTTCTCATGAATGTTGGGATCCATGTTTTCATTGTATTATCTATTGTTTCATTCATTGTTCAATTACAATTGCATCATTTTCCCTAAAGCACACTACGTACCATAGTTAATTGTCTACACGTATAAAAGCAGTAATCAGATCTGCATGCGGTGTTAAAAGTTTCACTTCTGTTGTCCTACTAAAGAGGCAAATCCCATTGCCTCTGTAAACTCTTAGTTTCATCAAAATAATTCCAAACAGACCCCAACAAGAAAACCTGTGTTATAACTCCTGTCCTATGTAAAAGTGTCCAAGATGCAAACCTTTAAGAGATAACCTTCAATGGTACAAGTGGTGTAATATCTAAAGCACTTCTGGAGCTGTTTCCATAATGCAGTTAAAATCATTGTACGAGTAGTCTTACTTGTTATAACATAGAGGTGACTTCATGCCATTTTTCAGGAAGCCTGGAAATTTTTTCAAATTCCTATAGTTAGGGAACTATCATACAATTTAAAGAGTTATTGTTTCTGCACCGAGCGCACACTATTGTATTATTTTGCATTCTCGTGTTGTCCTCTCTCGTGGATGGATAGTGCTGTACTTCTTCCCTAAAATATGAAGAGCCCACCCCCTCCCTCCTGAACTCACTCCACACTCATACAATCATCTTAGAATGTTGTATAATAGAGAACAGCCAATCTCACCCCCACGCCCCCCCCCACACACACACACCCGCCGCCCCAAACAACACATTCTCTTAACCAGAGTCTCAAACACTCAGCTCTCTCTGCTAAAGCGCATCCTGCCTCTGCTGGTTGGAGTTTTCACAAACCCAAGCCTAAATAAAGGAGCAGTGTAGCTGCTGTAGCACCTCCACTCCCTGCTCAGCACAGGAATTCCTTAATAAGCACATGAGTCCTACAGGACAGTAGTGCATTACCTCCCTGCCTTCTAACTCTGGGACACGATCCTTGTCCCAGTACAACGAGTCACAATTCAAAAATAGGGGGTGGGGGGAGGGTAAGATAGAAGAGGGCAGCTTTATCTTTTCAGAGATGGATGATGGGCAAGCATCCCTATGTTTTTCACCTGTCACTTTCCATGCGGAGAGTCCAGACGCAAAGTGTCACACATGCGTGCGTCTGTCCCCGGAGAAATCGTTTACTAGCCCACTGGACAACAACCCAAAGTGCTTTATATCGTGTCCAAAGAAATGTAATCTGCGCTTTTGAAAATGGAAACGCGATGGCCAGGAACATCTCTTCTCTTCGGCTGGCCTTGCTGGGTAGTTTGTACTTGAAGTAAACCGGTCCCCACCCACACCCCAGTCAACCGCAGATCCAAAAAGGCAGGGGAGCTGAACGCCACCGGCAGCCTACCCGTCCCCTCCGGGGAGAGCACCGCGGGAGCACCTCGGGTTGGAGGAGGGCTCGGCAACCCGAAGGGACCATCTCCTCAGCACTGGGAGGAGAGACATGGAGCCATTTTTCACTAGGTTCACAAGCAAACGTCAGCTCACAGCTGCTAGTGCACCGCCGGAGCGCATCTTAATGTGGCCCAGAGGGACCCGGCCAGTCACCCTCACGGAACCTGTTCTTAGAGAGCCCAGCACAGATCTGACGCCCTCCGCCTTGAGCATCTCCCTGATGTAGTCTCTGCCAAGTGCACAGCACAGACCTGCATCCAATTCAAAACTAAATGCCTCTCCCCCATTTCCTCTTAAAATCATGTGAATCAGACACTTCTGAGCTAATAGTTAAAAAAAAAAAAAAAAAAAAAAAAGGAAGAAAGAAGAAGAGGAAGAAAAACCCACCTCTCCCCACTCCCCAGCCTCCTCCAGCTTCTTGACTAATACCTCTGGGCAGTTCACTTCAGAATGGAGCAGATTCCTGAGTGCACAATGGCAAACTGGCAGACAAGTCCCCTGTCACAGAAAGCACAGGCGACGCTTTCTTTGTAAAAAAAAAAAAAAAAACAAAAACCCCCCCCACACACACAGGAAAATACAGAGGCTGGAACAAAAGACAGGGTCCCCGCACAGCGAGACGAGGCATCGCGCGCCCGTCTTGCGCGCGCCTCCGCCCGATCGTCGGAGCGGCCTCGGCATCCGCCGGCGACGACCCCGCGTCCTCCCCGGGCGGGCGGGCTCCGGCTCGGGGGGCAGAGGCCGCGCCGCGGGCAGCCTGGGGCGGGCGCCCCGGGGGTCGGGGCCATTTCAAACTTAGCATATTTGGTCTCAATTAGGTGGAAAATGGAGATAAGGCGGGCGCAGCCCGAGGTCTCGGGGCGCCGTGGCAGGCCGGGGAGCGCCGGCTCAGCAGGTCCCGGGCGCCCGGCCGAGCCCCGCAGCCCCGGGGCCGAGCCGCAGCCCCCCGCGCAGCCCCCCGCCCGGACCCCGGCCCCGGCCCCGGCCCCGGCCCGACCCGACCCGCGGCGCCGAACAAAAGCCCCAGCCTGGCGGGCGGCCCCGCGGGGGGCGCGGCAAGTTGGGGCTCGCTCACCTGGAGCCGGGCGCCCGCGAGGCCCGGGCCCGCTCGTCCCGCCGCACCTGGCCATGCTCCTCGCTCCGGCTCGCCGCGGACCACCTGTGCCGGCGCGCCCCGTCCTCCCGTCGGCGGCCCCGGGCGCGAGCAGAGCAGCCGCGGCCCGGCCTCCGCGCCCCCCGCACGCGCCCCGGGCTCTGCCTCGTCGAGCCGCGCGCAGCCACCGAACCGCCGCGGACGCTTTTGTTTTCCCTCCTCTCGCAGACGAGGCGCGCGGCGCTCGGCCCGCCCGCCGCAGCCCCCACCTGCAGCCTCCGCGCCGCCCGCCCCGCCGGGGGCCTGCCCATCGCCCCGCGCACCCCGCCCGCCGCGGGCGCCGGCCGCTCGCTCCGGGGCTCCCCCGCTCGGGAGGGGGCGGCCCTCGGCGCGGTCAGGTGACCCCCGGCGGGGCGCGGGGCGCGGGGGGCGCGGGTAGTACACGCGCGGGCACAGTCACGGCACCACGCGGCGAGGGCGCCCGAGCTCCTGCACGCGAAGGCACTCGGGGCCCCCTGTTCGCCCCGGAGAGAAGCTAACACAGGACCACGAGGTGTAATCAAAGTTCTCGGTGTGGATCCCGAGGCCGCTCACTTTCAGAACCGCCCGACTCAACAGTGGCGGCAGCGCTCCCTCCCGGGGTAACGGGCCCCGGGGCGGCCACGAGGGCGGAGGTTAGGGCGACGGGCCCCCCACCCCCACCCCCACCCCGGCGGAGGGTCTGTCCCGCGGGGGGCCGCCCGGAGGGGGGCCGAGGGGATGTCTCTGCGGAGATGTCAGTGCGAGAGCAGAAATTTCCGTGCAAACCCCAAGAGCTCCAGAAAGCGGCGCGGGGGGGGGGGGGGGGAGGCGGGGAGAGAGGAGCGCACCAAACCCCCTCCCTCGAAACGCAGGGAACACTTACCTGCCAGGTATGCGCCCCGACTGCCAGGTGGAAGGAAGCAAGCCCAGGACGCAGACGAGGTCGCGGGGGTGGGGGTCGTCTGAGCCCGGCTGATGCACACCAAGTAATCCACGTTAGGGGGTCCGGAGCTCCTCGCCCCATTCCCCGCACTTTCCACCCGAGGCCAGCCCCGGGCTGCGCGCTCCGGCCGCGCGGAGATGGCGGGAGCTCGCCGCGGGGGTTCCCAAGTGCCGCGTCCCGGAGCTCCAGGGCGCGCAGCCCCGACGCCGCGCCTCGCCTTTCTTTGCTGCGCAACGCCGGCGCGAGCCCGAGGTCCCCGCCGGCATCCCCTCTGCAGGCCCGGACAGCGCCCGGGGCAGCTCGGCCCGCGGCCCGGAGCTCGTAGGTGCGCGGGGCCGGGGAGGCGGAGGGAGAAGCGCGGAGCGGCGGGCGGGCGAGCGGGCGAGCGGGCGAGCAGCAGCCTCCTCCGGCCCCGGCAGCCCCGCGCGCGCCCGCGCCGCCTCCGCGCTCTGCCCGCCGCCGGGCCATTCGGCCCTTATATACCAGCCGGCCCGGGGGCGTGGCCGGGGCGTGGCCGAGGCGGGTGGGGGCGTGGTCTGGGCGTGGCCTGAGCGGGGCAGCCAGGGAGCCGCACTGCTTCCTGGGAACTGTAGTTCCCTCCACCCCATCCCAGCTAGTGCACAACAGCTGTCGGCATGGTTGCCGCTCGCCCTCAACAGCGGTGCCCCCTTGCGCCCTCCCTTCGCAGGGAAGGCTGGGATTCCCGCCTCGCTGTCAACTCCGTTAGATCTAGGCTGGTCCTTGATGCACAAGGTGGGGGACCTCAAGCCCCCTAAACGCCTCCCGCGATGACAAGCCTGGAGTCAGACAAACCGAGCTAGGTTGCAGTCCCAGCCTGCCATGAGCCGCCCGTGTGACCTTCAAGGAAGCGTGTGACCTGCGAGGCTGCAGAAACTGAAGTCTGATCAAGAGCATGGCAGCTCCTCAGATTCTTCATCTGAAGCAAAGGATATTAGAGTTTGCTTCATCTGAAGCAAAGGATATTAGAGTTTGCTTCCATCTGAAGCAAAGGATATTAGAGTTTGCTTCCACCGGACAGAGAGAGCACAAGCAGTATTAACCTCACGTTAGAGACAAAAGCAAAGCTGGGAACAGTTAGACAACTTGCTTAATGTCACAGAGCAAACAACGGAGTCTGGACTCGAACCGAGAGTTCTCTCAGAGACATCTCCACTTTCTCCACAGTTCCAGATGGTCTGTCTATAAATCCCCCTGCAGCAGGACTGAATCCTCTCACTCTTGTGCTAGCTGCACTAGGGTTCATTTCAGGAAGAGCGGGTGCTCTGCACAAGCTGGTATAAGAATGTGGCTGAGGGATGCCTGGGTGGCTCAGGGGTTGAGCATCTGCCTTGGGCTCAGGTTGTGATCCCCGAGTCCCAGGAATGTTGCATTTAAGATGCTACAGAAATGCTTAGGAGGGGCAGTCCAGTGGGCAGCAGTTAGAGATATGGCCCTGGGACATTAGAGGAAAGTGAAGGCTACGGGTAATCGACAGTATTTCAAGCTATGGGGCTGGATGTCAACTCTAACAAGATAAAGATGCCTAAATATAGGTGAGGTTAATGTCAAGGAAAGGTTTCCTGGGGATATGATTTTTAAGTATCAGTTTAAAGACAGATTTTCTAAGATGATGTAAAGCTGTATCATCTTTGCAAGCATTCGATCTAACACTGCAGCCACACATTCACTGAAGGACAAATATAACAGAATACAGTGTAATGAAATACACTGAGCTGAAAGACTGATTTTACCTTATGGAGGTCAGGAGTCATGCTGTCCTCAACATGGTTAACAGCCCAGCAAAGGTGATGGGGACAGGATGAGTTCGGGTGTTCCTGGGTCCAGATCTTAACACTGTTACTAAATAATTATTACCTTAGTTAAGTACCTTAAGCTAAGTTTCAGCATATTCTTTGATAAGTAAGCATACCATGGTTATGGGACAAGAAATAACGTATGGGCTAATAACGTCTAGCACATCTTATGCATTCATTAAAGGAGAGTTGCCATTATTTATTTTCATTGTTATTTTTGTGACTTTCAGTATTAACCAGGTTAAAGCTACATTTCTAAGGATAGAACAATACTGATTTCTATCATCAAAGTGACATATGTCAGAGAGAGAAACATTTCTGATCTGAGACACTGAAAGATCATCCCATGGCTTTTCTAGGTGATATGGGCTAACTCCATCTGTTTGATGTAATTCCAACCAAAAAAGGGAGCCTAACATTAATTATTCACTTAAAATACTTGACTATTCGTGGACAATGTTACAGGTCAGTAGAGCTTCATGTACACAAACTGTACATAAATATGGCCTGAAACTAAAAGGAATGTATAGTTCTAAGTTTAAGTCTAAAGGAGAAGCGATGAAGAAAACGAGTAGTAGAAGTAAATTGAGGACTCTTCTAAAACCTTTATTTACCTAGCGAGAATAATTCATTTCAGTAAAACATAAGGAGTTAAAGATTGGTAGGCTTTTTTTTTTTTTTTTAAGATTTTATTTATTCATAGAGACAGAGACACAGGCAGAGGAAGAAGCAGACTCCATACAGGAAGCCTGACATGGGACTCAATCCTGGATCTCCAAGATCACACCCCGGGCTTCATTAAACCTCTATGCCACCAGGGCTGCCCAAGATTGGTAGGCTTGATGCTTAAATGCATGCAGAATATTTTTTAAAAATACGATTTTTTTAATAACCACAGAGCCACATAAGTGGAGTTGTACATGATTTCCAGAAATGAAAGAAATAAGAAACTTGTAGTAGGTAGAAACTAATAATGCCACTTTTAAAGAGGTACAAGTAAAATAATGATCATGTACGTACATGTTGCTGAGAAATGTATTTATGCTTCTATTGGTGCTATTACACTCAGATAGCATAGCAGCTAAGAACATGCTTCTGGATCGATATTTCCTATAAATAAATCCCAGTTTCTGGGCAAATTACTTAACAGTAGTGTGCCTCAGTGTCCTATTCTATGAAATAGTACCTAACCCGTAAAATCTGTTAGGAGAAATAACTGAACTAGTACACATAATGAAGTTAAAGAGTTTCTAGAACATGGTTAGCATCCACAAGAGGTTAATTTTTACATTGTTTATTATCGGTATTATCAGCATTTTTATGTAATGGAATAAAAGTACCTCAGTAAGCTTTTCTCACTTTCTAAATGCACCTCATCGATTGTACTATTTATGCTCTGAATTGACATCTGATGTTAATTAGTATTATAGGCTCTTAGTTGATACAGGGCGGTAACTAAAATTTAAGCAAGAATTTTCTCAATATTGTTTAAAGTGTCTTACATCTGGTAAACATGTATGGGAAGAAAAAAGGCAGGATAAAGACCCTATGCTAGAAAAAAACGTGACAAAGTTCAAAAGATGAAGATCTGAGTGAATATGTATGGGAAGGAGGCAATGTGAACCCTAAAGTTTCTATTGGATATTCTAATAAAGGATGAAGGACCAATTTCTGGTTTGGGGCTGTTTTCTCCATCTTTGAACACTGGGCAAAGAGCCGCCTAATTTACATATGTCTCATCTCCCATAAGGGACAGAGAAGTCCAGCCAGGCTTACAGAGCCACTGCAAGCATCTGTTGGCATTTGTGGCATCTATTGACTATCCAGACATCCCAGAGTTGGCCTGGGTAGTTGTTCTCTACCGTCCTCAGGCTGAGAGGTCCAGGGACAGACATACTGTTAGGGCTGCTTAAGAAGAGTGCAAACCAATCCATGTACCTTGGGACCCCTCCTGCCTAGCCCAAACTCACAAACAAACCAAACCCAATTCCTTATGTCTAATATATGAATTGAAAGGAATGGTGCTTTCTACATTTACTATGACGCCCAATTAAATAAATTTCTAATTTACAAATAAATGTATGTCAAGAATACTTCATTTGATTTGCCTTATACAGAGTAGAAATGCAATAGAAACCAACGATTCAGGCCCAACCAAGGGCAAATATTTTATGTTTTTAGCTGTAAGGTATTAATCAGTAACAAACTCTGTAACTGCTTTTTGATCTCCAACTTTGTTTTTTTGTGATTACTGCTTCCACTTGGCTGAATCATTTTGCTTCTCATATCAAAGATAGCTAAGAAAACTATGTACTACCAACTTAATTCAAAATCCATTACATAATGAAAAATAAATATTTTGACAAAGATATTTCAGAATCAGAACAGAAAAGGTATCTAATTGCTTGAAAATTACCTATAGACCTATAAATTGCTTTCCTCTCATATACATTTACTTAGTTCTTCACCTTCTGAACCGCATCACATTTTTTTCCGGCACAGGGTCTTTAGTAAGCAAGTTACATTATGTACAATAGTGATCTTTAGCATTTATATACAGAAATTGGTGATTGGTAGGAACAGAGCATAAGTTTTTCACCATTGCATTTATGGAGGAGGCTGTCCTCCTCTGAGAAATCAAGATGAAATCACTTTTTAAGGTTTTACACACTGATTGGAATAGATTAGATTTTGGTCTCCCTATGTTTGAGGAAAAACATTTTTGTAATTAATAATAATATATTAAATAATAATAGTATATTTCCTACAACTATTTTGATGTCTCTATTTTTAATTATCATTGTACAGTTTCTATAGTGACGTAGTATTTTAATTTTCATGCTCTATTATTTTTATCAACATTTCATAAGCTTATTTCTTAACCTTCCTTATTCATAATTATGAATTATGTGGGGCAGCCCCCGTGGTGCAGCAGTTTAGCTCCACCTGCAGCCTGGGGTGTGATCCTGGAGACCCAGGGTCGAGTCCCACATCGGGCTCCCTGAATGGGGCCTGCTTCTCCGCCTCTCTCTCTCTCTCTCTCTCTGTCTCTACGAATAAATAAATAAAATCTTAAAAAAATAATATGTATGAGAAGTTCATGTGTTAACATTTTTTTCAAGAGCTTTTCAGTTCTTAGATTTTCAATGCCTACTAGTATGCTGTTATTAAAAAATAAATAACTAATAAAACTTTGGAAATTTACTCCAAGCTTAGAGGCTATAAGAATGCCATAGTTAGGGCAGCCTGGGTGGCTCAGCAGTTTAGCGCTGCCTTCAGCCCGGGGCGTGATCTTGGAGACCCGGGATCAAGTCCCACGTCGGGCTCCTTGCATGGAGCCTGTTTCTATCTCTGCCTCTCTCTCTCTCTCTCTCTCTCTCTTTCTGTGTGTCTCATGAATAAATAAATAAAATCTTTTTAAAAAGTATATAAAAAAAGAATGCCATAGTTTTGCTTTAACATTTAATCATAAGTAATGTAAGGAAAAAAAACTAATTTTATAATTATAATAAAATTTGGCACTCAGTTAGTAATAAGCACAAGAAAATAGCAAAGCCATACCCTTGTGCAAACACACTTTATATCTGCCTGCTCTTCTTTATATATGTGATATGATAGATCATAAATAAAAAAGATAACAAGCCTTTTCCTTGTTCAAGGGTAGGTGCCTTTACGAAGTCAATGTCTAAAGATGCTTTCTCCACATTGCCAGATTAGATAGTAAGGGTGGAGAGAAAAATATACAGACATGGTGTAGCTCTAGTCATTTTGAGTACAGTGTTCATTGAAGTTGTTAACTAAATCACATGAAACAACCTCTTTTTCCAGAACAGTGAGTATAGTAAGATTTCTAAGGATAGATTTTACCTAATTTTAATTAGCAAAGATCCCAGAATTTTATACAATCATATTCATGACTTGTAATATTTTCTAAAATGTAGAAATAGTTCATTAGATTTCTATTAATACTGTGTATATGAAACAAAAAACCGAGGAACATAAACTAATTGGTTTATATGTCGAAATTAAAACTAATAAAAGGGATACAAGAATTATGTCCTTTCCATTTGATATTAGAATCCTCTCTCTCTGAGGTTAACTATAATCAATCATACATATAAATATGTACATATGTTAAATGACTAACCTGGTGTTACTACTACTCCATTTCCATTGACCACAGGCCTCTCTTCCTCTTCTTCCTCGGGAGGCTCTATACTGGCTTTCTCCATGTTGCTCACTGATTTATTCCTCTTCCGTTTTCCTTCAGCACTTGGAGTGGCTCCCGGAAGTATCTGGTCTGTTACATTTAATAATAATGGTGCTGGTTCTGCTGGAGGCTTTGGCGTGCCATAGTAATTGTCTGCAAATGATACCAAAACTTCAGGGAGTTAGAGATTTCTCTTACTGTGTGTACAGTCTGTAAAAAATAGAAATTATATTGATAAATGTATATCCTGTTTCTTGCACATACGTGTATTTTACATGCATACAGATATATGGCTTTGTCTCCTTTCACATTTTTATATGCATCTTTATTTGTTGCTTTTACTATATTGGGCTTTAATGCTTAAATAAAGATACAGATTTATCTTCATTTTCACCTTTTGCCAAACCAAAATATAGTCTTATGTATTAGTCTCATATTGTTCAAAGCTATTTCAAAAATATTTTTAAAATTTGATATGCCTGATTATAACCTTTTTAAAAATAATTATGTCTGATTGAGGGTGCAGATAACTTTTTTTTTTAAAGATTTATTTATTATTTGAAAAAGAGAGAGAGAGAGTATGGGCAGGGGGAAGGGCAGAGGGAGAGGCAGAGAAACAGAGGCTGTACTGATCATGGAGCCAGATGGGCAAGTCTTGATCTCAGGAACTGAAGATCGTGACCTGAGCTGAAACCAAGAGTCAGATGCTTAACTGACTGAGCCTCTCAGAGGCAATTCGTAGTTTTTTTTTTTTAAAGCATATCTCACAACAGTCTGGAAAGGCAAAGTATATTGTGCTTTTTCTGTAGCTTTCAAAAGGCTTTGACTGTTTTCCTTGATGTCCACAGTGACCTGCCCAGAGGGGTATCACCAGGCCAGTTCAGTGGTTCTCATGGCTGCTGACTGTGGGCCTACTGCCCTAATCATAGCTCTCATGATCTGAGCTATGGAATATCTGTTCCTCCCATCAGTCTGTGAGACCTCTTAACAGGGGAGATGAATTCTTATTTCTCTCTGTAATAACAGCCTGACACATAGTAGCCACGGAATCAATGCTTACCAAGTGAGCATCTTTATATATTTAAGGAAATTATTTATAGTTTAAGATTTTGATTGGTAAAGAACATCGTGGTGTTTTGTAAAATCAGTGTTATACTTTTAGCATCAGCTTCAAGCCCACATTGGTGTTTTCATTTAATTGAATAATTTATGCACTCATTTGCTACTCATTCATTACAATCTTTATTTAGTACTGACTCTGCATCCAGGCACTCCAATATATGTTTGAGGGAAAATGATGACTGTAAAACAATCCTTGTCTTCCAGATGCTTAGCAGCGTGGTGTAGAAGACAGGCACTGCTGACATCAAGCAGATAAGCATTGTAACAGGAAATGGGACTAAGTACTGCAATCAAGAAGCAGTGGAGGAGGAAGCACGTCTCACTATCTGTTGAGGCCACTGAAGGCTGCTGGGAAAACAGTGTGTTGTGAAAGAAACAACCTATGATCTGGAAGTCATGGGTTCTGGACTTGGCTTTTCTACATGATTACAACTCAGGGAGTTACTTAACCTCACTGAGGGTAAATTTCTTCATCTATATATTGGGAATAGCAGGACTTGTTATACCTATGTTCTGGGTGGCAATAACCAAAACCTACTATAGTTTTGGTTTTTTAAAGGTTTTATTTATTTATTTATTTATTTATTTATTTATTTATTTATTTATTTATTTATTTATGAGAGACGGGGAAAGACAGGCAGAGACATAGACAGAGGGAGAAGCAGGCTCCTCATGGGCACCCCAATGCAGAACTCGATCCCAAGGCCCTGGGATCATGACCTGAGCCAAAGGCAGACACTCAACCACTGAGCCACCCAGGTGCCCTCCAAAATCTACTATAGTTAAGTTAAACATGAGAGAGAAATATGAGATGGTTAGTTAAGGGAAGAGGCTGAACAATCTTGGGGGAAATGGGCAGAAACAAAGGAGTCTGATCAAAACATGCAAGTTGCATCTGTTTGGCCTGGACTCTGAAAGCCCAGCTGATTCCACTGCCATGGGCAAAGGCTTCACCTGCCTTTCCTTTGGCTGGAGTGAGGCCCAATCTCTCCTCAGGAGCGCTGATTCATTCATTTCCAAGAAAACACTCGGGCAGGTTTGTCTCATTGGCTGAGTCTCAGTCATGGGAGAGCCTGTGAGCCGCCAAATTAGAGCTGGAGAATGGCTGCTCTCCTTTGGTTTCAGGAGAGGGAGGCAGAGCCGTACCTTCCATCCTCATCACAGGGCTTTCCCCCAAGAGGGGATGGTCTTGGGGCGCTGGGCCCACAGAAATGACCAATATCTACCTACTACACTTGTCCTCCTCCTTGGGTTACTATGAAGATGAAGAATGTAAGAGGAAGTGCTTTATAAAACTGTGAAATTGAAATGGTTTTAATGGCAGTGTAAACCTCATGTTGGCACTAAGTGAATATTCTGAAGGCTAGCTGTAACACTAATGCTATTGCTCATTTTCATGGCTATTCACAGTTGTAAGAGAAATGCAAGAGAAAAATATCATCATGTAAAGTGGTTCTTATACATGTAAAACTTTTATACAGTAGTCTGCAAAGTGGATGATACACATTTTGCTAAATGTTACTTTCTAATTTAATTTAGAGCATTTCGAATGAATCAGACTTTTTAAATGTACTTGCTGAATTCTGAGCAAACAAAAACTGCTAGTTACTTCTTAGAAGTCTATGAATTATTATTATATTTCAGCATCCCTAAGGGCTTGCACTATTCTCAGTGTACTGCTATGCTTTCTATGAAATCTCAATACTTAACTGCTTATCTAATAAACATAAAGTAAAACTAGTCAATAACCAACATGTCCCAATAAATAATATACTTGTTAGTAGTATTCTGAGAATCTTAATTCCTTTAAGTATATAGTATTGAGAAAAATGGATCACATGTCAGTGTTTTTTTCCCCCAACTTGTCTTTTATAGTTTAAATCTCCCTGAAGTAGAAACATAACCTTTTATTAATTAGAAATAAATTCAGGGATCCCTAGGTGGCGTAGCGGTTCGGCGCCTGCCTTTGGCCCAGGGCGCGATCCTGGAGACCCGGGATCGAATCCCACATCAGGCTCCCAGTGTATGGAGCCTGCTTCTCCCTCTGCCTATATCTCTGCCCCTCTCTCTCTCTCTCTCTCTCTCTCTCTGTGACTATCATAAATAAATAAAAATTAAAAAAAATAAATAAATTCATAGTTCAGGCTAAAAATAAGTATGAAGTAACAGATCCTGTGGAATTTATATTGCTAAATAATGTGATTATAAATTATATAATAATATTCTATTTCTACTATTTGATTTATGAAAATAAGACTTCAGATTAAATTCTAGATGTAAAACTGTATGAATCATTAGTTAAAATGTTAAGATTATCTTCATTAGCAATAATAAGAAAAATTTAGAAGAAACACAGAAATAACCCATATAGTTACTACACTTGAGGAATATAATTTACTAAGAACATGCTATTATACCAAATGCAATGCATAAAACCAGGCAACCAGAAATACCTAAACTAAGTTGAAGAATTAGCCAGGTAGTCAGTTAGCTAAGTCATTGAAGTGATTCCCTGATGTAAGTGTACAGAAACCCATATGCTAAGGGTAAAATGTGCCTTTTAGGTAACATATCAGCATGTTTTCAAAAGAAAATGAACACCAAAACACTTTCAAATATAATTTGAAAATAGTGTCCCATTAAGAATGAGATGCCTTTATGCACAGTGCCAACATTTAGCAAATCTAAAATCTCAAAATATCCTAACAAAATGGCATAACATTTAATGGCACAGATCATGCTGAAATAAACCTGTCTTTGAATCCCGTGTCCCCTAAACTGGCTACCTCATTATATCCTTAAATTTCTTCGGTTAAACTGGGAACATGGGGCTGTAAGATGATCAGGGACAAAGCAGCAACTGCAATGACTAGTATTATTACTACCATCACCACCACCACAATTTACTGAGCTGGGCACTGTAATAAACATTTTACCTAAGCACTCCTGGATCAAATGGGGGCTAGAATAACTTTTACCCTCAGTGCTGTTATAAGGATTAATGGTAACAAAGGGACATGTAATGCGATTGGTTCAGAACACGTCTCAATATATGATGGCTACCTTGGACATTTATTCATCAAAAAATGTATGAAATAATTCTGTCTCTGTAGTTAAAAGAAAATGGAGGCTCTAAAAATTAAACTGTTTGCCAATATTACAAATGAAGCAAGTGGAAAAACCTGTATGACTTAAGAACCTCATCTCTTCAAAATATTATGTTGCCTCCCAAGAGGGAAAAAAAGGGGGGCGGGGATAGAATTTGCAATCTGCCCAGAACTGACAGGAGAGAACTTCATTCAAAGCCACAACCAATGGAGGGGGCGGGCGGGGGGGGGGGGGAGAGGTGGTGTGGAGGGGGAGAGCTGGCTGGTTCATTTGCTAGAGAATGCGACTCTTGATCTTGGAGTGGTAAGTTCCACCCTACATTGGGTGTAGAGATTACTTTTTTATATATTTTATTTCATTATTTGTGAGACAGAGAGAGAGAGAGGCAGATACACAGGCAGAGGGAGAAGCAGGCTCCATGCAGGGAGCCCGACATAGGACTCGATCCCGGGTCTCCAGGATTAGGCCCTGGGCTGAAGGCAGCACTGAACCGCTGAGCCACCAGGCTGCCCTAGAGATTACTTAAGAATAAAAATCTTTTTAAAAAAGCCACAACTATTAAACACAAATCATTACTTTCTAAAGGGAAAGGTAATAATTGCTACCAAAAAATAAAGTTGGGACATTTTTGGTGACTTTTTTCCCACCCCCCTTCCAAAAATGTACATGTGTGCATGTGTCCAAGCATATGTGTGTTTTTTTCGGAAATGAAGTGGGATATAGGCTTTTCTAGTCTATTTTTCTCTGAATACATCTGCATTTGTAAAAAATGATGTAATCATTAGAAGTTTCATGTTAAATTTAATATAAGATTTTAGTTATTGAATATGATGGCAAAATCAAATGATACATAGAATTGCTCACTTATTTCTATTATAATTAGGATTATCTATACATTACGTATTCTTCTTTCTAATCAATGCTTGAGGGAAAAAAGACAATTATTTGAGGAACTTGATTTATTCCTCAGCTTTTTGAGCACTTAAAAGAATGATTTTTTTTCCCATAAACTTATAGTTCTAAAGAGTGAAACAGGGTGGATGCACCTATTTCTGATACCATAAACATGGAAAAGCTTTCTAGAAATATGAAAAAATAATACTCTATTAAAGTCAATAATTGGTTTTATAATAAAAAATTCATACATGCCCATTTATAATGGACAGTGTACTAATTTCTTGTAAAGGAAGAGAGGCAACATAATTACATTGTTATGAACTAAGCTTGCCTAGTGTGTCCCTGGAAAATCTAATCCATTACCCACTTTTATGCAGATCCATTCCTAAGTCATTCATAAGAGATGAAAATAGCTTTCTTTCTTTCTTTCTTTCTTTTTTTTTTTTTTTTTTTTTGAAAATAGCTTTCTAAATAACTTTTCGCATGGTATACTTGAAGACTACCACAGGAATTATTTCTCTTATCAGACTAAATAACCGTTTCAAATAGTCTTAATCTAAGTTTTCAAAATAATGTTTGGATCCATTTTCTGACCTTTCCCAGGTGTGTGTTTGTTTTTTCCACATTGATTTTAATGGCAGATTCAAGGGTGAAAAAGAATAGACTATTTCAATGAATTATAAACTCTTTTCTTTTCTGTACTGCTGGTTTTTATTGAAGGAGAATAGACACCAAAATAGTATTTTCTGAGGCATACCGTATTCTTTATGCCTGTAAGTTCTGATACTATGATAAAAAGTAGGAATGACACTGAAAACTAATATTAGGTACGAGGAAATGCAATACTCCAAAGTGGAATATCTTGAAATGCTTTTACTTATTTCCAACATGTTCTCCCTTTAAATAAGATCAATTTTCATGATGGGAACATGTGATTTGTTATTTAAGTGCATTTGGCTTTTTAAGTAGTATACTCAGATGCTGACTCTGTTGTTTCAGTCCTTTGGGTATATAATAACGTGTAGATTTTACATCAAATGGTCATAGTTCATTCCATTTTGCACCCAAGTGGAGCTGGATTTTAGAAAGATAATATTCTTGTCTTCAACATACCTCACAGATTAAAGTCTTGACCCTCATTTCTCCCCAATATTCTCAGTGCTTTTAGTCCCTTTTGGGTAACCAGAAAGAATCAATTTCAGATAATGGTTTAGTAGAAGAGAGATGATTGCTTACAGGGACTCTAAGGCATGCATACAACACAGCCCATCACTGGGATCCCTAGAGCTTGAGAATCTGTCCTTGTGCTGGAAACAGTGTATGGCAAAATTTAAGAGGTTGGGAATCTCATCATTTGTGTTATATAGTTTTATAAATGGAGCAAGTAGTTTGATACTTAGCCTCCTTAATGACACCTACAATATTTGACTCTGGCATCAGACAGAAAGAAAACATTCAGAGTTCGAGATCTACTCATAATTAATTAATTACGTTGGAAAATTTGCCAAATTGTAAATAAACATTTTCATCCACATCAACGATTCAGATTTTTATTATAGAAACACAGATCATGAAAAGATTCAAATTTTAAGATGTTTCATATATTACACAAGGGATATCAATGAGTTAAAATTAGTATCAAAACTCTTGTCAGCCAAGGCAAGAATCAGTCATATGGGCACAGAGTTAGTGTTTTAGAAATTCTGTAAATACAAAACAAAGTTGGTAAATGCAATCTAGACAATATTCTCCTCTTCTAAAATTGCATGTCCTAAAGTGCAATTCCTAAAATGCACGTCCTAAAATTCCCAAAGAAAACAAGACTCAGCGTCACACTTAAGAATGCTTCTGTCAGCTGGTTTTTGAAGTTATTTTGTAAGCAGCTTTAATATTTAACTTTGGTCTCCCCCCCAATTCTTTAAAGATGTATGTTTTATTGGGGTGGACCTCCCCTACTCCTCGAATTTTTACATTATAATTTTGCCTGTCACAGGATCTTCCTTATTTGTAGTAAATTATGAAAGTACCAGAAATACAAGTTTATTTTCTTTTTTAAAGATTTTCATTTATTTGAGAGAGAGACAGAGAGCAAGAGCAAGGGGAGAGATAGAGGAAGAGGGAGAAGCAGGCTCTCTAGTGAGCAGGGAGCCTGACATGAGAGGCTCAATCCCAGGACCCCAGGATCATGACCTGAGCCGAAGGCAGATGCTTAACTGACTGAGCCACCCAGGCACCCTGCAGAAATACAAGTTTATTGTCGAATAATTGTTGCATTAATAAAAGAAAAAAAAAAGAGGGAAGGATATGAGTCAAGAAAAGTTCAGAAAAGAAGTAGAAAGAAATGAAGAAAAAGGAGAAAAAGGAAGAGGAAAATAAAGAGAAGAATAGGTAGAAAATGAAGAAGAGGAAGAGGACTAGAACAAGGAGCAACAAGGACTAGATACATGTGATGTATCTTCCCATGAAGCTGTAGAGTTCTAAAACAATCCCTGAGATGACATTCTGGCCAAAGCCATGCATATATGGCCATCCGTCATCACATAATAGCTGATAACATAGAAGTTACACTGCCTAATATCGCAGGCTTTTGCTACATCTAGCCATTGATGGGAGTTGAAATGTGGCCAGTTTTGCTTTGAGATGTGCTGTAGTATAAAATCCATGCTAAATTTTGAAGACTTAGTATGCAAAAAAATAAAGCATCCCCGTAATCATTTTTATGTTAATTACATGTCAAAATGATAATGTTTAGATCGCATAATGCTGCAATTCCTAGCCTAGTTCTGAAAAAAGCAAGACTTAATAAGTAGTCAATTACTGATGGCAGATAATGACATCCATAACTAATAAGAGTGGGTGAAGAGGAGGGTGAGAATCAATCCAAAGGTCCAGGACAGTAAGAGACACATGACGAACAAGAGGCTCAGTCAGGAAAAGGGTTCGCTGCAGGGTGAGATTTTCATCAGCTAACCAAGCCAATGAGAGCTGAGTAATGGACAGAAGGACATCCAACTGTTCATCATTCATTCAGCAAATATTTAGAGGCCACCCACTATGTGTCAGGCATGTATTACCGCAAGGCACAATGGTGAACAAAACAAGCAAGTCCCCTCTGAAACATACCTTATACTGGAGAGACATAGTAATCAAAATAATCAAACAAATACAAAATTACAAGCTGTCAAGAGCTATAAAGATCTAGTAGTGGTATTTTTAAGAACTCTGAGAAGAGCTCAAATTAGGATAGTTAGGGGGAAAAAATGAATTATGATTGAACACCCAGTCCCCTTCCCCAATCTGAGCCAAAAATATTTCTGAATCAGCACAGATCTTTAAAGAAATGTATGTGGCTTTTCTAACAATAAGAAATAAAATTTCTCTATTATTCCCAAAACTTGTCCCAAGGACATCTCTGAAAATCAAATGGCTCAACTATATGCAAGCTGACTAATGTGTGTGTGTATTTTCTCCCAAAACAAACCAAGTTGCTTATAAAAATTAATTTCAAAATTTCTGCTACCTAGTCATCCAGATAAGTTCCTGCTTTCCTAATTTAACTCAAGACATAATCTACATTGTAAAATACTTTAATATTCCACAAACTCAAAGGCTATGTGGTATGAGATCTAAAGTTTGTTTTTTGATGATTTAAATGCATTCAAGATAGAGTTGATGGCAGGTTTAACATGATGACTGACCTTCTCCCACATTGGTACCACAACAGTATGGCCTCCGTTTCTAGACTGATTACTAGTGTGGGTAAGTCCTTCTTTCCTTCTGACAGCAGGGAAGGGGGTGGAGTCAGTGAGAGGACAGCTTTGCCAGGGCACTGATGTCTATGCTAAGATGAGAAAGGTGAGTAGCATCACTCAAGTGATGTCTCAGTAAATGTCTCCACTCAATAAAATCTCAAGCGGTACAGGCAGAAGAGCATTCCAGGCTGAAGAAATAAATCTCCAAAGCCTTGACTCTGGAGGAAGAATAGTTTTTAGGAGAACTAAAAGAGAACAGTATGGTTGGTGCCAAAAACAGAGTGAGCCCTGAAGTTAGAGATCAAAAAGCTTTGTTAAAGTCTTGGGTTAATTTTCAAAAAGTAAAGGGAAGCCATTGAAGGTTTTAAAAGACATTTGAATTTGTTTCTTAAATGGATTGCTAGGCTGCAGCATGTAGAATGGACTAGAACGGGCAAGAGGGAAAGTCTTCAAGTCAATGAGGGATTTATTGCAGGGGTTCACTGATTGTAATTGGCTACTGGGAGGTGATGAACATGGGGACAACAATAAGATTTGGTTAGTTTTCAGAGGAGGAAAACAAATGGAATAAAGTTTGGGTAGGAACTAATATTAGCCACTTGCTTGAAGGACTGTAAGCCTTTCCGTGATGACCTCCCTTTCTTTCTCCTTGAAAGAAATATTGGACAGAACTTCTAAATTTGCACCCAATACTCAGGATTTAAGAGATGCTGTGAATTGGCATAACCAAAGTGACATATAGACTTCTTTCTTAAAACATTACAGAATCCTCTAAGCCTTAATTTTCCTTCTTAAAAGTTTTTATAGATATTCAGGAACTGATTGGTGCCCCCATCAGAATTTGTTTCTACCTCTTGTTATAGCTGTTATCTTTATGGTAATTATTTATTTAATGTCTGGATAGCACTGAATTTTGGCTTCTTAAAAGAAGCTATTTATCATTTAGCTTTGTTTTCACAGCATCTAGAATAATACTGACATCTAGTCAATACTGAGTAAATGAATTCTCACACTGACAAAACACCCACATTCTGTAAAGAAAGATGCAATCCTTCTTGCTCTTTCTTGTTGTAGGATCTTGCAGGACATGCAAATTCTCAGGCCCTAGTCCTCCACCATCTAATCAGAATCTCTGCTGCCTGGGTCACTCCAGCTCATTCTGATGCACACTGAAGTCTGAAAACCCACTGTTTTTTTCCTCAAAATCCACTGCTTTTGTCTCAAGGTCAGGTAGACCAATCAAATGGGGTTTATTTTGAAAGTCAAGCTAGAATAAGAAGGATTCAAGTAGCCTATTTTAGAATCTCTTACCATTCTTTCTTCCAAATAATCTTTTTTTGCTTCAGGACAATGTAAGTGTTTTTGGTGTTGAAATTCTGGGGTGCTTGGATTGCTCAGTCAGTAGAGCATGCAACTCTTTTAAAAAAAATTTTATTTATTCATGAGAGACACAGAGAGAGAGGCAGAGACCTAGGCAGAGGGACAAGCAGGCTCCCTTGATGTGGAGTCTGATGTGGGACTCAATCCAGGGACTCTGGGATCGCGCTCTGAGCCAAAGGCAGACGCTCAACCACTGAGCCACCCAGGCATCCTGAGCATGCAACTCTTGATCTCAGGGTTGTGAGTTTGAGCCCCATGTTGGGTGTAAAGATTACGTAAAAAAATAAGATCTTTACAAAAAAATTCTAATTCTTTACAAAAAAAAAAAAAATCTGTCTATATGAGCGGTCAGCAAACTCTTTCCTGTAGAGAGCCAGAGAGTAAATATTTTAGGGTTACCAGGACATATGGTCTCTTCACAATTACTCAATTTTGCTCTTGTAGTATGCAAGCAGTCACAGCCCATAAATGAAGGGCATGTCTGGGCTCCAAAAAAAAACAGTATTTTAGAGACTAAAATTTGAATTTTATGATTTTCAGGTAACACAAAATACTGTGCTGCTTTTGATTTTTTTAATGCTATTTAAAATATAAAAGCCATTCTTATTATTTTGTGGGCTGTACAAAAATAGGCATTAGAGTGGATTTGGCTCCCAGGATGTGGCCTGCCACCAGATGGTCTATGTAATAATCAAATACTGACACAATCTTCCAGGTATAGACTAAAAGACTCATTAATCGAGCATTTAATATGTGCCCAGTAAATAAGCAATATGAATAAAGTACTTGTCTTTGGGAACTTAAGAGTCCAGAGGAGAAAAGATATTAAAATTAACCAAATGAAGAGATAAGTAAAGGACATGACAGAGGACTGTAAGAAATAGTCACAGAGAAACCTACTTTAAGCAGGGTAACAAAGGTCTATCTGAGGAAGTACTGTTTAAATTGAGACCAGAAGAAAGAAAATTACTCATTGTATGAAAAGCCAGGAGAACAGAGTTATGGCCCAAAGAATAAAAGATCACTAGGACAGGGGAGCCTGGGTGGCTCAGTCAGTTGAGCATTTGCCTTCAGCTCAGGTCATGAGCCGAGGGCTCCCTGGATCGAGCCCTGTGTCAGGCTCCCTGCTCAGTAGAGAGCCGGCTTCTCCCTCTCGTTGGCTCTCTCTCACTCATTCAATCTCAAATAAACAAATAAAATTAAAAAAAAAAAGATCACTAGGACAGAAGGGTTTGACATATGTAGGGAGTGATGAGTTATCATTGAGTCAGCATCACTGAAACATAAAGGGCGAGGAGGAGAGGTGCAGGATTCAACGAGAAGCACAAGCAGGAAGCAAATCCTACAAGGCCTTGTCAGCTAAGTCAAGGGATTTGGGAAGAGTTTCACAAAGCGGAATCATGATTCTATTAAATGTTTTAAATGGCTATTCATTTTTGCTATTATGTGGCAATAGATTTGAAGGGGAATAAGAGAGATGGGAGATAGTTGGAAGACTGGAAGAAGAATGCATGTGTGTGTGTGTGTGTGTGTGTGTGAGAGAGAGAGAGAGAGAGAGAGAGAGAGAGAGATAGAATGACAAATACACATCAGGTTTTATTAAAACTGAAATACTAATAGCAAAAATAAAATCATTTTACAAACCTAAACTGATAAGCCTAATTGTAGAATTTAATAAAACGTTCAACACTAGAGAATCTGAGCAGTAATTTGGAGGTCAATGGAGTGAGATTTGACCTAAATACAGAACCAAATATTCTAGGAAGAGGATAGAAAGCTTCATTCAACATTTTCCATCAGCTAAACAATGATATTGTTTATATGAACGTAGATAAGAGAAAGAACTCCGAATGAATAGGTAGGTAGGCCTCATAAATGAGTAAGCTTTGATAGTTTACTGCTCATCACAGTGAACAGTTATTCAATCCAGCTCCGTAATGACATTTTTTCCTATTACCAAAGGCATTTATCTAATAACACGACCCTATTAGTAGATCTGTCTAAATTGATATTGAAAGGACAATTAAATCTGGCACTCAGGCCACGACCACTACTCACTGCAGTAGGTTGGAAGGTATTGAACGTCATTTTTAAAAAAGGTATACTGTTAACATTGGGAGCATTAACGCTAATTAGAGTAATGACTTCATTCAGCAATTTCCTTTTTTATGAGGCCATTTGGATCAGGCTCTCTCCTCCACATAAAAGGGCAAATCCTCACTAATTTAGATGATTACCTCATAGGAATGAATACTAAATGAAAACAGTACCACAGGCCCAGCCTATCAGTTTTTCCTCATTACGCCATGTCCCTATTACAGTGGAAACGAGATGAGAACACAGAAAGGTCTTCTTCTTCAGTGATTCACACACAGGTCTCCAGTCTTCTTCCCTGACAACATTTTTATGCTCAGAAAAGAAAGCCTACTTCATGTTTGAAAGTTCAGTTTTAAGAAACAAGTGTTGATAAATCTTTATTTAGATATACTAGGAATCCATTGTCACTAACTGAGGTAGATAACTGCTCATGTAAGTTTTGAGTTTTGTATTAATCAATTAAAGCATTGCTTAGGGGAAAAAAAGGCAACTTAAACCAAATTTTTCCATCAGTCTCTTAGATTTATGTCACGAGCAACAGACAGCCTATGTGTGACTGTTAGTTTCAAGAAACAATTGCTGTGCTTTGGGCTAGAGGCAGCATGCTGAAATTCATGAATTACAACTCTTCCGACAGGAGTCTTTGATGGCTCCAGGGACTGGAAATAGAATATGAAACTTTCACCTAAAGGTCATTGGCTCCAATTTGGCCTAAACTGGTAGTGACTAAAAGTTATTATCGATAGACAGGTGTTCAGCAAGTGCTACAAAATGAGTCGGTGGTTTCAGTGTAATTTCTAAAAGACAGGTTTCTATGTCAGGAACTCATGATTACCTCATGCCCTAAGGTGGATAGTTTTAGACAAGAGTCAGGACACTGACTGCAAGGAGATATTCCACTGCCTTCTAGCCTTTTCAAATGGTGTTTTTAAATGGGAACAGCCAAAAGTTTTTGGGCAAGTAGCAAGAATGTTTGTCACTTGGTAGTTTTGTGCTTGATAGATGTAGAGATATATTTATATCTAATAAAGTCTCTCTAAATATCCTTGTGTATGTATAAAATGTGGCAGGTTTTAATGAGAAATGATAAAAAAGATTTTATTAAGACAATTTAATACTCTTGCCTTTCGAAGTGTGATCTGCAGATCAGCACCATCAGCATCACCTCGTTTATTAGAATAGCAAACTTTCGTGCCCACTCCAGACACATTGAATCAGAATCTGCATTTTAACAAGGCCTTCAGGCTATTCAGAGGCACAATAAAAATCTGAGGAGTACAGTGTGTCTAGAGGGCACATTGTACAACTGCTCACTGAACACAAAGTGTACTCAATGAACATATGTTGACAAAAATAAAGACCTGAATACTGTTTCTGTATGTTAGTTTCAGAACCTAGTATCCTGGGCTGTTTATATTACTTACGTTGTCACTTATAAGACTGGCTGCTTGGGGGATCCCTGGGTGGCTCAGTGGTTTAGCACCTGCCTTTGGCTCAGGGCATGGTCCTGGAGTCCCGGGATCGAGTCCCACATCAGGCTGCCTGCATGTAGCCTGCTTCTTCCTCTGCCTGTGTCTTTACCTGTCTCTCTGTGTCTCTCATGAATAAATAAATAAAATATTAAAAAAAAAAAAAGACTGCCTGCTTACCTACTATGTTGGCAACCCCAGTAGACTTTAAGCTTCTAGAGAGCAGGGGCCCAACCAGACATCCGTTTTGACTCCAATCTAGGTTTTATCAGTTGAGTAATGGAACTTGAAATTATGTGTCTTCATTATCTTACGTTAAATTAAGTCATGCTAAATAGTCCTATTCTCATGCAACACTAATTTAAACAGACTGTGTTTACCTGAGAGATCTGAAGAGCTATCGTGATGCCCTGGATCATTACCCAGCAGTAAATTGCTAAACCACTATTTAATGACATTGATGGCTGAATACATGGTAAGGGTATTTTGTCCACTCCACTAAACTTGTTAGCAGCCACCAAATTAAATACTCAGACCAATTTTTAAAATGGCTTTGTGTGGAACATGTTGCTATTTAATACATTTCATTAAATTTGGTCAACATGAAACTGATTAACTGGGAAATATTAAAATTTGGATTATTATTTTATTTATATGAATGTTTATAGTCACTATTCCCAAAGGAAAAATCTAAAACACATTAACTTTATGAGGCTGATAAATCATTTAGCTTGAAGTTCAGCTGCTCCCTAGGATCTGGGGCTTCTATTCTAAAAATAAACAAAAAAATTTAATGCTGTATTGCACATTTTCCCCAATATACCTTTAATTGACCTTTTCAAGTTATGCAAATAAAAAGTTTATATATTTGGGTGCCCAAGGTTTTCATGAGAGGCTCTCAAGCCAGCTAGATACGTCAGCTGGGCAAGTTCCCTAAATTCTCTGAGCCCATATTTCAACATTTGTTGGTTTATGACCAACTTGATAAAACTACTCTGAGTATTTAATGAAATGGACATTAATAAGTTTTTTGGCTCATACGTACTTCAGGGATGTTTGCTACTCATTTCTGTTACTATTTCTACTATTACTATTTCCATTTCTTTTACTACTATGGCTACTACTACAACTACTACTTATAATACAATATTTGTGTTGAGATCCTTGGGTTTTAAAATAATTGAATACAGAAGATCCACTCCCACACAGTTCACCAGGTAACATCAAAACATAATGCTCCTCATTAAAGAAAACCTTAAAGATATTTAAGTCTACAGGCATAATCATCTTTTTTCTATTAATGCTAAAGTATCTCTATTACATTTAATCTGATCTTGGCGTTTCTCTAAGCATGGAAAATTAAACATTTGATTTTGATGATTAAGATATTGCCAACAACAACAACAACAACAACAAATATTGCCAACAACTGTGGCCCCCTACATCCTTTCTCTTTATAGAAAAGAATGGTCTTTTTATTAGAGCCTCATTTTTCCTTCTACTTAGAAGCAGTATAACCTAGAATGAAGACCACAACTTAGACAAACAAAGGTTAAAATCTGGGCTCTGTCACATAGTAGCTGCGCAACCCTGAGCATGCTATAACATTTATAAAACATACAGAGATAATAATAGTACCCTTCCCATAGACTCATGAGGATATTATATGAGTTGTTGCACATTTTATTTGCATAACATTCCACATGGTGCAATGGTCATGACTAAGTAACTGATAAATGCTATTTTTATTGCCTACACCTAAAGTATTAAAAGGTGAAGAGCAGAGTTTCTGCCCAGTGGTCATACTAATTTAATTGCATGCTCAGTAGAGGACACATATCAATGGCTTGATTTTAGAAACTAGGGAACCAAGACTGCCTCAACCTTTTAGGTTATCTTTTCTCTCATCTCCAGTATTGGGTTCTCTGGAACCCTGACAAATATGATGGCCTTTAACTTGCCCTAGATCATGGTAACTTACTAACTTTCTAACTCCATTCTCTTACTCATTGCTTTTGCCTTCAGAGTCAGAGAGGGTCTTGACCAACCATGTAGTTCAAACTCTCATTCCAGATGTTCCAGTTATGTCTGCTTTTTCTGTGTTCATTCAGCCTCTGTTTTTAACATTTTCAATGTTGGACATTTCACTATATAATTACGTAACCCATTCCATTTCTGGGTAGTTCTTAATTATGAGACATTTATTCCTACTGCTGAACAGAAATCTTTGTTCCCTATTACATAAAGCTAATGATACTGATTTTGGCTTTTGGAACAGAATAGAGTAAGTCTACAGGTTCTTCTGCATGATGCAGCTTTAGATATTTCAAAATTGCTGTCATTATTTTATTCTTAAAATGTAGTGTTAAATAGAATTGAATATGGTGTTGGAGATACGGTTTTATCAGTAATGAAAATGGGACTATTACTTTCTTCTCTGATTTAGATATTATCTAATTATCAAATAAAATTTGAATGACTATGTTGGGTTAGGTAGAAATAATTTATTTTTAATCCAAGTTGTAAGATGAGATTGCCAAAAAGAGTATGATGGTTTTCAAAATTTATGTGCCCCTTTATGATCCATGGACTTTTTTTTAAAGCATCAACTAATTCAAGAAAAAGGTTTCCCCTCTTGTTTTCTGTAAATAATTGCTGATAATTTAAAAAATATTTTATTAGCATCTTGTACTACAAAAGTGGGCTTCCCTTTATAAAGGACCAGTTTAACAGGGTCTCCTGGTAAACAAAAGTTCCTGGACTGTGTGTGAGAGAGAAAAGATGACAGATGAAAGCTAACCTAGAGCTATCAATTAGGTCTTGTTGGTAAGTGCTGGCCTGGAACTGACAGCTATACCTTGGTGTTCTTCTGCCAAACATCAACAATTTCTTAGCACACCAACTTCAGAGAAGGTCTCTCTATGACTGATGATATCAAGAGAAAAAACAGACCACTCTCTGCTGTATCTTTCCTATTGCAGCTTTAGCCTTGCTTCATCTTTTCACCTTCTAGGTAAGAATTACTTAGAAACCCTGTCAGAAAATCATCCCTGCCCTTCAGAGTATTTAATCTATAAAGAACTCTCACTTCCTTGAACCCTCTTAAAAAACATCTCTTGGAAGACCAAATTCTAAGGCTTCCTACTGAGATGTCACACAGTTCCCTGTAGGTGTGAGCTTTCCCTCATTGTGATGAGTCAATGAACCCACATTGGTTCAACGATATGTATGTTCCTGCTGATTTTGGCTGCAAGGTGCTGATATCTTGTTATGGAAGTGACAAGTAAAATGAGAAAGACTACCTAGAATTTTACCAAATGTAAACCTTCCTATAAATTTCTTATGGCCTATGAAACCAGGTATAATAAATCTACACACAATGATACCAATTTGGACACTATATCCTTTAATAAAGGCCCATTTATGCATGTTACCATGAACTGAATGAAAATCATTTTCTGATGGGAATCCTGCTAATGCTTTCTCTAGAGGCTCATTCTTGACATTCCTCAGAACAGAAAGTAGGTGACCTTTTGTTCAGGCACCTGTCTTCTGGCACCTCAGTTTTTATAAGAGAATCAATCCTATCTTCCACTCAGCTGATAAAGCATTTAATGCTCCACTTGACTGGCAATAAGGGCACCAGTACATCAGGTACACGTCAGAAGGATGATCTTGGACTTATGGCTGTTCGATATATTTCAAAAGCACAGCACAGACCTGCATCCAATTCAAAACTAAATGCCTCTCCCCCATTTCCTCTTAAAATCATGTGAATCAGACACTTCTGAGCTAATAATTAAAAAAAAAAAAAAAAAAAAAGGAAGAAAGAAGAAGAGAAAGAAAAACCCACCTCTCCCCACTCCCCAGCCTCCTCCAGCTTCTTGACTAATACCTCTGGGCAGTTCACTTCAGAATGGAGCAGATTCCTGAGTGCACAATGGCAAACTGGCAGACAAGTCCCCTGTCACAGAAAGCACAGGCGACGCTTTCTTTGTAAAAAAAAAAAAAAAAACAAAACCCCCCCCCCCACACACAGGAAAATACAGAGGCTGGAACAAAAGACAGGGTCCCCGCACAGCGAGACGAGGCATCGCGCGCCCGTCTTGCGCGCGCCTCCGCCCGATCGTCGGAGCGGCCTCGGCATCCGCCGGCGACGACCCCGCGTCCTCCCCGGGCGGGCGGGCTCCGGCTCGGGGGGCAGAGGCCGCGCCGCGGGCAGCCTGGGGCGGGCGCCCCGGGGGTCGGGGCCATTTCAAACTTAGCATATTTGGTCTCAATTAGGTGGAAAATGGAGATAAGGCGGGCGCAGCCCGAGGTCTCGGGGCGCCGTGGCAGGCCGGGGAGCGCCGGCTCAGCAGGTCCCGGGCGCCCGGCCGAGCCCCGCAGCCCCGGGGCCGAGCCGCAGCCCCCCGCGCAGCCCCCCGCCCGGACCCCGGCCCCGGCCCCGGCCCCGGCCCGACCCGACCCGCGGCGCCGAACAAAAGCCCCAGCCTGGCGGGCGGCCCCGCGGGGGGCGCGGCAAGTTGGGGCTCGCTCACCTGGAGCCGGGCGCCCGCGAGGCCCGGGGCCCGCTCGTCCCGCCGCACCTGGCCATGCTCCTCGCTCCGGCTCGCCGCGGACCACCTGTGCCGGCGCGCCCCGTCCTCCCGTCGGCGGCCCCGGGCGCGAGCAGAGCAGCCGCGGCCCGGCCTCCGCGCCCCCCGCACGCGCCCCGGGCTCTGCCTCGTCGAGCCGCGCGCAGCCACCGAACCGCCGCGGACGCTTTTGTTTTCCCTCCTCTCGCAGACGAGGCGCGCGGCGCTCGGCCCGCCCGCCGCAGCCCCCACCTGCAGCCTCCGCGCCGCCCGCCCCGCCGGGGGCCTGCCCATCGCCCCGCGCACCCCGCCCGCCGCGGGCGCCGGCCGCTCGCTCCGGGGCTCCCCCGCTCGGGAGGGGGCGGCCCTCGGCGCGGTCAGGTGACCCCCGGCGGGGCGCGGGGCGCGGGGCGCGGGGCGCGGGGGGCGCGGGTAGTACACGCGCGGGCACAGTCACGGCACCACGCGGCGAGGGCGCCCGAGCTCCTGCACGCGAAGGCACTCGGGGCCCCCTGTTCGCCCCGGAGAGAAGCTAACACAGGACCACGAGGTGTAATCAAAGTTCTCGGTGTGGATCCCGAGGCCGCTCACTTTCAGAACCGCCCGACTCAACAGTGGCGGCAGCGCTCCCTCCCGGGGTAACGGGCCCCGGGGCGGCCACGAGGGCGGAGGTTAGGGCGACGGGCCCCCCACCCCCACCCCCACCCCGGCGGAGGGTCTGTCCCGCGGGGGGCCGCCCGGAGGGGGGCCGAGGGGATGTCTCTGCGGAGATGTCAGTGCGAGAGCAGAAATTTCCGTGCAAACCCCAAGAGCTCCAGAAAGCGGCGCGGGGGGGGGGGGGGGGGAGGCGGGGAGAGAGGAGCGCACCAAACCCCCTCCCTCGAAACGCAGGGAACACTTACCTGCCAGGTATGCGCCCCGACTGCCAGGTGGAAGGAAGCAAGCCCAGGACGCAGACGAGGTCGCGGGGGTGGGGGTCGTCTGAGCCCGGCTGATGCACACCAAGTAATCCACGGTGGGGGGTCCGGAGCCCCTCGCCCCATTCCCCGCACTTTCCACCCGAGGCCAGCCCCGGGCTGCGCGCTCCGGCCGCGCGGAGATGGCGGGAGCTCGCCGCGGGGGTTCCCAAGTGCCGCGTCCCGGAGCTCCAGGGCGCGCAGCCCCGACGCCGCGCCTCGCCTTTCTTTGCTGCGCAACGCCGGCGCGAGCCCGAGGTCCCCGCCGGCATCCCCTCTGCAGGCCCGGACAGCGCCCGGGGCAGCTCGGCCCGCGGCCCGGAGCTCGTAGGTGCGCGGGGCCGGGGAGGCGGAGGGAGAAGCGCGGAGCGGCGGGCGGGCGAGCGGGCGAGCGGGCGAGCAGCAGCCTCCTCCGGCCCCGGCAGCCCCGCGCGCGCCCGCGCCGCCTCCGCGCTCTGCCCGCCGCCGGGCCATTCGGCCCTTATATACCAGCCCGCCCGGGGCGTGGCCGGGGCGTGGCCGAGGCGGGTGGGGGCGTGGTCTGGGCGTGGCCTGAGCGGGGCAGCCAGGGAGCCGCACTGCTTCCTGGGAACTGTAGTTCCCTCCACCCCATCCCAGCTAATGCACAACAGCTGTCGGCATGGTTGCCGCTCGCCCTCAACAGCGGTGCCCCCTTGCGCCCTCCCTTCGCAGGGAAGGCTGGGATTCCCGCCTCGCTGTCAACTCCGTTAGATCTAGGCTGGTCCTTGATGCACAAGGTGGGGGACCTCAAGCCCCCTAAACGCCTCCCGCGATGACAAGCCTGGAGTCCGACAAACCGAGCTAGGTTGCAGTCCCAGCCTGCCATGAGCCGCCCGTGTGACCTTCAAGGAAGCGTGTGACCTGCGAGGCTGCAGAAACTGAAGTCTGATCAAGAGCATGGCAGCTCCTCAGATTCTTCATCTGAAGCAAAGGATATTAGAGTTTGCTTCATCTGAAGCAAAGGATATTAGAGTTTGCTTCCATCTGAAGCAAAGGATATTAGAGTTTGCTTCCACCGGACAGAGAGAGCACAAGCAGTATTAACCTCACGTTAGAGACAAAAGCAAAGCTGGGAACAGTTAGACAACTTGCTTAATGTCACAGAGCAAACAACGGAGTCTGGACTCGAACCGAGAGTTCTCTCAGAGACATCTCCACTTTCTCCACAGTTCCAGATGGTCTGTCTATAAATCCCCCTGCAGCAGGACTGAATCCTCTCACTCTTGTGCTAGCTGCACTAGGGTTCATTTCAGGAAGAGCGGGTGCTCTGCACAAGCTGGTATAAGAATGTGGCTGAGGGATGCCTGGGTGGCTCAGGGGTTGAGCATCTGCCTTGGGCTCAGGTTGTGATCCCCGAGTCCCAGGAATGTTGCATTTAAGATGCTACAGAAATGCTTAGGAGGGGCAGTCCAGTGGGCAGCAGTTAGAGATATGGCCCTGGGACATTAGAGGAAAGTGAAGGCTACGGGTAATCGACAGTATTTCAAGCTATGGGGCTGGATGTCAACTCTAACAAGATAAAGATGCCTAAATATAGGTGAGGTTAATGTCAAGGAAAGGTTTCCTGGGGATATGATTTTTAAGTATCAGTTTAAAGACAGATTTTCTAAGATGATGTAAAGCTGTATCATCTTTGCAAGCATTCGATCTAACACTGCAGCCACACATTCACTGAAGGACAAATATAACAGAATACAGTGTAATGAAATACACTGAGCTGAAAGACTGATTTTACCTTATGGAGGTCAGGAGTCATGCTGTCCTCAACATGGTTAACAGCCCAGCAAAGGTGATGGGGACAGGATGAGTTCGGGTGTTCCTGGGTCCAGATCTTAACACTGTTACTAAATAATTATTACCTTAGTTAAGTACCTTAAGCTAAGTTTCAGCATATTCTTTGATAAGTAAGCATACCATGGTTATGGGACAAGAAATAACGTATGGGCTATATGTCTAGCACATCTTATGCATTCATTAAAGGAGAGTTGCCATTATTTATTTTCATTGTTATTTTTGTGACTTTCAGTATTAACCAGGTTAAAGCTACATTTCTAAGGATAGAACAATACTGATTTCTATCATCAAAGTGACATATGTCAGAGAGAGAAACATTTCTGATCTGAGACACTGAAAGATCATCCCATGGCTTTTCTAGGTGATATAATGCAAAAAGTAATGGCAACAGGGCCCCTGGGTGGCTCAGGGGTTGAGCGTCTGCCTTTGGCTCAGGTGATCCCAGCGTCCTGGGGTCGAGCCCCTCATCAGACTCCCTGCATGGAGCCTGCTTCTCCCTCTGCCTGTGTCTCTGCCTCTCTCTGTGTGTCTCTCATGAATAAATAAATAAAATTTTTTTAAAAAGTAACGGTGACACCCTTCTCCCCTGTGAGCCTCCCACCAGAAAATTCCAATGTGCTCCTGGCGAGGGAGTGCGGGGGAAGGGGGGTTTCCACCCTAACGGTGGGATGGAGGGACACTCTTCACGGGAGCTGAGTGGATGTCTTCTTTAAAAAGAAAATTTTTTTTTTTTTTTTGGTCACACAAAACCCAGTTGTGAAAGGAAACGAAAATGCCAGCCCTGTTTGACAGACATCAGATTTATGATCATTTTTTAAAGCCTCAAGTACGTCACAAGAATTGGCCCACCCACTGTACTGCCCCAACTGTAAACAGGGCCCGCTGCCCGGTGCCTGCCTCCCCCCCTATCGGATCTGTGGTCCCCCACCTCTGGACAGCCCTTGTTTCCCTCCCTCGGTCTCTGGTGGGTTAGAGACGCCTGGCTGTATGGAGACGAGGAGTGCCCCGTGGAGCTCTGCGGGCTAAACCCCTAAGACAAACACGGCCCGCTCACGCCTGCCCCGTCTGCAGGCAGCCCGCAGATGCTAATAAACACGGTTGAGGTTTATGGTCTGCCCATCGATTTCTCCATCCATCTCCTACCCGACAAGTCAGGAGATCTTTTATTCCCCCCTGCTCTTAGCGTACGAACTCAGTAAACTGTTGTCAGGCTTGGCGATACGTTTATGAATTTTGGCCTCCAGATGTGGCTGGAAATAAAAGTAAACACAGGGCATGAACAACTGCATTTCAGGTTTGTGCCCTGCGAGGCTGAGTCTGCAGAACCGGGGCCTGGAGAGACTCGTGTGCCCTTTTCAACGAGACACCAGGAGATAGGTAGCTTTCCTAAAGGTAGGGATGCTATTCTGGGCAGGAGGGGGATGCCAAGGTCATCGGGAAATGTGAGGGCAAGGACTGGAATGCAGGGATTTGGCCCCTTATCCAGAGTCACTCACAATCCGGCCCCTGCACCGCTGGCCCGGGGCCGGCGGGGCGGGGGGGGGGGGGGGGGCGGGTGGTCACAGCTGTGTTCTCCAACTCCAAGTAGGACGCAAACCTGGTGGGTGGGGGAAAGGCTTCAGATTGGCAAGAATTCTAAAAATCCCTATCATGCGATCTACTTTGCTGGTATCATTTATCCAGAAAGAAGACACACGGAGGTGTTCAGAAAAGAGGCAAAGGGGTCAAGCGTAAGCGGATAGGTCTGTCTATTCCAACCATGAACCAATAGGTTTTATTTGAGTTTGCGAGTCAAGAATAGTAGTGGGGCTAGGGAGCCTTTAAATCAGAAGGTCAGCTCACCCATCCCTAGTGAGAAGCAGAGAGAAAGTAACACGCACCTCTGAAAAACGCAATGTGTTCTAAGTTGGCATTTCTTCTGCTTTTTCGTTAGAGGAGAAAAAAGGGAGGGGGGGAGACAGAGTGCTAGGCAGAGCATTTGGCTGAAGTGGAATACCGCATGTCTTTTTGGAGTGTATTTGTTTTAGCAAAGTAATAAAACAAAAATTCATAAGGCAAAGGTTTTCTTGGTAACAATTCAGTGGAAATATTTGTGAAGTCGTGACCAACTGCACATACTGAAGATGTTCCCCCTGGAAATGGCTTGGCGAGGTGACAGGCTGGGCATGTGGACTAACGAGGGGGCAGCGGTCACTACAATCCACCTTTGTTCAGTTCCAGGGAAGAGGCTAATAATTCATCTCCAAACATCGAGTAACAGACCAACATCTGCATGAAAACTGGATCCAGTAAGCCAGCGAGAATGGTTGCTCTGGGGGAGGTCATTAGCTCCACGCGTGGCACTTGCGTGGTTTGGGTTGTACCTATCTGGAGTTTATATCTTGTTTTGTTCTTGAAGACGAACCTGAAAAATCTAGTCCTTGGATAAGAAATCACAGAATCATTGAATTACATCCTCAGGAAGATTCACGAAAGGTCAACCATGAATTCTCTGCCTCTGTACTTCGATGTCGGGGGTGGGAGGGGGGCACAATGCATGCAGCAAGCTAGTTGGCTCAGTGTACAGCCCTGAAGTGTGCTCTGACATTCTTTTGGAACTACGTGTTGAGATATAAAGATGGGAGATCTTTAGGTTGTACCTAAGAATCCAGATTTCTGGATAGTTTCGAAAAATGAGAAGATCCGCAGCCCCATACGTGTATTCCTACACGGGAACAGTAGCCACCTGAGAAGCAGCTGGGTGTGTGCCCGCCAGCATACTGTAATCTATACTAGGCCAAAGCACCGGCCTTTTTCACTCACTTGGGTTACCTCTGTGGTCCCTGTAGGCATTTGAATTTATAATCCCTGGTCAAAAAGCATCTCCACTAGACACTTCTCTTGATCTCTTTCATGGCACTGTCAAGGATGGATTTTGATCCACTCAGCCCTCCTACCTACGTAGAAATAACATAGTGTAGTATAAAGGGGATCAAAGATAAGAGAAGATCAATGACTGGCCCTCTTGGATTTCTTGGTGCAAGCCAGTAGAACTTTCAGTGCTATGATACTTCAAGGTCTCTAACCATGAAGTGCTTTGAGCAGGTGTGTCTTTGTGCATTATAGATGCTACTTAACTGCAGCATGAAAGGACCCAAGAAAGCATCCAACAGACACAAGTCACCCCTGTCTCTCTCTCTCCCTGACATTTGCCATGGGTGGATCACAGTATTAATGTGTTTCAAGGGGGCACAATCTCTTCAGGGGGCTACAATACAATAAATGTGTTCGTATAAGGACCCAGGAACCAATGGGAAGGAGCTCCCACTGGCCAAATCTGGGACATTTTGAGCACCAAATAATTAAGTGAAGTAGTGAATTATAAACCACTCAAGAGGGGGATTCCTCGCTGGCTCGGCGGTTTGGCGCCTGCCTTTGGCCCAGGGCATGATCCTGGAGTCCCAGGATCGAGTCCCACATCAGGCTCCCTGCATGGAGCCTGCTTCTCCCTCTGCCTGTGTCTCTGCCTCTCTCTGTGTGTGTCTCTCATGAATAAATAAATAAAATCTTTAAAACAAAATGAAAAAAAAAAACCCACTGCAGAGCTAGGTATTCATGAGTCCATGCCGAGAGTGAACAGACTCATTTGTTTATTATATAAATAAGTAGGGAAGCGGGGTGGACTCTTGCTAATAGTACAGTGCCAAGAACCAAATGATAAATGTTGAGGGAGCATTGGAGGTGGAAAATTATTTGCAACCATCATGGTAAAGACTGGATGAAGCAAGAATCATCACTGGATGCTAATTTTAGGAGGAAATGTAGATGAGGATCTCTGCAGGGCTTTAAAGTATCTCCCCAACAGACTGTTTATTAGTTACAAGGAAGAATAAAAACACAGTAATGATATACACTGGCAAAATCAGGACGACACCTTACATGGGCGGTCAAAATTAACATCACCAGTCCCAGACAGATGGACATTGGGTACCTCTAGACGTGTCACGCTATGAAAGACACCATACTACCTATCCAGTAGTCCCACAACATACAACCTCAGTCTAACCACAAGGAAACTTCATGTACAAAATGAATTTTCCATTAACGAAATGGGGAAGGGGGGGCTGTACTCTTCAAAAATGCCCATCTCATAAAAAACAACGGCTGTGGGAATGTTCCAGAATAAAGGGAGCTGAGGACACATGACACCTCCATGCAGTAACTGACTCTAGACTGCATTCTGCACCAGAGGGAAATGGTTATCTATGATCAGAACAATTGATAAAACCAGGACATGGGTGGAGAGTACACAAAAGTACCACAACAGTATACATTTTTGAAGGTGGTCTCTAAAACATGGCTATGTACGAGGATATCCCTCTCCTTAGGAAACGCACATCCGTGTATTTAGAAGTAAAGGCCCAGGATGTATATAACTTACCATCAGGTGCTTTAGGGGGAAAAAAAATACAGAGAGAGAGAGAGCAAATGATAAAGCAAATAGGGTAAAATGTTAAAAACAGGTGAGTCTGGGTAAAGGGCGTAGGAGTGCCTCATCCTATTTTTAGAATGTTTGAATTTTTTTCCACAAAGTTTAGAATTATGTTAAGCACGTGCATGGGTATGCGTATAAAAACAAGACAGCATGCAAGCATACTTTAAGCTCAAATCTGTGGGACAAGCCACGCAGAGCAGAGGAGTGAACACCAACTGGCAAAGTCGGGAAGGTTTAATGTGGTTCTTACAGACAGGTAGCTCTCGGAGTTCAAAAGGTGGGGCTTTCCAGAAAAAGGTTAACAGGAGGCGCCAAGATCTAGTGACTGGAACCTAAGTGTCTGCCTGGGGTGGGAAGGAATATTTCCCAAAATGGGCTCTAATGCTGGAAAGACTGTGAGCCAATGGAAGACCAAATGGCAGCTTAAGGAGCTCACCTTCAGGATCAAGAGTAGGGTGGGGGCAGGGGGTGGCATATGCAAAAAGGTGCATAACCTACTGGTGAGCAGGACAGACTGGAGAGACGGGCACCAGGAAAACCAGGTGGGGGCCACTGTCAAAGTCAAAGAGGTTGGTGGTCACCTCATGGCCATAAAATTAAGGTCAGCGTCCCACAAGATGAAGGCACAGGACGCATTGTTAAAAGATTGACAACATCAGGCCTCACACAAACAGGCTGTGTTTTTCGAATACTTAGTAGATAAGATATTGACTCATTACTTGGCCAACAAGAGTCTGAAAATACCTAATAGTAATGCGGGTCTTCACAGTGGAGAGGGTGAGGAGCTCTGGGGATAAGGTGTCAAGCTCCCATCCAGGGCGGGTCCTCGGAGGATGGGGCAGGGTGGTGGTGGGGGGGGTCAGGGGGAAAGAGGAAGGGTGGATCAAAAGGGCTGTACAAGTTTGGGGAACAATAACCCTGCGCTTAATTATAACACATTTGTTAAAGACGGCAGCGTGGAACGCACTCCCAGGAAGTGCAGAGAGGAACAAGCCATAATAAACCCTTGTTTTTACAGAGCCAACGTCGCAGGTATATATTAAAACGGTAGTGACCAGCGGAATGCCAGCCAAAAGGCAAAAAAGATAATAAAACTTAATGTGGAGGTCCAGACAAATTATTTTACCCCAACGAGAAAGAAACCCAAGGCAGAGGCCAGCCTGGGGGCAAGGACACCTCGGACATCAAAAGTAACGCACTTGAGGAGGTAGGTATAAAAAGAGATAAAAAGAGATACACAGAGTGGACATTTGAAGAAAAATCCAGGCTACAGATGCAAGTTTCAGAGCTGGTGGTTTTTTTTTTTTTTTTTTTTTTTTTTTGAGGGGTGTGACCACAACCCTGGCAGCGGATTGGACTCTAGAATAGAAACCTGGGGCTGACGCTCAACCCCTGAGAGCAGAGGAGGGATGGGGGGAACCTGTGGGTGGTCAGCGTGGAACAGGCCAGAGCGCACACAGGAAGAACTGAGAAAAAGGCCACTGGGTCTGAAGTGGTTTGGAGGGGATCACCCAAAGAGTGGGAAAAGCCGGAGTGGGATTTCCAAGAGGAAGGGATGGGTGAGGTGTTGCAATCGCATATGGGCCTCCCAGACATCTTTACCTCTCTGCATACCACGGGGGAGAAAAGGGGCACCTGGGTGGCTCAGGGGTTGAGCGTCTGTCTGCCTTTGGCTCAGGGCATGATCCCAGGGTCCCAGGATGGAGTCCCGCATAGGGCTCCCCGCAGGGAGCCTGCTCCTCCCTCTGCCTATGTCTCTGCCTCTCTGTGTCTCTCATGAATAAATAAAATATTAGAAAAAAAGAAAAAGGAGAGGGAAGAAGTAAGTGGCTATGTCCAAGAACACCTTTCAGCCTAGAAAGGGGACATGGTGGCGGAGCTGGTGGGAGGCAGAATGAATGGGCTGGAAAGGGTCAAGGTGAGGAGGTGGCCTGGACACACCTGAGAAGCAGTGCTTCTGAGCTCTCTCGTCCGTATTTGCAATCTGGGGGAGGAAGGGGTTAAGCAGGACAAGGGGAAAGGAGCAGAGAAGTGGGGAGGGGAGAGAGAGGCAGGAAGAGCCTGTGTATAGTGGAGAGGACATGAGGAGACCAGGCGATGGGCCCTGCCTGATAGGGGTATTTTTTTTTAAATCCCATTGGGAGTCCCCTCCCTTGTCTTCCTCCCATTCTACCTGTGTATCATTTACCCCGTTTAGTTAGAAACCATGGCAACAGGAAGCATGAAGAAATGACTGAAATGCTAGGAGGACATCGTGCCTCGTGGGGCCATACTTCTGTTTTCTGGGGGAACTGTATCCTTTTAGCAACAAAGAGTGAGATGTCAAGCAGGCTGCTGCTGACTGTCCCACAGCGGATCTGACCTTTACGGGACAGACAAGCCGATCGCAGCAGGTGGACCAGGCACAGCCAAAGCCCAGGTTCCCAGTAACAGCCCAGCTCTGGGGACTCTGAGGCTAGGAGACTCCTTTCCTGGCTCACTCTCGGGCTCCCAGGGTCACCGCAGCCCTGCTCTCATGCACGGTCCTCCTTCGCATCCTACAAGTCATGAGCGATCCACTTCATCAAAGGATGTAGGAGAAACCTGGTTGAGAGTCTGCTGCTGCTCTGGGGTCTTAGTGAGTAGCTCCCTGCTCTGCATCCTTATCCCCACCTCTACTCAGTGCTTCGAGGCCCCAAAATCACAGAACAAGGTGCTACAGATTGAATATTGTACCCCCCCCAATATTCGTATGCTGAAACCCGAAGCCCCAGTGTCATGGGATTTGAGGACGGGGTGCAGGCCCCATGATGGCATTGGAGCCCTTATGAGAGGAGACGTGAAAGAGCTTGCTTTCTTCACCCCGAACCCCCCTCATGATGGGAGAATGAAGCAGCCACCTATAAGCCATGAAGAGAGCCTTCACCAAGAACCTGACGACGCCGGTGCCCTGATCTTGGACTGCCCAGCCTCTGGAACCCTGAGAAATGAGTGTCGTTTAAGCCGCCAGTCTATGGAGGTTTTGTCATAGCAGCTGGAGCTGACCATGACAAAAAGTAAAGGTTTTAAGACGAACACAGAACTGTGAGCCGAGGGCTGGGGGGGTATCCACTCTTCCGCCCACACGATGTGACGCAGCCCATCATGTCGGAAGCCTGATGCCAGCCACACGAGAGCGTCTGTGCCACAAAAAGTACACTCAGCCCGAAGCTGGTGGCATGTCCAACATAAACAAGGTCGATCCCACCCTCCAGCTCTGACTCCATATACATTTTCTGGATTTATTTTGCCCTGTGCAGGGGACCCTGGCACCTCCGAGTGGATCATCTCCCCAGGAGACCCGGAAATCCCTGGTGATCCATGGGCAGGATTAAATACTTCTTTTTTTTTTTTTTTAAGATTTTACTTATTTCTTCATGAAAGACAGAGAGAGAGGCAGAGACACAGGCAGAGGGAGAAGCATGCCCCATGCAGGGAGCCCGATGTGGGACTCGATCCCAGGACCCCAGGATCATGCCCTGAGTCAAAAGCGGATGGATGCTCAACCACTGAGCCACCCAGGTGCCCTTAAATACCTCCTGAATACTCTAGATTTTTACTTTTTTTTTTTTTTCTAGCCCTTAGGAAATAATATGAAATGGTTGCCCTTGCCCTGTAGCCTGCCTCTCAAGCTGGCCTTACTGCCTCTCCCTGACACCTCACCTTGGCTCCCCTCCTGGCCAGGTCCAGGAGTGTCTGGGATGAGCGCAAAGGAAATACCCCAGCGCCCACAGGCACCCAGAGGCTGCGTGCACCATGGTGGTCCCTGTCGGAGCGGTCACGGCCCGCGGCCAGACACCCTCGGTCCTTACGGCTCGGGCCCCGCCGACCACAGCCGTCTTCAAACACAGGCTTTGAAAAGAAGCATTGCTTCGGCTCCACCCCTACCACCATCCTGGGAGACAGGGTCCGCAAGGAAAATATTTTCTTAAAGTAACTCCCTGGTTTTGGAGGGGGTTTACCTGCCATAGGGGAGTTATTTTATTATTATTATTATTATTATTATTATTATTATTATTATTAAAGAAAAACATTTAGCTGCCCCTGTAAGAGCAGCTTACTGAGAGTCGGGAAAAGAAATCTCTCTCTCTCTCTCTCTCTCTCTCTCTCTCTCCAGACCCGCCTGAATTTGAGGTTTGGCTCCAACATGAGGACAGGGCCCGGCCAAGAGAGAGGTGTGGCTCGCTGAAGGACATGTCCAGGAGGCCAGCAACCGTGAACTTGAATCCCAGCTCTAACCTCGCCTAACTCCCAGCCCGGACAGCCGGTGACTCACTTCATCTCTCCTGCCCTGGTGGCAGCATCCAGTAAAAACGTGGGGCTCCTGACCTCACTGGGCAACAGGGAGATTAGCTCATGTTTATAAAGCGCTTTGAAGATGAAAAAGCCCGTGCCTAAAGGGGGCTATTATTATTATAACTACCTGTGGAAAAAAGAATGGGAATCTAGGTCTAATGATCAGCTCCTAGTACCCATGGAGCCAGAAATGCAGGGAGCAGATCCTTGTGGGCAAGTACTCTGGGCAGCTTATACTCAGGTCTGGGGCACCGAGGCAGCAGTTCCCAAAGTCTGGGATGGGGAACACCATGGGGGGTGTCGGGCAGACAGCACAACCCAGCACCCGACTGCAGAGGAAGGAAGCAACTCCCTTTACTTTCTCTTTGAATCCTGCTGCTGGCACTTAAGGAGACAGGGTCAGTTCCAGGCAGCCAGGTCTGTGACATCTCTCCACGTGCTCACGTCCCTTCATCCTAAAGAGAAAGATAACCTCAAGGCCAGACGCGTGGTGGACAAGGCCACCCCCCTGGAATTTATACACCGGGTTTTGATTTCACGGTGCTCGTTATTTTTATATTTACTCCGTACAGGAAGTCGTCGTGGGTTCACTACATTTCATCTTAAAATAGTGTTTCTTTAACCCAGAGTTTGTCAACCTCGGCCACTGGCAACGTCGGGCTGGATAATTCTTTGCCGTGGGGGCTGCTGTGCACATCACAGGACGCTTACCTGCACTCCTGGCCTCGTCTACCCACTAGACGCCAGTAGCATCGCTCTGCCCCAGTGCGGGCGACCAAAACTATCCCCAGACATTATCCAATGTGCCCCCGCCGCCCACTCCACCCCATTGAGAATCACAGTTTTTAGTTCGATTCACTGAAAAAAATAAAAGAATAAAACAAACCCAACAGATTTAATTAGTCAAAGACTGAGCTAACGTTGCCACAGTGTAGGAAACCCTGTCACAGAGAAGCAGCTGACTGATGGGCAGGAGTTTCAACCGCTTCTGGAAGTCACAAACAGGAATGTTTAGAAACCATCTTCATTCCAGGACTTTCCGAGGGGTCATGTCCCGGTTATCAGATCTCCAGAACTCAGTGGACACCTGCCTGTCGTGACTGGCCTAACTGCCTAGAAGCCAGAGAAAGGACAGGATCGGGGCAGTCATTGGGAAACATGGGTGGAGCCCATCCAGGAGGCTCGGAGGCCCCAGAAGGGCCTTAGGAGATCCCCTCGTGCTTTCTTTCAATGGAGAAGCTGCAACCTGGGACGAAAGGCTCTGCGAGGTGTCCCAGGACAGATTCAGTGAGTAATGACACAGGCCTAGGTGCAAGGCGTCCTGCACTGTTCACTCTCCCCAGCACCGCACCGTGCACGGCGATACGCAGGGCGAAAGAAAACATCACCGCCCTCATACTCACGATATGAGGCAAAGGGCTTATAAATAAATGGGCTGCTTTCAATGTTGAAAAAGATCAGCAGCAGTGAAGCTTATATAAATAAAATAATTAAAAACCCTGCCCAGGCGGCCACCCAACAGGCACGAGGAAAGCTGCTGGCCTCACCACCCATGGCCCCGGCACCCACTGGGTTCCCTGGCGTGGCCATCTCCTGGCTTTCCCCGGGACGTTTTCCTTCCATGTCTCTCTCTCCTCTGTGGCATTTGCATTCCTCACCTCCTTCTCCCGAGATCACAAGAAGTTAAATGGCCAAACTTCCTGGTTCATGCAAAGTTAAGGCTGTCAGTTGCACAGAGAGCAGGAAAAAAAAAAAAAAAACAATCTAATGGCGAAAATCTGGTCTCAGCTCTCCCGAAATACTTCTCTGTCTCAGAGGTTGTCAGCACCAGGCACCGAAAACAAAGTCACAGCTCACAAAAGGAGCTTCTGTGAACCATCGGCGGAAAGGACCCGAGGGAAACGTGGACAGCAGGCTCTCCCAGCACGTGAGCCTGGTCTCGCCGGGCTTCACCTGCAGCCTACTGGAAGGAGCCCCTTGGGGACTATGCTCTGTGCATTCCCGAGGCCAGCCTGGAGAAGCAGCTTTTCTTCTTCCCGTTGTTCAGGGGAGGAACCCGAAGGCCACGCATCCACATTATCTACTTGGTGATTCAGAGAACCAAATCAATGGAGGCCAGTGACAGATATTAATGTGGCAACTTGCAATGGTCATACTGTCAATGGGCTAGCCTATCGATCCATAAATCAATATTCATGCAGCCTGAGAGCCAGGAGCCAGCGCTCCAAGGACCAGCTGGACACACAGGCCTGGTCTGATCCCTGAGACGCTTGCATCGCAGCATCCACTTACTGGGGTGCCACAGGGCGATGTGGGATCTGTTGCCAAAGGAACGGCACGGTCACTAAATGCAGTGAAGTCAAGAGGAGAGTCTCTGGGGACCGAGGAAGAACTGGGTCTGGAATGGTAAGCAAAGCACAGACCTGCAGAGAGGACCGAGGCCAAGCATTGCTGGCAGGAGGACGGGTGTCGGCAAAGGCCACTAGGTAAGAACACGTAATTCTGGGCCTTTGTCCGTGTTTTCTGCAACCGCGCCATGAAGCTGCTCAGCTTGACGCCATCAGCTGCATCCAGAAAGCTCTCTGTGGTCTCTTAAGCACGATACATCCTCTCCAAGAAGAAAAGAAAAAAAAAATGGTACCTGAACTCGTTTCTCTTCAGCTTTAGAATGTAAATGATTTAAATGATTTTTTTTTTAAGCGCTGCATTTCTACTTTGCTTAGAAGAGGGTAAGAGGAAATGTCATATCTTCATTCAAAAAGCACCTCTTGTGCCCCCACTAAGTGCCAGTGCTTTGCAAGGCCCTGGGGATAGAAAGAATGGATCCCACTCTCAGGAAGCTTTCGGTCCGGATTGGGAGGGAGATGTGGAGGGAAGGTGAGAAATAAAGAGATTTTTAAAGCCTGTACCATGGATAAGTCATAGGTCTGAGGTTAAGAAGATCACTGTCTCCCACCCCCAACATGCATTAGCCCTTCCTGGCTCTCCCAAGTGTTTGCACGCACACGGTCCCTTTTGATAATGTCCACAAATCCCTCCGAATGAACCAGCGGTTTATTATCTCCCCAGATAAAGCCCAAAGAAGCCACATTTGCCCCCAAGAGAATCAACAGCCCTGGTGGCAGGACGTATGGCAGGATGAGGCAGGTTTTATAACATGATTAAAATCTCCTGTCCACAGTTTTATGTTCCCTTGTTCATCCTAATAGAAAAAAAAAGAAAGAAAGAAAAGCATCTCCATCCCTGGAATCTCATGCAGGTAAACCCAGTGACATGGGAAGGGGGCTTATTGAAGAGCTGGGTCTTGTGCCGAAGAGTTGGGGACAGCTTAGGCGCCCATCACCTAAGAGTAGACACACAGAGTGGTGCCTGCACCTTGCACTTTGCCCCTGCCTAGATCAGGAGTTGGCAAACTGTCAAAGGCCAGACGCCCGCCAGGCCATCTCTGCCACAACTACTTAACCCTGCTGCAGCGGAGGAAGCAGCCACAGATAATACATAAACACATGAGAGTGGCTGAGTCCCAATAAAACCCTATTTACAAAAACAAGTGGCTGTGAGTTTTGGCCTGAGGGCCATCATCTGCTGACCACTGGCCTAGAACATTCTCCGCCCCCCAGATACCTGCCTGGTCTCTGTTCAAAGGTTATCTCCTAAGGCTTTCCTGGCCACACTCGCCAATACCCACCATCGCTCTATCCCTTTATCCCTCTCTTACTTTTTTTCATAACATTTATCACTTCTGGGTCCATTGGCTGATCTGTTAGTAATCCTGTTTTCCCTCCAATGATGCCAAGATTTTTTTCTTTTCTTTTTTTTTTTTTTTTTTTTTTTTTGTGCCTGGCGCCTGGCACATAGTAGGCGCTCAGTGACTATCTGTTGGATGAATGAAAGAGCAGCTGCCCCATCCGTCAGCCCAGGTCACCCAACACTGCATGTGTCTCATACTTTAGGATCGGGGACGACTCAGAGGTCAGCCAGGTTACCAGACCACCTCCCTGCCCCGAGGGAGGCTGCATGCTAAACCACCTTGCACAGATCTCTGTTTTTTTTTTTTTTTTCCGCTCTTTCAAGAATTTCCAGAGAAACCAGACAGTGAAATGCTGGTTGGTAGCAATCCCAGGTCACTGCTCTGTGCCACCGCTGAGAAGATCCCGTAAGCCAACAGCATTTTCTCTTAGAACCTGCCAAACCCTTCAGAACATTCCACAGAGGGCTCTAAGAGCGAGCAGGGCAAAGAAAGCAATTTGGGATGGCTCATCCTTGCAGCCACCAGAAGCCAGCCTCACGGCTCTTCCGGAGACAGAGCAAATACATTTGTTTCAGCCGAGAATAAAATCCACCTCTCTTCACCCACCTACCGTGGGTCCTCACTTCCTAAACCCCAAACCGGTTTCTCGGTGCTGACATAGTGAAACCTGCCTTCCTAAAACCTCGAGGCTTCTCAGGAAGCCAAAACCTCCACCATCGCACAGCCTGGAAGACTCTGCAGAGCAGATTATAATCCCCGGCCTCCCTCCCCGCCTTGTGACTCATGGCCCAGCTAATCTCCACTGACAGATTATGGATCTACTGTTCTGTTTCTCCCAAGGGCAGAGGGAGACCAGACAGGCCTGCGGTGGCAGGAGGAAAACTATCCCACCTAATCCACGGACGAACCCAGATGAAGCTTTCGCCTGCAGTGTAGTCTGATGGAACTTCAGCCCATGGCGCTTCCCCGGGCACCGGGCCCCCTCGTTTTCCTACCTCCCTGTCCCCTGGACGTGACCTGGGGGAGCCTCGGGCAGCCTCCAGGTCCCTCCCTGCTGGGTCTCAGGGGAAGAGTCTGCGGTCATACTTTCTGTCCAACCGGTTCGGTCCCTTATTTTTGTTTTAAGGAGGATTATCGCCATGGTAATGTCCAGGTGACAATGACAGCGACAGGAGGGGGGAAGAAACCCACCTGTTCAACTCTAATCGCACCGAGTGTCAGGAAGCAACCAGCCTCAGGAAATGACAAAACTGACCGGTGTTTCGTACCTGTCACAAGACAGAATGAACTAGGGAACAGCTGAGCGGGGGCCGACAGGCAGCCCTCCACGAAGGAAGCGCTGTCCCGTCCGGCATCCCCAGAGGCTCTGCAAATCACCTCGTCGCCAGGTTTGCCTGACGCACGGTGTCATGTGCAGGAAGGAAAGAGAAAGCAAAGTCTATGATTAGAGGAAAGGGAAAGTGGTTTTCAAATATGATTCAGATAACAACGCTCCAGGATGCAAGGAGAGCCACGGCCCGTGGGCCGCAGGTGCACACAGCGCCGGTCGCGTCTATATTTGCTGTGCCCATGGCGTGGCCATTCTATCTGCACCCCTACCGGCAGTGGGTGGGGCGAACAAACCCCAACCCGGTTCCTGGGTATTAGCTTTGCATCCACAAACGTCCTCTCTGCTTCTGAAGAACTGGGAAGCCACTCAAGCGACACCCACTCACCAAGAACACCAGGAAGTTAGGAATTCACTAGAACCTGTCACTGTCTGTGCTAGGATGCACCCCCATAGGTACCCGCAGGGGCCAGCACACAGAGTCGTGAAATAATGAGCCCATAAATATGGACTGGAAACTGCTGCTTATTATTTTTAAGGGAATTTTGTTTTGTTTCCAGTAAGAATCCTATGCTAGGGTGTGCTGCAGACCAGCTACACGGCATGCAGTATGGGGACCGGTGGGCTTCCCCGGGCAAATCACATCCCCGATTCACACGCCACGCCAGCGACCGTCATCGGAACCCCATCTCAACGCCCTCTGGTTTTTCATTTATTTGTTAAGAAGGCATACACTAGACTTGTCCTCTTCATGGCTCTGTTATCTATGAGACCCTCTATTTTAAAGGTTTTTATGTTTTTGCTACCCAAGAAGGCAGGAATAAGCCAAGGGCTTTTCAGTAGAGCATCGTAGGTGAGGAGAATGAAGGTTCTGCAAAAATATAAAAGAATGGGAGCACCTGGGTGGCTCAGGTGGTTAAGCACCTGCCTTTGGCTCGGGTCATGATCCTGGGGTCCTGGGATCGGGTCCCCCATCGGGATCCCCACTCAGCGGGCAGTCTGCTTCTCCCTCTCCTCCCTGCCTGTGCTCTCTCTCTCTCTACCTCTGTCTGTCTCTCAAATAAATAAATAAAATCTTTAAAAAATATAAAAGAATGGTTTTATATATAAGCAAGGATGGGTCACAGTGCAAAGGGACAGGCTATATATATGGCATCGCATAGTTTGGTTTGCTCCGGGTGCGTATCAGGTTCGCAAGACAAAGTACAGTGGTGTGAGGCTGCTGTGAGCTCTATTCCTTCTCTATCAACCATCAGCGCAGTAAGGAGGCCTGATGAGCCAATTCCTATGGAAAAAATTGCGGAGCTCTCAGGCTGGGAGAAAATAAGCAGCCTGCACAGGGCTGGCCTTGCCTTTCTGAAATCAATTAAAGGTGGCCAATCCCTCTAACCACACGAGTGGAGTGTGCATGCCAAATGAGGAGACATCATGGTCGAACAGGGAATGTTTCGTGCAAATCATGGGTCTCGAGCATGGTTTGGGGGAGGGAAAGTCTAGGAGAAAAATGCTGGGATGGCTACAGGCGGGCGGGCTATCCATCAGAGCCACCTCCCCCGTGATTGCGCAGATGAGGGTTCTCACCACCCTCGACGGCCACAGAGTTGAAAGCTAATAACGAGGTCCCAGAACGGACAAGACTTGTCCTTTAAAACACGCACACACACGCACACACACATACACAAGGCAGTGCAGAGCCCCATCTCTTTGGCCTGGGAGTCTTCAGGCTGAGGATCTGGGTGTTACTCATGGGAACAAGTTCTCTGAGGCCACACGTGGCTGAAACTGCCCTCCCAGTGACGACATCACGTCTCCCAGACACTGGCTCCCTTGGGAATAGGCGAGCAGAGAGCCACCGCTGGGGTGATTCATAAGCTGAGCTCTCAGCCCGCTCACCCGCTCATGGATCTGCAGCTTCCATTACTCAGCTTCCCCTGGAGCCCATCCCCGTGGCCGGGGTCACGGCTGCCAGGGGCTGCTCCTGCCCAACCATGGTGGGAAGGTTTTAAGCTTTAAAATGGGAAAGAATTGGGACACCTGTTACAACATGGGCCAACCTGGGGGACGTGATGCTCAGTGACGTAAGGCAGACACGGGAAGGACAAATGCTCGGTCCCCGCACTTCCGCAAGGTCCCTATCGATGGAGACACCAGAATGGTGGCCGCTGGGGTGTGAGACAGGGGGACAGGGAGTTGGTGTTGGGAGGGCAGAGAGTCTCGGTCGGGGTCGGGGCTGCTCACCAAGCTCTGGAGACAGATGGATGGTGGCAGGACGGAGAGGCAGCGTGAGCGCCGTTAATCACACCCATAAGAAATGGTTACCCTGGTAAAATCTGCCACCATAACAAACAAAAGGTGAAAAATGTTTAAATTAGCTAAGGGAGGGGGACGCCTGGGTGGCTCAGTGGTTGAGTGTCTGCCTTCGGCCCAGGGCGTGATCCCGGGGTCCCGGGATCGAGTCCTGCATCGGGCTCCTTGCAGGGATCCTGCTTCTCCCTCTGCCTCTGTCTCTGCCTCTCTCATGAATAAATACATAAAATCTTTAAAAAAAAAATGAGCTAAGACAGGAAGGTAGGACAGCCGAAACAGTCATGGTCCCGGGAGCTCCTGAGGCCTTCACCCACACGCTGAAGGTTGGGCCCCCGAAGGCCAGGCTCTCGGAGACCCTCCCTTCCACACCCAAGAAGCGCCGCAGAACCTTCCTCCGCAAAGTCAGCGAAATCAAGCGCTTCCCGCCAACCCGAAGGCCACGGGAGAAGGCGGCAAGGGGCTGCGGCAGTGTCCAAGGAGGCGTCCAGCAGGCACTCAGCACCTGCAGAAGTTGGGAGGGAGGCAGGGCGTGTGCTGGCGAATGACGGGCCACGCGCCGACGGTGAGGGTAATGGGACAGGACGGTCCCTCGGTGGCTCCAGCCGGGCGCGGGCTGACACGGGGGATCTCGGGCCGGCGGAGACGCTCCGTCCTGCCCCGTCCCTCTCAGGCTTCCCGGCCAGCCCAAGGAAAGCACAGACCACTCTAAAGTGGGACAAGGTCACCCTGCAGGACATGCAAGGGGGTGGAGACCACACCACCAGCTCCCGTAAGGGCCATTTCCCAAACGACGGTGGGGCCTGGCGAGGCGGTGGGCCAGGAGGGTTGGGGGGGGGGGGAAGCTCACAGACCCCAGGGGGAGACTGAAGGTCTGACTCATCTCTACGGACCCAGAACGTTATCATCCGTCCCAACGCAGCCACTTCTGTCTCAACCAACTGCAAAAAAAAAACACCTGGTTTCGAGATTTCTATGTGAAAACCTGTACCAACAAACCAAATGCGGGAGGAGGCGATGATTCACATCACAAACAGAATGCTTAGACAGAAACCAGCCTTTTCAGCATTCCTGCGCTTGGATGCTTCCTCCAGGCCTTTCGCATGTCACGTGACCGACCACGATTGGTTCCGTACAGACCTTTCTCCAGGTGCAAACCTAGTCCGCAAAGCACGTGATTCTGAACAGGGCGTCTCTAGCCAACGACACGGATCAAAGTGAGCACATTCGTCCAGGACCTTTGTCTTGCTCGTGGAAAGTGAGCTGGGAGCATGTGCCACATGAAGAACGGGGGCTACCTGGCCGCGGAGGACCCCGACCAGCTCCGTGGGGACGGTGGACATTGCCTAAGACGACAACATCCAGAAACAGGAGGAGCAGTGGTCTGCGTGGGCCCGACTAACAGAAGCAGCGGGAAGCTGCCTATCGCGGGGCCTCTTCTTCCAAGCTCCCCGGGAACTCGCAAACCCAGGGGTAGAGCCTGCAGATCTAAGTCGTCCCCAAAACCCACAACTGCCCAACCTTTATCATCCAAACACAGCCATTCCTGTCCTAACCAAGCACAAAGGATACCTGATTGCCAAGACTCAGATTTCAAAAGATGTACCTACAAACCAAATAAGTGCACGTGAGGGCCCCAGCCCGGTGGAGGTAGGCCTGGAAGGCTTCCTGGAAGAGAGAAAAGATGGTTTTATGGCTGGGTAAGCTTCAGCAGGGGGGAAAGTCTCAATGCAGGGTTTTGCTGGCCAAGAAATCAGTCAACACCCTGATCCTTAAAGTGTCCATCTGTACTGGAATGGCCTGGGGAGCCTGTCAAAAATGCAGACCCCCAGCCCCCACACATACCCAAACAGAGCCTCTAAGGCAGGGGAGGGCAGGATGGCTGCTGAGTGCTCATGAAGAGTACTCCTTCTTCTCAAGTTCCCCAGGCAATCCGTTCTCGTGCAAACCACAACTTGGGGAGACTGGGGGAGCGGCCCAGCGAACAGTCTGGACCGGGCCCACGTCCAGCTAGGGGACAGCAGAGGCTCCTGAGAAGGGAGGGCCCACAAGGAGTCACTGAGGAGAGGGACAAGGCAGGTGTAGACAGAAGAAGCTGTTCCAGAAGTAGAGGCAACATCCCCAGCCCGTCTCCCACCAAGACTTCCTGTTATGCTCCTCGCCGAGCTGCCGGGTTACGGAAACCGTCTGGGCCCGTGTGTGCGCACCGGGGATGGTGGGGGGGGGGGGGGGACGGGGAAGGAGAGGATGAGTATCCTCCAGAGCTCAGGAGGTCTAATAGGAAGGCGGGAAGGGCTTCAAAGAGGAGGAGAAACATCCACGCTAGGCGACCAGACCCCCAACAACACCCCCAAAACTCTCTCTGGACAACTGAAGTCTGTTGTGTGGAGACTCAAGTAACTCAAAACTTCCTGATCCCGAACAAACATCACCTCCACTCGCTCTGGGCAGCCGCCCCCAGCAGGAGGGGACGGCCCTAACTCGAGCATACGTAGGCTGTTGACGACACTGAGGCTAACGTGGTCTCTGCTGGAGGCGCAGAAGGGCCTCTGCCGTGGGCTTCCTCACTGAACGCAGGTCTTCCTTCTCTCATGCAAGGACACTCGGGCCTCCATCCACATCAGCCACTTCCAAAACCCCTTCGGGCTGGCTCTCCGCAGCCCTCTTGGGTGAAAGAAGCCCCCTAAAGAAAAGGGGGATCACTCCCTGGCCCTTGGGGCTGGGCAATCCCCAAAATCCAGTCCGAGGTAAGAGTAGAACCCATTGTTCCTTCAAACCTGCCAAGATAACCAGGAAACACGGCCTCTGCTGGGTCTGCACACTTAGCAGCCCGGCACACCTGCTACTCAGGCCGGCGTGAGTCACCCACACAGGCATTGCACGCCGGACTTGTCAGCAGCGGATTCGGTGCTTGGCGGCTCGCTCTCACGCACACCGGATGTCATCCATCCACCTACCCCTTGGAAGACGTGTCCGGACAGATCAGGCTATAACCCAATTTTTACTCAACGACTCACTCCCAGTGGAGGTGTCGGGGGAAGGAAGGAGGGGTACACAGAGAAGTTTCCTGCCATTCCCGGCGGGGGCTCCCCTTTCCTCTGGGCCCCGTCGGGTCTCAGCGGCTCCGCTGGCCATAAATAGGGAGGGACGAGGGGCAAGTCAACCTGGGCAAGAAAGTGGAAGAAGTCTCGACTCAAAAACCTTCTCCGGAATAAAGACGCTCTGCTGAGCTGAATAAGGCCTAGTGTTCTCCTGTACAGCGCAGCGTCCACAGTTAACAATACTGCATTGTACACTTAAACATTTGCTAAGAGGGAAGATCTTCTGGTAAGTGCTCTTATCAACAAAATAATAATGATAATAAAGAGGGTGGGAGGGAACTTTTGGAGGCCACGCAGGTTTATGGCCTAGGCTGTGGTCAGGGTCTCACGGTGTACACTCATTACCGAGCTCATCAAGTTGTATACGTTAAATTCGCACAGCTTTGTGTATGTCAATCACACCTCAATAAAATGGTTTAGGAAAAAAAAACAAAGAGGAAGAAGAGCATCTCCTGAATCCCTCTCAACTCCCGCTTTTTTTTGTTACGTCAGAATTTTCTGCAATGCAAGATTCTGAATCGGCTCCTGAGCCCAGTAAAGGACATCAGCGGGACCTTAGGAGAAATCGGAATAAGGCCCAAAGAGGAGTTCAAAGTAGTCTGTGAATGTTAATCCCCTGGCTCTGACCACCTCGCTGTGGGTATGAAAAATGTTAACATTCAGGGAAGCTGGGTAAAGAGTATAGGGGAACTCCGTGTACTATTTTTGTGACTTTCCTGTAAATCTAGATCTCTATCAAAATCAAAAGTGAATTCTTTAAAAAAAAAAAAAAAAAGGACAGCAGTTTTAATCCAGCCGCCTACTAAATCTTCACCTGTGGCCTTGCTAAAATAATTTACAAGGTAGTCGTGGACGCAAAGCATAAGTTACTCTCATGCCAATGCTGGCCTCAGGAAAACCGAAATGAACGAAACACTGCATTTACTCAGCAAGTGTCTTCCCAGCGCCCACTGTCTTCTGGCTCCCAGGTGCCAGAAGGTGTGTGACGGATTAAGTGGGGATCTCTTCCTCCAAGCCCAGCTCCGAAATGTCCACCCAGAGGGGCATTTCTCCAGCTTCAGACATGACTCTGACTTAAAGCAAAGACAGTGATTTCTGGTAATTTTCCAAAGGAAATAATCCAAAGGGTGGACAAAGCTTTGTGTAGAAAAGATGCTCACCGAGGCTCTACTTCTAAGGGTAAACATCTAGAAATACCTTCGTGTCCAACAAGAGGGGAATTGTCAGATTAGGATTTGATGCCGGCAGAGGAATACAGCCATTACCTGGGGAACTGTTCAAGCAAAATCGAGAGGAAAAAAGCAGTAAACAAAGTGTATACATTGCAGGGCTTCAGCAATGAGGAAATGCATCAAACTGCCAGCACTACTGGAACTGAGTATTTTTTTCCTGCTTTTTACACTTTTTTTGTGGTTTTCTTTTACATTTTAAAGACTTTTTTAAATTTATTCACTTGAGAGAGAGAGAGAAAGGCAGACAGAGCCCCAGCAGGGGGAGAGGCAGAGGAATAGGGAGAAGCAGACCCCACACTGAGCAGGGAGCCCGATGTGGGGCTCGATCCCAGGACCCCGAGATCATGACCTGAGCTGAAGGCAGACCCTTCAGCGACGGAGCCACCCAAGCCCTCCAAAGAAGAGAGAGAACACGGAATACTTTTAAAATCGAGTGAGGTGCAGAGGTGGAGCTGTGCGTGAATGGTGGGACAGTTTAATATTTCCTCTCTGGGGGCGGCAGGAGGCTGCCAGGGGGAGAGGGTGGGTATAAAGGCCACAGGAAAAGGTGCTGCGTCAACCTGAGCATTTCCAGGGACCTGGGTGCAGCCAGAGGCACAGGCTCCAGGGGGGAGGGGACAGTACTAACACAGACCACCTCTTCTCCTCCTGCGGTGCCTGGCCCTCCCTCCTTCCCCCCACCCCCAGCAGGTGCTCACTGGAGGCACAGCACCTGAGAACACCCCCAGGGAGGCCCCCTTGACAGCTTCCAGAAGTTGTCTTTGCAGGAGGGACTTCTGGGCTGGAAATGGATCATCAGGGACAGGCTGCCAAGGTTGGGGGGGGGGGGAGTGAATCCCACATCTGGGAAAGCATCACCAGGAAGCCCATCTTCCGGGTTGGGGGGGGGGGTGTCCTGGAGTTGAGCCCTAGTGGCAAGGAGGGAGAAGGTAAAGGAGACCCCCGCTTCTCTGCACATCAAGACGGACTAGCTCAGTCATTCATTCAACAAACATCTATTGGGTCGCCCACTCAGTGACAGGCACGGGAGCTGCCCCAAACCGTGGCCTGGGCGGCCGACACAAAAGGACAAGGAGAGGATGCGGCTATAGATTAAAACTGGTTTGCTTTTAGCTCAGGGTTCAAGACTAAGCCCCCTCCCCACGCTGACCTGGAACCCGGTGCATGCACGGCGGACGGTGGACGCGGTGCCCCGGGATCCTGCCGTCTCCCATCCTTCGGGAAGCCTTGCCCACAGCACCCTGGGTGGGTGGCCCTGCAGTTAAGCCGCTCACCCAAGGCCCGGCCACAGGGACCTGGGGAGACGCCGCAGCCCCCACGCAGCCCGCCGCAGTCTGGGTCGGCGAGGCGGCAGCGCTCCCTCCCGGGGTAACGGGCCCCGGGGCGGCCACGAGGGCGGAGGTTAGGGCGACGGGCCCCCCACCCCCACCCCCACCTCCACCCCGGCGGAGGGTCTGTCCCGCGGGGGGCCGCCCGGAGGGGGGCCGAGGGGATGTCTCTGCGGAGATGTCAGTGCGAGAGCAGAAATTTCCGTGCAAACCCCAAGAGCTCCAGAAAGCGGCGCGGGGGGGGGGGGGGGGGGGGAGGCGGGGAGAGAGGAGCGCACCAAACCCCCTCCCTCGAAACGCAGGGAACACTTACCTGCCAGGTATGCGCCCCGACTGCCAGGTGGAAGGAAGCAAGCCCAGGACGCAGACGAGGTCGCGGGGGTGGGGGTCGTCTGAGCCCGGCTGATGCACACCAAGTAATCCACGTTAGGGGGTCCGGAGCCCCTCGCCCCATTCCCCGCACTTTCCACCCGAGGCCAGCCCCGGGCTGCGCGCTCCGGCCGCGCGGAGATGGCGGGAGCTCGCCGCGGGGGTTCCCAAGTGCCGCGTCCCGGAGCTCCAGGGCGCGCAGCCCCGACGCCGCGCCTCGCCTTTCTTTGCTGCGCAACGCCGGCGCGAGCCCGAGGTCCCCGCCGGCATCCCCTCTGCAGGCCCGGACAGCGCCCGGGGCAGCTCGGCCCGCGGCCCGGAGCTCGTAGGTGCGCGGGGCCGGGGAGGCGGAGGGAGAAGCGCGGAGCGGCGGGCGGGCGAGCGGGCGAGCGGGCGAGCAGCAGCCTCCTCCGGCCCCGGCAGCACCGCGCGCGCCCGCGCCGCCTCTGCGCTCTGCCCGCCGCCGGGCCATTCGGCCCTTATATACCAGCCCGCCCGGGGCGTGGCCGGGGCGTGGCCGAGGCGGGTGGGGGCGTGGTCTGGGCGTGGCCTGAGCGGGGCAGCCAGGGAGCCGCACTGCTTCCTGGGAACTGTAGTTCCCTCCACCCCATCCCAGCTAGTGCACAACAGCTGTCGGCATGGTTGCCGCTCGCCCTCAACAGCGGTGCCCCCTTGCGCCCTCCCTTCGCAGGGAAGGCTGGGATTCCCGCCTCGCTGTCAACTCCGTTAGATCTAGGCTGGTCCTTGATGCACAAGGTGGGGGACCTCAAGCCCCCTAAACGCCTCCCGCGATGACAAGCCTGGAGTCCGACAAACCGAGCTAGGTTGCAGTCCCAGCCTGCCATGAACCGCCCGTGTGACCTTCAAGGAAGCGTGTGACCTGCGAGGCTGCAGAAACTGAAGTCTGATCAAGAGCATGGCAGCTCCTCAGATTCTTCATCTGAAGCAAAGGATATTAGAGTTTGCTTCATCTGAAGCAAAGGATATTAGAGTTTGCTTCCATCTGAAGCAAAGGATATTAGAGTTTGCTTCCACCGGACAGAGAGAGCACAAGCAGTATTAACCTCACGTTAGAGACAAAAGCAAAGCTGGGAACAGTTAGACAACTTGCTTAATGTCACAGAGCAAACAACGGAGTCTGGACTCGAACCGAGAGTTCTCTCAGAGACATCTCCACTTTCTCCACAGTTCCAGATGGTCTGTCTATAAATCCCCCTGCAGCAGGACTGAATCCTCTCACTCTTGTGCTAGCTGCACTAGGGTTCATTTCAGGAAGAGCGGGTGCTCTGCACAAGCTGGTATAAGAATGTGGCTGAGGGATGCCTGGGTGGCTCAGGGGTTGAGCATCTGCCTTGGGCTCAGGTTGTGATCCCCGAGTCCCAGGAATGTTGCATTTAAGATGCTACAGAAATGCTTAGGAGGGGCAGTCCAGTGGGCAGCAGTTAGAGATATGGCCCTGGGACATTAGAGGAAAGTGAAGGCTACGGGTAATCGACAGTATTTCAAGCTATGGGGCTGGATGTCAACTCTAACAAGATAAAGATGCCTAAATATAGGTGAGGTTAATGTCAAGGAAAGGTTTCCTGGGGATATGATTTTTAAGTATCAGTTTAAAGACAGATTTTCTAAGATGATGTAAAGCTGTATCATCTTTGCAAGCATTCGATCTAACACTGCAGCCACACATTCACTGAAGGACAAATATAACAGAATACAGTGTAATGAAATACACTGAGCTGAAAGACTGATTTTACCTTATGGAGGTCAGGAGTCATGCTGTCCTCAACATGGTTAACAGCCCAGCAAAGGTGATGGGGACAGGATGAGTTCGGGTGTTCCTGGGTCCAGATCTTAACACTGTTACTAAATAATTATTACCTTAGTTAAGTACCTTAAGCTAAGTTTCAGCATATTCTTTGATAAGTAAGCATACCATGGTTATGGGACAAGAAATAACGTATGGGCTATATGTCTAGCACATCTTATGCATTCATTAAAGGAGAGTTGCCATTATTTATTTTCATTGTTATTTTTGTGACTTTCAGTATTAACCAGGTTAAAGCTACATTTCTAAGGATAGAACAATACTGATTTCTATCATCAAAGTGACATATGTCAGAGAGAGAAACATTTCTGATCTGAGACACTGAAAGATCATCCCATGGCTTTTCTAGGTGATATAATGCAAAAAGTAATGGCAACAGGGCCCCTGGGTGGCTCAGGGGTTGAGCGTCTGCCTTTGGCTCAGGTGATCCCAGCGTCCTGGGGTCGAGCCCCTCATCAGACTCCCTGCATGGAGCCTGCTTCTCCCTCTGCCTGTGTCTCTGCCTCTCTCTGTGTGTCTCTCATGAATAAATAAATAAAATTTTTTTAAAAAGTAACGGTGACACCCTTCTCCCCTGTGAGCCTCCCACCAGAAAATTCCAATGTGCTCCTGGCGAGGGAGTGCGGGGGAAGGGGGGTTTCCACCCTAACGGTGGGATGGAGGGACACTCTTCACGGGAGCTGAGTGGATGTCTTCTTTAAAAAGAAAATTTTTTTTTTTTTTTTGGTCACACAAAACCCAGTTGTGAAAGGAAACGAAAATGCCAGCCCTGTTTGACAGACATCAGATTTATGATCATTTTTTAAAGCCTCAAGTACGTCACAAGAATTGGCCCACCCACTGTACTGCCCCAACTGTAAACAGGGCCCGCTGCCCGGTGCCTGCCTCCCCCCCTATCGGATCTGTGGTCCCCCACCTCTGGACAGCCCTTGTTTCCCTCCCTCGGTCTCTGGTGGGTTAGAGACGCCTGGCTGTATGGAGACGAGGAGTGCCCCGTGGAGCTCTGCGGGCTAAACCCCTAAGACAAACACGGCCCGCTCACGCCTGCCCCGTCTGCAGGCAGCCCGCAGATGCTAATAAACACGGTTGAGGTTTATGGTCTGCCCATCGATTTCTCCATCCATCTCCTACCCGACAAGTCAGGAGATCTTTTATTCCCCCCTGCTCTTAGCGTACGAACTCAGTAAACTGTTGTCAGGCTTGGCGATACGTTTATGAATTTTGGCCTCCAGATGTGGCTGGAAATAAAAGTAAACACAGGGCATGAACAACTGCATTTCAGGTTTGTGCCCTGCGAGGCTGAGTCTGCAGAACCGGGGCCTGGAGAGACTCGTGTGCCCTTTTCAACGAGACACCAGGAGATAGGTAGCTTTCCTAAAGGTAGGGATGCTATTCTGGGCAGGAGGGGGATGCCAAGGTCATCGGGAAATGTGAGGGCAAGGACTGGAATGCAGGGATTTGGCCCCTTATCCAGAGTCACTCACAATCCGGCCCCTGCACCGCTGGCCCGGGGCCGGCGGGGCGGGGGGGGGGGGGGGGGCGGGTGGTCACAGCTGTGTTCTCCAACTCCAAGTAGGACGCAAACCTGGTGGGTGGGGGAAAGGCTTCAGATTGGCAAGAATTCTAAAAATCCCTATCATGCGATCTACTTTGCTGGTATCATTTATCCAGAAAGAAGACACACGGAGGTGTTCAGAAAAGAGGCAAAGGGGTCAAGCGTAAGCGGATAGGTCTGTCTATTCCAACCATGAACCAATAGGTTTTATTTGAGTTTGCGAGTCAAGAATAGTAGTGGGGCTAGGGAGCCTTTAAATCAGAAGGTCAGCTCACCCATCCCTAGTGAGAAGCAGAGAGAAAGTAACACGCACCTCTGAAAAACGCAATGTGTTCTAAGTTGGCATTTCTTCTGCTTTTTCGTTAGAGGAGAAAAAAGGGAGGGGGGGAGACAGAGTGCTAGGCAGAGCATTTGGCTGAAGTGGAATACCGCATGTCTTTTTGGAGTGTATTTGTTTTAGCAAAGTAATAAAACAAAAATTCATAAGGCAAAGGTTTTCTTGGTAACAATTCAGTGGAAATATTTGTGAAGTCGTGACCAACTGCACATACTGAAGATGTTCCCCCTGGAAATGGCTTGGCGAGGTGACAGGCTGGGCATGTGGACTAACGAGGGGGCAGCGGTCACTACAATCCACCTTTGTTCAGTTCCAGGGAAGAGGCTAATAATTCATCTCCAAACATCGAGTAACAGACCAACATCTGCATGAAAACTGGATCCAGTAAGCCAGCGAGAATGGTTGCTCTGGGGGAGGTCATTAGCTCCACGCGTGGCACTTGCGTGGTTTGGGTTGTACCTATCTGGAGTTTATATCTTGTTTTGTTCTTGAAGACGAACCTGAAAAATCTAGTCCTTGGATAAGAAATCACAGAATCATTGAATTACATCCTCAGGAAGATTCACGAAAGGTCAACCATGAATTCTCTGCCTCTGTACTTCGATGTCGGGGGTGGGAGGGGGGCACAATGCATGCAGCAAGCTAGTTGGCTCAGTGTACAGCCCTGAAGTGTGCTCTGACATTCTTTTGGAACTACGTGTTGAGATATAAAGATGGGAGATCTTTAGGTTGTACCTAAGAATCCAGATTTCTGGATAGTTTCGAAAAATGAGAAGATCCGCAGCCCCATACGTGTATTCCTACACGGGAACAGTAGCCACCTGAGAAGCAGCTGGGTGTGTGCCCGCCAGCATACTGTAATCTATACTAGGCCAAAGCACCGGCCTTTTTCACTCACTTGGGTTACCTCTGTGGTCCCTGTAGGCATTTGAATTTATAATCCCTGGTCAAAAAGCATCTCCACTAGACACTTCTCTTGATCTCTTTCATGGCACTGTCAAGGATGGATTTTGATCCACTCAGCCCTCCTACCTACGTAGAAATAACATAGTGTAGTATAAAGGGGATCAAAGATAAGAGAAGATCAATGACTGGCCCTCTTGGATTTCTTGGTGCAAGCCAGTAGAACTTTCAGTGCTATGATACTTCAAGGTCTCTAACCATGAAGTGCTTTGAGCAGGTGTGTCTTTGTGCATTATAGATGCTACTTAACTGCAGCATGAAAGGACCCAAGAAAGCATCCAACAGACACAAGTCACCCCTGTCTCTCTCTCTCCCTGACATTTGCCATGGGTGGATCACAGTATTAATGTGTTTCAAGGGGGCACAATCTCTTCAGGGGGCTACAATACAATAAATGTGTTCGTATAAGGACCCAGGAACCAATGGGAAGGAGCTCCCACTGGCCAAATCTGGGACATTTTGAGCACCAAATAATTAAGTGAAGTAGTGAATTATAAACCACTCAAGAGGGGGATTCCTCGCTGGCTCGGCGGTTTGGCGCCTGCCTTTGGCCCAGGGCATGATCCTGGAGTCCCAGGATCGAGTCCCACATCAGGCTCCCTGCATGGAGCCTGCTTCTCCCTCTGCCTGTGTCTCTGCCTCTCTCTGTGTGTGTCTCTCATGAATAAATAAATAAAATCTTTAAAACAAAATGAAAAAAAAAAACCCACTGCAGAGCTAGGTATTCATGAGTCCATGCCGAGAGTGAACAGACTCATTTGTTTATTATATAAATAAGTAGGGAAGCGGGGTGGACTCTTGCTAATAGTACAGTGCCAAGAACCAAATGATAAATGTTGAGGGAGCATTGGAGGTGGAAAATTATTTGCAACCATCATGGTAAAGACTGGATGAAGCAAGAATCATCACTGGATGCTAATTTTAGGAGGAAATGTAGATGAGGATCTCTGCAGGGCTTTAAAGTATCTCCCCAACAGACTGTTTATTAGTTACAAGGAAGAATAAAAACACAGTAATGATATACACTGGCAAAATCAGGACGACACCTTACATGGGCGGTCAAAATTAACATCACCAGTCCCAGACAGATGGACATTGGGTACCTCTAGACGTGTCACGCTATGAAAGACACCATACTACCTATCCAGTAGTCCCACAACATACAACCTCAGTCTAACCACAAGGAAACTTCATGTACAAAATGAATTTTCCATTAACGAAATGGGGAAGGGGGGGCTGTACTCTTCAAAAATGCCCATCTCATAAAAAACAACGGCTGTGGGAATGTTCCAGAATAAAGGGAGCTGAGGACACATGACACCTCCATGCAGTAACTGACTCTAGACTGCATTCTGCACCAGAGGGAAATGGTTATCTATGATCAGAACAATTGATAAAACCAGGACATGGGTGGAGAGTACACAAAAGTACCACAACAGTATACATTTTTGAAGGTGGTCTCTAAAACATGGCTATGTACGAGGATATCCCTCTCCTTAGGAAACGCACATCCGTGTATTTAGAAGTAAAGGCCCAGGATGTATATAACTTACCATCAGGTGCTTTAGGGGGAAAAAAAATACAGAGAGAGAGAGAGCAAATGATAAAGCAAATAGGGTAAAATGTTAAAAACAGGTGAGTCTGGGTAAAGGGCGTAGGAGTGCCTCATCCTATTTTTAGAATGTTTGAATTTTTTTCCACAAAGTTTAGAATTATGTTAAGCACGTGCATGGGTATGCGTATAAAAACAAGACAGCATGCAAGCATACTTTAAGCTCAAATCTGTGGGACAAGCCACGCAGAGCAGAGGAGTGAACACCAACTGGCAAAGTCGGGAAGGTTTAATGTGGTTCTTACAGACAGGTAGCTCTCGGAGTTCAAAAGGTGGGGCTTTCCAGAAAAAGGTTAACAGGAGGCGCCAAGATCTAGTGACTGGAACCTAAGTGTCTGCCTGGGGTGGGAAGGAATATTTCCCAAAATGGGCTCTAATGCTGGAAAGACTGTGAGCCAATGGAAGACCAAATGGCAGCTTAAGGAGCTCACCTTCAGGATCAAGAGTAGGGTGGGGGCAGGGGGTGGCATATGCAAAAAGGTGCATAACCTACTGGTGAGCAGGACAGACTGGAGAGACGGGCACCAGGAAAACCAGGTGGGGGCCACTGTCAAAGTCAAAGAGGTTGGTGGTCACCTCATGGCCATAAAATTAAGGTCAGCGTCCCACAAGATGAAGGCACAGGACGCATTGTTAAAAGATTGACAACATCAGGCCTCACACAAACAGGCTGTGTTTTTCGAATACTTAGTAGATAAGATATTGACTCATTACTTGGCCAACAAGAGTCTGAAAATACCTAATAGTAATGCGGGTCTTCACAGTGGAGAGGGTGAGGAGCTCTGGGGATAAGGTGTCAAGCTCCCATCCAGGGCGGGTCCTCGGAGGATGGGGCAGGGTGGTGGTGGGGGGGGTCAGGGGGAAAGAGGAAGGGTGGATCAAAAGGGCTGTACAAGTTTGGGGAACAATAACCCTGCGCTTAATTATAACACATTTGTTAAAGACGGCAGCGTGGAACGCACTCCCAGGAAGTGCAGAGAGGAACAAGCCATAATAAACCCTTGTTTTTACAGAGCCAACGTCGCAGGTATATATTAAAACGGTAGTGACCAGCGGAATGCCAGCCAAAAGGCAAAAAAGATAATAAAACTTAATGTGGAGGTCCAGACAAATTATTTTACCCCAACGAGAAAGAAACCCAAGGCAGAGGCCAGCCTGGGGGCAAGGACACCTCGGACATCAAAAGTAACGCACTTGAGGAGGTAGGTATAAAAAGAGATAAAAAGAGATACACAGAGTGGACATTTGAAGAAAAATCCAGGCTACAGATGCAAGTTTCAGAGCTGGTGGTTTTTTTTTTTTTTTTTTTTTTTTTTTGAGGGGTGTGACCACAACCCTGGCAGCGGATTGGACTCTAGAATAGAAACCTGGGGCTGACGCTCAACCCCTGAGAGCAGAGGAGGGATGGGGGGAACCTGTGGGTGGTCAGCGTGGAACAGGCCAGAGCGCACACAGGAAGAACTGAGAAAAAGGCCACTGGGTCTGAAGTGGTTTGGAGGGGATCACCCAAAGAGTGGGAAAAGCCGGAGTGGGATTTCCAAGAGGAAGGGATGGGTGAGGTGTTGCAATCGCATATGGGCCTCCCAGACATCTTTACCTCTCTGCATACCACGGGGGAGAAAAGGGGCACCTGGGTGGCTCAGGGGTTGAGCGTCTGTCTGCCTTTGGCTCAGGGCATGATCCCAGGGTCCCAGGATGGAGTCCCGCATAGGGCTCCCCGCAGGGAGCCTGCTCCTCCCTCTGCCTATGTCTCTGCCTCTCTGTGTCTCTCATGAATAAATAAAATATTAGAAAAAAAGAAAAAGGAGAGGGAAGAAGTAAGTGGCTATGTCCAAGAACACCTTTCAGCCTAGAAAGGGGACATGGTGGCGGAGCTGGTGGGAGGCAGAATGAATGGGCTGGAAAGGGTCAAGGTGAGGAGGTGGCCTGGACACACCTGAGAAGCAGTGCTTCTGAGCTCTCTCGTCCGTATTTGCAATCTGGGGGAGGAAGGGGTTAAGCAGGACAAGGGGAAAGGAGCAGAGAAGTGGGGAGGGGAGAGAGAGGCAGGAAGAGCCTGTGTATAGTGGAGAGGACATGAGGAGACCAGGCGATGGGCCCTGCCTGATAGGGGTATTTTTTTTTAAATCCCATTGGGAGTCCCCTCCCTTGTCTTCCTCCCATTCTACCTGTGTATCATTTACCCCGTTTAGTTAGAAACCATGGCAACAGGAAGCATGAAGAAATGACTGAAATGCTAGGAGGACATCGTGCCTCGTGGGGCCATACTTCTGTTTTCTGGGGGAACTGTATCCTTTTAGCAACAAAGAGTGAGATGTCAAGCAGGCTGCTGCTGACTGTCCCACAGCGGATCTGACCTTTACGGGACAGACAAGCCGATCGCAGCAGGTGGACCAGGCACAGCCAAAGCCCAGGTTCCCAGTAACAGCCCAGCTCTGGGGACTCTGAGGCTAGGAGACTCCTTTCCTGGCTCACTCTCGGGCTCCCAGGGTCACCGCAGCCCTGCTCTCATGCACGGTCCTCCTTCGCATCCTACAAGTCATGAGCGATCCACTTCATCAAAGGATGTAGGAGAAACCTGGTTGAGAGTCTGCTGCTGCTCTGGGGTCTTAGTGAGTAGCTCCCTGCTCTGCATCCTTATCCCCACCTCTACTCAGTGCTTCGAGGCCCCAAAATCACAGAACAAGGTGCTACAGATTGAATATTGTACCCCCCCCAATATTCGTATGCTGAAACCCGAAGCCCCAGTGTCATGGGATTTGAGGACGGGGTGCAGGCCCCATGATGGCATTGGAGCCCTTATGAGAGGAGACGTGAAAGAGCTTGCTTTCTTCACCCCGAACCCCCCTCATGATGGGAGAATGAAGCAGCCACCTATAAGCCATGAAGAGAGCCTTCACCAAGAACCTGACGACGCCGGTGCCCTGATCTTGGACTGCCCAGCCTCTGGAACCCTGAGAAATGAGTGTCGTTTAAGCCGCCAGTCTATGGAGGTTTTGTCATAGCAGCTGGAGCTGACCATGACAAAAAGTAAAGGTTTTAAGACGAACACAGAACTGTGAGCCGAGGGCTGGGGGGGTATCCACTCTTCCGCCCACACGATGTGACGCAGCCCATCATGTCGGAAGCCTGATGCCAGCCACACGAGAGCGTCTGTGCCACAAAAAGTACACTCAGCCCGAAGCTGGTGGCATGTCCAACATAAACAAGGTCGATCCCACCCTCCAGCTCTGACTCCATATACATTTTCTGGATTTATTTTGCCCTGTGCAGGGGACCCTGGCACCTCCGAGTGGATCATCTCCCCAGGAGACCCGGAAATCCCTGGTGATCCATGGGCAGGATTAAATACTTCTTTTTTTTTTTTTTTAAGATTTTACTTATTTCTTCATGAAAGACAGAGAGAGAGGCAGAGACACAGGCAGAGGGAGAAGCATGCCCCATGCAGGGAGCCCGATGTGGGACTCGATCCCAGGACCCCAGGATCATGCCCTGAGTCAAAAGCGGATGGATGCTCAACCACTGAGCCACCCAGGTGCCCTTAAATACCTCCTGAATACTCTAGATTTTTACTTTTTTTTTTTTTTCTAGCCCTTAGGAAATAATATGAAATGGTTGCCCTTGCCCTGTAGCCTGCCTCTCAAGCTGGCCTTACTGCCTCTCCCTGACACCTCACCTTGGCTCCCCTCCTGGCCAGGTCCAGGAGTGTCTGGGATGAGCGCAAAGGAAATACCCCAGCGCCCACAGGCACCCAGAGGCTGCGTGCACCATGGTGGTCCCTGTCGGAGCGGTCACGGCCCGCGGCCAGACACCCTCGGTCCTTACGGCTCGGGCCCCGCCGACCACAGCCGTCTTCAAACACAGGCTTTGAAAAGAAGCATTGCTTCGGCTCCACCCCTACCACCATCCTGGGAGACAGGGTCCGCAAGGAAAATATTTTCTTAAAGTAACTCCCTGGTTTTGGAGGGGGTTTACCTGCCATAGGGGAGTTATTTTATTATTATTATTATTATTATTATTATTATTATTATTATTAAAGAAAAACATTTAGCTGCCCCTGTAAGAGCAGCTTACTGAGAGTCGGGAAAAGAAATCTCTCTCTCTCTCTCTCTCTCTCTCTCTCTCTCCAGACCCGCCTGAATTTGAGGTTTGGCTCCAACATGAGGACAGGGCCCGGCCAAGAGAGAGGTGTGGCTCGCTGAAGGACATGTCCAGGAGGCCAGCAACCGTGAACTTGAATCCCAGCTCTAACCTCGCCTAACTCCCAGCCCGGACAGCCGGTGACTCACTTCATCTCTCCTGCCCTGGTGGCAGCATCCAGTAAAAACGTGGGGCTCCTGACCTCACTGGGCAACAGGGAGATTAGCTCATGTTTATAAAGCGCTTTGAAGATGAAAAAGCCCGTGCCTAAAGGGGGCTATTATTATTATAACTACCTGTGGAAAAAAGAATGGGAATCTAGGTCTAATGATCAGCTCCTAGTACCCATGGAGCCAGAAATGCAGGGAGCAGATCCTTGTGGGCAAGTACTCTGGGCAGCTTATACTCAGGTCTGGGGCACCGAGGCAGCAGTTCCCAAAGTCTGGGATGGGGAACACCATGGGGGGTGTCGGGCAGACAGCACAACCCAGCACCCGACTGCAGAGGAAGGAAGCAACTCCCTTTACTTTCTCTTTGAATCCTGCTGCTGGCACTTAAGGAGACAGGGTCAGTTCCAGGCAGCCAGGTCTGTGACATCTCTCCACGTGCTCACGTCCCTTCATCCTAAAGAGAAAGATAACCTCAAGGCCAGACGCGTGGTGGACAAGGCCACCCCCCTGGAATTTATACACCGGGTTTTGATTTCACGGTGCTCGTTATTTTTATATTTACTCCGTACAGGAAGTCGTCGTGGGTTCACTACATTTCATCTTAAAATAGTGTTTCTTTAACCCAGAGTTTGTCAACCTCGGCCACTGGCAACGTCGGGCTGGATAATTCTTTGCCGTGGGGGCTGCTGTGCACATCACAGGACGCTTACCTGCACTCCTGGCCTCGTCTACCCACTAGACGCCAGTAGCATCGCTCTGCCCCAGTGCGGGCGACCAAAACTATCCCCAGACATTATCCAATGTGCCCCCGCCGCCCACTCCACCCCATTGAGAATCACAGTTTTTAGTTCGATTCACTGAAAAAAATAAAAGAATAAAACAAACCCAACAGATTTAATTAGTCAAAGACTGAGCTAACGTTGCCACAGTGTAGGAAACCCTGTCACAGAGAAGCAGCTGACTGATGGGCAGGAGTTTCAACCGCTTCTGGAAGTCACAAACAGGAATGTTTAGAAACCATCTTCATTCCAGGACTTTCCGAGGGGTCATGTCCCGGTTATCAGATCTCCAGAACTCAGTGGACACCTGCCTGTCGTGACTGGCCTAACTGCCTAGAAGCCAGAGAAAGGACAGGATCGGGGCAGTCATTGGGAAACATGGGTGGAGCCCATCCAGGAGGCTCGGAGGCCCCAGAAGGGCCTTAGGAGATCCCCTCGTGCTTTCTTTCAATGGAGAAGCTGCAACCTGGGACGAAAGGCTCTGCGAGGTGTCCCAGGACAGATTCAGTGAGTAATGACACAGGCCTAGGTGCAAGGCGTCCTGCACTGTTCACTCTCCCCAGCACCGCACCGTGCACGGCGATACGCAGGGCGAAAGAAAACATCACCGCCCTCATACTCACGATATGAGGCAAAGGGCTTATAAATAAATGGGCTGCTTTCAATGTTGAAAAAGATCAGCAGCAGTGAAGCTTATATAAATAAAATAATTAAAAACCCTGCCCAGGCGGCCACCCAACAGGCACGAGGAAAGCTGCTGGCCTCACCACCCATGGCCCCGGCACCCACTGGGTTCCCTGGCGTGGCCATCTCCTGGCTTTCCCCGGGACGTTTTCCTTCCATGTCTCTCTCTCCTCTGTGGCATTTGCATTCCTCACCTCCTTCTCCCGAGATCACAAGAAGTTAAATGGCCAAACTTCCTGGTTCATGCAAAGTTAAGGCTGTCAGTTGCACAGAGAGCAGGAAAAAAAAAAAAAAAACAATCTAATGGCGAAAATCTGGTCTCAGCTCTCCCGAAATACTTCTCTGTCTCAGAGGTTGTCAGCACCAGGCACCGAAAACAAAGTCACAGCTCACAAAAGGAGCTTCTGTGAACCATCGGCGGAAAGGACCCGAGGGAAACGTGGACAGCAGGCTCTCCCAGCACGTGAGCCTGGTCTCGCCGGGCTTCACCTGCAGCCTACTGGAAGGAGCCCCTTGGGGACTATGCTCTGTGCATTCCCGAGGCCAGCCTGGAGAAGCAGCTTTTCTTCTTCCCGTTGTTCAGGGGAGGAACCCGAAGGCCACGCATCCACATTATCTACTTGGTGATTCAGAGAACCAAATCAATGGAGGCCAGTGACAGATATTAATGTGGCAACTTGCAATGGTCATACTGTCAATGGGCTAGCCTATCGATCCATAAATCAATATTCATGCAGCCTGAGAGCCAGGAGCCAGCGCTCCAAGGACCAGCTGGACACACAGGCCTGGTCTGATCCCTGAGACGCTTGCATCGCAGCATCCACTTACTGGGGTGCCACAGGGCGATGTGGGATCTGTTGCCAAAGGAACGGCACGGTCACTAAATGCAGTGAAGTCAAGAGGAGAGTCTCTGGGGACCGAGGAAGAACTGGGTCTGGAATGGTAAGCAAAGCACAGACCTGCAGAGAGGACCGAGGCCAAGCATTGCTGGCAGGAGGACGGGTGTCGGCAAAGGCCACTAGGTAAGAACACGTAATTCTGGGCCTTTGTCCGTGTTTTCTGCAACCGCGCCATGAAGCTGCTCAGCTTGACGCCATCAGCTGCATCCAGAAAGCTCTCTGTGGTCTCTTAAGCACGATACATCCTCTCCAAGAAGAAAAGAAAAAAAAAATGGTACCTGAACTCGTTTCTCTTCAGCTTTAGAATGTAAATGATTTAAATGATTTTTTTTTTAAGCGCTGCATTTCTACTTTGCTTAGAAGAGGGTAAGAGGAAATGTCATATCTTCATTCAAAAAGCACCTCTTGTGCCCCCACTAAGTGCCAGTGCTTTGCAAGGCCCTGGGGATAGAAAGAATGGATCCCACTCTCAGGAAGCTTTCGGTCCGGATTGGGAGGGAGATGTGGAGGGAAGGTGAGAAATAAAGAGATTTTTAAAGCCTGTACCATGGATAAGTCATAGGTCTGAGGTTAAGAAGATCACTGTCTCCCACCCCCAACATGCATTAGCCCTTCCTGGCTCTCCCAAGTGTTTGCACGCACACGGTCCCTTTTGATAATGTCCACAAATCCCTCCGAATGAACCAGCGGTTTATTATCTCCCCAGATAAAGCCCAAAGAAGCCACATTTGCCCCCAAGAGAATCAACAGCCCTGGTGGCAGGACGTATGGCAGGATGAGGCAGGTTTTATAACATGATTAAAATCTCCTGTCCACAGTTTTATGTTCCCTTGTTCATCCTAATAGAAAAAAAAAGAAAGAAAGAAAAGCATCTCCATCCCTGGAATCTCATGCAGGTAAACCCAGTGACATGGGAAGGGGGCTTATTGAAGAGCTGGGTCTTGTGCCGAAGAGTTGGGGACAGCTTAGGCGCCCATCACCTAAGAGTAGACACACAGAGTGGTGCCTGCACCTTGCACTTTGCCCCTGCCTAGATCAGGAGTTGGCAAACTGTCAAAGGCCAGACGCCCGCCAGGCCATCTCTGCCACAACTACTTAACCCTGCTGCAGCGGAGGAAGCAGCCACAGATAATACATAAACACATGAGAGTGGCTGAGTCCCAATAAAACCCTATTTACAAAAACAAGTGGCTGTGAGTTTTGGCCTGAGGGCCATCATCTGCTGACCACTGGCCTAGAACATTCTCCGCCCCCCAGATACCTGCCTGGTCTCTGTTCAAAGGTTATCTCCTAAGGCTTTCCTGGCCACACTCGCCAATACCCACCATCGCTCTATCCCTTTATCCCTCTCTTACTTTTTTTCATAACATTTATCACTTCTGGGTCCATTGGCTGATCTGTTAGTAATCCTGTTTTCCCTCCAATGATGCCAAGATTTTTTTCTTTTCTTTTTTTTTTTTTTTTTTTTTTTTTGTGCCTGGCGCCTGGCACATAGTAGGCGCTCAGTGACTATCTGTTGGATGAATGAAAGAGCAGCTGCCCCATCCGTCAGCCCAGGTCACCCAACACTGCATGTGTCTCATACTTTAGGATCGGGGACGACTCAGAGGTCAGCCAGGTTACCAGACCACCTCCCTGCCCCGAGGGAGGCTGCATGCTAAACCACCTTGCACAGATCTCTGTTTTTTTTTTTTTTTTCCGCTCTTTCAAGAATTTCCAGAGAAACCAGACAGTGAAATGCTGGTTGGTAGCAATCCCAGGTCACTGCTCTGTGCCACCGCTGAGAAGATCCCGTAAGCCAACAGCATTTTCTCTTAGAACCTGCCAAACCCTTCAGAACATTCCACAGAGGGCTCTAAGAGCGAGCAGGGCAAAGAAAGCAATTTGGGATGGCTCATCCTTGCAGCCACCAGAAGCCAGCCTCACGGCTCTTCCGGAGACAGAGCAAATACATTTGTTTCAGCCGAGAATAAAATCCACCTCTCTTCACCCACCTACCGTGGGTCCTCACTTCCTAAACCCCAAACCGGTTTCTCGGTGCTGACATAGTGAAACCTGCCTTCCTAAAACCTCGAGGCTTCTCAGGAAGCCAAAACCTCCACCATCGCACAGCCTGGAAGACTCTGCAGAGCAGATTATAATCCCCGGCCTCCCTCCCCGCCTTGTGACTCATGGCCCAGCTAATCTCCACTGACAGATTATGGATCTACTGTTCTGTTTCTCCCAAGGGCAGAGGGAGACCAGACAGGCCTGCGGTGGCAGGAGGAAAACTATCCCACCTAATCCACGGACGAACCCAGATGAAGCTTTCGCCTGCAGTGTAGTCTGATGGAACTTCAGCCCATGGCGCTTCCCCGGGCACCGGGCCCCCTCGTTTTCCTACCTCCCTGTCCCCTGGACGTGACCTGGGGGAGCCTCGGGCAGCCTCCAGGTCCCTCCCTGCTGGGTCTCAGGGGAAGAGTCTGCGGTCATACTTTCTGTCCAACCGGTTCGGTCCCTTATTTTTGTTTTAAGGAGGATTATCGCCATGGTAATGTCCAGGTGACAATGACAGCGACAGGAGGGGGGAAGAAACCCACCTGTTCAACTCTAATCGCACCGAGTGTCAGGAAGCAACCAGCCTCAGGAAATGACAAAACTGACCGGTGTTTCGTACCTGTCACAAGACAGAATGAACTAGGGAACAGCTGAGCGGGGGCCGACAGGCAGCCCTCCACGAAGGAAGCGCTGTCCCGTCCGGCATCCCCAGAGGCTCTGCAAATCACCTCGTCGCCAGGTTTGCCTGACGCACGGTGTCATGTGCAGGAAGGAAAGAGAAAGCAAAGTCTATGATTAGAGGAAAGGGAAAGTGGTTTTCAAATATGATTCAGATAACAACGCTCCAGGATGCAAGGAGAGCCACGGCCCGTGGGCCGCAGGTGCACACAGCGCCGGTCGCGTCTATATTTGCTGTGCCCATGGCGTGGCCATTCTATCTGCACCCCTACCGGCAGTGGGTGGGGCGAACAAACCCCAACCCGGTTCCTGGGTATTAGCTTTGCATCCACAAACGTCCTCTCTGCTTCTGAAGAACTGGGAAGCCACTCAAGCGACACCCACTCACCAAGAACACCAGGAAGTTAGGAATTCACTAGAACCTGTCACTGTCTGTGCTAGGATGCACCCCCATAGGTACCCGCAGGGGCCAGCACACAGAGTCGTGAAATAATGAGCCCATAAATATGGACTGGAAACTGCTGCTTATTATTTTTAAGGGAATTTTGTTTTGTTTCCAGTAAGAATCCTATGCTAGGGTGTGCTGCAGACCAGCTACACGGCATGCAGTATGGGGACCGGTGGGCTTCCCCGGGCAAATCACATCCCCGATTCACACGCCACGCCAGCGACCGTCATCGGAACCCCATCTCAACGCCCTCTGGTTTTTCATTTATTTGTTAAGAAGGCATACACTAGACTTGTCCTCTTCATGGCTCTGTTATCTATGAGACCCTCTATTTTAAAGGTTTTTATGTTTTTGCTACCCAAGAAGGCAGGAATAAGCCAAGGGCTTTTCAGTAGAGCATCGTAGGTGAGGAGAATGAAGGTTCTGCAAAAATATAAAAGAATGGGAGCACCTGGGTGGCTCAGGTGGTTAAGCACCTGCCTTTGGCTCGGGTCATGATCCTGGGGTCCTGGGATCGGGTCCCCCATCGGGATCCCCACTCAGCGGGCAGTCTGCTTCTCCCTCTCCTCCCTGCCTGTGCTCTCTCTCTCTCTACCTCTGTCTGTCTCTCAAATAAATAAATAAAATCTTTAAAAAATATAAAAGAATGGTTTTATATATAAGCAAGGATGGGTCACAGTGCAAAGGGACAGGCTATATATATGGCATCGCATAGTTTGGTTTGCTCCGGGTGCGTATCAGGTTCGCAAGACAAAGTACAGTGGTGTGAGGCTGCTGTGAGCTCTATTCCTTCTCTATCAACCATCAGCGCAGTAAGGAGGCCTGATGAGCCAATTCCTATGGAAAAAATTGCGGAGCTCTCAGGCTGGGAGAAAATAAGCAGCCTGCACAGGGCTGGCCTTGCCTTTCTGAAATCAATTAAAGGTGGCCAATCCCTCTAACCACACGAGTGGAGTGTGCATGCCAAATGAGGAGACATCATGGTCGAACAGGGAATGTTTCGTGCAAATCATGGGTCTCGAGCATGGTTTGGGGGAGGGAAAGTCTAGGAGAAAAATGCTGGGATGGCTACAGGCGGGCGGGCTATCCATCAGAGCCACCTCCCCCGTGATTGCGCAGATGAGGGTTCTCACCACCCTCGACGGCCACAGAGTTGAAAGCTAATAACGAGGTCCCAGAACGGACAAGACTTGTCCTTTAAAACACGCACACACACGCACACACACATACACAAGGCAGTGCAGAGCCCCATCTCTTTGGCCTGGGAGTCTTCAGGCTGAGGATCTGGGTGTTACTCATGGGAACAAGTTCTCTGAGGCCACACGTGGCTGAAACTGCCCTCCCAGTGACGACATCACGTCTCCCAGACACTGGCTCCCTTGGGAATAGGCGAGCAGAGAGCCACCGCTGGGGTGATTCATAAGCTGAGCTCTCAGCCCGCTCACCCGCTCATGGATCTGCAGCTTCCATTACTCAGCTTCCCCTGGAGCCCATCCCCGTGGCCGGGGTCACGGCTGCCAGGGGCTGCTCCTGCCCAACCATGGTGGGAAGGTTTTAAGCTTTAAAATGGGAAAGAATTGGGACACCTGTTACAACATGGGCCAACCTGGGGGACGTGATGCTCAGTGACGTAAGGCAGACACGGGAAGGACAAATGCTCGGTCCCCGCACTTCCGCAAGGTCCCTATCGATGGAGACACCAGAATGGTGGCCGCTGGGGTGTGAGACAGGGGGACAGGGAGTTGGTGTTGGGAGGGCAGAGAGTCTCGGTCGGGGTCGGGGCTGCTCACCAAGCTCTGGAGACAGATGGATGGTGGCAGGACGGAGAGGCAGCGTGAGCGCCGTTAATCACACCCATAAGAAATGGTTACCCTGGTAAAATCTGCCACCATAACAAACAAAAGGTGAAAAATGTTTAAATTAGCTAAGGGAGGGGGACGCCTGGGTGGCTCAGTGGTTGAGTGTCTGCCTTCGGCCCAGGGCGTGATCCCGGGGTCCCGGGATCGAGTCCTGCATCGGGCTCCTTGCAGGGATCCTGCTTCTCCCTCTGCCTCTGTCTCTGCCTCTCTCATGAATAAATACATAAAATCTTTAAAAAAAAAATGAGCTAAGACAGGAAGGTAGGACAGCCGAAACAGTCATGGTCCCGGGAGCTCCTGAGGCCTTCACCCACACGCTGAAGGTTGGGCCCCCGAAGGCCAGGCTCTCGGAGACCCTCCCTTCCACACCCAAGAAGCGCCGCAGAACCTTCCTCCGCAAAGTCAGCGAAATCAAGCGCTTCCCGCCAACCCGAAGGCCACGGGAGAAGGCGGCAAGGGGCTGCGGCAGTGTCCAAGGAGGCGTCCAGCAGGCACTCAGCACCTGCAGAAGTTGGGAGGGAGGCAGGGCGTGTGCTGGCGAATGACGGGCCACGCGCCGACGGTGAGGGTAATGGGACAGGACGGTCCCTCGGTGGCTCCAGCCGGGCGCGGGCTGACACGGGGGATCTCGGGCCGGCGGAGACGCTCCGTCCTGCCCCGTCCCTCTCAGGCTTCCCGGCCAGCCCAAGGAAAGCACAGACCACTCTAAAGTGGGACAAGGTCACCCTGCAGGACATGCAAGGGGGTGGAGACCACACCACCAGCTCCCGTAAGGGCCATTTCCCAAACGACGGTGGGGCCTGGCGAGGCGGTGGGCCAGGAGGGTTGGGGGGGGGGGGAAGCTCACAGACCCCAGGGGGAGACTGAAGGTCTGACTCATCTCTACGGACCCAGAACGTTATCATCCGTCCCAACGCAGCCACTTCTGTCTCAACCAACTGCAAAAAAAAAACACCTGGTTTCGAGATTTCTATGTGAAAACCTGTACCAACAAACCAAATGCGGGAGGAGGCGATGATTCACATCACAAACAGAATGCTTAGACAGAAACCAGCCTTTTCAGCATTCCTGCGCTTGGATGCTTCCTCCAGGCCTTTCGCATGTCACGTGACCGACCACGATTGGTTCCGTACAGACCTTTCTCCAGGTGCAAACCTAGTCCGCAAAGCACGTGATTCTGAACAGGGCGTCTCTAGCCAACGACACGGATCAAAGTGAGCACATTCGTCCAGGACCTTTGTCTTGCTCGTGGAAAGTGAGCTGGGAGCATGTGCCACATGAAGAACGGGGGCTACCTGGCCGCGGAGGACCCCGACCAGCTCCGTGGGGACGGTGGACATTGCCTAAGACGACAACATCCAGAAACAGGAGGAGCAGTGGTCTGCGTGGGCCCGACTAACAGAAGCAGCGGGAAGCTGCCTATCGCGGGGCCTCTTCTTCCAAGCTCCCCGGGAACTCGCAAACCCAGGGGTAGAGCCTGCAGATCTAAGTCGTCCCCAAAACCCACAACTGCCCAACCTTTATCATCCAAACACAGCCATTCCTGTCCTAACCAAGCACAAAGGATACCTGATTGCCAAGACTCAGATTTCAAAAGATGTACCTACAAACCAAATAAGTGCACGTGAGGGCCCCAGCCCGGTGGAGGTAGGCCTGGAAGGCTTCCTGGAAGAGAGAAAAGATGGTTTTATGGCTGGGTAAGCTTCAGCAGGGGGGAAAGTCTCAATGCAGGGTTTTGCTGGCCAAGAAATCAGTCAACACCCTGATCCTTAAAGTGTCCATCTGTACTGGAATGGCCTGGGGAGCCTGTCAAAAATGCAGACCCCCAGCCCCCACACATACCCAAACAGAGCCTCTAAGGCAGGGGAGGGCAGGATGGCTGCTGAGTGCTCATGAAGAGTACTCCTTCTTCTCAAGTTCCCCAGGCAATCCGTTCTCGTGCAAACCACAACTTGGGGAGACTGGGGGAGCGGCCCAGCGAACAGTCTGGACCGGGCCCACGTCCAGCTAGGGGACAGCAGAGGCTCCTGAGAAGGGAGGGCCCACAAGGAGTCACTGAGGAGAGGGACAAGGCAGGTGTAGACAGAAGAAGCTGTTCCAGAAGTAGAGGCAACATCCCCAGCCCGTCTCCCACCAAGACTTCCTGTTATGCTCCTCGCCGAGCTGCCGGGTTACGGAAACCGTCTGGGCCCGTGTGTGCGCACCGGGGATGGTGGGGGGGGGGGGGGGGACGGGGAAGGAGAGGATGAGTATCCTCCAGAGCTCAGGAGGTCTAATAGGAAGGCGGGAAGGGCTTCAAAGAGGAGGAGAAACATCCACGCTAGGCGACCAGACCCCCAACAACACCCCAAAAACTCTCTCTGGACAACTGAAGTCTGTTGTGTGGAGACTCAAGTAACTCAAAACTTCCTGATCCCGAACAAACATCACCTCCACTCGCTCTGGGCAGCCGCCCCCAGCAGGAGGGGACGGCCCTAACTCGAGCATACGTAGGCTGTTGACGACACTGAGGCTAACGTGGTCTCTGCTGGAGGCGCAGAAGGGCCTCTGCCGTGGGCTTCCTCACTGAACGCAGGTCTTCCTTCTCTCATGCAAGGACACTCGGGCCTCCATCCACATCAGCCACTTCCAAAACCCCTTCGGGCTGGCTCTCCGCAGCCCTCTTGGGTGAAAGAAGCCCCCTAAAGAAAAGGGGGATCACTCCCTGGCCCTTGGGGCTGGGCAATCCCCAAAATCCAGTCCGAGGTAAGAGTAGAACCCATTGTTCCTTCAAACCTGCCAAGATAACCAGGAAACACGGCCTCTGCTGGGTCTGCACACTTAGCAGCCCGGCACACCTGCTACTCAGGCCGGCGTGAGTCACCCACACAGGCATTGCACGCCGGACTTGTCAGCAGCGGATTCGGTGCTTGGCGGCTCGCTCTCACGCACACCGGATGTCATCCATCCACCTACCCCTTGGAAGACGTGTCCGGACAGATCAGGCTATAACCCAATTTTTACTCAACGACTCACTCCCAGTGGAGGTGTCGGGGGAAGGAAGGAGGGGTACACAGAGAAGTTTCCTGCCATTCCCGGCGGGGGCTCCCCTTTCCTCTGGGCCCCGTCGGGTCTCAGCGGCTCCGCTGGCCATAAATAGGGAGGGACGAGGGGCAAGTCAACCTGGGCAAGAAAGTGGAAGAAGTCTCGACTCAAAAACCTTCTCCGGAATAAAGACGCTCTGCTGAGCTGAATAAGGCCTAGTGTTCTCCTGTACAGCGCAGCGTCCACAGTTAACAATACTGCATTGTACACTTAAACATTTGCTAAGAGGGAAGATCTTCTGGTAAGTGCTCTTATCAACAAAATAATAATGATAATAAAGAGGGTGGGAGGGAACTTTTGGAGGCCACGCAGGTTTATGGCCTAGGCTGTGGTCAGGGTCTCACGGTGTACACTCATTACCGAGCTCATCAAGTTGTATACGTTAAATTCGCACAGCTTTGTGTATGTCAATCACACCTCAATAAAATGGTTTAGGAAAAAAAAACAAAGAGGAAGAAGAGCATCTCCTGAATCCCTCTCAACTCCCGCTTTTTTTTGTTACGTCAGAATTTTCTGCAATGCAAGATTCTGAATCGGCTCCTGAGCCCAGTAAAGGACATCAGCGGGACCTTAGGAGAAATCGGAATAAGGCCCAAAGAGGAGTTCAAAGTAGTCTGTGAATGTTAATCCCCTGGCTCTGACCACCTCGCTGTGGGTATGAAAAATGTTAACATTCAGGGAAGCTGGGTAAAGAGTATAGGGGAACTCCGTGTACTATTTTTGTGACTTTCCTGTAAATCTAGATCTCTATCAAAATCAAAAGTGAATTCTTTAAAAAAAAAAAAAAAAAGGACAGCAGTTTTAATCCAGCCGCCTACTAAATCTTCACCTGTGGCCTTGCTAAAATAATTTACAAGGTAGTCGTGGACGCAAAGCATAAGTTACTCTCATGCCAATGCTGGCCTCAGGAAAACCGAAATGAACGAAACACTGCATTTACTCAGCAAGTGTCTTCCCAGCGCCCACTGTCTTCTGGCTCCCAGGTGCCAGAAGGTGTGTGACGGATTAAGTGGGGATCTCTTCCTCCAAGCCCAGCTCCGAAATGTCCACCCAGAGGGGCATTTCTCCAGCTTCAGACATGACTCTGACTTAAAGCAAAGACAGTGATTTCTGGTAATTTTCCAAAGGAAATAATCCAAAGGGTGGACAAAGCTTTGTGTAGAAAAGATGCTCACCGAGGCTCTACTTCTAAGGGTAAACATCTAGAAATACCTTCGTGTCCAACAAGAGGGGAATTGTCAGATTAGGATTTGATGCCGGCAGAGGAATACAGCCATTACCTGGGGAACTGTTCAAGCAAAATCGAGAGGAAAAAAGCAGTAAACAAAGTGTATACATTGCAGGGCTTCAGCAATGAGGAAATGCATCAAACTGCCAGCACTACTGGAACTGAGTATTTTTTTCCTGCTTTTTACACTTTTTTTGTGGTTTTCTTTTACATTTTAAAGACTTTTTTAAATTTATTCACTTGAGAGAGACAGAGAAAGGCAGACAGAGCCCCAGCAGGGGGAGAGGCAGAGGAATAGGGAGAAGCAGACCCCACACTGAGCAGGGAGCCCGATGTGGGGCTCGATCCCAGGACCCCGAGATCATGACCTGAGCTGAAGGCAGACCCTTCAGCGACGGAGCCACCCAAGCCCTCCAAAGAAGAGAGAGAACACGGAATACTTTTAAAATCGAGTGAGGTGCAGAGGTGGAGCTGTGCGTGAATGGTGGGACAGTTTAATATTTCCTCTCTGGGGGCGGCAGGAGGCTGCCAGGGGGAGAGGGTGGGTATAAAGGCCACAGGAAAAGGTGCTGCGTCAACCTGAGCATTTCCAGGGACCTGGGTGCAGCCAGAGGCACAGGCTCCAGGGGGGAGGGGACAGTACTAACACAGACCACCTCTTCTCCTCCTGCGGTGCCTGGCCCTCCCTCCTTCCCCCCACCCCCAGCAGGTGCTCACTGGAGGCACAGCACCTGAGAACACCCCCAGGGAGGCCCCCTTGACAGCTTCCAGAAGTTGTCTTTGCAGGAGGGACTTCTGGGCTGGAAATGGATCATCAGGGACAGGCTGCCAAGGTTGGGGGGGGGGGGAGTGAATCCCACATCTGGGAAAGCATCACCAGGAAGCCCATCTTCCGGGTTGGGGGGGGGGGTGTCCTGGAGTTGAGCCCTAGTGGCAAGGAGGGAGAAGGTAAAGGAGACCCCCGCTTCTCTGCACATCAAGACGGACTAGCTCAGTCATTCATTCAACAAACATCTATTGGGTCGCCCACTCAGTGACAGGCACGGGAGCTGCCCCAAACCGTGGCCTGGGCGGCCGACACAAAAGGACAAGGAGAGGATGCGGCTATAGATTAAAACTGGTTTGCTTTTAGCTCAGGGTTCAAGACTAAGCCCCCTCCCCACGCTGACCTGGAACCCGGTGCATGCACGGCGGACGGTGGACGCGGTGCCCCGGGATCCTGCCGTCTCCCATCCTTCGGGAAGCCTTGCCCACAGCACCCTGGGTGGGTGGCCCTGCAGTTAAGCCGCTCACCCAAGGCCCGGCCACAGGGACCTGGGGAGACGCCGCAGCCCCCACGCAGCCCGCCGCAGTCTGGGTCGGCGAGGCGGCAGCGCTCCCTCCCGGGGTAACGGGCCCCGGGGCGGCCACGAGGGCGGAGGTTAGGGCGACGGGCCCCCCACCCCCACCCCCACCTCCACCCCGGCGGAGGGTCTGTCCCGCGGGGGGCCGCCCGGAGGGGGGCCGAGGGGATGTCTCTGCGGAGATGTCAGTGCGAGAGCAGAAATTTCCGTGCAAACCCCAAGAGCTCCAGAAAGCGGCGCGGGGGGGGGGGGGGGGGGAGGCGGGGAGAGAGGAGCGCACCAAACCCCCTCCCTCGAAACGCAGGGAACACTTACCTGCCAGGTATGCGCCCCGACTGCCAGGTGGAAGGAAGCAAGCCCAGGACGCAGACGAGGTCGCGGGGGTGGGGGTCGTCTGAGCCCGGCTGATGCACACCAAGTAATCCACGTTAGGGGGTCCGGAGCCCCTCGCCCCATTCCCCGCACTTTCCACCCGAGGCCAGCCCCGGGCTGCGCGCTCCGGCCGCGCGGAGATGGCGGGAGCTCGCCGCGGGGGTTCCCAAGTGCCGCGTCCCGGAGCTCCAGGGCGCGCAGCCCCGACGCCGCGCCTCGCCTTTCTTTGCTGCGCAACGCCGGCGCGAGCCCGAGGTCCCCGCCGGCATCCCCTCTGCAGGCCCGGACAGCGCCCGGGGCAGCTCGGCCCGCGGCCCGGAGCTCGTAGGTGCGCGGGGCCGGGGAGGCGGAGGGAGAAGCGCGGAGCGGCGGGCGGGCGAGCGGGCGAGCGGGCGAGCAGCAGCCTCCTCCGGCCCCGGCAGCACCGCGCGCGCCCGCGCCGCCTCCGCGCTCTGCCCGCCGCCGGGCCATTCGGCCCTTATATACCAGCCCGCCCGGGGCGTGGCCGGGGCGTGGCCGAGGCGGGTGGGGGCGTGGTCTGGGCGTGGCCTGAGCGGGGCAGCCAGGGAGCCGCACTGCTTCCTGGGAACTGTAGTTCCCTCCACCCCATCCCAGCTAGTGCACAACAGCTGTCGGCATGGTTGCCGCTCGCCCTCAACAGCGGTGCCCCCTTGCGCCCTCCCTTCGCAGGGAAGGCTGGGATTCCCGCCTCGCTGTCAACTCCGTTAGATCTAGGCTGGTCCTTGATGCACAAGGTGGGGGACCTCAAGCCCCCTAAACGCCTCCCGCGATGACAAGCCTGGAGTCAGACAAACCGAGCTAGGTTGCAGTCCCAGCCTGCCATGAGCCGCCCGTGTGACCTTCAAGGAAGCGTGTGACCTGCGAGGCTGCAGAAACTGAAGTCTGATCAAGAGCATGGCAGCTCCTCAGATTCTTCATCTGAAGCAAAGGATATTAGAGTTTGCTTCATCTGAAGCAAAGGATATTAGAGTTTGCTTCCATCTGAAGCAAAGGATATTAGAGTTTGCTTCCACCGGACAGAGAGAGCACAAGCAGTATTAACCTCACGTTAGAGACAAAAGCAAAGCTGGGAACAGTTAGACAACTTGCTTAATGTCACAGAGCAAACAACGGAGTCTGGACTCGAACCGAGAGTTCTCTCAGAGACATCTCCACTTTCTCCACAGTTCCAGATGGTCTGTCTATAAATCCCCCTGCAGCAGGACTGAATCCTCTCACTCTTGTGCTAGCTGCACTAGGGTTCATTTCAGGAAGAGCGGGTGCTCTGCACAAGCTGGTATAAGAATGTGGCTGAGGGATGCCTGGGTGGCTCAGGGGTTGAGCATCTGCCTTGGGCTCAGGTTGTGATCCCCGAGTCCCAGGAATGTTGCATTTAAGATGCTACAGAAATGCTTAGGAGGGGCAGTCCAGTGGGCAGCAGTTAGAGATATGGCCCTGGGACATTAGAGGAAAGTGAAGGCTACGGGTAATCGACAGTATTTCAAGCTATGGGGCTGGATGTCAACTCTAACAAGATAAAGATGCCTAAATATAGGTGAGGTTAATGTCAAGGAAAGGTTTCCTGGGGATATGATTTTTAAGTATCAGTTTAAAGACAGATTTTCTAAGATGATGTAAAGCTGTATCATCTTTGCAAGCATTCGATCTAACACTGCAGCCACACATTCACTGAAGGACAAATATAACAGAATACAGTGTAATGAAATACACTGAGCTGAAAGACTGATTTTACCTTATGGAGGTCAGGAGTCATGCTGTCCTCAACATGGTTAACAGCCCAGCAAAGGTGATGGGGACAGGATGAGTTCGGGTGTTCCTGGGTCCAGATCTTAACACTGTTACTAAATAATTATTACCTTAGTTAAGTACCTTAAGCTAAGTTTCAGCATATTCTTTGATAAGTAAGCATACCATGGTTATGGGACAAGAAATAACGTATGGGCTATATGTCTAGCACATCTTATGCATTCATTAAAGGAGAGTTGCCATTATTTATTTTCATTGTTATTTTTGTGACTTTCAGTATTAACCAGGTTAAAGCTACATTTCTAAGGATAGAACAATACTGATTTCTATCATCAAAGTGACATATGTCAGAGAGAGAAACATTTCTGATCTGAGACACTGAAAGATCATCCCATGGCTTTTCTAGGTGATATAATGCAAAAAGTAATGGCAACAGGGCCCCTGGGTGGCTCAGGGGTTGAGCGTCTGCCTTTGGCTCAGGTGATCCCAGCGTCCTGGGGTCGAGCCCCTCATCAGACTCCCTGCATGGAGCCTGCTTCTCCCTCTGCCTGTGTCTCTGCCTCTCTCTGTGTGTCTCTCATGAATAAATAAATAAAATTTTTTTAAAAAGTAACGGTGACACCCTTCTCCCCTGTGAGCCTCCCACCAGAAAATTCCAATGTGCTCCTGGCGAGGGAGTGCGGGGGAAGGGGGGTTTCCACCCTAACGGTGGGATGGAGGGACACTCTTCACGGGAGCTGAGTGGATGTCTTCTTTAAAAAGAAAATTTTTTTTTTTTTTTTGGTCACACAAAACCCAGTTGTGAAAGGAAACGAAAATGCCAGCCCTGTTTGACAGACATCAGATTTATGATCATTTTTTAAAGCCTCAAGTACGTCACAAGAATTGGCCCACCCACTGTACTGCCCCAACTGTAAACAGGGCCCGCTGCCCGGTGCCTGCCTCCCCCCCTATCGGATCTGTGGTCCCCCACCTCTGGACAGCCCTTGTTTCCCTCCCTCGGTCTCTGGTGGGTTAGAGACGCCTGGCTGTATGGAGACGAGGAGTGCCCCGTGGAGCTCTGCGGGCTAAACCCCTAAGACAAACACGGCCCGCTCACGCCTGCCCCGTCTGCAGGCAGCCCGCAGATGCTAATAAACACGGTTGAGGTTTATGGTCTGCCCATCGATTTCTCCATCCATCTCCTACCCGACAAGTCAGGAGATCTTTTATTCCCCCCTGCTCTTAGCGTACGAACTCAGTAAACTGTTGTCAGGCTTGGCGATACGTTTATGAATTTTGGCCTCCAGATGTGGCTGGAAATAAAAGTAAACACAGGGCATGAACAACTGCATTTCAGGTTTGTGCCCTGCGAGGCTGAGTCTGCAGAACCGGGGCCTGGAGAGACTCGTGTGCCCTTTTCAACGAGACACCAGGAGATAGGTAGCTTTCCTAAAGGTAGGGATGCTATTCTGGGCAGGAGGGGGATGCCAAGGTCATCGGGAAATGTGAGGGCAAGGACTGGAATGCAGGGATTTGGCCCCTTATCCAGAGTCACTCACAATCCGGCCCCTGCACCGCTGGCCCGGGGCCGGCGGGGCGGGGGGGGGGGGGGGGGCGGGTGGTCACAGCTGTGTTCTCCAACTCCAAGTAGGACGCAAACCTGGTGGGTGGGGGAAAGGCTTCAGATTGGCAAGAATTCTAAAAATCCCTATCATGCGATCTACTTTGCTGGTATCATTTATCCAGAAAGAAGACACACGGAGGTGTTCAGAAAAGAGGCAAAGGGGTCAAGCGTAAGCGGATAGGTCTGTCTATTCCAACCATGAACCAATAGGTTTTATTTGAGTTTGCGAGTCAAGAATAGTAGTGGGGCTAGGGAGCCTTTAAATCAGAAGGTCAGCTCACCCATCCCTAGTGAGAAGCAGAGAGAAAGTAACACGCACCTCTGAAAAACGCAATGTGTTCTAAGTTGGCATTTCTTCTGCTTTTTCGTTAGAGGAGAAAAAAGGGAGGGGGGGAGACAGAGTGCTAGGCAGAGCATTTGGCTGAAGTGGAATACCGCATGTCTTTTTGGAGTGTATTTGTTTTAGCAAAGTAATAAAACAAAAATTCATAAGGCAAAGGTTTTCTTGGTAACAATTCAGTGGAAATATTTGTGAAGTCGTGACCAACTGCACATACTGAAGATGTTCCCCCTGGAAATGGCTTGGCGAGGTGACAGGCTGGGCATGTGGACTAACGAGGGGGCAGCGGTCACTACAATCCACCTTTGTTCAGTTCCAGGGAAGAGGCTAATAATTCATCTCCAAACATCGAGTAACAGACCAACATCTGCATGAAAACTGGATCCAGTAAGCCAGCGAGAATGGTTGCTCTGGGGGAGGTCATTAGCTCCACGCGTGGCACTTGCGTGGTTTGGGTTGTACCTATCTGGAGTTTATATCTTGTTTTGTTCTTGAAGACGAACCTGAAAAATCTAGTCCTTGGATAAGAAATCACAGAATCATTGAATTACATCCTCAGGAAGATTCACGAAAGGTCAACCATGAATTCTCTGCCTCTGTACTTCGATGTCGGGGGTGGGAGGGGGGCACAATGCATGCAGCAAGCTAGTTGGCTCAGTGTACAGCCCTGAAGTGTGCTCTGACATTCTTTTGGAACTACGTGTTGAGATATAAAGATGGGAGATCTTTAGGTTGTACCTAAGAATCCAGATTTCTGGATAGTTTCGAAAAATGAGAAGATCCGCAGCCCCATACGTGTATTCCTACACGGGAACAGTAGCCACCTGAGAAGCAGCTGGGTGTGTGCCCGCCAGCATACTGTAATCTATACTAGGCCAAAGCACCGGCCTTTTTCACTCACTTGGGTTACCTCTGTGGTCCCTGTAGGCATTTGAATTTATAATCCCTGGTCAAAAAGCATCTCCACTAGACACTTCTCTTGATCTCTTTCATGGCACTGTCAAGGATGGATTTTGATCCACTCAGCCCTCCTACCTACGTAGAAATAACATAGTGTAGTATAAAGGGGATCAAAGATAAGAGAAGATCAATGACTGGCCCTCTTGGATTTCTTGGTGCAAGCCAGTAGAACTTTCAGTGCTATGATACTTCAAGGTCTCTAACCATGAAGTGCTTTGAGCAGGTGTGTCTTTGTGCATTATAGATGCTACTTAACTGCAGCATGAAAGGACCCAAGAAAGCATCCAACAGACACAAGTCACCCCTGTCTCTCTCTCTCCCTGACATTTGCCATGGGTGGATCACAGTATTAATGTGTTTCAAGGGGGCACAATCTCTTCAGGGGGCTACAATACAATAAATGTGTTCGTATAAGGACCCAGGAACCAATGGGAAGGAGCTCCCACTGGCCAAATCTGGGACATTTTGAGCACCAAATAATTAAGTGAAGTAGTGAATTATAAACCACTCAAGAGGGGGATTCCTCGCTGGCTCGGCGGTTTGGCGCCTGCCTTTGGCCCAGGGCATGATCCTGGAGTCCCAGGATCGAGTCCCACATCAGGCTCCCTGCATGGAGCCTGCTTCTCCCTCTGCCTGTGTCTCTGCCTCTCTCTGTGTGTGTCTCTCATGAATAAATAAATAAAATCTTTAAAACAAAATGAAAAAAAAAAACCCACTGCAGAGCTAGGTATTCATGAGTCCATGCCGAGAGTGAACAGACTCATTTGTTTATTATATAAATAAGTAGGGAAGCGGGGTGGACTCTTGCTAATAGTACAGTGCCAAGAACCAAATGATAAATGTTGAGGGAGCATTGGAGGTGGAAAATTATTTGCAACCATCATGGTAAAGACTGGATGAAGCAAGAATCATCACTGGATGCTAATTTTAGGAGGAAATGTAGATGAGGATCTCTGCAGGGCTTTAAAGTATCTCCCCAACAGACTGTTTATTAGTTACAAGGAAGAATAAAAACACAGTAATGATATACACTGGCAAAATCAGGACGACACCTTACATGGGCGGTCAAAATTAACATCACCAGTCCCAGACAGATGGACATTGGGTACCTCTAGACGTGTCACGCTATGAAAGACACCATACTACCTATCCAGTAGTCCCACAACATACAACCTCAGTCTAACCACAAGGAAACTTCATGTACAAAATGAATTTTCCATTAACGAAATGGGGAAGGGGGGGCTGTACTCTTCAAAAATGCCCATCTCATAAAAAACAACGGCTGTGGGAATGTTCCAGAATAAAGGGAGCTGAGGACACATGACACCTCCATGCAGTAACTGACTCTAGACTGCATTCTGCACCAGAGGGAAATGGTTATCTATGATCAGAACAATTGATAAAACCAGGACATGGGTGGAGAGTACACAAAAGTACCACAACAGTATACATTTTTGAAGGTGGTCTCTAAAACATGGCTATGTACGAGGATATCCCTCTCCTTAGGAAACGCACATCCGTGTATTTAGAAGTAAAGGCCCAGGATGTATATAACTTACCATCAGGTGCTTTAGGGGGAAAAAAAATACAGAGAGAGAGAGAGCAAATGATAAAGCAAATAGGGTAAAATGTTAAAAACAGGTGAGTCTGGGTAAAGGGCGTAGGAGTGCCTCATCCTATTTTTAGAATGTTTGAATTTTTTTCCACAAAGTTTAGAATTATGTTAAGCACGTGCATGGGTATGCGTATAAAAACAAGACAGCATGCAAGCATACTTTAAGCTCAAATCTGTGGGACAAGCCACGCAGAGCAGAGGAGTGAACACCAACTGGCAAAGTCGGGAAGGTTTAATGTGGTTCTTACAGACAGGTAGCTCTCGGAGTTCAAAAGGTGGGGCTTTCCAGAAAAAGGTTAACAGGAGGCGCCAAGATCTAGTGACTGGAACCTAAGTGTCTGCCTGGGGTGGGAAGGAATATTTCCCAAAATGGGCTCTAATGCTGGAAAGACTGTGAGCCAATGGAAGACCAAATGGCAGCTTAAGGAGCTCACCTTCAGGATCAAGAGTAGGGTGGGGGCAGGGGGTGGCATATGCAAAAAGGTGCATAACCTACTGGTGAGCAGGACAGACTGGAGAGACGGGCACCAGGAAAACCAGGTGGGGGCCACTGTCAAAGTCAAAGAGGTTGGTGGTCACCTCATGGCCATAAAATTAAGGTCAGCGTCCCACAAGATGAAGGCACAGGACGCATTGTTAAAAGATTGACAACATCAGGCCTCACACAAACAGGCTGTGTTTTTCGAATACTTAGTAGATAAGATATTGACTCATTACTTGGCCAACAAGAGTCTGAAAATACCTAATAGTAATGCGGGTCTTCACAGTGGAGAGGGTGAGGAGCTCTGGGGATAAGGTGTCAAGCTCCCATCCAGGGCGGGTCCTCGGAGGATGGGGCAGGGTGGTGGTGGGGGGGGTCAGGGGGAAAGAGGAAGGGTGGATCAAAAGGGCTGTACAAGTTTGGGGAACAATAACCCTGCGCTTAATTATAACACATTTGTTAAAGACGGCAGCGTGGAACGCACTCCCAGGAAGTGCAGAGAGGAACAAGCCATAATAAACCCTTGTTTTTACAGAGCCAACGTCGCAGGTATATATTAAAACGGTAGTGACCAGCGGAATGCCAGCCAAAAGGCAAAAAAGATAATAAAACTTAATGTGGAGGTCCAGACAAATTATTTTACCCCAACGAGAAAGAAACCCAAGGCAGAGGCCAGCCTGGGGGCAAGGACACCTCGGACATCAAAAGTAACGCACTTGAGGAGGTAGGTATAAAAAGAGATAAAAAGAGATACACAGAGTGGACATTTGAAGAAAAATCCAGGCTACAGATGCAAGTTTCAGAGCTGGTGGTTTTTTTTTTTTTTTTTTTTTTTTTTTGAGGGGTGTGACCACAACCCTGGCAGCGGATTGGACTCTAGAATAGAAACCTGGGGCTGACGCTCAACCCCTGAGAGCAGAGGAGGGATGGGGGGAACCTGTGGGTGGTCAGCGTGGAACAGGCCAGAGCGCACACAGGAAGAACTGAGAAAAAGGCCACTGGGTCTGAAGTGGTTTGGAGGGGATCACCCAAAGAGTGGGAAAAGCCGGAGTGGGATTTCCAAGAGGAAGGGATGGGTGAGGTGTTGCAATCGCATATGGGCCTCCCAGACATCTTTACCTCTCTGCATACCACGGGGGAGAAAAGGGGCACCTGGGTGGCTCAGGGGTTGAGCGTCTGTCTGCCTTTGGCTCAGGGCATGATCCCAGGGTCCCAGGATGGAGTCCCGCATAGGGCTCCCCGCAGGGAGCCTGCTCCTCCCTCTGCCTATGTCTCTGCCTCTCTGTGTCTCTCATGAATAAATAAAATATTAGAAAAAAAGAAAAAGGAGAGGGAAGAAGTAAGTGGCTATGTCCAAGAACACCTTTCAGCCTAGAAAGGGGACATGGTGGCGGAGCTGGTGGGAGGCAGAATGAATGGGCTGGAAAGGGTCAAGGTGAGGAGGTGGCCTGGACACACCTGAGAAGCAGTGCTTCTGAGCTCTCTCGTCCGTATTTGCAATCTGGGGGAGGAAGGGGTTAAGCAGGACAAGGGGAAAGGAGCAGAGAAGTGGGGAGGGGAGAGAGAGGCAGGAAGAGCCTGTGTATAGTGGAGAGGACATGAGGAGACCAGGCGATGGGCCCTGCCTGATAGGGGTATTTTTTTTTAAATCCCATTGGGAGTCCCCTCCCTTGTCTTCCTCCCATTCTACCTGTGTATCATTTACCCCGTTTAGTTAGAAACCATGGCAACAGGAAGCATGAAGAAATGACTGAAATGCTAGGAGGACATCGTGCCTCGTGGGGCCATACTTCTGTTTTCTGGGGGAACTGTATCCTTTTAGCAACAAAGAGTGAGATGTCAAGCAGGCTGCTGCTGACTGTCCCACAGCGGATCTGACCTTTACGGGACAGACAAGCCGATCGCAGCAGGTGGACCAGGCACAGCCAAAGCCCAGGTTCCCAGTAACAGCCCAGCTCTGGGGACTCTGAGGCTAGGAGACTCCTTTCCTGGCTCACTCTCGGGCTCCCAGGGTCACCGCAGCCCTGCTCTCATGCACGGTCCTCCTTCGCATCCTACAAGTCATGAGCGATCCACTTCATCAAAGGATGTAGGAGAAACCTGGTTGAGAGTCTGCTGCTGCTCTGGGGTCTTAGTGAGTAGCTCCCTGCTCTGCATCCTTATCCCCACCTCTACTCAGTGCTTCGAGGCCCCAAAATCACAGAACAAGGTGCTACAGATTGAATATTGTACCCCCCCCAATATTCGTATGCTGAAACCCGAAGCCCCAGTGTCATGGGATTTGAGGACGGGGTGCAGGCCCCATGATGGCATTGGAGCCCTTATGAGAGGAGACGTGAAAGAGCTTGCTTTCTTCACCCCGAACCCCCCTCATGATGGGAGAATGAAGCAGCCACCTATAAGCCATGAAGAGAGCCTTCACCAAGAACCTGACGACGCCGGTGCCCTGATCTTGGACTGCCCAGCCTCTGGAACCCTGAGAAATGAGTGTCGTTTAAGCCGCCAGTCTATGGAGGTTTTGTCATAGCAGCTGGAGCTGACCATGACAAAAAGTAAAGGTTTTAAGACGAACACAGAACTGTGAGCCGAGGGCTGGGGGGGTATCCACTCTTCCGCCCACACGATGTGACGCAGCCCATCATGTCGGAAGCCTGATGCCAGCCACACGAGAGCGTCTGTGCCACAAAAAGTACACTCAGCCCGAAGCTGGTGGCATGTCCAACATAAACAAGGTCGATCCCACCCTCCAGCTCTGACTCCATATACATTTTCTGGATTTATTTTGCCCTGTGCAGGGGACCCTGGCACCTCCGAGTGGATCATCTCCCCAGGAGACCCGGAAATCCCTGGTGATCCATGGGCAGGATTAAATACTTCTTTTTTTTTTTTTTTAAGATTTTACTTATTTCTTCATGAAAGACAGAGAGAGAGGCAGAGACACAGGCAGAGGGAGAAGCATGCCCCATGCAGGGAGCCCGATGTGGGACTCGATCCCAGGACCCCAGGATCATGCCCTGAGTCAAAAGCGGATGGATGCTCAACCACTGAGCCACCCAGGTGCCCTTAAATACCTCCTGAATACTCTAGATTTTTACTTTTTTTTTTTTTTCTAGCCCTTAGGAAATAATATGAAATGGTTGCCCTTGCCCTGTAGCCTGCCTCTCAAGCTGGCCTTACTGCCTCTCCCTGACACCTCACCTTGGCTCCCCTCCTGGCCAGGTCCAGGAGTGTCTGGGATGAGCGCAAAGGAAATACCCCAGCGCCCACAGGCACCCAGAGGCTGCGTGCACCATGGTGGTCCCTGTCGGAGCGGTCACGGCCCGCGGCCAGACACCCTCGGTCCTTACGGCTCGGGCCCCGCCGACCACAGCCGTCTTCAAACACAGGCTTTGAAAAGAAGCATTGCTTCGGCTCCACCCCTACCACCATCCTGGGAGACAGGGTCCGCAAGGAAAATATTTTCTTAAAGTAACTCCCTGGTTTTGGAGGGGGTTTACCTGCCATAGGGGAGTTATTTTATTATTATTATTATTATTATTATTATTATTATTATTATTAAAGAAAAACATTTAGCTGCCCCTGTAAGAGCAGCTTACTGAGAGTCGGGAAAAGAAATCTCTCTCTCTCTCTCTCTCTCTCTCTCTCTCTCCAGACCCGCCTGAATTTGAGGTTTGGCTCCAACATGAGGACAGGGCCCGGCCAAGAGAGAGGTGTGGCTCGCTGAAGGACATGTCCAGGAGGCCAGCAACCGTGAACTTGAATCCCAGCTCTAACCTCGCCTAACTCCCAGCCCGGACAGCCGGTGACTCACTTCATCTCTCCTGCCCTGGTGGCAGCATCCAGTAAAAACGTGGGGCTCCTGACCTCACTGGGCAACAGGGAGATTAGCTCATGTTTATAAAGCGCTTTGAAGATGAAAAAGCCCGTGCCTAAAGGGGGCTATTATTATTATAACTACCTGTGGAAAAAAGAATGGGAATCTAGGTCTAATGATCAGCTCCTAGTACCCATGGAGCCAGAAATGCAGGGAGCAGATCCTTGTGGGCAAGTACTCTGGGCAGCTTATACTCAGGTCTGGGGCACCGAGGCAGCAGTTCCCAAAGTCTGGGATGGGGAACACCATGGGGGGTGTCGGGCAGACAGCACAACCCAGCACCCGACTGCAGAGGAAGGAAGCAACTCCCTTTACTTTCTCTTTGAATCCTGCTGCTGGCACTTAAGGAGACAGGGTCAGTTCCAGGCAGCCAGGTCTGTGACATCTCTCCACGTGCTCACGTCCCTTCATCCTAAAGAGAAAGATAACCTCAAGGCCAGACGCGTGGTGGACAAGGCCACCCCCCTGGAATTTATACACCGGGTTTTGATTTCACGGTGCTCGTTATTTTTATATTTACTCCGTACAGGAAGTCGTCGTGGGTTCACTACATTTCATCTTAAAATAGTGTTTCTTTAACCCAGAGTTTGTCAACCTCGGCCACTGGCAACGTCGGGCTGGATAATTCTTTGCCGTGGGGGCTGCTGTGCACATCACAGGACGCTTACCTGCACTCCTGGCCTCGTCTACCCACTAGACGCCAGTAGCATCGCTCTGCCCCAGTGCGGGCGACCAAAACTATCCCCAGACATTATCCAATGTGCCCCCGCCGCCCACTCCACCCCATTGAGAATCACAGTTTTTAGTTCGATTCACTGAAAAAAATAAAAGAATAAAACAAACCCAACAGATTTAATTAGTCAAAGACTGAGCTAACGTTGCCACAGTGTAGGAAACCCTGTCACAGAGAAGCAGCTGACTGATGGGCAGGAGTTTCAACCGCTTCTGGAAGTCACAAACAGGAATGTTTAGAAACCATCTTCATTCCAGGACTTTCCGAGGGGTCATGTCCCGGTTATCAGATCTCCAGAACTCAGTGGACACCTGCCTGTCGTGACTGGCCTAACTGCCTAGAAGCCAGAGAAAGGACAGGATCGGGGCAGTCATTGGGAAACATGGGTGGAGCCCATCCAGGAGGCTCGGAGGCCCCAGAAGGGCCTTAGGAGATCCCCTCGTGCTTTCTTTCAATGGAGAAGCTGCAACCTGGGACGAAAGGCTCTGCGAGGTGTCCCAGGACAGATTCAGTGAGTAATGACACAGGCCTAGGTGCAAGGCGTCCTGCACTGTTCACTCTCCCCAGCACCGCACCGTGCACGGCGATACGCAGGGCGAAAGAAAACATCACCGCCCTCATACTCACGATATGAGGCAAAGGGCTTATAAATAAATGGGCTGCTTTCAATGTTGAAAAAGATCAGCAGCAGTGAAGCTTATATAAATAAAATAATTAAAAACCCTGCCCAGGCGGCCACCCAACAGGCACGAGGAAAGCTGCTGGCCTCACCACCCATGGCCCCGGCACCCACTGGGTTCCCTGGCGTGGCCATCTCCTGGCTTTCCCCGGGACGTTTTCCTTCCATGTCTCTCTCTCCTCTGTGGCATTTGCATTCCTCACCTCCTTCTCCCGAGATCACAAGAAGTTAAATGGCCAAACTTCCTGGTTCATGCAAAGTTAAGGCTGTCAGTTGCACAGAGAGCAGGAAAAAAAAAAAAAAAACAATCTAATGGCGAAAATCTGGTCTCAGCTCTCCCGAAATACTTCTCTGTCTCAGAGGTTGTCAGCACCAGGCACCGAAAACAAAGTCACAGCTCACAAAAGGAGCTTCTGTGAACCATCGGCGGAAAGGACCCGAGGGAAACGTGGACAGCAGGCTCTCCCAGCACGTGAGCCTGGTCTCGCCGGGCTTCACCTGCAGCCTACTGGAAGGAGCCCCTTGGGGACTATGCTCTGTGCATTCCCGAGGCCAGCCTGGAGAAGCAGCTTTTCTTCTTCCCGTTGTTCAGGGGAGGAACCCGAAGGCCACGCATCCACATTATCTACTTGGTGATTCAGAGAACCAAATCAATGGAGGCCAGTGACAGATATTAATGTGGCAACTTGCAATGGTCATACTGTCAATGGGCTAGCCTATCGATCCATAAATCAATATTCATGCAGCCTGAGAGCCAGGAGCCAGCGCTCCAAGGACCAGCTGGACACACAGGCCTGGTCTGATCCCTGAGACGCTTGCATCGCAGCATCCACTTACTGGGGTGCCACAGGGCGATGTGGGATCTGTTGCCAAAGGAACGGCACGGTCACTAAATGCAGTGAAGTCAAGAGGAGAGTCTCTGGGGACCGAGGAAGAACTGGGTCTGGAATGGTAAGCAAAGCACAGACCTGCAGAGAGGACCGAGGCCAAGCATTGCTGGCAGGAGGACGGGTGTCGGCAAAGGCCACTAGGTAAGAACACGTAATTCTGGGCCTTTGTCCGTGTTTTCTGCAACCGCGCCATGAAGCTGCTCAGCTTGACGCCATCAGCTGCATCCAGAAAGCTCTCTGTGGTCTCTTAAGCACGATACATCCTCTCCAAGAAGAAAAGAAAAAAAAAATGGTACCTGAACTCGTTTCTCTTCAGCTTTAGAATGTAAATGATTTAAATGATTTTTTTTTTAAGCGCTGCATTTCTACTTTGCTTAGAAGAGGGTAAGAGGAAATGTCATATCTTCATTCAAAAAGCACCTCTTGTGCCCCCACTAAGTGCCAGTGCTTTGCAAGGCCCTGGGGATAGAAAGAATGGATCCCACTCTCAGGAAGCTTTCGGTCCGGATTGGGAGGGAGATGTGGAGGGAAGGTGAGAAATAAAGAGATTTTTAAAGCCTGTACCATGGATAAGTCATAGGTCTGAGGTTAAGAAGATCACTGTCTCCCACCCCCAACATGCATTAGCCCTTCCTGGCTCTCCCAAGTGTTTGCACGCACACGGTCCCTTTTGATAATGTCCACAAATCCCTCCGAATGAACCAGCGGTTTATTATCTCCCCAGATAAAGCCCAAAGAAGCCACATTTGCCCCCAAGAGAATCAACAGCCCTGGTGGCAGGACGTATGGCAGGATGAGGCAGGTTTTATAACATGATTAAAATCTCCTGTCCACAGTTTTATGTTCCCTTGTTCATCCTAATAGAAAAAAAAAGAAAGAAAGAAAAGCATCTCCATCCCTGGAATCTCATGCAGGTAAACCCAGTGACATGGGAAGGGGGCTTATTGAAGAGCTGGGTCTTGTGCCGAAGAGTTGGGGACAGCTTAGGCGCCCATCACCTAAGAGTAGACACACAGAGTGGTGCCTGCACCTTGCACTTTGCCCCTGCCTAGATCAGGAGTTGGCAAACTGTCAAAGGCCAGACGCCCGCCAGGCCATCTCTGCCACAACTACTTAACCCTGCTGCAGCGGAGGAAGCAGCCACAGATAATACATAAACACATGAGAGTGGCTGAGTCCCAATAAAACCCTATTTACAAAAACAAGTGGCTGTGAGTTTTGGCCTGAGGGCCATCATCTGCTGACCACTGGCCTAGAACATTCTCCGCCCCCCAGATACCTGCCTGGTCTCTGTTCAAAGGTTATCTCCTAAGGCTTTCCTGGCCACACTCGCCAATACCCACCATCGCTCTATCCCTTTATCCCTCTCTTACTTTTTTTCATAACATTTATCACTTCTGGGTCCATTGGCTGATCTGTTAGTAATCCTGTTTTCCCTCCAATGATGCCAAGATTTTTTTCTTTTCTTTTTTTTTTTTTTTTTTTTTTTTTGTGCCTGGCGCCTGGCACATAGTAGGCGCTCAGTGACTATCTGTTGGATGAATGAAAGAGCAGCTGCCCCATCCGTCAGCCCAGGTCACCCAACACTGCATGTGTCTCATACTTTAGGATCGGGGACGACTCAGAGGTCAGCCAGGTTACCAGACCACCTCCCTGCCCCGAGGGAGGCTGCATGCTAAACCACCTTGCACAGATCTCTGTTTTTTTTTTTTTTTTCCGCTCTTTCAAGAATTTCCAGAGAAACCAGACAGTGAAATGCTGGTTGGTAGCAATCCCAGGTCACTGCTCTGTGCCACCGCTGAGAAGATCCCGTAAGCCAACAGCATTTTCTCTTAGAACCTGCCAAACCCTTCAGAACATTCCACAGAGGGCTCTAAGAGCGAGCAGGGCAAAGAAAGCAATTTGGGATGGCTCATCCTTGCAGCCACCAGAAGCCAGCCTCACGGCTCTTCCGGAGACAGAGCAAATACATTTGTTTCAGCCGAGAATAAAATCCACCTCTCTTCACCCACCTACCGTGGGTCCTCACTTCCTAAACCCCAAACCGGTTTCTCGGTGCTGACATAGTGAAACCTGCCTTCCTAAAACCTCGAGGCTTCTCAGGAAGCCAAAACCTCCACCATCGCACAGCCTGGAAGACTCTGCAGAGCAGATTATAATCCCCGGCCTCCCTCCCCGCCTTGTGACTCATGGCCCAGCTAATCTCCACTGACAGATTATGGATCTACTGTTCTGTTTCTCCCAAGGGCAGAGGGAGACCAGACAGGCCTGCGGTGGCAGGAGGAAAACTATCCCACCTAATCCACGGACGAACCCAGATGAAGCTTTCGCCTGCAGTGTAGTCTGATGGAACTTCAGCCCATGGCGCTTCCCCGGGCACCGGGCCCCCTCGTTTTCCTACCTCCCTGTCCCCTGGACGTGACCTGGGGGAGCCTCGGGCAGCCTCCAGGTCCCTCCCTGCTGGGTCTCAGGGGAAGAGTCTGCGGTCATACTTTCTGTCCAACCGGTTCGGTCCCTTATTTTTGTTTTAAGGAGGATTATCGCCATGGTAATGTCCAGGTGACAATGACAGCGACAGGAGGGGGGAAGAAACCCACCTGTTCAACTCTAATCGCACCGAGTGTCAGGAAGCAACCAGCCTCAGGAAATGACAAAACTGACCGGTGTTTCGTACCTGTCACAAGACAGAATGAACTAGGGAACAGCTGAGCGGGGGCCGACAGGCAGCCCTCCACGAAGGAAGCGCTGTCCCGTCCGGCATCCCCAGAGGCTCTGCAAATCACCTCGTCGCCAGGTTTGCCTGACGCACGGTGTCATGTGCAGGAAGGAAAGAGAAAGCAAAGTCTATGATTAGAGGAAAGGGAAAGTGGTTTTCAAATATGATTCAGATAACAACGCTCCAGGATGCAAGGAGAGCCACGGCCCGTGGGCCGCAGGTGCACACAGCGCCGGTCGCGTCTATATTTGCTGTGCCCATGGCGTGGCCATTCTATCTGCACCCCTACCGGCAGTGGGTGGGGCGAACAAACCCCAACCCGGTTCCTGGGTATTAGCTTTGCATCCACAAACGTCCTCTCTGCTTCTGAAGAACTGGGAAGCCACTCAAGCGACACCCACTCACCAAGAACACCAGGAAGTTAGGAATTCACTAGAACCTGTCACTGTCTGTGCTAGGATGCACCCCCATAGGTACCCGCAGGGGCCAGCACACAGAGTCGTGAAATAATGAGCCCATAAATATGGACTGGAAACTGCTGCTTATTATTTTTAAGGGAATTTTGTTTTGTTTCCAGTAAGAATCCTATGCTAGGGTGTGCTGCAGACCAGCTACACGGCATGCAGTATGGGGACCGGTGGGCTTCCCCGGGCAAATCACATCCCCGATTCACACGCCACGCCAGCGACCGTCATCGGAACCCCATCTCAACGCCCTCTGGTTTTTCATTTATTTGTTAAGAAGGCATACACTAGACTTGTCCTCTTCATGGCTCTGTTATCTATGAGACCCTCTATTTTAAAGGTTTTTATGTTTTTGCTACCCAAGAAGGCAGGAATAAGCCAAGGGCTTTTCAGTAGAGCATCGTAGGTGAGGAGAATGAAGGTTCTGCAAAAATATAAAAGAATGGGAGCACCTGGGTGGCTCAGGTGGTTAAGCACCTGCCTTTGGCTCGGGTCATGATCCTGGGGTCCTGGGATCGGGTCCCCCATCGGGATCCCCACTCAGCGGGCAGTCTGCTTCTCCCTCTCCTCCCTGCCTGTGCTCTCTCTCTCTCTACCTCTGTCTGTCTCTCAAATAAATAAATAAAATCTTTAAAAAATATAAAAGAATGGTTTTATATATAAGCAAGGATGGGTCACAGTGCAAAGGGACAGGCTATATATATGGCATCGCATAGTTTGGTTTGCTCCGGGTGCGTATCAGGTTCGCAAGACAAAGTACAGTGGTGTGAGGCTGCTGTGAGCTCTATTCCTTCTCTATCAACCATCAGCGCAGTAAGGAGGCCTGATGAGCCAATTCCTATGGAAAAAATTGCGGAGCTCTCAGGCTGGGAGAAAATAAGCAGCCTGCACAGGGCTGGCCTTGCCTTTCTGAAATCAATTAAAGGTGGCCAATCCCTCTAACCACACGAGTGGAGTGTGCATGCCAAATGAGGAGACATCATGGTCGAACAGGGAATGTTTCGTGCAAATCATGGGTCTCGAGCATGGTTTGGGGGAGGGAAAGTCTAGGAGAAAAATGCTGGGATGGCTACAGGCGGGCGGGCTATCCATCAGAGCCACCTCCCCCGTGATTGCGCAGATGAGGGTTCTCACCACCCTCGACGGCCACAGAGTTGAAAGCTAATAACGAGGTCCCAGAACGGACAAGACTTGTCCTTTAAAACACGCACACACACGCACACACACATACACAAGGCAGTGCAGAGCCCCATCTCTTTGGCCTGGGAGTCTTCAGGCTGAGGATCTGGGTGTTACTCATGGGAACAAGTTCTCTGAGGCCACACGTGGCTGAAACTGCCCTCCCAGTGACGACATCACGTCTCCCAGACACTGGCTCCCTTGGGAATAGGCGAGCAGAGAGCCACCGCTGGGGTGATTCATAAGCTGAGCTCTCAGCCCGCTCACCCGCTCATGGATCTGCAGCTTCCATTACTCAGCTTCCCCTGGAGCCCATCCCCGTGGCCGGGGTCACGGCTGCCAGGGGCTGCTCCTGCCCAACCATGGTGGGAAGGTTTTAAGCTTTAAAATGGGAAAGAATTGGGACACCTGTTACAACATGGGCCAACCTGGGGGACGTGATGCTCAGTGACGTAAGGCAGACACGGGAAGGACAAATGCTCGGTCCCCGCACTTCCGCAAGGTCCCTATCGATGGAGACACCAGAATGGTGGCCGCTGGGGTGTGAGACAGGGGGACAGGGAGTTGGTGTTGGGAGGGCAGAGAGTCTCGGTCGGGGTCGGGGCTGCTCACCAAGCTCTGGAGACAGATGGATGGTGGCAGGACGGAGAGGCAGCGTGAGCGCCGTTAATCACACCCATAAGAAATGGTTACCCTGGTAAAATCTGCCACCATAACAAACAAAAGGTGAAAAATGTTTAAATTAGCTAAGGGAGGGGGACGCCTGGGTGGCTCAGTGGTTGAGTGTCTGCCTTCGGCCCAGGGCGTGATCCCGGGGTCCCGGGATCGAGTCCTGCATCGGGCTCCTTGCAGGGATCCTGCTTCTCCCTCTGCCTCTGTCTCTGCCTCTCTCATGAATAAATACATAAAATCTTTAAAAAAAAAATGAGCTAAGACAGGAAGGTAGGACAGCCGAAACAGTCATGGTCCCGGGAGCTCCTGAGGCCTTCACCCACACGCTGAAGGTTGGGCCCCCGAAGGCCAGGCTCTCGGAGACCCTCCCTTCCACACCCAAGAAGCGCCGCAGAACCTTCCTCCGCAAAGTCAGCGAAATCAAGCGCTTCCCGCCAACCCGAAGGCCACGGGAGAAGGCGGCAAGGGGCTGCGGCAGTGTCCAAGGAGGCGTCCAGCAGGCACTCAGCACCTGCAGAAGTTGGGAGGGAGGCAGGGCGTGTGCTGGCGAATGACGGGCCACGCGCCGACGGTGAGGGTAATGGGACAGGACGGTCCCTCGGTGGCTCCAGCCGGGCGCGGGCTGACACGGGGGATCTCGGGCCGGCGGAGACGCTCCGTCCTGCCCCGTCCCTCTCAGGCTTCCCGGCCAGCCCAAGGAAAGCACAGACCACTCTAAAGTGGGACAAGGTCACCCTGCAGGACATGCAAGGGGGTGGAGACCACACCACCAGCTCCCGTAAGGGCCATTTCCCAAACGACGGTGGGGCCTGGCGAGGCGGTGGGCCAGGAGGGTTGGGGGGGGGGGGAAGCTCACAGACCCCAGGGGGAGACTGAAGGTCTGACTCATCTCTACGGACCCAGAACGTTATCATCCGTCCCAACGCAGCCACTTCTGTCTCAACCAACTGCAAAAAAAAAACACCTGGTTTCGAGATTTCTATGTGAAAACCTGTACCAACAAACCAAATGCGGGAGGAGGCGATGATTCACATCACAAACAGAATGCTTAGACAGAAACCAGCCTTTTCAGCATTCCTGCGCTTGGATGCTTCCTCCAGGCCTTTCGCATGTCACGTGACCGACCACGATTGGTTCCGTACAGACCTTTCTCCAGGTGCAAACCTAGTCCGCAAAGCACGTGATTCTGAACAGGGCGTCTCTAGCCAACGACACGGATCAAAGTGAGCACATTCGTCCAGGACCTTTGTCTTGCTCGTGGAAAGTGAGCTGGGAGCATGTGCCACATGAAGAACGGGGGCTACCTGGCCGCGGAGGACCCCGACCAGCTCCGTGGGGACGGTGGACATTGCCTAAGACGACAACATCCAGAAACAGGAGGAGCAGTGGTCTGCGTGGGCCCGACTAACAGAAGCAGCGGGAAGCTGCCTATCGCGGGGCCTCTTCTTCCAAGCTCCCCGGGAACTCGCAAACCCAGGGGTAGAGCCTGCAGATCTAAGTCGTCCCCAAAACCCACAACTGCCCAACCTTTATCATCCAAACACAGCCATTCCTGTCCTAACCAAGCACAAAGGATACCTGATTGCCAAGACTCAGATTTCAAAAGATGTACCTACAAACCAAATAAGTGCACGTGAGGGCCCCAGCCCGGTGGAGGTAGGCCTGGAAGGCTTCCTGGAAGAGAGAAAAGATGGTTTTATGGCTGGGTAAGCTTCAGCAGGGGGGAAAGTCTCAATGCAGGGTTTTGCTGGCCAAGAAATCAGTCAACACCCTGATCCTTAAAGTGTCCATCTGTACTGGAATGGCCTGGGGAGCCTGTCAAAAATGCAGACCCCCAGCCCCCACACATACCCAAACAGAGCCTCTAAGGCAGGGGAGGGCAGGATGGCTGCTGAGTGCTCATGAAGAGTACTCCTTCTTCTCAAGTTCCCCAGGCAATCCGTTCTCGTGCAAACCACAACTTGGGGAGACTGGGGGAGCGGCCCAGCGAACAGTCTGGACCGGGCCCACGTCCAGCTAGGGGACAGCAGAGGCTCCTGAGAAGGGAGGGCCCACAAGGAGTCACTGAGGAGAGGGACAAGGCAGGTGTAGACAGAAGAAGCTGTTCCAGAAGTAGAGGCAACATCCCCAGCCCGTCTCCCACCAAGACTTCCTGTTATGCTCCTCGCCGAGCTGCCGGGTTACGGAAACCGTCTGGGCCCGTGTGTGCGCACCGGGGATGGTGGGGGGGGGGGGGGGGACGGGGAAGGAGAGGATGAGTATCCTCCAGAGCTCAGGAGGTCTAATAGGAAGGCGGGAAGGGCTTCAAAGAGGAGGAGAAACATCCACGCTAGGCGACCAGACCCCCAACAACACCCCAAAAACTCTCTCTGGACAACTGAAGTCTGTTGTGTGGAGACTCAAGTAACTCAAAACTTCCTGATCCCGAACAAACATCACCTCCACTCGCTCTGGGCAGCCGCCCCCAGCAGGAGGGGACGGCCCTAACTCGAGCATACGTAGGCTGTTGACGACACTGAGGCTAACGTGGTCTCTGCTGGAGGCGCAGAAGGGCCTCTGCCGTGGGCTTCCTCACTGAACGCAGGTCTTCCTTCTCTCATGCAAGGACACTCGGGCCTCCATCCACATCAGCCACTTCCAAAACCCCTTCGGGCTGGCTCTCCGCAGCCCTCTTGGGTGAAAGAAGCCCCCTAAAGAAAAGGGGGATCACTCCCTGGCCCTTGGGGCTGGGCAATCCCCAAAATCCAGTCCGAGGTAAGAGTAGAACCCATTGTTCCTTCAAACCTGCCAAGATAACCAGGAAACACGGCCTCTGCTGGGTCTGCACACTTAGCAGCCCGGCACACCTGCTACTCAGGCCGGCGTGAGTCACCCACACAGGCATTGCACGCCGGACTTGTCAGCAGCGGATTCGGTGCTTGGCGGCTCGCTCTCACGCACACCGGATGTCATCCATCCACCTACCCCTTGGAAGACGTGTCCGGACAGATCAGGCTATAACCCAATTTTTACTCAACGACTCACTCCCAGTGGAGGTGTCGGGGGAAGGAAGGAGGGGTACACAGAGAAGTTTCCTGCCATTCCCGGCGGGGGCTCCCCTTTCCTCTGGGCCCCGTCGGGTCTCAGCGGCTCCGCTGGCCATAAATAGGGAGGGACGAGGGGCAAGTCAACCTGGGCAAGAAAGTGGAAGAAGTCTCGACTCAAAAACCTTCTCCGGAATAAAGACGCTCTGCTGAGCTGAATAAGGCCTAGTGTTCTCCTGTACAGCGCAGCGTCCACAGTTAACAATACTGCATTGTACACTTAAACATTTGCTAAGAGGGAAGATCTTCTGGTAAGTGCTCTTATCAACAAAATAATAATGATAATAAAGAGGGTGGGAGGGAACTTTTGGAGGCCACGCAGGTTTATGGCCTAGGCTGTGGTCAGGGTCTCACGGTGTACACTCATTACCGAGCTCATCAAGTTGTATACGTTAAATTCGCACAGCTTTGTGTATGTCAATCACACCTCAATAAAATGGTTTAGGAAAAAAAAACAAAGAGGAAGAAGAGCATCTCCTGAATCCCTCTCAACTCCCGCTTTTTTTTGTTACGTCAGAATTTTCTGCAATGCAAGATTCTGAATCGGCTCCTGAGCCCAGTAAAGGACATCAGCGGGACCTTAGGAGAAATCGGAATAAGGCCCAAAGAGGAGTTCAAAGTAGTCTGTGAATGTTAATCCCCTGGCTCTGACCACCTCGCTGTGGGTATGAAAAATGTTAACATTCAGGGAAGCTGGGTAAAGAGTATAGGGGAACTCCGTGTACTATTTTTGTGACTTTCCTGTAAATCTAGATCTCTATCAAAATCAAAAGTGAATTCTTTAAAAAAAAAAAAAAAAAGGACAGCAGTTTTAATCCAGCCGCCTACTAAATCTTCACCTGTGGCCTTGCTAAAATAATTTACAAGGTAGTCGTGGACGCAAAGCATAAGTTACTCTCATGCCAATGCTGGCCTCAGGAAAACCGAAATGAACGAAACACTGCATTTACTCAGCAAGTGTCTTCCCAGCGCCCACTGTCTTCTGGCTCCCAGGTGCCAGAAGGTGTGTGACGGATTAAGTGGGGATCTCTTCCTCCAAGCCCAGCTCCGAAATGTCCACCCAGAGGGGCATTTCTCCAGCTTCAGACATGACTCTGACTTAAAGCAAAGACAGTGATTTCTGGTAATTTTCCAAAGGAAATAATCCAAAGGGTGGACAAAGCTTTGTGTAGAAAAGATGCTCACCGAGGCTCTACTTCTAAGGGTAAACATCTAGAAATACCTTCGTGTCCAACAAGAGGGGAATTGTCAGATTAGGATTTGATGCCGGCAGAGGAATACAGCCATTACCTGGGGAACTGTTCAAGCAAAATCGAGAGGAAAAAAGCAGTAAACAAAGTGTATACATTGCAGGGCTTCAGCAATGAGGAAATGCATCAAACTGCCAGCACTACTGGAACTGAGTATTTTTTTCCTGCTTTTTACACTTTTTTTGTGGTTTTCTTTTACATTTTAAAGACTTTTTTAAATTTATTCACTTGAGAGAGACAGAGAAAGGCAGACAGAGCCCCAGCAGGGGGAGAGGCAGAGGAATAGGGAGAAGCAGACCCCACACTGAGCAGGGAGCCCGATGTGGGGCTCGATCCCAGGACCCCGAGATCATGACCTGAGCTGAAGGCAGACCCTTCAGCGACGGAGCCACCCAAGCCCTCCAAAGAAGAGAGAGAACACGGAATACTTTTAAAATCGAGTGAGGTGCAGAGGTGGAGCTGTGCGTGAATGGTGGGACAGTTTAATATTTCCTCTCTGGGGGCGGCAGGAGGCTGCCAGGGGGAGAGGGTGGGTATAAAGGCCACAGGAAAAGGTGCTGCGTCAACCTGAGCATTTCCAGGGACCTGGGTGCAGCCAGAGGCACAGGCTCCAGGGGGGAGGGGACAGTACTAACACAGACCACCTCTTCTCCTCCTGCGGTGCCTGGCCCTCCCTCCTTCCCCCCACCCCCAGCAGGTGCTCACTGGAGGCACAGCACCTGAGAACACCCCCAGGGAGGCCCCCTTGACAGCTTCCAGAAGTTGTCTTTGCAGGAGGGACTTCTGGGCTGGAAATGGATCATCAGGGACAGGCTGCCAAGGTTGGGGGGGGGGGGAGTGAATCCCACATCTGGGAAAGCATCACCAGGAAGCCCATCTTCCGGGTTGGGGGGGGGGGTGTCCTGGAGTTGAGCCCTAGTGGCAAGGAGGGAGAAGGTAAAGGAGACCCCCGCTTCTCTGCACATCAAGACGGACTAGCTCAGTCATTCATTCAACAAACATCTATTGGGTCGCCCACTCAGTGACAGGCACGGGAGCTGCCCCAAACCGTGGCCTGGGCGGCCGACACAAAAGGACAAGGAGAGGATGCGGCTATAGATTAAAACTGGTTTGCTTTTAGCTCAGGGTTCAAGACTAAGCCCCCTCCCCACGCTGACCTGGAACCCGGTGCATGCACGGCGGACGGTGGACGCGGTGCCCCGGGATCCTGCCGTCTCCCATCCTTCGGGAAGCCTTGCCCACAGCACCCTGGGTGGGTGGCCCTGCAGTTAAGCCGCTCACCCAAGGCCCGGCCACAGGGACCTGGGGAGACGCCGCAGCCCCCACGCAGCCCGCCGCAGTCTGGGTCGGCGAGGCGGCAGCGCTCCCTCCCGGGGTAACGGGCCCCGGGGCGGCCACGAGGGCGGAGGTTAGGGCGACGGGCCCCCCACCCCCACCCCCACCTCCACCCCGGCGGAGGGTCTGTCCCGCGGGGGGCCGCCCGGAGGGGGGCCGAGGGGATGTCTCTGCGGAGATGTCAGTGCGAGAGCAGAAATTTCCGTGCAAACCCCAAGAGCTCCAGAAAGCGGCGCGGGGGGGGGGGGGGGGGGAGGCGGGGAGAGAGGAGCGCACCAAACCCCCTCCCTCGAAACGCAGGGAACACTTACCTGCCAGGTATGCGCCCCGACTGCCAGGTGGAAGGAAGCAAGCCCAGGACGCAGACGAGGTCGCGGGGGTGGGGGTCGTCTGAGCCCGGCTGATGCACACCAAGTAATCCACGTTAGGGGGTCCGGAGCCCCTCGCCCCATTCCCCGCACTTTCCACCCGAGGCCAGCCCCGGGCTGCGCGCTCCGGCCGCGCGGAGATGGCGGGAGCTCGCCGCGGGGGTTCCCAAGTGCCGCGTCCCGGAGCTCCAGGGCGCGCAGCCCCGACGCCGCGCCTCGCCTTTCTTTGCTGCGCAACGCCGGCGCGAGCCCGAGGTCCCCGCCGGCATCCCCTCTGCAGGCCCGGACAGCGCCCGGGGCAGCTCGGCCCGCGGCCCGGAGCTCGTAGGTGCGCGGGGCCGGGGAGGCGGAGGGAGAAGCGCGGAGCGGCGGGCGGGCGAGCGGGCGAGCGGGCGAGCAGCAGCCTCCTCCGGCCCCGGCAGCCCCGCGCGCGCCCGCGCCGCCTCCGCGCTCTGCCCGCCGCCGGGCCATTCGGCCCTTATATACCAGCCGGCCCGGGGGCGTGGCCGGGGCGTGGCCGAGGCGGGTGGGGGCGTGGTCTAGGCGTGGCCTGAGCGGGGCAGCCAGGGAGCCGCACTGCTTCCTGGGAACTGTAGTTCCCTCCACCCCATCCCAGCTAGTGCACAACAGCTGTCGGCATGGTTGCCGCTCGCCCTCAACAGCGGTGCCCCCTTGCGCCCTCCCTTCGCAGGGAAGGCTGGGATTCCCGCCTCGCTGTCAACTCCGTTAGATCTAGGCTGGTCCTTGATGCACAAGGTGGGGGACCTCAAGCCCCCTAAACGCCTCCCGCGATGACAAGCCTGGAGTCAGACAAACCGAGCTAGGTTGCAGTCCCAGCCTGCCATGAACCGCCCGTGTGACCTTCAAGGAAGCGTGTGACCTGCGAGGCTGCAGAAACTGAAGTCTGATCAAGAGCATGGCAGCTCCTCAGATTCTTCATCGGAAGCAAAGGATATTAGAGTTTGCTTCCACCGGGTTGTAGAGGGAGGTGACCCCTGCACAACGCGGCCTGATCTCTCCGCCTCTAACACGAACTGTAATTCTCTAACGCTTGTTAAGTGCTGGGCAATTTTGGTTTCGGGGTTCCGCTCCTGCAAACCAAATGCCACCTTGGGACCCTCCTAGAATAAAATTCTGGAGCTGCCATGGCCTTCATCAGGCTTCAGTTTCTGCAGCCTTCTCCTGGTGTATGGGACACCTGAGCAGCTGCACACCCTGGGAGCCAAAGGCGGAGTCTTCCCTCAAGGAGCGCACAGTCAAGTGAGAGGCGACAGCGACATCGCAGTAACTATGTGGACACGCAAGGGGCTGTATGGACCAGGGCACCTAACTGTGCATGGTGGGGGGGCATGCCAAGGCAGCCAGAGGGCTGGTGTCTGAGTGGAATCTGGAAGGAATGGGTAGGAAGTAGCCAAAGAGACACGAAACAACAAAGGCAGGCAGACAGCTGGCTGTGCGGAGAAACTGTGAGGGTATAAAAGAAGGAAACGGGGAGGGAGACTCACTGCAGAGGAGGGGAAGGGTCTTGTATTAATTTCCTAGGGCTGCTGTACAAACTGGGTGGCTTAGAGTGACAGATGTTTATCATCTCAGAGTCCTGGAGGATTGTTACAGTTTTGCATACGTGGGTTCCTATCCACACACATTCCTCCAGACAATGACCCCCCAGCAGTAATGAGCATTAGATCTGTGGTTTGTTTCTCATACCGCTGTCCAATAAGAGGAACCAGGGCTCCTCAGAGAAATGGCTGGTTTTAGGATTGGGGTAGGAAATATACAAGATGAGCCTGGAGCATCTGGAGTGCCAGAAAGTAAGAAAGTGTGAACACACACACACACGTGCACATGTATACACACACACCCTCACATACAAGGATAAGGGTGCATCAAAGGCATACAGAATCCCTATGAATTCGGCCTGAGATTTAAAGAGAGACCAGCTGGAACGCTACAGTGAGAAGAGTTCGTGCATCTATCAAGGTAGGAAGACGGGGAAAAAGAAATAAAGAAACAAAGGCCTCCAAGGGGGAGGGGCCCCGCGAGGAGCCGGGCTGAGGCCGGGGCGAGTGTCCCCAGGACAGGAAAGCCCCGTCCCGGAGGAGCAGGAGCTGCACCGACCTTCCCGGGCGGAAAGGGGCTCGCAGGGAGTTGGAGCAGGACCCAGGAGGGCGAGGATGCCCTCGGGCTCCCCGGGACAGTAACAGCAACTGCGCGCCCAGGAGAGTGCGCCGAGCTCCCTAAGGGCTGCAGCGCTCACGGCGGGACCCAGCGGGACCGGCGGGACCCGGAGCAGCTCGGGGGGGCTCGGGCGGCGGCTCCGCGGAGGGGGCTGCGCGGCCCCAGGAGCAGCTCGGAGGGGCTCGGGCAGAGGAAGAGGCTCCGTGCAGAGGGGGCTGCGCGGTTCCAGGAGCAGCTCGGAGGGGCTCGGGCGGCGGCTCCGCGGAGGGGGCTGCGCGGCCCCAGGAGCAGCTCGGAGGGGCTCGGGCAGAGGAAGAGGCTCCGTGCGGAGGGGGCTGCGCGGTTCCAGGAGCAGCTCGGAGGGGCTTGGGCGGCAGCTCCGCGGAAGGGGCTGCGCGGCCCGGGAGCGCGAATCCACCAGCGCAGGCTCCGGAGCACAGGGCGCCGGGACACAGCCCAGGATCCGGCCTCCCCCGGGACAGGCAGAGGCCGGGAGGGCCGGGACAGCAAGGAAGCTCCTGCCCCAGCTGAGCAGATCAGCGGCCCCGCCCGGAGCCTCCAGGCCCTGCAGACGGAGTTCCTGCCGGAGCTGAATCCAGGTTTCCAGAGCTGCCTCGCCACTGGGGCTGTTCCTCCTGCGGCCTCAGGGGGTAAACAACCCCCACTGAGCCCTGCACCAGGCAGGGGCACAGCAGCTCCCCCAACTGCTAACACCTGAGAATCAGCACAACAGGCCCCTCCCCCAGAACACCAGCTGACTGACAACTTCCAGGAGAAGCCAAGGGACTTAAAGAACACAGAATCAGAAGATACTCCCCGGTGGTTCTTTTTTTGTTTGTTTGTTTTTGTTTTTGTTTTTGTTTTTGTTTTGTTTTGCTTTTTGATTTGTTTCCTTCCCCCACCACCTTTTTTTCTCCTTTCTTTTTCTTTCTCTTTTTCTTCTTTTCTTTTTTTTTTTTCGTTTTTTTCTTCTTTTTCTTCCCTTTTTTTTTCTCTTTCTCTTTTCTTTCCTTCTTTCTCTCCTCTCTTTTTCTCTTTTTCCCAATACAACTTACTTTTGGCCACTCTGCACTGAGCAAAATGACTAGAAGGAAAACCTCACCTCAAAAGAAAGAATCAGAAACAGTCCTCTCTCCCACAGAGTTACAAAATCTGGATTACAATTCAATGTCAGAAAGCCAATTCAGAAGCACTATTATACAGCTACTGGTGGCTCTAGAAAAAAGTATAAAGGACTCAAGAGACTTCATGACTGCAGAATTTAGAGCTAATCAGGCAGAAATTAAAAATCAATTGAATGAGATGCAATCCAAACTAGAAGTCCTAACGACGAGGGTTAACGAGGTGGAAGAACGAGTGAGTGACCTAGAAGACAAGTTGATAGCAAAGAGGGAAACTGAGGAAAAAAGAGACAAACAATTAAAAGACCATGAAGATAGATTAAGGGAAATAAACGACAGCCTGAGGAAGAAAAACCTACGTTTAATTGGGGTTCCCGAGGGCGCCGAAAGGGACAGAGGGCCAGAATATGTATTTGAACAAATTCTAGCTGAAAACTTTCCTAATCTGGGAAGGGAAACAGGCATTCAGATCCAGGAAATAGAGAGATCCCCCCCTAAAATCAATAAAAACCGTTCAACACCTCGACATTTAATTGTGAAGCTTGCAAATTCCAAAGATAAAGAGAAGATCCTTAAAGCAGCAAGAGACAAGAAATCCCTGACTTTTATGGGGAGGAGTATTAGGGTAACAGCAGACCTCTCCACAGAGACCTGGCAGGCCAGAAAGGGCTGGCAGGATATATTCAGGGTCCTAAATGAGAAGAACATGCAACCAAGAATACTTTATCCAGCAAGGCTCTCATTCAAAATGGAAGGAGAGATAAAGAGCTTCCAAGACAGGCAGCAACTAAAAGAATATGTGACCTCCAAACCAGCTCTGCAAGAAATTTTAAGGGGGCCTCTTAAAATTCCCCTTTAAGAAGAAGTTCAGTGGAACAGTCCACAAAAACAAAGACTGAATAGATATCATGATGACACTAAACTCATATCTCTCAATAGTAACTCTGAATGTGAACGGGCTTAATGACCCCATCAAAAGGCGCAGGGTTTCAGACTGGATAAAAAAACAGGACCCATCTATTTGCTGTCTACAAGAGACTCATTTTAGACAGAAGGACACCTACAGCCTGAAAATAAAAGGTTGGAGAACCATGTACCATTCGAATGGTCCTCAAAAGAAAGCAGGGGTAGCCATCCTTATATCAGATAAACTAAAATTTACCCCAAAGACTGTAGTGAGAGATGAAGAGGGACACTATATCATACTTAAAGGATCTATTCAACAAGAGGACTTAACAATCCTCAATATATATGCTCCGAATGTGGGAGCTGCCAAATATATCAATCAATTATTAACCAAAGTGAAGAAATACTTAGATAATAATACACTTATACTTGGTGACTTCAATCTAGCTCTTTCTATACTCGATAGGTCTTCTAAGCAAAACATCTCCAAAGAAACGAGAGCTTTAAATGATACACTGGACCAGATGGATTTCACAGATATCTACAGAACTTTACATCCAAACTCAACTGAATACACATTCTTCTCAAGCGCACATGGAACTTTCTCCAGAATAGACCACATATTGGGACACAAATCGGGTCTGAACCGATACCAAAAGATTGGGATTGTCCCCTGCATATTCTCGGACCATAATGCCTTGAAATTAGAACTAAATCACAACAAGAAGTTTGGAAGGACCTCAAACACATGGAGGTTAAGGACCATCCTGCTAAAAGATAAAAGGGTCAACCAGGAAATTAAGGAAGAATTAAAAAGATTCATGGAAACTAATGAGAATGAAGATACAACCGTTCAAAATCTTTGGGATGCAGCAAAAGCAGTCCTAAGGGGGAAATACATTGCAATACAAGCATCCATTCAAAAACTGGAAAGAACTCAAATACAAAAGCTAACCTTACACATAAAGGAGCTAGAGAAAAAACAGCAAATAGATCCTACACCCAAGAGAAGAAGGGAGTTAATAAAGATTCGAGCAGAACTCAACGAAATCGAGACCAGAAGAACTGTGGAACAGATCAACAGAACCAGGAGTTGGTTCTTTGAAAGAATTAATAAGATAGATAAACCATTAGCCAGCCTTAGTAAAAAGAAGAGAGAGAAGACTCAAATTAATAAAATCATGAATGAGAAAGGAGAGATCACTACCAACACCAAGGAAATACAAACGATTTTAAAAACATATTATGAACAGCTATACGCCAATAAATTAGGCAATCTAGAAGAAATGGACGCATTCCTGGAAAGCCACAAACTACCAAAACTGGAACAGGAAGAAATAGAAAACCTGAACAGGCCAATAACCAGGGAGGAAATTGAAGCAGTCATCAAAAACCTCCCAAGACACAAGAGTCCAGGGCCAGATGGCTTCCCAGGAGAATTTTATCAAACGTTTAAAGAAGAAATCATACCTATTCTCCTAAAGCTGTTTGGAAAGATAGAAAGAGATGGAGTACTTCCAAATTCGTTCTATGAAGCCAGCATCACCTTAATTCCAAAGCCAGACAAAGACCCCGCCAAAAAGGAGAATTACAGACCAATATCCCTGATGAACATGGATGCAAAAATTCTCAACAAGATACTGGCCAATAGGATCCAACAATACATTAAGAAAATTATTCACCATGACCAAGTAGGATTTATCCCTGGGACACAAGGCTGGTTCAACACCCGTAAAACAATCAATGTGATTCATCATATCAGCAAGAGAAAAACCAAGAACCATATGATCCTCTCATTGGATGCAGAGAAAGCATTTGACAAAATACAGCATCCATTCCTGATCAAAACTCTTCAGAGTGTAGGGATAGAGGGAACATTCCTCGACATCTTAAAAGCCATCTATGAAAAGCCCACAGCAAATATCATTCTCAATGGGGAAGCACTGGGAGCCTTTCCCCTAAGATCAGGAACAAGACAGGGATGTCCACTCTCACCACTGCTATTCAACATAGTACTGGAAGTCCTAGCCTCAGCAATCAGACAACAAAAAGACATTAAAGGCATTCAAATTGGCAAAGAAGAAGTCAAACTCTCCCTCTTCGCCAATGACATGATACTCTACATAGAAAACCCAAAAGTCTCCACCCCAAGATTGCTAGAACTCATACAGCAATTCGGTAGCGTGGCAGGATACAAAATCAATGCCCAGAAGTCAGTGGCATTTCTATACACTAACAATGAGACTGAAGAAAGAGAAATTAAGGAGTCAATCCCATTTACAATTGCACCCAAAAGCATAAGATACCTAGGAATAAACCTCACCAAAGATGTAAAGGATCTATACCCTCAAAACTATAGAACACTTCTGAAAGAAATTGAGGAAGACACAAAGAGATGGAAAAATATTCCATGCTCATGGATTGGCAGAATTAATATTGTGAAAATGTCAATGTTACCCAGGGCAATATACACGTTTAATGCAATCCCTATCAAAATACCATGGACTTTCTTCAGAGAGTTAGAACAAATTATTTTAAGATTTGTGTGGAATCAGAAAAGACCCCGAATAGCCCGGGGAATTTTAAAAAAGAAAACCATATCTGGGGGCATCACAATGCCAGATTTCAGGTTGTACTACAAAGCTGTGGTCATCAAGACAGTGTGGTACTGGCACAAAAACAGACACATAGATCAGTGGAACAGAATAGAGAATCCAGAAGTGGACCCTGAACTTTATGGGCAACTAATATTCGATAAAGGAGGAAAGACTATCCATTGGAAGAAAGACAGTCTCTTCAATAAATGGTGCTGGGAAAATTGGACATCCACATGCAGAAGAATGAAACTAGACCACTCTCTTGCACCATACACAAAGATAAACTCAAAATGGATGAAAGATCTAAATGTGAGACAAGATTCCATCAAAATCCTAGAGAAGAACACAGGCAACACCCTTTTTGAACTCGGCCATGGTAACTTCTTGCAAGATACATCCACGAAGGCAAAAGAAACAAAAGCAAAAATGAACTATTGGGACTTCATCAAGATAAGAAGCTTTTGCACAGCAAAGGATACAGTCAACAAAACTCAAAGACAACCTACAGAATGGGAGAAGATATTTGCAAATGACATATCAGACAAAGGGCTAGTTTCCAAGATCTATAAAGAACTTATTAAACTCAACACCAAAGAAACAAACAATCCAATCATGAAATGGGCAAAAGACATGAACAGAAATCTCACAGAGGAAGACATAGACATGGCCAACATGCATATGAGAAAATGCTCTGCATCACTTGCCATCAGGGAAATACAAATCAAAACTACAATGAGATACCACCTCACACCAGTGAGAATGGGGAAAATTAACAAGGCAGGAAACAACAAATGTTGGAGAGGATGCGGAGAAAAGGGAACCCTCTTACACTGTTGGTGGGAATGTGAACTGGTGCAGCCACTCTGGAAAACTGTGTGGAGGTTCTTCAAACAGTTAAAAATATACCTGCCCTACGACCCAGCAATTGCACTGTTGGGGATTTACCCCAAAGATACAAATGCAATGAAACGCCGGGACACCTGCACCCCGATGTTTATAGCAGCAATGGCCACGATAGCCAAACTGTGGAAGGAGCCTCGGTGTCCAACGAAAGATGAATGGATAAAGAAGATGTGGTTTATGTATACAATGGAATATTACTCAGCTATCAGAAATGACAAATACCCACCATTTGCTTCAACGTGGATGGAACTGGAGGGTATTATGCTGAGTGAAGTAAGTCAGTCGGAGAAGGACAAACATTATATGTTCTCATTCATTTGGGGAATATAAATAATAGTGAAAGGGAATATAAGGGAATGGAGAAGAAATGTGTGGGAAATATCAGAAAGGGAGACAGAACGTAAAGACTGCTAACTCTGGGAAACGAACTAGGGGTGGTAGAAGGGGAGGAGGGCGGGGGGTGGGAGTGAATGGGTGACGGGCACTGGGTGTTATTCTGTATGTTAGTAAATTGAACACCAATAAAAAATAAATTAAAAAAAAAAAAAAAAAGTAATGTTGATTGGCCCTGGTGTTAGAATGGATATGGAGGTGAGGGAGAAAGATATTTCAAGAGTGATCTCTGGCTTTCGAGTTTAGGGAAATGGATGGATAAAGAATTGTTCACTAAGATAATGAACACAAACATGATCCTTTAAAGAAAAAGACTACATGGAACTAACACTGGTTAACATATATAATCACAATACAAATGGCCAACAGACACGTTAAGAAATGCTCCACATCACTTTGCATCAGGGAAATACAGATCAAAACCGCAATGAGATACCATCTCACGCCAGTCAATATGGCTAAAATTAACAAGTCAGGAAATGACAGATGTTGGCAAGGATGTAGAGAAAGGGGAATCCTTTACACTGTTGGTGGGAGTGCAAGTTAGTACAACCACTCTGGGAAACAGTATGGAGGTTCCTCAAAAACTTGAAAATAGAATGACCCTAAGACTCAGCAATTGCACTACTAGGTATTTACCCCAAAGATACAAATGCAGTGATCTGTAGGGGCACCTACACCCCAATGTTAATAGAAGCAATATCGACAATAGCTAGACTATGGAAAGAGCCCAGATGTCCTTTGACAGATGAATGGATAAAAAAGATGTGGTCTATACATATATACAATGGAATATTAGTCAGCGATCAGAAAGGATGAATACTTACCATTTACATCAATGTAAATAGAACTGAAGGATATTATGCTGAGTGAAATAAGTCAACCAGAGAAAGACAATTATCATATGGTTTCACTCATATGTAGAATAGAAGAAACAGCACAGAGGATCATCGAAGAGGGGAGGGAAAATTGAATGGCAAGTCATCAGAGAGGGAGAAAAACCACGAGACACTCTTAACTATAGGAAACAAACTGAGGGTCGCTGGAGGGGAGGTGGGTGGCAGGATGGGTAACTGGGTAATGGGTATTATGGAGGGCAAGTGATGTGATGAGTACTCGGTGTAATACACAACTGATAAGTTATTGAACACTACATCTGAAACTAATGGTGTACTATATGTTGGCTAATTGAATTTAAATAAAAAAATACAATTACACAGTGAAATATTCTTTAACCATTCTATGCAGCAACAATTCACGGAATACCTACTATATCCTGTTAACTGTACTGAGAGTATAAGTCTGACAGAGAGACAAAAAGGACAATGAAAATATAATTCTATAATTACTATGGACAACAAAAATATAATTTTGTAATTACTATAATTACTATGATGAAAACCATAAGAAAGCACAGGTACAAAGCATATTGAAATCTGTTTGGAGATGAACAGAATTTTGCCACACCCTAGAGGAGAGCAGAAGGAAATCCAAGCACAACGTCATGTTCATGTGGATGACAGTAACATTTTAGAGCAACTTGAAGGAATCTGCATATGTTGGAGGAATTAATGAAGTGGAAGCTGCCAGGGATGAGAAAGATCGTATCCTTCTATAGCATAAAAAGAATTTTACGGAAAAGTTGATGGAAGCTATTTGAGCCGAGAAGTAACCCTATTAGATTTGGATAAAAGATTACTCTAGTCCCAAGAGAAAAAAAGCCAGTAAGGGTACTTTCGGTGTTCTCTGACACGGTTAGAATGTGAACAACGACAATGATACTGGGAATAGACCAGAGGATGAAGATGTTATTTAGGGGGTTAGGATTGGAAGGATTGGATGATTACTTGAATGTTGTGAGGAATCAAGGGTGACTCCTATGTTTCTGACTTGGGCAACCATGTTAATAGGTATGATGTTTACTAATATTGGGACTACAGGGGTGACAAGTTTTGAGGAGATGCTGTGCTCTAGTTAGGAGAATTTTTGTTTATGTTTCTTTCAAGGACAACACACATGGAGGCTATATCTAGGTTTAGACCCAGGGATTAGGTCTGAATTACAGATACAGATTAAGAGTGGGTGTATGTGTAGACTGAGAAGTAAAAGAATTAAGACAGGCACAACAATAAGTGAAAGGAAAAGTGAGTAAGACAGAATGGACAAAGATAGGAAGAGAGAAAAACCAGGAAGAGAGAGAGAGAGAGAGAGACTATGACTATACCGTATTCTATATATATTCTCTAAATGTATAAACATTTTCTAAAATGTTACACTGGTTTATGTCTTTTACATACAAATTCAATTTATCTTTGTATGTGATGGTGTACTTTTAACAACGAATTCACGTTTATAGTGTTTGGATTTTATGGCACCGATAAAGTTTTAATATATAGTTAAAATGACTGCTCTATAAAATTTCCCCTTGTCTTGCAGTTTACGTGCCCTTGTATTCAGCTTAACATACCCCTCCCATAATTTCCTCTACATTTTCTGCTGTCTTTGCATCTGTTTCTCATGTATGTGGGCTGTTTTTTCTATCAAAAAAAAAAAAATCTCACCATTTCTAATTTTCATTTTACTCTCTTCCTCATCCTTTATACATATTTGTAAATGTATCATAAAATTTCCAAGGTCTAAGAAGACCCTGAATACTAACAGAATGAATTATATTAACAATAATAACCTAGATGTCACTACTTTTCAAGCACACCTCCTATGAGGACCTTTGCCCTTTGCCAAGTGCCTATGATACTGCATCTGGGCAGGATGTTACTGCTTGTCCAGCATTTTAACCCCTTCTCTCTGTTTAAGAAGTCCATCATTGTGTGAATATTGTGAGAATAAAGATCCTGTTTCCCATTCCAGTGATATGGAAAAAAGCCCATCACTCTGAGCCCGGGTAGCTAGAGTACAGACATGTGACCCAATCTCAATCAGACACCCTTGCTGAAGACTTTGAATCTGGACAGATTAACCTAAAGAAGCAGAGAGAGTTGAAAATGTTTTCCAGCATCCAACAGCATAAGTCCAGTGGTTGGGCCCCACTTCCAGGGCTGACAGTGCCTGTATCTGTCAGAAGTCAGACACTTAACTGGGTTCTTCCTTTATAGTAAACAATCTTTGCATGAAAACACCATCATATATTCCATCTCATCAGTAGTCAAACATACCCCTGATGATAAGTAACGTTCAGCAGTTTTTCACATAACTGTTAGCCATTTGCAGATTATCTTTGAAGAAATGTTTTAAGTCCATAGACCATTTTTTAATTGGGCTATTAGGCATTATCTATTTATTTATTCATTTGAGTTGTAGGAGTTCCTTATATATTTTGGAGATTAATCTTTTTTACCCATTTCCAGTAGTGATTTATTGATTACTATGCGGCAGACACTGTGGGTTCTAGTGCTATAACTATAAATAATAAACTCTCTTAAGATAGTTAAATAATAATTTAAATCTTTAATAGACTTATAGTCCAGTTGAAAAGACTTATAAGCAAATGATTACAATAGAATTTGATTAAGTTAATAAAATTGTGTTCTCTTTCTCCGGTTTCCTGTCTTCCAGAAAGACTTACTGCTCATTACATATTTTATTTTATTTTATTTATTTATTTATTTATTTATTTATTTATTTATTTATTTTTATTTATGATAGTCACAGAGAGAGAGAGAGGCACAGAGACACAGGCAGAGGGAGAAGCAGGCTCCATGCACCGGGAGCCCGATGTGGGATTCGATCCCGGGTCTCCAGGATCGCGCCCTGGGCCAAAGGCAGGCGCCAAACCGCTGCGCCACCCAGGGATCCCGTCATTACATATTTTAATGTTTTTTCCTTTTTATCTTTTGACTCCCTTCTCCCATTCTAACCCCACTCCACCTCTCGCAAACACCAATCGGTACTCTATGAGCCTCTTTATTTTTGTTTTAGATTCCATATATCAGAGACACAAACATACGGCGTTTGTCCTTCTCTTACTTATCTCACTTAGTTTAGTGCCATTGAGGTTTACCCATACTGTTGCAAATGACAAGATTGAATTCTTTTTCTTATAGCTGAATACTATTCTATTGAATATATAGTTGGCCCTTGAACAACATGAATTTGACTGCACAGGCCCACTTATATGTGGATGTTTTTCAAGAAATATATTGGAACAATTTTTGGAGGTTGTAGTAATTTGAAAAAACTCTCAGATAAACTGTGTCACTAGAAATATCCAAAAAATTAAGAAATAATTAACTCTGTATAGTTACTGGAGAAACTGTGTATCAGTTTATCATCACAGGTGCTTTTTATAAAATGTAACAATGTTTCCAATACCCTATTATGAATATGATTGTGATACTGTATGCCATAAAAATTTTATGATTCATTCATTAGTGTATAGACTAGGCTACTGTGAAGGAATCTTATCAATTACACTAGGCTACCATAAAGCAATCATATTGCTGCCTCTTTGTTATCAATGTATGAAGCATTTTACCTGGAAATGAATAGGATTTTTTTCACATTATCGTTCTATTTTTTATATCTAGTGTTAGTAATACAAAATGTTTTGTTTTATATAAGACAATATCGATATAGGTACTGACAATTTGTCTTATAAACAGATGACATAAATTCATGGTATTGATAAATATAGTATAGTACTGTGAATGTTTTTCCTCTTCCTTATGACTTTTTTTCTTTTCAGATTTTATTTTATTTTTTAAATTTCATTTATTTATTCATGAGAGATACAGAGAGAAAGAGAGGCAGAGACACAGGCAGAGGGAGAAGCGGGCTCCATGCAGGGAGCCCAACGTGGGACTTGATCCCGGGTCTCCAGGACCACAACCTGGGCTGAAGCTGGTGCTAAACCGCTGAGCCACCCATTTTATTAACCGCTGCCCTATTTTATTTTTAAAGAGAGATTATTAATTAATCTGAGAGAGAGAGCACAAGAAAGGGGAGGGGCAGAGGGAGAGGTACAAAGCAGACTCCTTTCTGAGGAGGGAGCCCAACACGGGGCTCCACCTCAGGACCTTGGGATCATGACCTGAGGATAAGATAGATGCTTAACTGACTGAATCACCCAGGTGCCTCTAATATTTATTTTTTGTAATCTCTACACCCAAAGTGGAACTCAAACCTATAACCCCTAGATCAAGAAACCAATACTCCACCAACTGAGCCAGCCAGGTGAATTCCTATCAAATTCTTAAGGAAATTTTTTGCAAAAATAGGAATTTCCAAAATTCACATGGAATCTCAGGGACCTCAAGAAGCCAAAATTATTTTGAAAAAGAAGAAAGTTGGAGGACTCCTACTTCCTGACTGCAAAGTTACAGTAACCAATATAATGGGGGTGGGATATGAAGACAGACATAGAGATCAATGGAATAGAACTGGCACCCCAGACACAAACCTTGACATATGTGGCCAGATGATTTTCAATAAGGTTGTCATGACCATTCAATGGAGAAAAAAAAATGTATTGAACAAATGGTGTTGGGAACAGTGGCTATCCATGCAAATGAATGAAGTTGGACCTGACCTTACACCATGTACAGAAATTAAAAGACCAAACATCCAAACATAAAAGTCCAAACTGTAAAAGGTTTAGAAGAAAATGCAAAAGAAAAACTCACTGAAAAGAGATTCCCCAGTGATTTCTTAGATATGACACCCAAAGCAAAGACGACAAAATAAAAAAATAGATGAATTGGATTGCATCAACATGGAAAACTTCTGAGCATCAAAAGACACAATCCAGAGAGTCATAACACTAGTTACGGAATGAATAGAATACAGGGATGAAATGTACAGCAAAGGAAATATACTCAATGGTATTTTAATGGGGTTGCATTGTGACAGATGGGAGCCGCATGGTGTAGAGTAGAGCATAACATATATGTTTGTTCAATCACTATGTTGTACACAGGAAACAAAAGTCACATTGTGTGTCAACTAAAGTTCACTAACAAAACAAAACAAAAAAGTGAGGGCAACACATGGATTAGATGGAAATATTTGCAAGTCATATCCGGTAAGAGGTTAATCTGCAGAATATATAAAGAGCTTCTGCAATTCAACAACAAATGACAATCACCCAGGGGACCCTTTTTTCTTCCCCATTTGCAAAACCCCCTTTTATGTGTGGGGCTTTCTGGGGCTGACAATTCCTCTCTTCATATTCCAGGCTGGACCCAAGGTGCCATGAGAAATCTGAGAGTTAAGGAGAGGAAGTGCCTGCAGACATGTAATCAGAGAGTTGATGGACAGATTTGGGATTTGCTTATGACAAGCACATGGGAAATAAGTTTTCTAGGCTCTTTTCTGAAAGGCGGACAGACCTTTGCCCTGGTGTTCAGTGTAGATGCTCCAGGGATGCTCTTATAAAAGACTGTGATAGTTTTGACTGTGGTCTTATTGAGGTGGGTGCCATTGTTCTAGATGGGGCAGGTATAGGATCCACTATCATTCTCAGTGATGTTGGGGATAAAGAGCTCCTGTATGGATGGCTGGGGTCTCCCACTGATGAGCCAAGAATACTGTGCAGGTGGCTTGGAGGCTGCGTGTCAGGAGAGACAGAGGTTTGCCCCTGGACAGTAATAGGAGTCCTTATGACTTTCTTAAGAGCCTTTTATTCTCTCCAGAACACTTGATTATAAAAATGAAGTTCATAGTACATTTAACATATGAAATATGTATTATCCAACTGTGTTATCAGTAAGGCTTGTGGTTAACAGTAGGCTATTAGTAGTTAAATATTTGAGGAGTCAAATGTTATATGTGAATTTCAACTGCATGGGGAGGTTAGCATCCCACACCCCCACATCATTCAAGGGTTAACTGTATATATTACAGTTTCATTACCTCAGAGGTAATGGGGGTTAATTTCCCTTCATCAGTCCACTTTGGTTGGGGTGGAGTCATAGCATAACCTTTTTTTTAAAGATTTATTTATTTATTTATTTATTTATTTATTTATTTATTTATGATAGACATAGAGAGAGAGAGAGGCAGAGACACAGGCAGAGGGAGAAGCAGGCTCCACGCAGGGAGCCCGATGCGGGACTCGATCCCAGGACTCCAGGATCGTGCCCTGGGCTGAAGGCAGGCGCGAAACCTCTGAGCCACCCAGGGATCCCCATAACTTTCTTTTCACAAACCTTTTCTCCCCCTTTCACACCCTCCTACTCTTCCATGCCAGCTTCTTGACACTTACTGGGTTTGGGATGCAGTTACTTTACTTTCCTGAGCTTCCTTCAGTGTCTTCATCTACATAATTGGAAACAATAATGATATGACATCTACTTTATAGGTTTTTGTGAAGATTAAATGATTATATATCTCTATCTCTATCTCTATATCTATATATATCTTTGAATAGAGCCTATTATATAGTAAAGGTTTCTTATTGCTACTTTCATTATCATTACTACTGTCATTAATTTCTATCGTATCCTACCATCTCTCTTGAAATTTCCAATTTAATATTCTTTAATTCCTGGTATGACTATGTTGATATACATAATAAAATACTTTTTTGTGTATGGTTAAAGGGATGTTAAGCACTTATTGTTATGCAAAGAGAAATTTAAGAAATTGTTTTTTAAATCATAGTAGGTATAATACTGGACTTGAGGGCATAATCACTTTTTGCCTTTTTTACCTCCCGTAGTCTCTCTTTGCTGGTTTACTTTGAGGTAGAGGTGATGTGGCCAGGCTTCTAGAGGCTGAGTCCTAGTGGTTACTCAGTAGAGCTGGCTATGTGGACACAATACCAGTACTACACATTGTAGGCTGCAAGAACTCTTAAAGGCCATCTAGCTCAATCACTTGACTTTCATGGTATACAATGGAGGCATGGAGGGTTGAATGTTAATGCTGTTTCAAACATGTACTCCAAAACACTGGCTCTGGGGAGATATTAATAGAGTTCCATGACAATTAGTTCCACAGTCTAGCAAATTTGAAAAATGCCAGAAATACAAATTTATACAAGTTTCTTCATTGCAAGACTTCTCAAAACTTTAAAATACAAATTTGTAATATAAATCTTTCAAGAAGAATATGGTAGGTAGTATTCTCTATTTTTCAAGACCTCACAATGTTCCTTCTTCTTTGAGGTTGGTGGTGGAATTTCAATCTCCTGTGTTCTTCTAAGTATCCATTAGTTAACACTGGTTTAGAATGATGGGATATTATGGTCAGAAGGATCTTGAAAGTCACAGAGGCACAACTAGGAGAGCAGAGACTTGGAGCCAACCATCCAGTTAACGAAAAATAGGGCAACATTGACCTTGCACCAATTGAAACTTTTCCAATGGAAAAATGTTATTCCAAGCACAAACTGTCAAAAAATGTTGGAAGCAACTTCAAATTTGCCACTTACTACCTGACAGACCTCCTACAAGTTACTAAACATCTTTGAGCTTCAGATTCCTCCTCTGTAAAAAGGATTAAAAGAATACTCTCAGCAAAGAAAATTATAGTGAAATTATAGAAAATCACTGTGAAAATTATAGTGTGTGCAAAGCATGGTGCCCAGTGTTCAGGGTTCTCCAGAAAAACAAAACTAATAGGATAGTCAGGTCTGAGAGTCAGGAGCGCCCAAGGGTAGTAGAACATCAATGTCCCAGCTCAGCAGGGCAGACAGCATGCTCAATCATCCTCAATCTTTTTGTTCTACTTAGGCTTTCAACAAACTGGATGATGCCCACACACTTTTGAGAGAGCCATCCGTTTGACTTTGTTCAAAAATTCAAATGCTCATCTCTTCCAGAAACACCCTCGAACATCCCAGAGACAACATTTAACCAGATATTTGGGCAACCTGTGGCCCCATGTTGACACATAAAATTAACCATTACATCTAGTGTTGTATTTGATGTTTTGATGTTGTAGTTATTCCAGGCCAAATATTTATCCATGTGTATATCCCCTTTAGAACAGCACTGCCAAGAGAGCTCTTAGCCCATGTTTGGCAATTCCAGCAACTATTTACCAATGCATTCTAATAATAGATTATTATTTCATTAGCCCTGGCTATTAGAAAACATTTCTTTATATCAAGCCACAGTCTTCATCTCTTTATCTATTATTTGTCTAGTTCCACTCCTTAAAGGTCACTCAGACCAAGTCTCATTTCTCTATCATATGTAACTCATCAGTCGTTTAAATACAGTGCTCATGTTCTCCTACAGCCTTCTTAGTAAAGGTCGAAAACCAAGTTATGGCAAATACAAGGCTAGCATTTGCACTTTTAATTCCTGAGTCTCAACTATATACTTGGACAAATAACTCTGCTTTCCTTGGATCCCTACCAATGCTTTGGTCATCTGGAACACTGACAATTCTTTGCTGGCTATCTTCTGCATTTTAACATAGTTTTAGAACTTTTTTTTTTTTTTTTTTTTTTTTGCTACAAATGAGGATAGATTGGGTTTTTAAAAAAATTTATTTAAATTCAATTTAGTTAACATATACTATATTATTAGTATCAGGAGTAGAATTCCATGATTCATTGGTTGCATATAACACCCAGTGTGCATTACACCAAATGCCCTCTTAAAGCTCATCACCCAATTACCATATCCCCTCACCCACCTCCTCTCCAGAAACCCTCTGTTTGTTTCCTAGAGTTAAGAGTCTAGTCATTTGTATGTCTTCTTCAGTGAAGTCTGTTCATGTCTTCTGCCCATTTCTTGACTGGATTTTTTTTTCATTTTTGGGGTGTTGGGTTTGGTAAGTTCTTTATAGACTTTGGATACTAGCCCTTTATCTAACATATTATTTGTGAATATCTTCTTCCATTCCATAGGCTGACTTTCAGTTTTGTTGATTACTTCCTTTACTGTTCAAAAGTTTTTTTATCCCGATGAAGTCCCAATAGTTCATTTTTGCTTTTGTTTCCCACAGACTCTATTTCAATGTTATTTGTCAGAAAATGTGATAGACATGATGGTATGGTTCGGTTGACACCAAAGAGATCAGAACTTTCTAGAATACACAAGTGCAGCTTAGGATGCAAACAACTCCATCAGACAATCAACCTGCTCTGAGGATTGGAGCAATGTAGCACTCTGAAAACTGCAGTATTGTAGCACCATTTAATTCCTTCAAGCATAGTACCAATTCTTGTACTTGAAAGTGGATTGCTAACACACACACACACACAAAAATTCAAATGACTGTTCTACAACTGGAAATCCCTGTGCCCCTTGGCAAGGCCTGTCAAAGTCCATTCTCTCTCTAACAACTCGGCTGTCCGCTCCCCCAGCATCTTCCCTTTCTTGCCCCCTTTCTAGCTTTTCAACATGCTGTCTCAAAATTTTCATGCTCATATTTAATGCATTTTGTTACCTTTGACAAAACCTTGATCAATATTTTGTTATTTTGAGGCAGCTGTGATCTACTTTCATTCACTCTTGGGAATGCATCTTTACTCTCCTATGTGATTTCTATTTTTACTCTTGTTTCTGAAAAATAAGATGCCATGAGAATGCATTTTTTTCATTAATAGGGGAATTAGGTAAAATTTAAATGAACATGAAAAGCAAAAACACTTTTCAAATAATTGGAAACCCATGTTTGAAGAATATAAATAATTCTACTAAATAGTATTTCTGAATCTAATTGTATAATAGGATCCTACCAAAGAGTCTACCAAGGAACAAGTGTGGTCTCAAATTGTACATAATAGAATTAAATCAATGATCATTGTAAGGATACCCAGAATAGAAAATAATAAGCAATAAGAATACAAAAATGCGGTTAATCAAAATAAGAATGATTTATAGAGGATGGTTTGAAAATGAAGTAAAATTTCAAACTGGGGAAAAATGGGCAGCCCGGGTGGCTCAGCAGTTTAGCACTGCCTTCGGCCCAGGGTGTGATCCTGGAGACCCAGGATCGAGTTCCACCTTGGGCTCCCTGCCTGGAGGCCTGCTTTTCCCTCTGCCTGTGTCTCTCATGAATAAATAAAATATTTTTAAAAATTAGAGAAAAAGAAAAAAGAAAAAATGAAAATAATGTCATGTCTTTCTGTATTATTAATATTTTCATATACTCAGAGACACTTAACTTCCCTCCCCCAACAACCTCCTAATTACTACTAAGAAGGCCTGCCTAGATGAAAGGATAAGGATTTGAAGATTAAAAACAATAAAGAAGAAAATTCTATATATCTTCATCTTCATATATACAATTTAATTAATTAAATGACAAAAAAATGAGGTAAAATGCTAATTAAAATTATTAGTTTCATTTGGGCAAATATTAAGTAGTAAGACCCATTTGACCAGAGGGCAGCTTTCAGTATTCACTGGGCTACTGAATTACATAGAAAAAATGGTGAATCAGGGTAAATTATATCAGTGTTTAGGCATATACCATGTCAAACAACACAACTTATTTTGAACAAAACACTCATATTTATGCTCATTTCTAGAGCAGTGTTGTTTCTTATAGAGGACAGAGAAATCATTTTAGTTAAATTTCTCCTGTTTTCAACAACAAGCCATTGTCTTGTGGGAATATTTGTGAATATCGTCTCCATTACTCACATTATTGTTACTTATAGCTTACTAGCTTTTAAAAAGAAGTAATAAAGGGCATCTGGGTAGCTTAGTCAGTTAACTATCTGCCTGAAGCTCAGGTCATGACCCAAGGGTCCTCGGATCGAGCCCTGAATCAGGGTCCCTGCTCAGTGAGGAGTCTGCTTCTCCTTCTGCTCTTCTCTCTGCTCATGCTCTCTCTTGCTCACTTCTCTCTCTCAAATAAATACATAAAATCTTTTTCAATAAAGTGCTGAAATGTAAGAAATAACACCAAGTGAAGTATAAAATGTAGCATATTCCCACCAGGGAAGATTTTTAGAATATAAAGTAGGAATATAAGATACCAATTTTCAGGAGAAAGCAAAGGATATACAAAGCAAGAATAAAGAAAGTGAATAATTAGTGAGCTTTTGGTAGAAACCAAATACTTGAATGATAAGTACAAAAAAATCTAAGTTTTATATATATATGTCATTGCCTTGGTTTGTTTTCATGAGAAGTTGACAGTGTTATATATACTTACCTGCGAAGCAAAACATTAATCAGAAGTTAAAACTGTCGTACACTGGGAAACTTTCTTGCTCCAAGGTATTATCACATTTTTCCTTTACATTTATAGTCTTTCCCTTGCACTAACCGTCATTTTAGTATTCTTCTTGTTTGCTGTTTTCATTTCTTTAGCTCTTGTCATATTTTCATTATCTCACAGTTCAAATTTTTTTCATTTATATATTTTTAAAGTTTATAATATATATATATATAAACATATATATATATATACACACACACATATATATATCACATCTTTATCCATTCATCAGTTGATGGGCACTTGGGTTGTTTCCATAATTTGGCTATTGTAGCTAATGCTACTATAAACATCGAGGTGCCTATATAAGTCATAAGAAAGAATGAAATCTTGCCATTTTCAATAACATGAATGGAGCTAGAGTATTATGCTAAAGGAAATAGGTCAGAGAAAGACAAATACCATTTTATTTCACTCATATGTGGAATTTAAGAAACAAAACAAATGAACAAAGAGGGGGAAGAGAGAGAGGAAAACCAAGAAATAGACACTTAACTGTAGAGAAAAAACTGATAGTTTACTAGAGGGGAGGTGGGTAGAGGGGGGATGGGTTAAATAGGTTAAAGACTGCACTTGCTGTGATGAGCACTAGTAGATGGTATGGAAGTGGTGAATCAGGGATCCCTGGGTGGCGCAGCGGTTTAATGCCTGCCTTTGGCCCAGGGCGTGATCCTGGAGACCCGGGATCGAATCCCACATCGGGCTCCCGGTACATGGAGCCTGCTTCTCCCTCTGCCTATGTCTCTGCCTCTCTCTCTCTCTCTCTCTCTCTCTCTCTGTGACTATCATAAATTAAAAAAAAAAAAAAAAAAAGGAAGTGGTGAATCACTATATTGTACACCTGAAACTAATAGTACACTGTAAGCTAACTGGAATTTAAATAAAAACTTTAAAAAGTAAATATATAAATAAAGAAAAAAATCTGAACTGTAAGATAATGAAAATATGACAGGAGCTAAAGAAATGAAAACAACAAACAAGAAGAGTACTAAAATGAAGGTTAGTGCAAGGGAAAGACTATGAATATAAAGGAAAAATGTGGTAATACAATGGAGCAAGATAGTTTCCCAGTGTACAAGAGCTTTATTTTTATTTTTTTAAAAGATTTCATTTATTTATTCATGAGAGACAGAGAGAGAGAGGCAGAGACACAGGCAGAGGGAGAAGTAGGCTCCATGCAGGGAGCCTGACATGGGACTCGATCCTGGGACTCCAGGATAACGCCCTGGGCTGAAGGTGGCGCTAAACCTCTGAGCCATCCGGGCTGCCCTGTACAACTGCTTTAACTTCTGATTAATATGTTTAGCTTCTCAGATAAGTATATATAACACTCTGTCAACTATTCATGAAAACAAACCAAGGCAATGACATAGTATTTCCTTCCCAACTGGGGGCTTTGAGAAAGTAGCCTGTACCTATCACTCCTTCAGACGCTTGGGGGCCAGGTGATCATCTCAAAAAGTGAGAAAAAGTCAACATACTATTATGCTAAGATTTTTTTTAAATGAATGAATTTGTACATTTGCATTTTATTAATACATTAATTTTAAAATTTTGGTAATGCACCAATAGTTTTATAGATATATTTTAAGTCTAGCATATTCATTAGTTGCCTTGCAAATATACAATGTACAGGATTTCTGGCTTAAAAAAATGACAAACATTACCAAAGCCAAAGAATATGTAGTTTCTGATTTCATTATAACTGGAAACTATCTAGTCATTTTTCTTAAGTATATTCATATACACTTAGAATGTTTTGGGCATATAAGAACATCATGTGTTTGCATTTATAGACTGTTTATAAATTAATTATTGAGACAATTTAATCTGAGTTTTAATCTGAATACATATTATAATTTGTTTCTAGACAGAGAATAACTAAAATATTTCATCTCATTGGCATTTTCAGGGACTGTGGTATTCTGTTTAGGTGAATATTCTAGCCTTTTCCTTCAGAAGTTCAAAATTTAAAATTTTAATCACCTTTGAAAGAAATCTTTCTCAAATATTACTTTTCTGCATATGACTTAACCTTTTCTGGATAGCTCGGGTCATTATTAGGAAAATCAATAGCTGTTGCTGGGTGCAATACTCTGCTGTCCTCTGGAAGACTGAAGAGTGCCTCCCCTATAACAAATGACCCTAGAAGACTCTGTTTTTTTAATTTCTTCTGTACATTTTTGGTACTTTTCCCCTGTCTTCAATCACTGTCAGGCTGTCAGTGTGTTGGCCTCCAGGAGACTCCGTCCCCACTTCTCTCTTATGTAAATCATTCCATGGTCCCTCTTCTACTTTGCTGCTACATTTTACTGTAAATGAGGCTTATTAAATTGAGGGGGGACAGGGGAATATAGAGGAGAATAAAGTCACCAAACTTGCAAATACTATTTGAAAATGAGGGGTCCAAGGGACACCTGGGTGGCTGAGTTGGTTAAGCATCTGCCTCAGGTCATGATCTCAGGATCCTGGGATTGAGCCCTGTATCTGGCTCCCTGTTCAGCGGGAAGGCTGGCTGTTCTTTCTCTCTCACTCTTCCTCCTGCCCCAACTCTTGCTCATCCTTATGTTCTCGCTCTCTTTCTCAAATAAATAAAATCTGAACAAAAAGAAAGAAAATGAATGTTCCTGGATATCCTTGAAGGTAGAAATGATAGGACCACCCTGTAGCAACAAGTTACACTCCAAGTCACACTCACACTTGTTTCATCTCCAGGGAAACCAGATAGCTGCATCAGTAGAAATTTCTCTGGAAGTTTAATGGAGAATTCAGAGAATGGGGGTAGAAATTGGAAGCATTTAATCCTCTTGGAAATAATCCTGAGGGACCTGATTTGGGGAGATCTTTCCTTTGTTTCCTAAGGGAACACGTTCCCTTGAGAAACAGCACCCTTCAATATCAGGTCACAGTGCCAAAGGTCAGGTTTCTCTAGTCTAATGCGTGCTTGCTGCTGTAACATTCTTAAGTATGGAATGAAAGTAGGGGGTGAGGAGAAAGAAAACTCTTTGGGAAATTTTAAATCAAGTCATTTCCTTTTATTTCCCCATTATCATAAGGTTCGTTTCAGTTTGAGCTTCCTATACATTGTTTAAAACTTTTTATTAACTCCCAATGTTGTGTTCAGTATTTGGGTTATCATCAGAATTCCCATTGTGAATTTTTCAGATTTATCATTTTGTCTGTTAACTATTTAGTGAAAGAAATTAAATTTTCACATATCATAAGGAAATTTAAAGTCATCCTTATATAAAATGAAAGAGAAAGTTGAGGTGAGAGTAGAAATCCTATTAGTGGCATATAATTAATAATGGAATAAATTTTTATTTCCATTTCCTTTCCTTTAATTCTCTAAGAATAAAAGAATAAAGAAACTCATGCTCCTTTATAGTTTATTAAAAATAAATAAAATGTTAGCGAAATGCTACACATTCCAAACACCACATGTCCACGTTTATTAAAATGCCTTTACATTTCTTTACATTTCTTTATTGAGAGAACACACGTACTAGTTCCTTTGTTTTAAAATAACTTTCTGAAGTTGCATATTTTCTAATATATCCTAGGACCTTTCTATCTTTCCTTTTTCCTTTCTATTTTTTCCTTTCTATTTTTCTTTTCCAAACCAATGAGGTTTGGCCTCATTACTTCTATTCTCCAACTCTTCACTGAATTCTGTACTAGAGGTACAGAAATCAAGAAAGTCCTTGTAATATTTTTGGAAAAAAATAAACAGAACATGAATAAGAGGGATTATACGAGAACACAATTGCCATGAGTCCAAGAAGTATCTAGGTAAGTACAACCAATAGAACTTGGGTGGAGAGGGGTTTAATGGGAGACACAGTTTTGTTGACTAAGTCTACTAGGTTTTGATTTTGAGTAACTTGACACACCATGAATTACTGTATTGAAAAAAACCAGACTATGAAGAATGGCCATAACAAGGTAAGAACTATATTCTGGAGACAGTGTTATAGTTTGTAGGGTACTAAGAGAAAAACAGATATAGGAACTCAGAACATGGACTCACAAGGTTAATCATGAGATTTAAGACAAGAAAGAAATTATTATAATTATGAGACAAGGTTAATCTAGTACAAGATTCTGAGGTCAAATTGGTGCTGCAGCTCCATACTACTGACTTAGAACATTTTGAATTACGAAGTGGATGTGTCCTAGGGTCTCAAGCTAGGCTGAATTTCTATGTGGAGATTAAATGGTTTATATTGTTGAGTTTGAGGAAAGAATCTAGGCAAACATCCATTCATTCATTCGACTCATATTCACTCAGTGCTTTCTAGGTGCCAGAGACCACTATAATTTTAAGAATTAGCAACAATCCAAATAAATTAATCTGACCTCTTGAAGCTTACATTCAAGTGGTTAGATATGGATATGGATATGGATAACCAAATAGACAAGTAGACACAAACTATAATTTCAGTTATACAGTAACTATGATGAAGAAAGACAAATCAGAGGAAGGGGTTGGAGAATGCTGGCATGCGCAAATTTTGATAATATTGTCAGGTAAGAGTTTCCTGAAGACTTTTAAATGAATGTCTTAAAGTAAGAATGTGGAATATGTGGCTATTTGGAAGACAAGTAATCCTGGAAAATAAAATGATGAATTCAAGATCCCAGATGGACAGGAACAAGTTTGTCCTATTCAAAGAACAGAAAGGGAGTATCAGCATAGCTAATATAAAGAAACTGAGAGGGAGGCCAGCATAGCTAATATAAAGAAACTGAAGACAATATAAGATAAACTCTCCATTTTATTATAATTAATAATACCAATTTGTTTTCACAGGTCCTTTAAAACTCACATTTATAGGGTCTTTAGAATCAGCTTTCATGGAAACAGTCCCATGCAGACAAGATATTTTACCTAATTTTATCTGGCTGTTACAAACGAATACAACCTGTAGCAGATCAAAGAGAGCTGATTATTACATAAGGAAGGACAGATTGTTTCACCATATTAGATTGTAATCTAGTGTTATGAATGATTTTCTGTAATGGCCAGAATTTCTAAGGCCTCAACAAGGAAGAGCTTTCATAAGGTGTGAATCCTCTACAACATGATTGCTTTCTTTAAACAAAGGGCAGCAAGGTATTTTTTAGAACTGTTACTTCATAATTTTTAGTCAATGCACTGAGCATATCTATATACTCTGCAGTATGATCAATGGAGGCCTCAAAATTTCAGATACTGTTTTTTGTGCATGAATTAAATTTGGGGCTTATAAAAACAATTCATAGAATGATTCACATCTATTATAACTTTGCTGGAGATTGATAACAATGTTTTGAAATAAAATAGTTACTTAAGTAACTATTTTAAGTAAAATAAAAATGAGAGGACTATGGTGATTTCTATTTCTCCCGAGAGAAAGAACGGGTCAGACTCTTCTTCAGAGCAGGAGTATAGAAGATACAAGGAAAGAATGTCTCAGAAAGTCTTACTTTTTAGATTTGAAATTCAGATACAAAACTGACTTTTGTAGAGAAGGATGTTAGGTTATGATTTTCAAGTCATTGGTCTATGAAATAAAGTGTAGTCTCTGAAAAAAACTTTTGCACGAAGGGGGGACATTCAGACACCACTGGATATAACTGAGGCAAGTAAAACATGTCCTTTCAAAAGATCTGTATGTCTAATCTAACACTAATGGCAAGAGCCATTGATTATCACTATGTTGATGATAACATTTCAGAGAAACATATGTTCTAATTTAGGAGACCATGGTGGTCAATTTGATCAAAACTCTTGTGTGCCTCCTACAAAATGAGTCAATTTAAAGTAAGACAACTCAGAGGGTTTGAAAATATGCATCCAATCAAGAAAGGCAAATAGGTTCTGCTTCTTGAAGCAGTGGAAAGAAATACAAATAAAACTTTTAAAGTCATGCATTCTTTTTCTTCCCACTAAATGAGGGGCATTATATTTTTTCAGGCAAAGTATCAATTTGTTTCAGATAAAAACTTATAGGGGATATACACAGGAGTTAGAAAATCATTGTAATTAAAGATATGAGCTTGAAGGAAATTAATTAAACCTTGACTACCACAGTTTTGCAAACCTAGTCTTTACTTATTATTATTATCATTTTGGGTTGTGAGAAGGCTGAAAAAGTAAGTCCAATGCCCGTGAATACTGGCTTTACTTGAATGACATACTCCAAAAAGGCTGTTCCTGTTCCTTTTAACTACAACTGCACAAAAATTTATAGAGCTAACAGTAAACTGGCTAATGTTGTACTTTAAGTAATAACAAGCAAGTCATTTCATGTTCCTTGACTTTAGTCTTTAAGTTATCATTTATATGGTAGTATTAAATTAGTTAATTAATTGCTTGGTTTGTTTCTTTTAGTCTTTTTTTGGAGAAAGAAATACTTAGAAATAGGCATTTATATTATATATTTTGGAAAAGGCTGGGATTACAAAAGGTCCCAAACCAAAAAGATATTTTGTCATGTTTTAACACACAATAATACATCTACTTTTAGTGCCTTACACAAGAGCAAAACAGCCTGCAAAAATCATACACTCTCTGTCAATAGCTCTGAGTACAGACTGAATCACTTACAGGAAAAAGAAAAAAAAACTGGCATAATAAGATCCCAAAGGAGTGTAAAACTTCACTAATGTGTTTTCCTCTATTGGTCAAATAAACATTTAGTGAGCTTTATGTGTAAATGTTTAGTGTTCCTAAACTGAACACCCAGATACATGGCTTAGAATCTTCCACAGTAGGAATATTACCAAAAGAAAGAAAAAGGAACAAGTATTAAAATAAAAACATGTTGCTAACCTCCTATAAATGTGACAATAAGCAACTAATTGTCTTAGCCATAAAATGTGGCATATGTCTTAGCCTAAATTGCCACAGGAATGCAAAATAAAAGAAGAGATTTTAATAGTTTCGAGAACTCAAAAATATTAAGTTCTTTTTTTTTAAATTTTTATTTATTTATGATAGTCACAGAGAGAGAGAGAGGCACAGAGACACAGGCAGAGGGAGAAGCAGGCTCCATGCACCGGGAGCCCGACGTGGGATTCAATCCTGGGTCTCCAGGATCGCGCCCTGGGCCAAAGGCAGGCGCCAAACCGCTGCGCCACCCAGGGATCCCAAAAATATTATGTTCTTAAATAACTATAGTCCATTGGGCATCCACAAGTAAATGAAAGAGGAAGAAGAGGGTCAAACTGCTAACAAAACCAACTTATTTGCTGATAGTAGACCTGAGCTATTTTATAGACTAAGCAGCAATGTGTATATTATAGGTTTGGTTTTTAATATAACTCACTATTAATTATAGTACAGTAAAACTAGATTCATCTTTAAAGTTAATAACATATATATATAAATATAGATCACACATATAATAACTGTGAAATAGGAATAAAAGTAATGTTCTCTACCTATTTTAGTCACATTATTTTAAAATTTCATTATGCATACACAGATACATAATTTCATTAGACATAAACTGCATGCATGTAGATAACACTTATATGTATAAATGTGATCATATCAACATCTTATTTATCAGCATTTTTCAATGCTACCATTTCTCTTTTGCAGCTAATTCTACTGAGGTTCAAGGACACTAACTGGGTTATTTAGTATTTATACAGTGGGTAAGTAATAAAAGCCAGATTTGGTGCTGAGACAGATTCTGGCTCATGTTACAGTGTTCTTTCCACTGAAACATACTTCCCACATTCAAGCTTCTAGTGTCATTTGCTGTTCCTATTTGTCTCGGGTACACAAGGAGACTTGCTATTGTAGTAGACCTTTGAAGAGCATGCCCAGATCATATTTTCCTACTTCATCATTTTGCATGGGAAGCAAGTAAAGGCCAGTTAAGTGAAGAAACTGAAGAAAACCATAGAGAGATAGTGAGAGGACTGGAACTCAAGTCCTGTGCTCTTTGAGATGCTCCCCAGAGATGAGGATAAATTATTTGGAAGATCACAGCTTAGCCTCAGGACACCATCCTAAGCATGCTTCAGTGGATATTCAGTGGATCTATACATATCTCTTGGCATCTGAAGAGTAGAATTAATCCAGAAGTACATTTATTTATTTATTTATTTACTTGCAAATATGTTTCTGACAGGACCTAAGCTCTCAAAATAAAAACAGTAGCATATTGGTAACCTGGTGTCCTAATGCATATCAATCAAAGGAGAAAAACGTGATGCAACAAGGAATACATTTAGCAGTGCAGCTGTGCTTACCTTCATAAGTCCCACTTTCTAGGAGAGCACCACTTTTCTCCAATTCCATAAAATCTTCAACGGTGATGAAAATATAGTCCACTCCAGGGACCTCACCCTCCTTATGTGGCCTTGTGGTGCCTGAATAAGGACAATTTAAAAACAAAAGAAAGACTCTAAGTGATCTGTTGTTGAACTTTAGAAATACCACCATACTTCTGAATATTCAATAACACTTGTTTGTACATCCTGCGAGTTGGCAGTTTGCATTTGTCCTTCTGTTTGTTTGGAAACAGAAAATAGCAGGGGGTAAAGATTAAAGTAAATATACAGAGCATTTTTCTTCATCAAGCTTATAAAGAGTTCATTGCCATGGAATGTGGTTGCACAGATTTTTTTTTTTTCCGGTGAAAAATACAGACCATTGTGCCTTTTTGGAAGGGGCGTTTTGAATATTGGGCCAGGAGTCTGCTAGCTCAGGAATTTACATATCTCACTTCTATGAATAAACTTTCATTGTTCTGTAGATTGCCTTGCTATGACATAAAATACAAAGGAAAATAGAAATGTTAGCAGCATGTCAATTTATCTTTATATTTCCATGGTTTGCTCCTTTGTGAGGGTACTTTTGGTTGTCATTTGCACCGAAAAATAACTTGTATTTGATTTAAAGAAACACAAAATCTTTATTATTACTTAAAATTAATTAAATAACTGAAATTGGTGATTATTATAATTTAGTATTATAACGCTAGTAATAGTCCTTCCTTCCTGCTTGCCTGCCTGCCTTCCTTCCTTCCTTTATAATCACCGTTAGTTCTGACTGAACTGGGAAGTGACCTGTTCCTAGGGGTTACTTCATGGGTCCGCCACTCCTGTTTCCTATAGAGTGAATGGAGCTTCTGTGGCCAAGGTGACAGAAAAATCAACCCGTGACTCAGTGCAACCATCCTGGAGAACTCAAGCTTTCAGACCTCCTGTCCAGTTCATGAGGCAGGAACCAAAGTAGAGACATGTTAAAGGCTATAGGTTTGTTTTCTGGTGCATTTCCTTCCCTGAATATGTCTTATGTTCTTTTCTTTTTCCAAGCCACCTAAATAAAATGTTTTGTATGATCAGCTTGGAATTTTCATAATGCACATATGCAAATAGTTTACAGAAATATACAGAGGTCAAATATTTAAGCAAGTATTAGTATACTGGCAGGCTTCTTCATATTTAAAATTTCCTCCATATTCTCTGTATACTAAAGAAATATTTTAAACCTTAAAATTTAATTTTCCGTCTATGAAATCTTTATCAACTAGGCCATGAAAATAGCCAGTCAGTTCTCCTTTTGGTCTATTAGGATCAAATCTGAACTGCAAATGAAAGGCATAAACTCGGAGGGGGAGGAGCAAGACGGCGGAAGAGCAGGGTCTCCAAATCACCTGTCTCCACCAAACTACCTAGAAAACCTTCAAATTATCCTGAAAATCTATGAATTCGGCCTGACAATTAAAGAGAGACCAGCTGGAATGCTACAGTGAGAAGAGTTCGCGCTTCTATCAGGGTAGGAAGACGGGGAAAAAGAAGTAAAGAAACAAAGGCCTCCAAGGGGGAGGGGCCCCGCGAGGAGCCGGGCTGAGGCCGGGGCGAGTGTCCCCAGGACAGGAGAGCCCCGTCCCGGAGACGCAGGAGCTGCACCGACCTTCCCGGGGGAAAGGGGCTCGCGGGGAGTTGGAGCAGGACCCAGGAGGGCGGGGATGCCCTCGGGCTCCCCGGGACAGTAACAGCAACTGCGCGCCCAGGAGAGTGCGCCGAGCTCCCTAAGGGCTGCAGCGCGCACCGCGGGACCCGGAGCAGCTCGGGGGGGCTCGGGCGGCGGCTCCGCGGAGGGGGCTGCGCGGCCCCGGGAGCAGCTCGGCCGGGCTCGGGCAGAGGAAGAGGCTCCGTGCAGAGGGGCCTGCGCGGTTCCAGGAGCAGCTCGGAGGGGCTCGGGCGGCGGCTCCGCGGAGGGCTCTGCGGCCCGGGAGCGCGAATCCAACAGCGCAGGCCCCGGAGCACAGGGCGCCGGGACACAGCCCAGGATCCCGCCTCCCCCGGGACAGGCAGAGGCCGGGAGGGCCCAGGACAGCGAGGAAGCTCCTGCCCCGAGCTGAGCAGATCAGCGGCCCCGCCCGGAGCCTCCAGGCCCTGCAGACGGAGTTCCTGCCGGAGCTGAATCCAGGTTTCCAGAGCTGCCCCGCCACTGGGGCTGTTGCTCCTGCGGCCTCACGGGGTGAACAACCCCCACTGAGCCCTGCACCAGGCAGGGGCACAGCAGCTCCCCCAACTGCTAACACCTGAAAATCAGCACAACAGGCCCCTCCCCCAGAACACCAGCTAGACTGACAACTTCCAGGAGAAGCCAAGGGACTTATAGCTTACTAGCTTTTAAAAAGAAGTAATAAAGGGCATCTGGGTAGCTTAGTCAGTTGACTATCTGCCTGAAGCTCAGGTCATGACCCAAGGGTCCTCGGATCGAGCCCTGAATCAGGGTCCCTGCTCAGTGAGGAGTCTGCTTCTCCTTCTGCTCTTCTCTCTGCTCATGCTCTCTCTTGCTCACTTCTCTCTCTCAAATAAATACATAAAATCTTTTTCAATAAAGTGCTGAAATGTAAGAAATAACACCAAGTGAAGTATAAAATGTAGCATATTCCCACCAGGGAAGATTTTTAGAATATAAAGTAGGAATATAAGATACCAATTTTCAGGAGAAAGCAAAGGATATACAAAGCAAGAATAAAGAAAGTGAATAATTAGTGAGCTTTTGGTAGAAACCAAATACTTGAATGATAAGTACAAAAAAATCTAAGTTTTATATATATATGTCATTGCCTTGGTTTGTTTTCATGAGAAGTTGACAGTGTTATATATACTTACCTGCGAAGCAAAACATTAATCAGAAGTTAAAACTGTCGTACACTGGGAAACTTTCTTGCTCCAAGGTATTATCACATTTTTCCTTTACATTTATAGTCTTTCCCTTGCACTAACCGTCATTTTAGTATTCTTCTTGTTTGCTGTTTTCATTTCTTTAGCTCTTGTCATATTTTCATTATCTCACAGTTCAAATTTTTTTCATTTATATATTTTTAAAGTTTATAATATATATATATATAAACATATATATATATATATACACACACACATATATATATCACATCTTTATCCATTCATCAGTTGATGGGCACTTGGGTTGTTTCCATAATTTGGCTATTGTAGCTAATGCTACTATAAACATCGAGGTGCCTATATAAGTCATAAGAAAGAATGAAATCTTGCCATTTTCAATAACATGAATGGAGCTAGAGTATTATGCTAAAGGAAATAGGTCAGAGAAAGACAAATACCATTTTATTTCACTCATATGTGGAATTTAAGAAACAAAACAAATGAACAAAGAGGGGGAAGAGAGAGAGGAAAACCAAGAAATAGACACTTAACTGTAGAGAAAAAACTGATAGTTTACTAGAGGGGAGGTGGGTAGAGGGGGGATGGGTTAAATAGGTTAAAGACTGCACTTGCTGTGATGAGCACTAGTAGATGGTATGGAAGTGGTGAATCAGGGATCCCTGGGTGGCGCAGCGGTTTAATGCCTGCCTTTGGCCCAGGGCGTGATCCTGGAGACCCGGGATCGAATCCCACATCGGGCTCCCGGTACATGGAGCCTGCTTCTCCCTCTGCCTATGTCTCTGCCTCTCTCTCTCTCTCTCTCTCTCTCTCTGTGACTATCATAAATTAAAAAAAAAAAAAAAAAAAGGAAGTGGTGAATCACTATATTGTACACCTGAAACTAATAGTACACTGTAAGCTAACTGGAATTTAAATAAAAACTTTAAAAAGTAAATATATAAATAAAGAAAAAAATCTGAACTGTAAGATAATGAAAATATGACAGGAGCTAAAGAAATGAAAACAACAAACAAGAAGAGTACTAAAATGAAGGTTAGTGCAAGGGAAAGACTATGAATATAAAGGAAAAATGTGGTAATACAATGGAGCAAGATAGTTTCCCAGTGTACAAGAGCTTTATTTTTATTTTTTTAAAAGATTTCATTTATTTATTCATGAGAGACAGAGAGAGAGAGGCAGAGACACAGGCAGAGGGAGAAGTAGGCTCCATGCAGGGAGCCTGACATGGGACTCGATCCTGGGACTCCAGGATAACGCCCTGGGCTGAAGGTGGCGCTAAACCTCTGAGCCATCCGGGCTGCCCTGTACAACTGCTTTAACTTCTGATTAATATGTTTAGCTTCTCAGATAAGTATATATAACACTCTGTCAACTATTCATGAAAACAAACCAAGGCAATGACATAGTATTTCCTTCCCAACTGGGGGCTTTGAGAAAGTAGCCTGTACCTATCACTCCTTCAGACGCTTGGGGGCCAGGTGATCATCTCAAAAAGTGAGAAAAAGTCAACATACTATTATGCTAAGATTTTTTTTAAATGAATGAATTTGTACATTTGCATTTTATTAATACATTAATTTTAAAATTTTGGTAATGCACCAATAGTTTTATAGATATATTTTAAGTCTAGCATATTCATTAGTTGCCTTGCAAATATACAATGTACAGGATTTCTGGCTTAAAAAAATGACAAACATTACCAAAGCCAAAGAATATGTAGTTTCTGATTTCATTATAACTGGAAACTATCTAGTCATTTTTCTTAAGTATATTCATATACACTTAGAATGTTTTGGGCATATAAGAACATCATGTGTTTGCATTTATAGACTGTTTATAAATTAATTATTGAGACAATTTAATCTGAGTTTTAATCTGAATACATATTATAATTTGTTTCTAGACAGAGAATAACTAAAATATTTCATCTCATTGGCATTTTCAGGGACTGTGGTATTCTGTTTAGGTGAATATTCTAGCCTTTTCCTTCAGAAGTTCAAAATTTAAAATTTTAATCACCTTTGAAAGAAATCTTTCTCAAATATTACTTTTCTGCATATGACTTAACCTTTTCTGGATAGCTCGGGTCATTATTAGGAAAATCAATAGCTGTTGCTGGGTGCAATACTCTGCTGTCCTCTGGAAGACTGAAGAGTGCCTCCCCTATAACAAATGACCCTAGAAGACTCTGTTTTTTTAATTTCTTCTGTACATTTTTGGTACTTTTCCCCTGTCTTCAATCACTGTCAGGCTGTCAGTGTGTTGGCCTCCAGGAGACTCCGTCCCCACTTCTCTCTTATGTAAATCATTCCATGGTCCCTCTTCTACTTTGCTGCTACATTTTACTGTAAATGAGGCTTATTAAATTGAGGGGGGACAGGGGAATATAGAGGAGAATAAAGTCACCAAACTTGCAAATACTATTTGAAAATGAGGGGTCCAAGGGACACCTGGGTGGCTGAGTTGGTTAAGCATCTGCCTCAGGTCATGATCTCAGGATCCTGGGATTGAGCCCTGTATCTGGCTCCCTGTTCAGCGGGAAGGCTGGCTGTTCTTTCTCTCTCACTCTTCCTCCTGCCCCAACTCTTGCTCATCCTTATGTTCTCGCTCTCTTTCTCAAATAAATAAAATCTGAACAAAAAGAAAGAAAATGAATGTTCCTGGATATCCTTGAAGGTAGAAATGATAGGACCACCCTGTAGCAACAAGTTACACTCCAAGTCACACTCACACTTGTTTCATCTCCAGGGAAACCAGATAGCTGCATCAGTAGAAATTTCTCTGGAAGTTTAATGGAGAATTCAGAGAATGGGGGTAGAAATTGGAAGCATTTAATCCTCTTGGAAATAATCCTGAGGGACCTGATTTGGGGAGATCTTTCCTTTGTTTCCTAAGGGAACACGTTCCCTTGAGAAACAGCACCCTTCAATATCAGGTCACAGTGCCAAAGGTCAGGTTTCTCTAGTCTAATGCGTGCTTGCTGCTGTAACATTCTTAAGTATGGAATGAAAGTAGGGGGTGAGGAGAAAGAAAACTCTTTGGGAAATTTTAAATCAAGTCATTTCCTTTTATTTCCCCATTATCATAAGGTTCGTTTCAGTTTGAGCTTCCTATACATTGTTTAAAACTTTTTATTAACTCCCAATGTTGTGTTCAGTATTTGGGTTATCATCAGAATTCCCATTGTGAATTTTTCAGATTTATCATTTTGTCTGTTAACTATTTAGTGAAAGAAATTAAATTTTCACATATCATAAGGAAATTTAAAGTCATCCTTATATAAAATGAAAGAGAAAGTTGAGGTGAGAGTAGAAATCCTATTAGTGGCATATAATTAATAATGGAATAAATTTTTATTTCCATTTCCTTTCCTTTAATTCTCTAAGAATAAAAGAATAAAGAAACTCATGCTCCTTTATAGTTTATTAAAAATAAATAAAATGTTAGCGAAATGCTACACATTCCAAACACCACATGTCCACGTTTATTAAAATGCCTTTACATTTCTTTACATTTCTTTATTGAGAGAACACACGTACTAGTTCCTTTGTTTTAAAATAACTTTCTGAAGTTGCATATTTTCTAATATATCCTAGGACCTTTCTATCTTTCCTTTTTCCTTTCTATTTTTTCCTTTCTATTTTTCTTTTCCAAACCAATGAGGTTTGGCCTCATTACTTCTATTCTCCAACTCTTCACTGAATTCTGTACTAGAGGTACAGAAATCAAGAAAGTCCTTGTAATATTTTTGGAAAAAAATAAACAGAACATGAATAAGAGGGATTATACGAGAACACAATTGCCATGAGTCCAAGAAGTATCTAGGTAAGTACAACCAATAGAACTTGGGTGGAGAGGGGTTTAATGGGAGACACAGTTTTGTTGACTAAGTCTACTAGGTTTTGATTTTGAGTAACTTGACACACCATGAATTACTGTATTGAAAAAAACCAGACTATGAAGAATGGCCATAACAAGGTAAGAACTATATTCTGGAGACAGTGTTATAGTTTGTAGGGTACTAAGAGAAAAACAGATATAGGAACTCAGAACATGGACTCACAAGGTTAATCATGAGATTTAAGACAAGAAAGAAATTATTATAATTATGAGACAAGGTTAATCTAGTACAAGATTCTGAGGTCAAATTGGTGCTGCAGCTCCATACTACTGACTTAGAACATTTTGAATTACGAAGTGGATGTGTCCTAGGGTCTCAAGCTAGGCTGAATTTCTATGTGGAGATTAAATGGTTTATATTGTTGAGTTTGAGGAAAGAATCTAGGCAAACATCCATTCATTCATTCGACTCATATTCACTCAGTGCTTTCTAGGTGCCAGAGACCACTATAATTTTAAGAATTAGCAACAATCCAAATAAATTAATCTGACCTCTTGAAGCTTACATTCAAGTGGTTAGATATGGATATGGATATGGATAACCAAATAGACAAGTAGACACAAACTATAATTTCAGTTATACAGTAACTATGATGAAGAAAGACAAATCAGAGGAAGGGGTTGGAGAATGCTGGCATGCGCAAATTTTGATAATATTGTCAGGTAAGAGTTTCCTGAAGACTTTTAAATGAATGTCTTAAAGTAAGAATGTGGAATATGTGGCTATTTGGAAGACAAGTAATCCTGGAAAATAAAATGATGAATTCAAGATCCCAGATGGACAGGAACAAGTTTGTCCTATTCAAAGAACAGAAAGGGAGTATCAGCATAGCTAATATAAAGAAACTGAGAGGGAGGCCAGCATAGCTAATATAAAGAAACTGAAGACAATATAAGATAAACTCTCCATTTTATTATAATTAATAATACCAATTTGTTTTCACAGGTCCTTTAAAACTCACATTTATAGGGTCTTTAGAATCAGCTTTCATGGAAACAGTCCCATGCAGACAAGATATTTTACCTAATTTTATCTGGCTGTTACAAACGAATACAACCTGTAGCAGATCAAAGAGAGCTGATTATTACATAAGGAAGGACAGATTGTTTCACCATATTAGATTGTAATCTAGTGTTATGAATGATTTTCTGTAATGGCCAGAATTTCTAAGGCCTCAACAAGGAAGAGCTTTCATAAGGTGTGAATCCTCTACAACATGATTGCTTTCTTTAAACAAAGGGCAGCAAGGTATTTTTTAGAACTGTTACTTCATAATTTTTAGTCAATGCACTGAGCATATCTATATACTCTGCAGTATGATCAATGGAGGCCTCAAAATTTCAGATACTGTTTTTTGTGCATGAATTAAATTTGGGGCTTATAAAAACAATTCATAGAATGATTCACATCTATTATAACTTTGCTGGAGATTGATAACAATGTTTTGAAATAAAATAGTTACTTAAGTAACTATTTTAAGTAAAATAAAAATGAGAGGACTATGGTGATTTCTATTTCTCCCGAGAGAAAGAACGGGTCAGACTCTTCTTCAGAGCAGGAGTATAGAAGATACAAGGAAAGAATGTCTCAGAAAGTCTTACTTTTTAGATTTGAAATTCAGATACAAAACTGACTTTTGTAGAGAAGGATGTTAGGTTATGATTTTCAAGTCATTGGTCTATGAAATAAAGTGTAGTCTCTGAAAAAAACTTTTGCACGAAGGGGGGACATTCAGACACCACTGGATATAACTGAGGCAAGTAAAACATGTCCTTTCAAAAGATCTGTATGTCTAATCTAACACTAATGGCAAGAGCCATTGATTATCACTATGTTGATGATAACATTTCAGAGAAACATATGTTCTAATTTAGGAGACCATGGTGGTCAATTTGATCAAAACTCTTGTGTGCCTCCTACAAAATGAGTCAATTTAAAGTAAGACAACTCAGAGGGTTTGAAAATATGCATCCAATCAAGAAAGGCAAATAGGTTCTGCTTCTTGAAGCAGTGGAAAGAAATACAAATAAAACTTTTAAAGTCATGCATTCTTTTTCTTCCCACTAAATGAGGGGCATTATATTTTTTCAGGCAAAGTATCAATTTGTTTCAGATAAAAACTTATAGGGGATATACACAGGAGTTAGAAAATCATTGTAATTAAAGATATGAGCTTGAAGGAAATTAATTAAACCTTGACTACCACAGTTTTGCAAACCTAGTCTTTACTTATTATTATTATCATTTTGGGTTGTGAGAAGGCTGAAAAAGTAAGTCCAATGCCCGTGAATACTGGCTTTACTTGAATGACATACTCCAAAAAGGCTGTTCCTGTTCCTTTTAACTACAACTGCACAAAAATTTATAGAGCTAACAGTAAACTGGCTAATGTTGTACTTTAAGTAATAACAAGCAAGTCATTTCATGTTCCTTGACTTTAGTCTTTAAGTTATCATTTATATGGTAGTATTAAATTAGTTAATTAATTGCTTGGTTTGTTTCTTTTAGTCTTTTTTTGGAGAAAGAAATACTTAGAAATAGGCATTTATATTATATATTTTGGAAAAGGCTGGGATTACAAAAGGTCCCAAACCAAAAAGATATTTTGTCATGTTTTAACACACAATAATACATCTACTTTTAGTGCCTTACACAAGAGCAAAACAGCCTGCAAAAATCATACACTCTCTGTCAATAGCTCTGAGTACAGACTGAATCACTTACAGGAAAAAGAAAAAAAAACTGGCATAATAAGATCCCAAAGGAGTGTAAAACTTCACTAATGTGTTTTCCTCTATTGGTCAAATAAACATTTAGTGAGCTTTATGTGTAAATGTTTAGTGTTCCTAAACTGAACACCCAGATACATGGCTTAGAATCTTCCACAGTAGGAATATTACCAAAAGAAAGAAAAAGGAACAAGTATTAAAATAAAAACATGTTGCTAACCTCCTATAAATGTGACAATAAGCAACTAATTGTCTTAGCCATAAAATGTGGCATATGTCTTAGCCTAAATTGCCACAGGAATGCAAAATAAAAGAAGAGATTTTAATAGTTTCGAGAACTCAAAAATATTAAGTTCTTTTTTTTTAAATTTTTATTTATTTATGATAGTCACAGAGAGAGAGAGAGGCACAGAGACACAGGCAGAGGGAGAAGCAGGCTCCATGCACCGGGAGCCCGACGTGGGATTCAATCCTGGGTCTCCAGGATCGCGCCCTGGGCCAAAGGCAGGCGCCAAACCGCTGCGCCACCCAGGGATCCCAAAAATATTATGTTCTTAAATAACTATAGTCCATTGGGCATCCACAAGTAAATGAAAGAGGAAGAAGAGGGTCAAACTGCTAACAAAACCAACTTATTTGCTGATAGTAGACCTGAGCTATTTTATAGACTAAGCAGCAATGTGTATATTATAGGTTTGGTTTTTAATATAACTCACTATTAATTATAGTACAGTAAAACTAGATTCATCTTTAAAGTTAATAACATATATATATAAATATAGATCACACATATAATAACTGTGAAATAGGAATAAAAGTAATGTTCTCTACCTATTTTAGTCACATTATTTTAAAATTTCATTATGCATACACAGATACATAATTTCATTAGACATAAACTGCATGCATGTAGATAACACTTATATGTATAAATGTGATCATATCAACATCTTATTTATCAGCATTTTTCAATGCTACCATTTCTCTTTTGCAGCTAATTCTACTGAGGTTCAAGGACACTAACTGGGTTATTTAGTATTTATACAGTGGGTAAGTAATAAAAGCCAGATTTGGTGCTGAGACAGATTCTGGCTCATGTTACAGTGTTCTTTCCACTGAAACATACTTCCCACATTCAAGCTTCTAGTGTCATTTGCTGTTCCTATTTGTCTCGGGTACACAAGGAGACTTGCTATTGTAGTAGACCTTTGAAGAGCATGCCCAGATCATATTTTCCTACTTCATCATTTTGCATGGGAAGCAAGTAAAGGCCAGTTAAGTGAAGAAACTGAAGAAAACCATAGAGAGATAGTGAGAGGACTGGAACTCAAGTCCTGTGCTCTTTGAGATGCTCCCCAGAGATGAGGATAAATTATTTGGAAGATCACAGCTTAGCCTCAGGACACCATCCTAAGCATGCTTCAGTGGATATTCAGTGGATCTATACATATCTCTTGGCATCTGAAGAGTAGAATTAATCCAGAAGTACATTTATTTATTTATTTATTTACTTGCAAATATGTTTCTGACAGGACCTAAGCTCTCAAAATAAAAACAGTAGCATATTGGTAACCTGGTGTCCTAATGCATATCAATCAAAGGAGAAAAACGTGATGCAACAAGGAATACATTTAGCAGTGCAGCTGTGCTTACCTTCATAAGTCCCACTTTCTAGGAGAGCACCACTTTTCTCCAATTCCATAAAATCTTCAACGGTGATGAAAATATAGTCCACTCCAGGGACCTCACCCTCCTTATGTGGCCTTGTGGTGCCTGAATAAGGACAATTTAAAAACAAAAGAAAGACTCTAAGTGATCTGTTGTTGAACTTTAGAAATACCACCATACTTCTGAATATTCAATAACACTTGTTTGTACATCCTGCGAGTTGGCAGTTTGCATTTGTCCTTCTGTTTGTTTGGAAACAGAAAATAGCAGGGGGTAAAGATTAAAGTAAATATACAGAGCATTTTTCTTCATCAAGCTTATAAAGAGTTCATTGCCATGGAATGTGGTTGCACAGATTTTTTTTTTTTCCGGTGAAAAATACAGACCATTGTGCCTTTTTGGAAGGGGCGTTTTGAATATTGGGCCAGGAGTCTGCTAGCTCAGGAATTTACATATCTCACTTCTATGAATAAACTTTCATTGTTCTGTAGATTGCCTTGCTATGACATAAAATACAAAGGAAAATAGAAATGTTAGCAGCATGTCAATTTATCTTTATATTTCCATGGTTTGCTCCTTTGTGAGGGTACTTTTGGTTGTCATTTGCACCGAAAAATAACTTGTATTTGATTTAAAGAAACACAAAATCTTTATTATTACTTAAAATTAATTAAATAACTGAAATTGGTGATTATTATAATTTAGTATTATAACGCTAGTAATAGTCCTTCCTTCCTGCTTGCCTGCCTGCCTTCCTTCCTTCCTTTATAATCACCGTTAGTTCTGACTGAACTGGGAAGTGACCTGTTCCTAGGGGTTACTTCATGGGTCCGCCACTCCTGTTTCCTATAGAGTGAATGGAGCTTCTGTGGCCAAGGTGACAGAAAAATCAACCCGTGACTCAGTGCAACCATCCTGGAGAACTCAAGCTTTCAGACCTCCTGTCCAGTTCATGAGGCAGGAACCAAAGTAGAGACATGTTAAAGGCTATAGGTTTGTTTTCTGGTGCATTTCCTTCCCTGAATATGTCTTATGTTCTTTTCTTTTTCCAAGCCACCTAAATAAAATGTTTTGTATGATCAGCTTGGAATTTTCATAATGCACATATGCAAATAGTTTACAGAAATATACAGAGGTCAAATATTTAAGCAAGTATTAGTATACTGGCAGGCTTCTTCATATTTAAAATTTCCTCCATATTCTCTGTATACTAAAGAAATATTTTAAACCTTAAAATTTAATTTTCCGTCTATGAAATCTTTATCAACTAGGCCATGAAAATAGCCAGTCAGTTCTCCTTTTGGTCTATTAGGATCAAATCTGAACTGCAAATGAAAGGCATAAACTCGGAGGGGGAGGAGCAAGACGGCGGAAGAGCAGGGTCTCCAAATCACCTGTCTCCACCAAACTACCTAGAAAACCTTCAAATTATCCTGAAAATCTATGAATTCGGCCTGACAATTAAAGAGAGACCAGCTGGAATGCTACAGTGAGAAGAGTTCGCGCTTCTATCAGGGTAGGAAGACGGGGAAAAAGAAGTAAAGAAACAAAGGCCTCCAAGGGGGAGGGGCCCCGCGAGGAGCCGGGCTGAGGCCGGGGCGAGTGTCCCCAGGACAGGAGAGCCCCGTCCCGGAGACGCAGGAGCTGCACCGACCTTCCCGGGGGAAAGGGGCTCGCGGGGAGTTGGAGCAGGACCCAGGAGGGCGGGGATGCCCTCGGGCTCCCCGGGACAGTAACAGCAACTGCGCGCCCAGGAGAGTGCGCCGAGCTCCCTAAGGGCTGCAGCGCGCACCGCGGGACCCGGAGCAGCTCGGGGGGGCTCGGGCGGCGGCTCCGCGGAGGGGGCTGCGCGGCCCCGGGAGCAGCTCGGCCGGGCTCGGGCAGAGGAAGAGGCTCCGTGCAGAGGGGCCTGCGCGGTTCCAGGAGCAGCTCGGAGGGGCTCGGGCGGCGGCTCCGCGGAGGGCTCTGCGGCCCGGGAGCGCGAATCCAACAGCGCAGGCCCCGGAGCACAGGGCGCCGGGACACAGCCCAGGATCCCGCCTCCCCCGGGACAGGCAGAGGCCGGGAGGGCCCAGGACAGCGAGGAAGCTCCTGCCCCGAGCTGAGCAGATCAGCGGCCCCGCCCGGAGCCTCCAGGCCCTGCAGACGGAGTTCCTGCCGGAGCTGAATCCAGGTTTCCAGAGCTGCCCCGCCACTGGGGCTGTTGCTCCTGCGGCCTCACGGGGTGAACAACCCCCACTGAGCCCTGCACCAGGCAGGGGCACAGCAGCTCCCCCAACTGCTAACACCTGAAAATCAGCACAACAGGCCCCTCCCCCAGAACACCAGCTAGACTGACAACTTCCAGGAGAAGCCAAGGGACTTATAGCTTACTAGCTTTTAAAAAGAAGTAATAAAGGGCATCTGGGTAGCTTAGTCAGTTGACTATCTGCCTGAAGCTCAGGTCATGACCCAAGGGTCCTCGGATCGAGCCCTGAATCAGGGTCCCTGCTCAGTGAGGAGTCTGCTTCTCCTTCTGCTCTTCTCTCTGCTCATGCTCTCTCTTGCTCACTTCTCTCTCTCAAATAAATACATAAAATCTTTTTCAATAAAGTGCTGAAATGTAAGAAATAACACCAAGTGAAGTATAAAATGTAGCATATTCCCACCAGGGAAGATTTTTAGAATATAAAGTAGGAATATAAGATACCAATTTTCAGGAGAAAGCAAAGGATATACAAAGCAAGAATAAAGAAAGTGAATAATTAGTGAGCTTTTGGTAGAAACCAAATACTTGAATGATAAGTACAAAAAAATCTAAGTTTTATATATATATGTCATTGCCTTGGTTTGTTTTCATGAGAAGTTGACAGTGTTATATATACTTACCTGCGAAGCAAAACATTAATCAGAAGTTAAAACTGTCGTACACTGGGAAACTTTCTTGCTCCAAGGTATTATCACATTTTTCCTTTACATTTATAGTCTTTCCCTTGCACTAACCGTCATTTTAGTATTCTTCTTGTTTGCTGTTTTCATTTCTTTAGCTCTTGTCATATTTTCATTATCTCACAGTTCAAATTTTTTTCATTTATATATTTTTAAAGTTTATAATATATATATATATAAACATATATATATATATATACACACACACATATATATATCACATCTTTATCCATTCATCAGTTGATGGGCACTTGGGTTGTTTCCATAATTTGGCTATTGTAGCTAATGCTACTATAAACATCGAGGTGCCTATATAAGTCATAAGAAAGAATGAAATCTTGCCATTTTCAATAACATGAATGGAGCTAGAGTATTATGCTAAAGGAAATAGGTCAGAGAAAGACAAATACCATTTTATTTCACTCATATGTGGAATTTAAGAAACAAAACAAATGAACAAAGAGGGGGAAGAGAGAGAGGAAAACCAAGAAATAGACACTTAACTGTAGAGAAAAAACTGATAGTTTACTAGAGGGGAGGTGGGTAGAGGGGGGATGGGTTAAATAGGTTAAAGACTGCACTTGCTGTGATGAGCACTAGTAGATGGTATGGAAGTGGTGAATCAGGGATCCCTGGGTGGCGCAGCGGTTTAATGCCTGCCTTTGGCCCAGGGCGTGATCCTGGAGACCCGGGATCGAATCCCACATCGGGCTCCCGGTACATGGAGCCTGCTTCTCCCTCTGCCTATGTCTCTGCCTCTCTCTCTCTCTCTCTCTCTCTCTCTGTGACTATCATAAATTAAAAAAAAAAAAAAAAAAAGGAAGTGGTGAATCACTATATTGTACACCTGAAACTAATAGTACACTGTAAGCTAACTGGAATTTAAATAAAAACTTTAAAAAGTAAATATATAAATAAAGAAAAAAATCTGAACTGTAAGATAATGAAAATATGACAGGAGCTAAAGAAATGAAAACAACAAACAAGAAGAGTACTAAAATGAAGGTTAGTGCAAGGGAAAGACTATGAATATAAAGGAAAAATGTGGTAATACAATGGAGCAAGATAGTTTCCCAGTGTACAAGAGCTTTATTTTTATTTTTTTAAAAGATTTCATTTATTTATTCATGAGAGACAGAGAGAGAGAGGCAGAGACACAGGCAGAGGGAGAAGTAGGCTCCATGCAGGGAGCCTGACATGGGACTCGATCCTGGGACTCCAGGATAACGCCCTGGGCTGAAGGTGGCGCTAAACCTCTGAGCCATCCGGGCTGCCCTGTACAACTGCTTTAACTTCTGATTAATATGTTTAGCTTCTCAGATAAGTATATATAACACTCTGTCAACTATTCATGAAAACAAACCAAGGCAATGACATAGTATTTCCTTCCCAACTGGGGGCTTTGAGAAAGTAGCCTGTACCTATCACTCCTTCAGACGCTTGGGGGCCAGGTGATCATCTCAAAAAGTGAGAAAAAGTCAACATACTATTATGCTAAGATTTTTTTTAAATGAATGAATTTGTACATTTGCATTTTATTAATACATTAATTTTAAAATTTTGGTAATGCACCAATAGTTTTATAGATATATTTTAAGTCTAGCATATTCATTAGTTGCCTTGCAAATATACAATGTACAGGATTTCTGGCTTAAAAAAATGACAAACATTACCAAAGCCAAAGAATATGTAGTTTCTGATTTCATTATAACTGGAAACTATCTAGTCATTTTTCTTAAGTATATTCATATACACTTAGAATGTTTTGGGCATATAAGAACATCATGTGTTTGCATTTATAGACTGTTTATAAATTAATTATTGAGACAATTTAATCTGAGTTTTAATCTGAATACATATTATAATTTGTTTCTAGACAGAGAATAACTAAAATATTTCATCTCATTGGCATTTTCAGGGACTGTGGTATTCTGTTTAGGTGAATATTCTAGCCTTTTCCTTCAGAAGTTCAAAATTTAAAATTTTAATCACCTTTGAAAGAAATCTTTCTCAAATATTACTTTTCTGCATATGACTTAACCTTTTCTGGATAGCTCGGGTCATTATTAGGAAAATCAATAGCTGTTGCTGGGTGCAATACTCTGCTGTCCTCTGGAAGACTGAAGAGTGCCTCCCCTATAACAAATGACCCTAGAAGACTCTGTTTTTTTAATTTCTTCTGTACATTTTTGGTACTTTTCCCCTGTCTTCAATCACTGTCAGGCTGTCAGTGTGTTGGCCTCCAGGAGACTCCGTCCCCACTTCTCTCTTATGTAAATCATTCCATGGTCCCTCTTCTACTTTGCTGCTACATTTTACTGTAAATGAGGCTTATTAAATTGAGGGGGGACAGGGGAATATAGAGGAGAATAAAGTCACCAAACTTGCAAATACTATTTGAAAATGAGGGGTCCAAGGGACACCTGGGTGGCTGAGTTGGTTAAGCATCTGCCTCAGGTCATGATCTCAGGATCCTGGGATTGAGCCCTGTATCTGGCTCCCTGTTCAGCGGGAAGGCTGGCTGTTCTTTCTCTCTCACTCTTCCTCCTGCCCCAACTCTTGCTCATCCTTATGTTCTCGCTCTCTTTCTCAAATAAATAAAATCTGAACAAAAAGAAAGAAAATGAATGTTCCTGGATATCCTTGAAGGTAGAAATGATAGGACCACCCTGTAGCAACAAGTTACACTCCAAGTCACACTCACACTTGTTTCATCTCCAGGGAAACCAGATAGCTGCATCAGTAGAAATTTCTCTGGAAGTTTAATGGAGAATTCAGAGAATGGGGGTAGAAATTGGAAGCATTTAATCCTCTTGGAAATAATCCTGAGGGACCTGATTTGGGGAGATCTTTCCTTTGTTTCCTAAGGGAACACGTTCCCTTGAGAAACAGCACCCTTCAATATCAGGTCACAGTGCCAAAGGTCAGGTTTCTCTAGTCTAATGCGTGCTTGCTGCTGTAACATTCTTAAGTATGGAATGAAAGTAGGGGGTGAGGAGAAAGAAAACTCTTTGGGAAATTTTAAATCAAGTCATTTCCTTTTATTTCCCCATTATCATAAGGTTCGTTTCAGTTTGAGCTTCCTATACATTGTTTAAAACTTTTTATTAACTCCCAATGTTGTGTTCAGTATTTGGGTTATCATCAGAATTCCCATTGTGAATTTTTCAGATTTATCATTTTGTCTGTTAACTATTTAGTGAAAGAAATTAAATTTTCACATATCATAAGGAAATTTAAAGTCATCCTTATATAAAATGAAAGAGAAAGTTGAGGTGAGAGTAGAAATCCTATTAGTGGCATATAATTAATAATGGAATAAATTTTTATTTCCATTTCCTTTCCTTTAATTCTCTAAGAATAAAAGAATAAAGAAACTCATGCTCCTTTATAGTTTATTAAAAATAAATAAAATGTTAGCGAAATGCTACACATTCCAAACACCACATGTCCACGTTTATTAAAATGCCTTTACATTTCTTTACATTTCTTTATTGAGAGAACACACGTACTAGTTCCTTTGTTTTAAAATAACTTTCTGAAGTTGCATATTTTCTAATATATCCTAGGACCTTTCTATCTTTCCTTTTTCCTTTCTATTTTTTCCTTTCTATTTTTCTTTTCCAAACCAATGAGGTTTGGCCTCATTACTTCTATTCTCCAACTCTTCACTGAATTCTGTACTAGAGGTACAGAAATCAAGAAAGTCCTTGTAATATTTTTGGAAAAAAATAAACAGAACATGAATAAGAGGGATTATACGAGAACACAATTGCCATGAGTCCAAGAAGTATCTAGGTAAGTACAACCAATAGAACTTGGGTGGAGAGGGGTTTAATGGGAGACACAGTTTTGTTGACTAAGTCTACTAGGTTTTGATTTTGAGTAACTTGACACACCATGAATTACTGTATTGAAAAAAACCAGACTATGAAGAATGGCCATAACAAGGTAAGAACTATATTCTGGAGACAGTGTTATAGTTTGTAGGGTACTAAGAGAAAAACAGATATAGGAACTCAGAACATGGACTCACAAGGTTAATCATGAGATTTAAGACAAGAAAGAAATTATTATAATTATGAGACAAGGTTAATCTAGTACAAGATTCTGAGGTCAAATTGGTGCTGCAGCTCCATACTACTGACTTAGAACATTTTGAATTACGAAGTGGATGTGTCCTAGGGTCTCAAGCTAGGCTGAATTTCTATGTGGAGATTAAATGGTTTATATTGTTGAGTTTGAGGAAAGAATCTAGGCAAACATCCATTCATTCATTCGACTCATATTCACTCAGTGCTTTCTAGGTGCCAGAGACCACTATAATTTTAAGAATTAGCAACAATCCAAATAAATTAATCTGACCTCTTGAAGCTTACATTCAAGTGGTTAGATATGGATATGGATATGGATAACCAAATAGACAAGTAGACACAAACTATAATTTCAGTTATACAGTAACTATGATGAAGAAAGACAAATCAGAGGAAGGGGTTGGAGAATGCTGGCATGCGCAAATTTTGATAATATTGTCAGGTAAGAGTTTCCTGAAGACTTTTAAATGAATGTCTTAAAGTAAGAATGTGGAATATGTGGCTATTTGGAAGACAAGTAATCCTGGAAAATAAAATGATGAATTCAAGATCCCAGATGGACAGGAACAAGTTTGTCCTATTCAAAGAACAGAAAGGGAGTATCAGCATAGCTAATATAAAGAAACTGAGAGGGAGGCCAGCATAGCTAATATAAAGAAACTGAAGACAATATAAGATAAACTCTCCATTTTATTATAATTAATAATACCAATTTGTTTTCACAGGTCCTTTAAAACTCACATTTATAGGGTCTTTAGAATCAGCTTTCATGGAAACAGTCCCATGCAGACAAGATATTTTACCTAATTTTATCTGGCTGTTACAAACGAATACAACCTGTAGCAGATCAAAGAGAGCTGATTATTACATAAGGAAGGACAGATTGTTTCACCATATTAGATTGTAATCTAGTGTTATGAATGATTTTCTGTAATGGCCAGAATTTCTAAGGCCTCAACAAGGAAGAGCTTTCATAAGGTGTGAATCCTCTACAACATGATTGCTTTCTTTAAACAAAGGGCAGCAAGGTATTTTTTAGAACTGTTACTTCATAATTTTTAGTCAATGCACTGAGCATATCTATATACTCTGCAGTATGATCAATGGAGGCCTCAAAATTTCAGATACTGTTTTTTGTGCATGAATTAAATTTGGGGCTTATAAAAACAATTCATAGAATGATTCACATCTATTATAACTTTGCTGGAGATTGATAACAATGTTTTGAAATAAAATAGTTACTTAAGTAACTATTTTAAGTAAAATAAAAATGAGAGGACTATGGTGATTTCTATTTCTCCCGAGAGAAAGAACGGGTCAGACTCTTCTTCAGAGCAGGAGTATAGAAGATACAAGGAAAGAATGTCTCAGAAAGTCTTACTTTTTAGATTTGAAATTCAGATACAAAACTGACTTTTGTAGAGAAGGATGTTAGGTTATGATTTTCAAGTCATTGGTCTATGAAATAAAGTGTAGTCTCTGAAAAAAACTTTTGCACGAAGGGGGGACATTCAGACACCACTGGATATAACTGAGGCAAGTAAAACATGTCCTTTCAAAAGATCTGTATGTCTAATCTAACACTAATGGCAAGAGCCATTGATTATCACTATGTTGATGATAACATTTCAGAGAAACATATGTTCTAATTTAGGAGACCATGGTGGTCAATTTGATCAAAACTCTTGTGTGCCTCCTACAAAATGAGTCAATTTAAAGTAAGACAACTCAGAGGGTTTGAAAATATGCATCCAATCAAGAAAGGCAAATAGGTTCTGCTTCTTGAAGCAGTGGAAAGAAATACAAATAAAACTTTTAAAGTCATGCATTCTTTTTCTTCCCACTAAATGAGGGGCATTATATTTTTTCAGGCAAAGTATCAATTTGTTTCAGATAAAAACTTATAGGGGATATACACAGGAGTTAGAAAATCATTGTAATTAAAGATATGAGCTTGAAGGAAATTAATTAAACCTTGACTACCACAGTTTTGCAAACCTAGTCTTTACTTATTATTATTATCATTTTGGGTTGTGAGAAGGCTGAAAAAGTAAGTCCAATGCCCGTGAATACTGGCTTTACTTGAATGACATACTCCAAAAAGGCTGTTCCTGTTCCTTTTAACTACAACTGCACAAAAATTTATAGAGCTAACAGTAAACTGGCTAATGTTGTACTTTAAGTAATAACAAGCAAGTCATTTCATGTTCCTTGACTTTAGTCTTTAAGTTATCATTTATATGGTAGTATTAAATTAGTTAATTAATTGCTTGGTTTGTTTCTTTTAGTCTTTTTTTGGAGAAAGAAATACTTAGAAATAGGCATTTATATTATATATTTTGGAAAAGGCTGGGATTACAAAAGGTCCCAAACCAAAAAGATATTTTGTCATGTTTTAACACACAATAATACATCTACTTTTAGTGCCTTACACAAGAGCAAAACAGCCTGCAAAAATCATACACTCTCTGTCAATAGCTCTGAGTACAGACTGAATCACTTACAGGAAAAAGAAAAAAAAAACTGGCATAATAAGATCCCAAAGGAGTGTAAAACTTCACTAATGTGTTTTCCTCTATTGGTCAAATAAACATTTAGTGAGCTTTATGTGTAAATGTTTAGTGTTCCTAAACTGAACACCCAGATACATGGCTTAGAATCTTCCACAGTAGGAATATTACCAAAAGAAAGAAAAAGGAACAAGTATTAAAATAAAAACATGTTGCTAACCTCCTATAAATGTGACAATAAGCAACTAATTGTCTTAGCCATAAAATGTGGCATATGTCTTAGCCTAAATTGCCACAGGAATGCAAAATAAAAGAAGAGATTTTAATAGTTTCGAGAACTCAAAAATATTAAGTTCTTTTTTTTTTAAATTTTTATTTATTTATGATAGTCACAGAGAGAGAGAGAGGCACAGAGACACAGGCAGAGGGAGAAGCAGGCTCCATGCACCGGGAGCCCGACGTGGGATTCGATCCCGGGTCTCCAGGATCGCGCCCTGGGCCAAAGGCAGGCGCCAAACCGCTGCGCCACCCAGGGATCCCAAAAATATTATGTTCTTAAATAACTATAGTCCATTGGGCATCCACAAGTAAATGAAAGAGGAAGAAGAGGGTCAAACTGCTAACAAAACCAACTTATTTGCTGATAGTAGACCTGAGCTATTTTATAGACTAAGCAGCAATGTGTATATTATAGGTTTGGTTTTTAATATAACTCACTATTAATTATAGTACAGTAAAACTAGATTCATCTTTAAAGTTAATAACATATATATATAAATATAGATCACACATATAATAACTGTGAAATAGGAATAAAAGTAATGTTCTCTACCTATTTTAGTCACATTATTTTAAAATTTCATTATGCATACACAGATACATAATTTCATTAGACATAAACTGCATGCATGTAGATAACACTTATATGTATAAATGTGATCATATCAACATCTTATTTATCAGCATTTTTCAATGCTACCATTTCTCTTTTGCAGCTAATTCTACTGAGGTTCAAGGACACTAACTGGGTTATTTAGTATTTATACAGTGGGTAAGTAATAAAAGCCAGATTTGGTGCTGAGACAGATTCTGGCTCATGTTACAGTGTTCTTTCCACTGAAACATACTTCCCACATTCAAGCTTCTAGTGTCATTTGCTGTTCCTATTTGTCTCGGGTACACAAGGAGACTTGCTATTGTAGTAGACCTTTGAAGAGCATGCCCAGATCATATTTTCCTACTTCATCATTTTGCATGGGAAGCAAGTAAAGGCCAGTTAAGTGACGAAACTGAAGAAAACCATACAGAGATAATGAGAGGACTGGAACTCAAGTCCTGTGCTCTTTGAGATGCTCCCCAGAGATGAGGATAAATTATTTGGAAGATCACAGCTTAGCCTCAGGACACCATCCTAAGCATGCTTCAGTGGATATTCAGTGGATCTATACATATCTCTTGGCATCTGAAGAGTAGAATTAATCCAGAAGTACATTTATTTATTTATTTATTTACTTGCAAATATGTTTCTGACAGGACCTAAGCTCTCAAAATAAAAACAGTAGCATATTGGTAACCTGGTGTCCTAATGCATATCAATCAAAGGAGAAAAACGTGATGCAACAAGGAATACATTTAGCAGTGCAGCTGTGCTTACCTTCATAAGTCCCACTTTCTAGGAGAGCACCACTTTTCTCCAATTCCATAAAATCTTCAACGGTGATGAAAATATAGTCCACTCCAGGGACCTCACCCTCCTTATGTGGCCTTGTGGTGCCTGAATAAGGACAATTTAAAAACAAAAGAAAGACTCTAAGTGATCTGTTGTTGAACTTTAGAAATACCACCATACTTCTGAATATTCAATAACACTTGTTTGTACATCCTGCGAGTTGGCAGTTTGCATTTGTCCTTCTGTTTGTTTGGAAACAGAAAATAGCAGGGGGTAAAGATTAAAGTAAATATACAGAGCATTTTTCTTCATCAAGCTTATAAAGAGTTCATTGCCATGGAATGTGGTTGCACAGATTTTTTTTTTTCCGGTGAAAAATACAGACCATTGTGCCTTTTTGGAAGGGGCGTTTTGAATATTGGGCCAGGAGTCTGCTAGCTCAGGAATTTACATATCTCACTTCTATGAATAAACTTTCATTGTTCTGTAGATTGCCTTGCTATGACATAAAATACAAAGGAAAATAGAAATGTTAGCAGCATGTCAATTTATCTTTATATTTCCATGGTTTGCTCCTTTGTGAGGGTACTTTTGGTTGTCATTTGCACCGAAAAATAACTTGTATTTGATTTAAAGAAACACAAAATCTTTATTATTACTTAAAATTAATTAAATAACTGAAATTGGTGATTATTATAATTTAGTATTATAACGCTAGTAATAGTCCTTCCTTCCTGCTTGCCTGCCTGCCTGCCTTCCTTCCTTTATAATCACCGTTAGTTCTGACTGAACTGGGAAGTGACCTGTTCCTAGGGGTTACTTCATGGGTCCGCCACTCCTGTTTCCTATAGAGTGAATGGAGCTTCTGTGGCCAAGGTGACAGAAAAATCAACCCGTGACTCAGTGCAACCATCCTGGAGAACTCAAGCTTTCAGACCTCCTGTCCAGTTCATGAGGCAGGAACCAAAGTAGAGACATGTTAAAGGCTATAGGTTTGTTTTCTGGTGCATTTCCTTCCCTGAATATGTCTTATGTTCTTTTCTTTTTCCAAGCCACCTAAATAAAATGTTTTGTATGATCAGCTTGGAATTTTCATAATGCACATATGCAAATAGTTTACAGAAATATACAGAGGTCAAATATTTAAGCAAGTATTAGTATACTGGCAGGCTTCTTCATATTTAAAATTTCCTCCATATTCTCTGTATACTAAAGAAATATTTTAAACCTTAAAATTTAATTTTCCGTCTATGAAATCTTTATCAACTAGGCCATGAAAATAGCCAGTCAGTTCTCCTTTTGGTCTATTAGGATCAAATCTGAACTGCAAATGAAAGGCATAAACTTGGAGGGGGAGGAGCAAGACGGCGGAAGAGCAGGGTCTCCAAATCACCTGTCTCCACCAAACTACCTAGAAAACCTTCAAATTATCCTGAAAATCTATGAATTCGGCCTGAGATTTAAAGAGAGACCAGCTGGAACGCTACAGTGAGAAGAGTTCGTGCATCTATCAAGGTAGGAAGACGGGGAAAAAGAAATAAAGAAACAAAGGCCTCCAAGGGGGAGGGGTCCCGCGAGGAGCCGGGCTGAGGCCGGGGCGAGTGTCCCCAGGACAGGAGAGCCCCGTCCCGGAGACGCAGGAGCTGCACCGACCTTCCCGGGGGAAAAGGGCTCGCGGGGAGTTGGAGCAGGACCCAGGAGGGCGGGGATGCCCTCGGGCTCCCCGGGACAGTAACAGCAACTGCGCGCCCAGGAGAGTGCGCCGAGCTCCCTAAGGGCTGCAGCGCGCACCGCGGGACCCGGAGCAGCTCGGGGGGGCTCGGAGGGGCTCCGCGAAGGGGGCTGCGGGCCGGGAGCGCGAATCCAACAGCGCAGGCTCCGGAGCACAGGGCGCCGGGACACAGCCCAGGATCCGGCCTCCCCCGGGACAGGCAGAGACCGGGAGGGCCCAGGACAGCGAGGACGCTCCTGCCCCAGCTGAGCAGATCAGCGGCCCCGCCCGGAGCCTCCAGGCCCTGCAGACGGAGTTCCTGCCGGAGCTGAATCCAGGTTTCCAGAGCTGCCCCGCCACTGGGGCTGTTGCTCCTGCGGCCTCACGGGGTGAACAACCCCCACTGAGCCCTGCACCAGGCAGGGGCACAGCAGCTCCCCCAACTGCTAACACCTGAAAACCAGCACAACAGGCCCCTCCCCCAGAAGATCAGCTAGACGGACAACTTCCAGGAGAAGCCAAGGGACTTAAAGAACACAGAATCAGAAGATACTCCCCTGTGATTCTTTTTTTTTTTTTTTGTTTTGTTTTGCTTTTTGATTTGTTTCCTTCCCCCACTCCCCCTTTTTTCTCCTTTCTTTTTCTTTCTCTTTTTCTTCCTTTTTTTTCTTTCGTTTTTTTTTTCTCTTCCTTTTTTTTCCTCTTTCTCTTTTCTTTCCTTCTTTCTCTCCTCTCTTTTTCTCTTTTTCCCAATACAATTTGCTTTTGGCCACTCTGCACTGGCAAAATGACTAGAAGGAAAACCTCACCTCAAAAGAAAGAATCAGAAACAGTCCTCTCTCCCACAGAGTTACAAAATCTGGATTACAATTCAATGTCAGAAAGCCAATTCAGAAGCACTATTATACAGCTACTGGTGGCTCTAGAAAAAGGTATAAAGGACTCAAGAGACTTCATGACTGCAGAATTTAGAGCTAATCAGGCAGAAATTAAAAATCAATTGAATGAGATGCAATCCAAACTAGAAGTCCTAACGACGAGGGTTAACGAGGTGGAAGAACGAGTGAGTGACCTAGAAGACAAGTTGATAGCAAAGAGGGAAACTGAGGAAAAAAGAGACAAACAATTAAAAGACCATGAAGATAGATTAAGGGAAATAAACGACAACCTGAGGAAGAAAATCCTACGTTTAATTGGGGTTCCCGAGGGCGCCGAAAGGGACAGAGGGCCAGAATATGTATTTGAACAAATTCTAGCTGAAAACTTTCCTAATCTGGGAAGGGAAACAGGCATTCAGATCCAGGAAATAGAGAGATCCCCCCCTAAAATCAATAAAAACTGTTCAACACCTCGACATTTAATTGTGAAGCTTGCAAATTCCAAAGATAAGGAGAAGATCCTTAAAGCAGCAAGAGACAAGAAATCCCTGACTTTTATGGGGAGGAGTATTAGGGTAACAACAGACCTCTCCACAGAGGCCTGGCAGGCCAGAAAGGGCTGGCAGGATATATTCAGGGTCCTAAATGAGAAGAACATGCAACCAAGAATACTTTATCCAGCAAGGCTCTCATTCAAAATGGAAGGAGAGATAAAGAGCTTCCAAGACAGGCAGCAACTAAAAGAATATGTGACCTCCAAACCAGCTCTGCAAGAAATTTTAAGGGGGACTCTTAAAATTCCCCTTTAAGAAGAAGTTCAGTGGAACAGTCCACAAAAACAAGGACTGAATAGATAACATGATGACACTAAACTCATATCTCTCAATAGTAACTCTGAATGTGACTTACTTAATGACCCCATCAAAAGGCACAGGGTTTCAGACTGGATAAAAAAGCAGGACCCATCTATTTGCTGTCTACAAGAGACTCATTTTAGACAGAAGGACACCTACAGCCTGAAAATAAAAGGTTGGAGAGCCATTTACCATTCGAATGGTCCTCAAAAGAAAGCAGGGGTAGCCATCCTTATATCAGATAAACTAAAATTTACCCCAAAGACTGTAGTGAGAGATGAAGAGGGACACTATATCATACTTAAAGGATCTATTCAACAAGAGGACTTAACAATCCTCAATATATATGCTCCGAATGGGGGAGCTGCCAAATATATCAATCAATTATTAACCAAAGTGAAGAAATACTTAGATAATAATACACTTATACTTGGTGACTTCAATCTAGCTCTTTCTATACTCGATAGGTCTTCTAAGCACAACATCTCCAAAGAAACGAGAGCTTTAAATGATACACTGGACCAGATGGATTTCACAGATATCTACAGAACTTTACATCCAAACTCAACTGAATACACATTCTTCTCAAGCGCACATGGAACTTTCTCCAGAATAGACCACATATTGGGACACAAATCGGGTCTGAACCGATACCAAAGGATTGGGATTGTCCCCTGCATATTCTCGGACCATAATGCCTTGAAATTAGAACTAAATCACAACAAGAAGTTTGGAAGGACCTCAAACACGTGGAGGTTAAGGACCATCCTGCTAAAAGATAAAAGGGTCAACCAGGAAATTAAGGAAGAATTAAAAAGATTCATGGAAACTAATGAGAATGAGGATACAACCGTTCAAAATCTTTGGGATGCAGCAAAAGCAGTCCTAAGGGGGAAATACATCGCAATACAAGCATCCATTCAAAAACTGGAAAGAACTCAAATACAAAAGCTAACCTTACACATAAAGGAGCTAGAGAAAAAACAGCAAATAGATCCTACACCCAAGAGAAGAAGGGAGTTAATAAAGATTCGAGCAGAACTCAACGAAATCGAGACCAGAAGAACTGTGGAACAGATCAACAGAACCAGGAGTTGGTTCTTTGAAAGAATTAATAAGATAGATAAACCATTAGCCAGCCTTAGTAAAAAGAAGAGAGAGAAGACTCAAATTAATAAAATCATGAATGAGAAAGGAGAGATCACTACCAACACCAAGGAAATACAAACGATTTTAAAAACATATTATGAACAGCTATACGCCAATAAATTAGGCAATCTAGAAGAAATGGACGCATTCCTGGAAAGCCACAAACTACCAAAACTGGAACAGGAAGAAATAGAAAACCTGAACAGGCCAATAACCAGGGAGGAAATTGAAGCAGTCATCAAAAACCTCCCAAGACACAAGAGTCCAGGGCCAGATGGCTTCCCAGGGGAATTTTATCAAACGTTTAAAGAAGAAATCATACCTATTCTCCTAAAGCTGTTTGGAAAGATAGAAAGAGATGGAGTACTTCCAAATTCGTTCTATGAAGCCAGCATCACCTTAATTCCAAAGCCAGACAAAGACCTCACCAAAAAGGAGAATTACAGACCAATATCCCTGATGAACATGGATGCAAAAATTCTCAACAAGATACTGGCCAATAGGATCCAACAGTACATTAAGAAAATTATTCACCATGACCAAGTAGGATTTATCCCTGGGACACAAGGCTGGTTCAACACCCGTAAAACAATCAATGTGATTCATCATATCAGCAAGAGAAAAACCAAGAACCATATGATCCTCTCATTGGATGCAGAGAAAGCATTTGACAAAATACAGCATCCATTCCTGATCAAAACTCTTCAGAGTGTAGGGATAGAGGGAACATTCCTCGACATCTTAAAAGCCATCTATGAAAAGCCCACAGCAAATATCATTCTCAATGGGGAAGCACTAGGAGCCTTTCCCCTAAGATCAGGAACAAGACAGGGATGTCCACTCTCACCACTGCTGTTCAACATAGTACTGGAAGTCCTAGCCTCAGCAATCAGACAACAAAAAGACATTAAAGGCATTCAAATTGGCAAAGAAGAAGTCAAACTCTCCCTCTTCGCCGATGACATGATACTCTACATAGAAAACCCAAAAGTCTCCACCCCAAGATTGCTAGAACTCATACAGCAATTCGGTAGCGTGGCAGGATACAAAATCAATGCCCAGAAGTCAGTGGCATTTCTATACACTAACAATGAGACTGAAGAAAGAGAAATTAAGGAGTCAATCCCATTTACAATTGCACCCAAAAGCATAAGATACCTAGGAATAAACCTAACCAAAGATGTAAAGGATCTATACCCTCAAAACTATAGAACACTTCTGAAAGAAATTGAGGAGGACACAAAGAGATGGAAAAATAATCCATGCTCATGGATTGGCAGAATTAATATTGTGAAAATGTCAATGTTACCCAGGGCAATATACACGTTTAATGCAATCCCTATCAAAATACCATGGACTTTCTTCAGAGAGTTAGAACAAATTATTTTAAGATTTGTGTGGAATCAGAAAAGACCCCGAATAGCCAGGGGAATTTTAAAAAAGAAAACCATATCTGGGGGCATCACAATGCCAGATTTCAGGTTGTACTACAAAGCTGTGGTCATCAAGACAGTGTGGTACTGGCACAAAAACAGACACATAGATCAGTGGAACAGAATAGAGAATCCAGAAGTGGACCCTGAACTTTATGGGCAACTAATATTCGATAAAGGAGGAAAGACTATCCATTGGAAGAAAGACAGTCTCTTCAATAAATGGTGCTGGGAAAATTGGACATCCACATGCAGAAGAATGAAACTAGACCACTCTCTTTCACCATACACAAAGATAAACTCAAAATGGATGAAAGATCTAAATGTGAGACAAGATTCCATCAAAATCCTAGAGAAGAACACAGGCAACACCCTTTTTGAACTCGGCCATGGTAACTTCTTGCAAGATACATCCACGAAGGCAAAAGAAACAAAAGCAAAATTGAACTATTGGGACTTCATCAAGATAAGAAGCTTTTGCACAGCAAAGGATACAGTCAACAAAACTCAAAGACAACCTACAGAATGGGAGAAGATATTTGCAAATGACCTATCAGATAAAGGGCTAGTTTCCAAGATCTATAAAGAACTTATTAAACTCAACACCAAAGAAACAAACAATCCAATCATGAAATGGGCAAAAGACATGAACAGAAATCTCACAGAGGAAGACATAGACATGGCCAACATGCATATGAGAAAATGCTCTGCATCACTTGCCATCAGGGAAATACAAATCAAAACCACAATGAGATACCACCTCACACCAGTGAGAATGGGGAAAATTAACAAGGCAGGAAACAACAAATGTTGGAGAGGATGCGGAGAAAAGGGAACCCTCTTACACTGTTGGTGGGAATGTGAACTGGTGCAGCCACTCTGGAAAACTGTGTGGAGGTTCCTCAAACAGTTAAAAATAGACCTGCCCTACGACCCAACAATTGCACTGTTGGGGATTTACCCCAAAGATACAAATGCAATGAAACGCCGGGACACCTGCACCCCGATGTGTATAGCAGCAATGGCCACCATAGCCAAACTGTGGAAGGAGCCTCGGTGTCCAACGAAAGATGAATGGATAAAGAAGATGTGGTTTATGTATACAATGGAATATTACTCAGCTATTAGAAATGACAAATACCCACCATTTGCTTCAACGTGGATGGAACTGGAGGGTATTATGCTGAGTGAAGTAAGTCAGTCGGAGAAGGACAAACATTACATGTTCTCATTCATTTGGGGAATATAAATAATAGTGAAAGGGAATATAAGGGAAGGGAGAAGAAATGTGTGGGAAATATCAGAAAGGGAGACAGAACGTAAAGACTGCTAACTCTGGGAAACGAACTAGGGGTGGTAGAAGGGGAGGAGGGCGGGGGGTGGGAGTGAATGGGTGACGGGCACTGGGTGTTATTCTGTATGTTAGTAAATTGAACACCAATAAAAAATAAATTAAAAAAAAAAAGAAAGGCATAAACTCATGTCATAACATACAATGTGCTAGGGAAATTGATTTCTGATAAAAATGAATAATTTCCATTGAAAACATTTTTTGAAAAGATTTGAAGGCATTATTTCCTAAAATTAAATTTTATAACCTTTCTTTGGAGGTTGCAAGACACTTTTTTTTCCATAATCGCATTTAATGACTTTCTCCTAAATTTGTTATTTCATTTTGTTTAACTGAGCCACATTTTGCAATATTTCCTACTGCTTTTATGCTATAAAATATAAACCTCCCACACCTAGTATGCATAATGTTGTCAAATTAATGTTTCTATGAGAATCTTAACTTTCAATATCCTGACTTTTATATGCTTAACCCTTGTGAATTAAAAGCACATTAACATAGTTTTTGGCAATCAATTTGTTTTTCTGTTTATTTAGAACACACTCTAATCATTAAGAAAAATCACATAACAAAGATTCAATTTTCCTTCCTAATTTATCTGCATATTTCAGAAACTACACACTTTGATTGATTAACTGCTTGCAGAACTGTAGTGCATTCCTAGCACAACGTGAGCACAGGACCACAGGCTTGAAGGCAATTTCCAGGTCTGCTTCTTGCCTGGAGTTGATTGCCGTGTCAAACTCGAGTGAGTATGTTTGCTGTTGTGATCTTTTAGGGAGGACCATCAGAACCCTGGTCCACTGGGTACATTTTCCATCTCTACATTGCACTTAAGGACAATGTGACTGAGCTCCTGCCTTGAAGATACAGACTCCCAATGGCTACCTTAGTGTCACCTGTTGCTACAGACCGGCTTGATGATGACTATTTGGACTGGGGATTCGCCTACTTCAATATGGCTTGAAGAAGTTCTACAGTATAGTCCCAAATGCTGCAATTCCCATCTCTGACATCCATCTCACATCCTGTTTTCTCATTCTCTTCTTCTTTGTAATTATAACCCCCAGTCTCTTGATCTCTTCTAATTTTCCTGGTGGTTTCTCAAATATGGCTTCATTTCCTTCTCTAAATTCTGAAGGGCTGGAAACAACCTAGAATCCTGTCCTTCCTTTGAATCACCTTCACCATTTCCCAACTCTTTAGCTCCCAAGTTCACTAATCATAGATTATACAGAAAACCACAAACATGCACTAACTACAAATGCAGGTTATATATGTCAGTTTGACTGACAATCTTTTTATACATCTTCCCTCTGTCACAATCCCACCATTTTCTAATATTCAACTGCTTTGACTTTCAGAAGACATTAGCTCATTCTCTTTTTGGTGAAGTAAGAGACTAATCTGAAGCCAAAGTCCCTGAAATTTCTTAATTTGTACTTTCCTTTTCTGCATTATCTTGACCCTTAATTGGAATCATCCATCCGTCTAGCTAAGATGAATCCATTCTTTTCTGCCTTCCTGCAGTTTTTTTTTTTAATTAGAGTTACATATACAGATATTTTGAAGATTCTACTATTCTATAGAGTTTAGAGTTTAAATAAAAGCAGACTGTCATCACCACTCCCCACGCTCTTTTACTCAAAGGCAAAGACTTTCAACTCTTTTAGGTGATTCTTTTGCTTTACTTGTATGCATTTAATAATTTATTTATGATGTCTTTTGTTTTTTTCTTTTTTTATTTACTTTAGCTATTATTTCCTGATTTCTCAGTAAAGCAAATGAAGATTTAGCTCTTTTTTGCCCACACTTCCACACATCACTTCTTCCTTCTTACCTCTTCTCATTCTCCCAGTAGAACAAACATGTGTTGAGATTACTATTTAATATTTACAAAGATAATACCACATAAATCTATTTGCAGCTGAGCCTTGTAGTGCACTAATTTTCCTTTCTTGCATAGCTTTTGTTTACTCTAGATTTAATGTTTCCATTTTCAACTTTTCATATATTAATAGATATTTCAATTAATTAACTCCCTCCTTGTTGGAAAAATTGAGTTGCAACATATACAAATATATTTGATATTTCATCAGGTTTTTCCTATTTATGAAATCACTCTAACCTACTCCAATCCAGACTATGTTGTTCTACGACAAAGCTACCATCCTGGAATCATCTTTTGCCATCATCGTGGGGATTCTCTTTGCCTCTTCTATGTTGTACTGCTTTCTCCCAAGTCCTATGTCTCTTTTTGTGGTCTATTTCCTCATTTTGGTGGAGCACATCTGTCAGAGGCTTTCTATCAAAGGTTGCATAGGAGCTATATTTCAGACTTTGCATGTCTGAAAAAGTCTTTATTCCATCTTCATGGCTGGCAAATCCGATTCAGCATTTCAGAAAAATATAATAAAAACATGTTCTCTCCACTCTGTTCCTCTGTTAATGTCAGCACCACCATCCTTCTAGGCATGCATGCTTTGAACCTTTCCTTCAGAGATACAGTTAGGGTGTCTGTCCCTCACTCTTTTATTCCTTCTCCAAATATTTGACACATTCTGTGCTCTGGATCTTCACAATGTCATCCTTCTCTTCTGCACTATCTCTGCTCCCAAACTGCTCTGGACCAGGGACTGGCTATGTCACTGGTGAGTCTGTCTCTTAGTACATCACTACATTCCTTGATTAGCCCTGGGAAAGCACAAGGTTGATCACATACCCTCCAAAAGGCATACCTATCTGATCTCTAGTCAACAGATTTGGTTGAAAACATAAGGAGAGGAAAATACTGAGAATTTAAATAGAAAAAAAACCCTTAGATTCTACTATTAACAATAAAAGGCAATTCCAATGGCAAGCCAGGTTGTAGATTCTTGGGTGGACTTGCTTGATGGAACAGGTAAGAGGATATAATTTAAGAATTTTCCTCTTAAGAAATGTCTTCCTTTTAGGGACTCCTGGGTGGCTCAGTGGTTGAGCCTTTGGCCCAGGGCGTGATCCTGGAATCCCAGGATCAAGTCCCACATTGGGCTCCCTGCATGGAGTCTGCTTCTCCCTCTGCCTGTGTCTCTGCCTCTCTCTCTGGGTGTCTCTCATGAATAAATAAATAAATAATCTTAAAAAAAAAAAAGAAATGTCTTCCTTTTGGACTTGTCATGACCACTTCTTCTTTCTGTGAAGCCTAAAATTTTCACCATTAGAATTACTCTTTGGTTTAGACAAAACAGAAACTACCTTTAAAACATAAGCTGTAGTAGATAAGAATGTGAGCCATGGAATAAAACTGCCTGGGCTTGTTGGAGCTCTACCATTTGCTATCCATATTACCTTGAGCAAGGTATTTCCCCCTAGAAACTCTAGTCTTTTATTTATAAAACAGGATTAATATCAGTAGTACTTTTAAAGCGTTGATTTGAAGAACAAATGAGGTAATCTATATAAGGTACTTAAGACAATGTCTGGAACACGTTAAGCACTCAAAAGGATTATATATATTAAGTATTATTGTCTGGAAAGGCAGGGATGACATCATGGATAGTTCCCCCGCTCCCCCATGAATTCTTGCCACAAATATTAATTGAGCACTTACTATGTGCCATGGACTATTCAAGATACTGAGGATATATCTTTTAATAATAGGTTCCTTTCCTTTGTGAAACTTATATTCTAACAAAGAGAGACAGAGAATAAATAACAAAAAGCATAATTAAAAAAGTAAGTTATATAGTATGCTGTAAAGAATTAAGTTCTATTAAATGACCATAAATCTAATAATTTTCATCTGTGGATTGTTTAGTGGGTCAATTACTGAGATTTTTAACTGTTAGTTTATACAAAATGAGCAAAAGAGAAGAGAGAGAAAGACTATAAAGGATTTGAGGTCAAACAGAGATCTACAATATTTGTGGGTTGCAGGCTTCCCAGGGGTGAATGTCAATTTGACTAAAGGCCTCTGAGGGGCAACAAGAGCTTAGTTATATTTTGGAAAGAATCACTCAATTCCTAAAGAGAAATTTTACTTTTTTCAAATATTTCTTGGTCTAGCTTAAGTAAACTGGCTTATACATTGGTGCTCAAAATAGGTATTTTTGAACTTTCAAGGTTATTTTCAGAAGACTGATAACTATGACAATGCATCCCACATTTTTAAAAGAGGGAAGTGGAAGCATGGTGTAGCAGAATGGTTTTCGAAGTTGGAATTCAGAACATTTGCATTCTATTTTTGTTTTAATAATTTAGATATGTTGTCCTAGATTAAAATATCATTTACATTTATTTATATATTTGTTTTTAAGTAATCTCTACACCCAGCATGAGGCTCAAACTCATCACCCTGAGATCAAGAGTCACATGCTCTTCCAGCTGAGCCAGCCAAGCACCCTGACATACAAATGGCCAATAGACATAAGAAAAGATGTTCAACATCATTCATCATCAGGAAAATATGAATAAAAATTACAATGAGATATCACATCACACCTGTCAGAATGGCTGAAATTAACAACACAGGAGCCAACAGATGTTTGTTAGAATACAGAGAAAGGGGAACTGTCTTACACTGTTGGTGGTCATGCAAAGTGTTGGTGAGGCACTCTGGAAAATAGTATGGAGTTTCCTCAGAAAGTAAAATGTAGAACTTCTCTATGATCCAGCAATTGCGCTACTAGGTATTTACCCAAAGAATACAAAAGTACTAATTCAAAAGGATAAATGCATCCCAATGTTTATAGCAGCATTACCTACAATAACCAATTATGGAAACTGCCCAAGTACCCATTGATTGATGAATGGATAAAGATGTGGTACACACATATACAATGGAATATTCCTCGGTCATAAGAGAGAATGAAATCTTGCCATTTGTAACAACATGGATGGAGCTAGATAGTATTGTGCTAAATATTATAAGCCAGCCAAAGATAAATACCATATGATTTCACTCATATGTGGAATTTAAGAAATAAATGGGCAAAAGGAAAAAGAGAGGCAAACCAAGAAATAGACTCTTCACTATAGAGAACAAACTAATGGTTACCAGAGGGGAGGTGGATGAGAAGATAGGTGCAATATGCAATGGGGATTAAAGAGTGCACTCGTGATGAGCACTGGGTAATATATGGAAGTGTCAAATCACTATACTGTGTACCTGAAGCTAATATTACACTATGTTAATTAACTGGAATTTAAACATAATTTTTTTAAAAATTAATAAAAATAAAACATCGTTTAGTTGATCATCAGTTGTCATATGCAATGAGGTAAATAATAAATATGAAAAGGTATTTAAAAAACTGAAAACATGAACACTATAGTAATAAGATTACATTCCTCTTTAGTAATATTAATAGTACTACTAAGAACAATACAATTCTAACAGACATCATTGATGGTATCTTACTTTTGGAATCTACTATGATTAAAGTTTTAAATAAATTAATTTCATTCAGGCTAACACTTCTTAAACATAAAAAGCTCTTTGCCTAAAGGTTCAGGTTGTCACTGTTATTCTTTGGGTATAAAGAAACATAAGTTGAGATATAAATCCATTTCCCCTGATTACATCTAAAATGTGAGACCTAGTTGTTCAGTCACTACTTACAGGGTGTTTTGTCTTTTGTTAGGTAGACATTTAGAACCAGTAGAGAGAGTCCACGGACTATGGCAAGAAGTTTCTTACCATTTGCTGAATTATCTAAAAAGTGTGAAAGCGCTCATAAAACCTGACTAGTGAGCCATTGAATTTTACCTGCAGGCATAGGACCTTCAACAACAAGAGTCAGAAAGCATCATTTCAGATCTACGCATCCAGGAAAAGATATTAGTTGCTAAATCAGTGGGCCCCCAGAAGGAGGAAGCAATCGGTTAAAGAATGAGAAAGCAATTGGTGATCTATGAACACCCATTTGGAAAGAAATAAGATTCTAAAAATAAGGCAAATAATGTGAAATACGATAAAGAGTTGTATGATGGGAATCTGTAGCTAAAGGTAATATCTAGACTAGAAGAATAGTTAAGTTGAATTTCCTAAAACAGCTACTTACCTTATTTTTATGCTGAAATAATTATAGTTACTTTCCCAACTCAAAAGGATTATGAATCAAGAGGTGACAGTGAAACAAGACTCACCAGTAATAACAAGTTATCCCCCAGTGTTGGGAATCGGGTGGAAGCCAGGTCGGATAACAGGGCAAGTACAGATGATTCATCAGAGAGCTAAAAGCTGAAGCTCATCTTCTTTTAATGCTCTTCTATATTCGGTTGGGACTTTCCTAAGTGGTGTTTAGAGAAGTCCAAAATAAATTTTATTATCCAGAATGTGGTTTATAGATTTCATTCTTTGTCTCCTGGACCATTCCTCCAAAGGAAAAATAAATAGAAAGGGAACAGGGGAAATGCTAGTAAACTGAGTCTTTGCTCTATCTCCTATTGCTTCATTTCTTAAAAAACAACTTATTTGATAATTGCTAAATTAAGTACTGTATGAATAACACCTCCTTCATGAGTTAATAAAAGCATATAGCATTTCTGCTCAAAAGACATGTCTGAAGAGAATGAATGCTCCCAAATGGTTAGCTTATTATTGATACATAGTGAAAGCACATCAAGGCCACTTGTCATTTTGTTACCATGGCAACTGGGGGTGCCAAAATGGATTTTTAAAATTATTATTCTACTTTTTAAATGAAGGAACATTGCTCCTTTTGTCTTAGGAAGGAAAGAGCATGATGTTGGTGGTAAATGTAATTCTGAAGCACATTTTGCCTCAGCCTTTGATATGTTCTAATTTTAGTAAAGTGCTTTAAAAAGCAGTTATTGGATTACAGAAAAGTATTACTACCTAGATGATGGTCAGTGCAGTCATCTATTGTAATCTATTTTGATATGCTAGCGTCCATTGTACGGCAGGCACCTACTACACACCTGCTAAAGAAATGGAATCCATCATTAATAGTCAATGTGTTCTAAGCAGATGGGTCACTGTGTGAGAATCTGAGAAACTGAATTATTTTCTTATGCATGTTTCTGAATACATTCGCTCTTTATTCCTAGCGTTTCTCAACTGCAAGCTGAAGAAAATAAATCTTGACAGCTACAGTGACTTCCTCTGGATTCGCCCTTTAATTAACTTACTCATAGATTTCTAAAGACACTTCTTTACTTTGTCAGTTACCCATTAGCAAGTGTGAACACCATCACCAGATTTGTGTGTGTGCTTCCAGTGAAAACAACCAGGAGATTCCTTGGCCAATGCCTTTAATCAATTTTGACATAATCTGCTTAGATCTTATGTTTTATTACACTCATTTACAATCATATAAAATCCAGAAGTATGATTTTATATAGACAGAGCTAAAGTTAGCAAGACAAATTATATAGTTTGGGTCACTGAATCCTACATGATAGATTATAAAGCATTGCGTGCTTTATGGATTTCCTATTGGCTGATGCAGAAGGTTGGGTTAAGGTCAAAAAACAAAACCTACAATTTGGGTCAATTAATCACCTATTGGGTTTAAAAAGTATTTACAGCCTCAATAATTAACACTCTGCATATTTTATTAAATATTAAATACTGGACAAATCCATTTGCAAAATACCACTAGTAACTTCGACTTACTTTGTTAACAGTGTATTGCTCTAAACTTCAGTAATTATTTCAAAACTCTCCTATCCTCTAAAATAGCATGCTGTCAACTATCATTTAAAGTTGCACTGGCATAGCTAATGATGTTCTGTATTTTTCAGATGCAGAAGTTTTTGAAGAAGAAACCTCTCTTGGGATATATCTGGACATACAAGTTCAGACTAATGTCCCATACAGCACCAATCACTGTTTTATTTTATTTTTTTAAAGATTTATTTATTTATTTATGATAGACATAGAGAGAGAGAGAGGCAGAGACACAGGAGGAGGGAGAAACAGGCTCCATGCAGGGAGCCCGACGTGGGACTCGATCCCGGGACCCCAGGATCACGCCCTGGGCCAAAGGCAGGCACTGAACCGCTGAACCGCTGAACCACCCAGGGATCCCCCAATCACTGTTTTAGATCTTAACAGTATGGACTGAAACAGTATCATACCCAAACAAATGGTTATTAACATGTAGGATGCATCAAAATCACATGCAGAACTTGTTAAACACAGACTGAGGGATGTCGCACCCAGAGTTTCTGATTCAGTAAATCATGGGTGGCATCTGAGAATTTAAATCTCTTAACAAGTTTCTAGGTGATGTTGATGCTGCTAGTCCTGGGACAATGATTAGAGAATCACTGCTCTAACCTCACTGAGATCTCTGGAAACCCAAACTAAAAGCAATATGAAATTTCATTATTCATTTAACTACAAACTCATAAAGTATGTGGTTCTTGACCCTAGTTGGCATTCACCTTAACTGATAGCCATGTTGTGGATTCAGAGGAAACAAGCCATTCTCAATTTGTTGGTGTATAGGTCAACAATCATGACAGGTATATCCGATCCCTGCAATGCTCTCTTATGCTATTGCACATTGCTTCTCCATAGTTCTCTTAGAAGTTAATTGAATTTGGAAGATAATGGACAAATCTCTATTTATGTTTGCTTATAAATAACTTTAATTATTATTGGAAGTAATATAAATTACATTGGTCCTATGTATGCAACAATATGGCTTAAATTCTGAAAGACATAGGGGGCTTGAATGTAGCTCACCAGGACTGGTAAATGATAAAACAGCAAGAAAAAACAAGTATACGATGCAGAAGAATTCTCATATTAAGAAAATATGATAATAATAAAAAAAGAAGACACAAATGGAAAATTTGGAGATCTCCAACAAGCAAACAAAATAGCATCTTATTATTTCTCTACGCCAAGGTACCTGATTCACTAAATGTTAGATTACAGCTTGTCTACAGCTATATTAATCAGATTCAATCAGAGGATGGCAGCATGCACTGTGGAACTAGGACCCATAAAGTTCTCAGTTAGAACAAATTATTTAGAAAAATATATCCTTTCATCAATTCCATAATTTCACTTCTATAAGTATATCCCTCATAAAAACTAGAGAAAACAAGGAGTTAGATGAGACATGTCATTTAAAACTCAGTTTGTTTTATTGTCCTTGTCACTTGAACTCAAAACCCATGATACTAATAAAGATAGGCAATGTTTATGTAAACATTGTGTCGACTATACTTATTTTTATTTTTAAAAATATATTTAATTAATATTTAAATGAATATTTAATATTCATGAGAGACACACAGAGAGAGAGAGAGGCAGAGACACAGGCAGAGGGAAAAGCAGGCTCCCTCCAGGGAACCTGATGGAGGACTCGATCCCAGGATCACGACCTGAGCCAAAGGCAGATGTTCAACCACTGAGTCACCCAGGTGTCCCAGTCAACTATACTTAAATAAAAAATTTAGATTATCATACGGACACCTGGGTGGTGCAGTTGGCTAAATGTCCAATTCTTGGTTTTGGCTCAGGGTATGATCTCAGGTCCTTGAAATAGAGCCCTGCCTGGGGGTCCGCACTGAGCATTCAACACTGAGTCTGCTTAAGACTTTCTCTTCCTCTACCCTTCTCCACCACACTCTCTCTCTTTCTCTAAGATAATCCATATATATATATATATATATATATATATATATATATATATTTTAAAAAGGTAAGCAATGTTTGGGGTGATTATTTTTGAAGCTGATGCATGCATATACATTTTCAATTTTAAGTGTCCTACACTAAATGATCATACTTAATCATTGAAAGTACCAAGACATCACTGACTGCTGACACGTAAGCATCCACACACACAGGAAAAGCTAGGGCAAGGGGGAAGCTTTCATAATTGCACAGCATTTAAATCATTACAGCTTTGGTGACAAAGAGTTAATAACCTGAATCGTATCCATTCCTTCACACCAAAGTCCATCTTCTCCACCCAGTGGTTTGCTGAGAAAACTTTAGCTGCACAATTACTTTCCCAATTGAAGTTCTGCCTTTATTTCACTTGCATATACAGTCTAGAATAATTCACTGCTCACAGATACAAAGACATGGCAGGATAAAATGATTCACTCAGGTAAAATCAGATTCCTAAATAGTTATATTCTTGGTTTCTGATCCATTCTCACAATTTATAGAGGGACAGGATAAAGGGACACTGGACTCTCACTCATAAAATATGGTAGCAAACCACAGTCTCGAGATTCTTGAATTGACTATTAATTTCCTGAAATTTTAAGAGAAAGAAAGAAGATGAATGCCCCCTTTTTTTAACCAATTAATTCAAGTTTTGAACTTTTGATTTTAATTCTTCAATACGTAATTTAGATATGTTCTATATCTGGCATTCTATAGGATTAATAAAAAGAGGCTTTTGATTCCCTAATTTATTATTTAACAGATAATGTTTCAAGATTACATACTGAGCTAAAAGAAAAGAAAGATCAGTGACTTTTTATAGAAACAATATATATTTAGTTTGAAGCTTTTATACTCTCCTCATGTAAAATTAATTTGGGCCAGAACTAAACTGCACAGATACTGTCAGCCTCTGAGCAATGCAGAGACGCTCTATTCTTTGACCTTCATTGCACAGAAGGTTTAGTGGATCATAACTTTATCATTTTATCTCTATTAGAATCTTGCAATAATATTAAGTTTTACTATCACCATATGTCTCCATGGCATTCTATATTCTGAAATGCCCAAGTTAGAGTCTATAGAATACTAGAAAATCCAGAAGGCAAGAAGACGGTTAACTATTCAGGGATTTCAAAACATGGAAACGATTTTCAGATTATATGGCACAAATCACATATTTGAGTCATCAACTTTTATTTATTGAGGTTTTCAAGTATAGGCATGCCAAATTATGATAGAAAGAAGGTAAGAATAAGGAAGGGAAAGAGATAGGACATATAATGGGTACCCATTAGGTACCCTAGGAGAAGTGTTTTCATTCTAGTTGAAATCTTGAGTTAAAGATCCTCTGTGCATCTGGTTTATATTATGTTCACAGTAATCACTATTGTATGAGTTGATAGTTCATCATCCTATTTCTTATTGATAGAAAACAGAACAGAAATTCACAGCTCAGTTTTTCATATTATGAAAAAATTGCTGCAGACTTGGAGAGTATTATGGCAGAAATATATTCAGCCATGGCTGATGGGCCCTTAATTCCAAAATCCTTATCAGTGTACAGTCATGTGTAGAAAACATCTGCTTATATTTTAGAGCAGTTGTCACCACTCAGGCTCTTATGATGGTGGGTCAGCCATTTATTTTTTTATTTTTATTTTTTTAAGATTTTATTTATTCATGAGAGACACAGAAAGACAAGCAGAGACACAGGCAGAGGGAAGAGAAGCAGGTTCTCTGCAGGGAGCCCGATGTGGGACTCGACCCCCGGGAATCTGGGATCAGGCCCTGAGCCAAAGGCAGATGCTCAACTGCTGAGCCACCCAGGCGTCCCAGTGGGTCAGCCATTTAATGTTGAGTTGTAAGAGTGGCTCCTCAAAAAACTGAATGAAGAAGGAGAAAAATTACTTGATCAAATAAAATAATAAAAAGGAAAACACAAGGACCTGATTTTTCTTTAGCCAACACACAATTTTATGCCTCTAAAGGTTAAAAAAGAGAGAGTGAGGTGGGGACAGAATATTGCTTCTGCCTTTTTAAGACTTAAACATCAGACAACCAGCCAGCAGACCTGTAGCCTAGAACTATGAGATCCCTTTGGTTTGAAGGACAAGAGGACTCTGTTTCTATGCAATTATCACAGCCCCCAGGACACTGTGGTCTTCTTTCCAGGAAACTGTATTTGGTTTTTCATTGGACAACAAATTAAAAGTGATGCACAGTAGAGGAATATGTAATAAGTGCTGTCAAATAATCATTTTTGACCTTTGTTGGAAATTTTTACATAAAAATATCAGAATAAAACCTTTTGGTAACAAACAACATTGGCTCTATAGACTCTAAAATCAATGTTTCTGAGGTTGCATTTATCATGAGCGATTAAGAGAAGTTTTATGAGTTAAAAATACAAAATAAAATTTTTAAGGGAATTTCAAATGAATGCTAGTTAAGGCATTTCTGGCACTAGATATTGAATTAATAGTGAATTATCAAAATAAATATCTGATTCTTTATAGAAAATACTTAAAATTTTAGATAGATTCCTATCTCCTTCATAGAGAATAAGAAACCAAGGATACCTGACAGGATTAATTGAGACAAAGTAGAAAAGAGAGACACCACCACCAGTACAGCAGGTGACTCAGAAACCTCCCTCAAAGTACCATGAAAAGTTGGAGAGCTAATATGCAATAGGGTGATAGTCCTTTGATGTTCACACCCAAGTATTAAGGACTGTTCTCCAGAAGAAGGGACAAAAGTCTGGTATTTAGAAAAGTAGAAAGGCGAAGGCTGGCCAAATAGACTGCAGGACACTAACAAATCCATATCAAAATCAACAATGCATGCATATTTAACATTCTTTTTTTTTAAGATTTTATTATCTATTCATGAGAGACACAGAGAAAGAGGCAGAGACACAGGGAGAGAGAGAAGCAGGCTCCATGCAGGGAGCCCGATGTGGGACTCGATTCTAGGACTTCAGGATCACGCTGGATGTGGGACTCGATTCTAGGACTTCAGGATCACGCTGTGGGCCGAAGGCAAGCGCCAAACCACTGAGCCAAACCAGGGATTCCCCCATATTTAACATTCTAGAACAAAGTTAAGAAGCTCTTTATCTGTGACTATTTCTTTGGACTTTGCCAGCCATAGTCTTTCTGTGGCAACAACTAAATTCTGCCATTGTAAATATAAGCAGTCACAGATAATAAATAAATGAAGGCTCCTGGCTGTTTTCCAGTAAAATTTTATTTACAAGTCAGTGGGCTGAATTTGATCTGCAAGGAGTAGCTTTAAAAACCCCTTTAGGTGTTTCGATCCTTTGTGTCTTGGTGTTCTTGTCTCCTAGCTAGACTTGTACTTGTAAACCAACAAGTTGCAACTCAAATGCCCGTATCTGAATTCTCAATATGCAAGAAAATATGATGATTTCTGACAGCAAGGGCAGTATTAAGTGTAACATTTCACATATATGTCCATCTTTCCCTTGAAAAGTTTTCAACACATTAATGAACCAGGTAGATTTCTAATACCCAGAAACAAAAAAGGGGGAAAAAGTCTCTGAGAAAAGCACACAGATACTTGTCTCACAAGAAGCAAGATAGACTATCCTTAAGCAATCTTTGAACTAATCTGAATGCATAACTGCAAGAGAAACTATGAATTTTGTGATCCTGCAGCAGAAGCAAAACCACATATATTCTTATAAGTAAAGCAGTAAATGAATTTCTCCATGCTGGAGGTATTGCACTGAGGATGCATCTTTGGGTAGAAAATAATGGTATCTTGTTGATCTTGCTGCCATTTTAGGTATAACTACAACAGCAATGCTTTTGTAGAGTATGTAATTCAGTAGACATTTAATACAGGTATGAAGTATTGAGACTCTAAGTGCTTCTAAACTTTGCATGTAAATTTTATCATGTTACATCTGTAATACCCCATATGTAAGCTACATGTTGCCCATGCAAATTAAGTTTCATAGTACTTATAGGAGAAAGCAACAGTCATATTCACATTTTATATTTGATAAGAAAATTTTTATTTCTGGTATAAAGATTAGCAATTACATGATGAAGTTGTATGTGAAAAATACACACATGCATAAAAGCTTTAGATTTAGGACCAAAAAACTAGCATAATATATGAAAGACTAAGAAAAAGGGAATTATCTTGGGTTATGCAATTCAAGATATTTGATTCTGTACTCCATTCCAGTACAATATTGAAAATAACTTAGCTAGAGGGCTTTCTCTAGTTGAAACAATCTGCTAATTTTTAATATATTCAGTAATACATTTTTGAAAACTTCTATTTTTTATACGAAATTATCCTTTATTCACATACATATGAAGTGTTTGAGAATGAGTGTTATCTACTAGAAAAAAGGAAAAGGACATGCTTGATAAATATAGCAAAGTAAGGAACTATATGATAAGTTTATTTGTGTAATAATATCAGTAAGAACTAATATTTATTGAGTCCTAACTGTACTCTGCACTTGGCACTTAGCTCTTTTTCTTCTTGTTAACAACTCCATAAGATGAGTAGCACTCTACCCATTTTACAGCTTGAGTAACTTGCCCTATCAGGACTGGTAAGTGGCCAAGTCAGAATTCCAAACCAGTCAGTCTGGCTACAAAGGTAGGTTCCTAAGTAATAGTGTCTCCATTCTCCCACATGAAATGTTCTAAATAGATTTTGTTTTGAAAAATGGATGGGAGCAGAGGGTCAGAGTTGTGGGGAATGTGCTTGGTGAATGGGAGATGGGAAGCCATCTTTAGTGGACATCGAGATCAAGTCTTCTGTCAGGAGAGCGTAAAGAAAACAGGAGTCCCATATCCTATGAAGAAGTAGGGGGAAGTAAGTCATTCTCTCAACTGTTGCTGAGTTAGGGTAAGTACATTGAGGAAGATAATTCAGAACTATGAGAAAGTAGCTGGGGAGCACAAAGGAGACATATGTTTGGGAAGAAAAGCCCAAATTTCTAAAACTGAAAAGCTACAGACATCTTAAAAGAAATACAGTAGAACTCTGAGCAGAAGTAGTAATGTCCTCAAACTAGAGAAATTATAAAATATTAAGAATTAGATGAGATTGTTTTAAATTTTATTTATTTATTCATGAGAGACACAAAGAGGCAGAGACACAGGCAGAGGGAGAAGCAGGCTCCATGCAGGAAGCCCGATGTAGGACTTGATCCCGGGTCTCCAGGATCACGATCTGGGCCAAAGGCAGACGCTCAACCACTGAGCCACACACATGTCCCAAGAATTGGATGAGATTTTACTTATTCAGAGTTTAGGTACCTTTTACAGATCACATTACAAAAATTCCGACAAATATTTATTTGGTACCTATACTGGCTGCCAGAAAGACAAAAAAAAAAAAAAAAGAAAAAAGAAAAAATCCATCATTAAGTAGGTTTCAAGTTATTAAGATAGACAACCACACCCACCTATATAACAATTATTTCAAAATATCACTGAAAATAGTAAATATAAAATATGTTTTTAATATCCTTAAAAGATAAGACATGATTTAAAGCAAAAAATAATAATAAAATACATAGTGGGGTTTATAACATGCAGTGAATTAGTACAAAGCTGGGGGCAGGGAATACTGTATATGTGAAGTGGCATAACCACCTGATGGCTGACGTGAAAAGTTAAAGATACATAATTTAAAGCCCAAAACAACCTCTAAAAAACACATGCATAATTGAAAAACAGAGATCATCAGTTTACATTAAAAAGCAAGCTCTAAAAAAAAAACAAAAAAAAGAAATAAAAAGCAAGCTCTGATTATATGTTGCCCATGAGAAACGCATTTTAAACAAAACAACAACAAAAAGTTAAAAATGAAAGATCTGAAAAAGACGCCATTCTATAACTAAGTAAAAGCTGGTATGCTTTAAGAACATCAGAAAAACTAGATTTCAGAACGAAGAATGTTAACAGCAATAAAGAGTATTTCATAACAATAAAAGGGTCAATTCAACAAGAAGACAAAAATCCTAAATGTTTATATATCCATAACAGAGATTCAAAATGTATGAAGCAAAAACATAGAACCACAAAGAGAGGGCAGCCCGGGTGGCTCAGCGGTTTAGCACCACCCTCAGCCCGGGGCGTGATCCCAGGTCCCAGGATCAAGTCCCACATTGGGCTCCCTGCATGGAGCCTGCTTCTCCCTCTGCCTCTCTCTCTGTGTCTCTCATGAACAAATAAATAGAATCTTAAAAAAAAAAAAAAAAAAAAGAGAGAGACTTGACAATTCCACAATTATACTCAGAAATTTTAACTTCTTTAATAACTAATAGAACAAGTACACAGAAAATCAGTTAAGATACGGATCTGAACACTCCCTGCCAGTTTATACTGACATTTATAGAATACTTCACCTACAGCAGCATAATACACATTTTTTTACATGCACATGGAAAATTTACCAAGATAGACCATATCTGGGTCATACAACAAGTTTTAATATTTCAATATGGTTCACTGTTTTTTATATTCAAAGCATAAAACTATGTTTTCTGACCATAATAAAATTGAATTAGTAACTAATAACTGAAAAAAAATCTTGCAAAGCCCTAAATATTTGGAGACTAAATAACACACTTCCAAATACCTCATAGAGCAAGGAAGAAAAAAAATTTTAAAGTAATTAGAAATTCTTTATGTCAAAATGAAAATACAACATACTAAAATTTGTGGGATGGTAATAAATCAAGAATTGGAGGGGAACTTATAATCCAAAACACCTATATTAAAAAATAAAAGGAGTGCCTGGTGGCTCAGTCTGTTAAGTGTCTGACTTCAGGTCAGGCCACGATCTCAGAGTCCTAGAACGGAGCCCCGTGTTGGGCTGTACCCGGAGAGAGCAATCTGCTTGCCCTCCTTGCCCCTCCCCTCTGCTCATGATTTCTCTCTCTGAAATAAAGAAATAAATCTTTAAAAAAATTAATAAATAAGAAGGGTCCCAAGTCAATAACCTCAGACACTAGAAAATGAAGAGCTAATGTTGTTTTGAAAACTGACCCCTTTACAAAGAGGGCAAGGACAGTTGGAAGAAAGAGGTGGGCCACTCCAGATTCATTGGTGGCAGGTTTAATAAGCAAGAAAATTTACATAGGAGGATGGCCGCAAGGCAAGTAGATCTCTGTGCCTGCCCTGCCTGGAATCTTAAGGGTTTATAGAGAGGCCTTAACTAGGTTCAATTACATATACCTTTCAAATGGTCTCAATAACACATTGCTCTTTCAAAGGCTGCCTCTTGAAAATGGCTCCCGCTCCGGGAACTGTGGGCAAAAGGTATATTTCAATAACAAGAGGAGGGGTGAGGAGCCTCTGCTTGCCTGGATCCTACTCACAGGTCAACCTATGGTCACATCTTTTTGATGACCTCCTCCAACAACAAATTAAACCCAAAGGAAGAAGACGAAAGACAGTAATAAAGATCCAATAGAAGTAAATAAAATAAACAGAAATCAATATAGAAACAATAAAACTAACAGCTGGTTCTTAGAGAAGATCAAAAAAATTGATATACTTCTACCCAGATAGATTGGTCTCAAAAAAGGAAAGAAGACACAACTTACCTAGATGAGCAATAAAAAGAGTAAACCAACTGATGATTCAAGATATTAAAAGTTTAGGGGTGCCTAGTGGGCTCAGCTGGGTAAGAATCTGGCTCCTGATCTTGGCTCAGGTTTTGATCTCAGGGTTGTAAATTCAAGACCCATGTTGGGCTCCCCACCCTATTAAAAGTTTATTAATGAAATATGAATACATTTAAGGCCAATGAATTTGACAACCTAGATGAGATAGACAAATTCTTTGATACAACCAAAGCAAACTTAGGAATACATGCATAGCCCAAATAGTATAAATACATATCTCTGTGTATATGTGTATTGAGTTTGTTAGTTAAAAGCTATCCTTCAGAGACACCTGGGTGACTCAGTGGTTCAGTGTCTGCCTTGGGCTTGCATCGTGATCCTGGGGTCCTGGGATCGAGTCCCATATGGGGCTCCCTGCAGGGAGCCTGCTTCTCCCTCTGCCTATGTCTCTGCCTCTCTCTGTGTCTCTCATGAATAAATACATAAATATTTTTTTTAAAAAATAAATAAAAGCTATCCTTCAAAGAAAGCTACAGGGCAGATAGCTCTTTGCTGGTTAATTGTACCAAACATTTGAGGAAGAAATAATACCAATTTACACACTCTTTGAGAAGACTAATTCTATCCAATTCATTTTACAAGATCAACATCACCCTAATACTAAAACAAGGCCAGAATTACAAGAAAAGATAATTATAGACTAATACCCCTCATGAATAAACATACAAAAACTCTTAACATTTAGTGAATGGAATGCAGCAATATGTAAAAAAGACAATACATCCCAACCAAATGAAATTTATAACAGGGATGCAAAGTTACTTTTACATTTGAAAATCAATCAATAGACTTAATCATATCAACAAACTAAAAAAATTTAAAAATTAATCAGAAACATATGGAAAGATTTTGGCAAAATCCAAAATCTCCTGATTAAAACCCTTAGGAAACTAGGTTGCAAGTGTATATCTATCTATCTATATAGATGTGTATATGTCTATATATATACACATCTATATAGATGTTCAAATATCATTTATATTAAGTTTTTAAATGTACCTTATTTGGTCATACATAAAAAAAACATACAGCACAGGTATGAAGAGACATGTGCAGTTATAAACACCAAACCCAGTAGAGTCATATCTCTGGATTATTAATGAGGGGAAATGGATTCCAGAAGGAAATTTAGAAGGGTATGATGGAGGGCAGCCCCAGTGGCACAGTGGGTTTGGGGCTGCCTGCAGCCCAGGGTGTGATCCTGGAGACCGGGGATCGAGTCCCATGTCAGGCTCCCTGCATGGAGCCTGCTTCTCCCTCTGCCTGTGTCTCTGCCTCTCTCTCTCTCTCTCTCTCTCATGAATAAATAAATAAAATATTAAAAAAAAGGGTACGATGGAGGAGATTCAACTATATCTGCAATGTTTTATTAAAATATATTATTAAAATATAAAGATATATAAAATATAAAGATCTGAGCAAAAATAAGAAAATAATAAAATCTATTGTAACTTGGTGGGATATATTTAGATATTTGTTGTATTCTTCCTCCATTTGTGGAGCTTTACAGTAAATGAAGGTATATAAAGAAGTTGAATACTAAGCATCCATTAAAATGACATATATAATTATGTAATGGTGTAAATGCTTATGATGAGTAATATTACTTTAATGTAAGGCAAGATTAATGTAGGAAGACAGCAATTTTGTAAATGTATATATGGGTGTATGATATTTTGCCATGTAAATTTATCACAATCTGTGTGTTGAACGTCAATGGCATTTATGTTGTTTCCAAATTACAAACAATGCTACATGAACACTGCTGTTTGTTTCCTGTACATGTTTTCTTATTGAATATACTTAGCAAAATACTCAAAACTATAGCAATTGTTTTCCTTTCTAAAGCTGTAGTAAAATAAAATGGAAGAGCCTAAATACAACATTGAAAAAAGATAGTTGAATCTAACTCTTTCTCTTTGCCTGCACCAAACAGCCAATTGTTATTTGAAAGAAAATTTAACAATGTATGTTGGCCTCAAACTGTTCTTCAGCACTGCCCAACAATCACACTTACATCACCTCACTTTCTCTACATTTTTTTCAAAACTATTGCTCTCTCTTCATACCTTCTTCCTTCTTAGAGCAGCATGTTCTTGGTTATTCTTTGTTTCTGTTGTTCACTTATCCCTTCCTTATAATCAGATACAGGTTGAAACAGATGCTACTTGGATATAAACTACTAGACTCTCTTTGATGAGCATTTGACAATAAATAAATATCAACTTTTATTTTATTTTTTAAGACTTTATTTATTTATGAGAGACACAGAGAGAGAGAAGCAGAGACACAGGCAGAGGGAGAAGCAGGCTCCATGCAGGGAGCCTGACGTGGGACTCGATCCTGGGTCTCCAGGATCACACCCCGGGCTGAAGGTGGCGCTAAACCGCTGAGCCACCTGAGCTGCCCCAAATATCAACTTTTAATATGTATAAGCATTTATAAACAAATAATTCTTTTTTTTTTTCTTTTTCTTTTTTTTTTATTTTTTTTGGTGTTCAATTTACTAACATACAGAATAACACCCAGTGCCCGTCACCCATTCACTCCCACCCCCCGCCCTCCTCCCCTTCTACCACCCCTAGTTCGTTTCCCAGAGTTAGCAGTCTTTACGTTCTGTCTCCCTTTCTGATATTTCCCACACATTTCTTCTCCCTTCCCTTATTTTCCCGTTCACTATTATTTATATTCCCCAAATGAATGAGAACATATAATGTTTGTCCTTCTCCGACTGACTTACTTCACTCAGCATAATACCCTCCAGTTCCATCCACGTTGAAGCAAATGGTGGGTATTTGTCATTTCTAATAGCTGAGTAATATTCCATTGTATACATAAACCACATCTTCTTTATCCATTCATCTTTCGTTGGACACCGAGGCTCCTTCCACAGTTTGGCTATCGTGGCCATTGCTGTTAGAAACATCGGGGTGCAGGTGTCCCGGCGTTTCATTGCATTTGTATCTTTGGGGTAAATCCCCAACAGTGCAATTGCTGGGTCGTAGGGCAGGTATATTTTTAACTGTTTGAGGAACCTCCACACAGTTTTCCAGAGTGGCCGCACCAGTTCACATTCCCACCAACAGTGTAAGAGGGTTCCCTTTTCTCCGCATCCTCTCCAACATTTGTTGTTTCCTGCCTTGTTAATTTTCCCCATTCTCACTGGTGTGAGGTGGTATCTCATTGTGGTTTTGATTTGTATTTCCCTGATGGCAAGTGATGCAGAGCATTTTCTCATATGCATGTTGGCCATGTCTATGTCTTCCTCTGTGAGATTTCTGTTCATGTCTTTTGCCCATTTCATGATTGGATTGTTTGTTTCTTTGGTGTTGAGTTTAATAAGTTCTTTATAGATCTTGGAAACTAGCCCTTTATCTGATATGTCATTTGCAAATATCTTCTCCCATTCTGTAGGTTGTCTTTGAGTTTTGTTGACTGTATCCTTTGCTGTGCAAAAGCTTCTTATCTTGATGAAGTCCCAATAGTTCATTTTTGCTTTTGTTTCTTTTGCCTTCGTGGATGTATCTTGCAAGAAGTTACTATGGCCGAGTTCAAAAAGGGTGTTGCCTGTGTTCTTCTCTAGGATTTTGATGGAATCTTGTCTCACATTTAGATCTTTCATCCATTTTGAGTTTATCTTTGTGTATGGTGAAAGAGAGTGGTCTAGTTTCATTCTTCTGCATGTGGATGTCCAATTTTCCCAGCACCATTTATTGAAGAGACTGTCTTTCTTCCAATGGATAGTCTTTCCTCCTTTATCGAATATTAGTTGCCCATAAAGTTCAGGGTCCACTTCTGGATTCTCTATTCTGTTCCACTGATCTATGTGTCTGTTTTTGTGCCAGTACCACACTGTCTTGATGACCACAGCTTTGTAGTACAACCTGAAATCTGGCATTGTGATGCCCCCAGATATGGTTTTCTTTTTTAAAATTCCCCTGGCTATTCGGGGTCTTTTCTGATTCCACACAAATCTTAAAATAATTTGTTCTAACTCTCTGAAGAAAGTCCATGGTATTTTGATAGGGATTGCATTAAACGTATATATTGCCCTGGGTAACATTGACATTTTCACAATATTAATTCTGCCAATCCATGAGCATGGATTATTTTTCCATCTCTTTGTGTCCTCCTCAATTTCTTTCAGAAGTGTTCTATAGTTTTGAGGGTATAGATCCTTCACATCTTTGGTTAGGTTTATTCCTAGGTATCTTATGCTTTTGGGTGCAATTGTAAATGGGATTGACTCCTTAATTTCTCTTTCTTCAGTCTCATTGTTAGTGTATAGAAATGCCACTGACTTCTGGGCATTGATTTTGTATCCTGCCACGCTACCGAATTGCTGTATGAGTTCTAGCAATCTTGGGGTGGAGACTTTTGGGTTTTCTATGTAGAGTATCATATTATCGGCGAAGAGAGAGAGTTTGACTTCTTCTTTGCCAATTTGAATGCCTTTAATGTCTTTTTGTTGTCTGATTGCTGAGGCTAGGACTTCCAGTACTATGTTGAACAGCAGTGGTGAGAGTGGACATCCCTGTCTTGTTCCTGATCTTAGGGGAAAGGCTCCCAGTGCTTCCCCATTGAGAATGATATTTGCTGTGGGCTTTTCATAGATGGCTTTTAAGATGTCGAGGAATGTTCCCTCTATCCCTACACTCTGAAGAGTTTTGATCAGGAATGGATGCTGTATTTTGTCAAATGCTTTCTCTGCATCCAATGAGAGGATCATATGGTTCTTGGTTTTTCTCTTGCTGATATGATGAATCACATTGATTGTTTTACGGGTGTTGAACCAGCCTTGTGTCCCAGGGATAAATCCTACTTGGTCATGGTGAATAATTTTCTTAATGTACTGTTGGATCCTATTGGCCAGTATCTTGTTGAGAATTTTTGCATCCATGTTCATCAGGGATATTGGTCTGTCATTCTCCTTTTTGGTGAGGTCTTTGTCTGGCTTTGGAATTAAGGTGATGCTGGCCTCATAGAACGAATTTGGAAGTACTCCATCTCTTTCTATCTTTCCAAACAGCTTTAGGAGAATAGGTATGGTTTCTTCTTTAAACGTTTGATAAAATTCCCCTGGGAAGCCATCTGGCCCTGGACTCTTGTGTCTTGGGAGGTTTTTGATGACTGCTTCAATTTCCTCCCTGGTTATTGGCCTGTTCAGGTTTTCTATTTCTTCCTGTTCCAGTTTTGGTAGTTTGTGGCTTTCCAGGAATGCGTCCATTTCTACTAGAAATACGCCTAATTTATTGGCGTATAGCTGTTCATAATATGTTTTTAAAATCGTTTGTATTTCCTTGGTGTTGGTAGTGATCTCTCCTTTCTCATTCATGATTTTATTAATTTGAGTCTTCTCTCTCTTCTTTTTTTTTTATTTTATTTTTTTTTATTGGTGTTCAATTTACTAACATACAGAATAACACCCAGTGCCCGTCACCCATTCACTCCCACCCCCCGCCCTCCTCCCCTTCTACCACCCCTAGTTCGTTTCCCAGAGTTAGCAGTCTTTACGTTCTGTCTCCCTTTCTGATATTTCCCACACATTTCTTCTCCCTTCCCTTATTTTCCCTTTCACTATTATTTATACTCCCCAAATGAATGAGAACATATAATGTTTGTCCTTCTCCGACTGACTTACTTCACTCAGCATAATACCCTCCAGTTCCATCCACGTTGAAGCAAATGGTGGGTATTTGTCATTTCTAATAGCTGAGTAATATTCCATTGTATACATAAACCACATCTTCTTTATCCATTCATCTTTCGTTGGACACCGAGGCTCCTTCCACAGTTTGGCTATCGTGGCCATTGCTGTTAGAAACATCGGGGTGCAGGTGTCCCGGCGTTTCATTGCATTTGTATCTTTGGGGTAAATCCCCAACAGTGCAATTGCTGGGTCGTAGGGCAGGTATATTTTTAACTGTTTGAGGAACCTCCACACAGTTTTCCAGAGTGGCTGCACCAGTTCACATTCCCACCAACAGTGTAAGAGGGTTCCCTTTTCTCCGCATCCTCTCCAACATTTGTTGTTTCCTGCCTTGTTAATTTTCCCCATTCTCACTGGTGTGAGGTGGTATCTCATTGTAGTTTTGATTTGTATTTCCCTGATGGCAAGTGATGCAGAGCATTTTCTCATATGCATGTTGGCCATGTCTATGTCTTCCTCTGTGAGATTTCTGTTCATGTCTTTTGCCCATTTCATGATTGGATTGTTTGTTTCTTTGGTGTTGAGTTTAATAAGTTCTTTATAGATCTTGGAAACTAGCCCTTTATCTGATATGTCATTTGCAAATATCTTCTCCCATTCTGTAGGTTGTCTTTGAGTTTTGTTGACTGTATCCTTTGCTGTGCAAAAGCTTCTTATCTTGATGAAGTCCCAATAGTTCATTTTTGCTTTTGTTTCTTTTGACTTTGTGGATGTATCTTGCAAGAAGTTACTATGGCCGAGTTCAAAAAGGGTGTTGCCTGTGTTCTTCCCTAGGATTTTGATGGAATCTTGTCTCACATTTAGATCTTTCATCCATTTTGAGTTTATCTTTGTGTATGGTGAAAGAGAGTGGTCTAGTTTCATTCTTCTGCATGTGGATGTCCAATTTTCCCAGCACCATTTATTGAAGAGACTGTCTTTCTTCCAATGGATAGTCTTTCCTCCTTTATCGAATATTAGTTGCCCATAAAGTTCAGGGTCCACTTCTGGATTCTCTATTCTGTTCCACTGATCTATGTGTCTGTTTTTGTGCCAGTACCACACTGTCTTGATGACCACAGCTTTGTAGTACAACCTGAAATCTGGCATTGTGATGCCCCCAGATATGGTTTTCTTTTTTAAAATTCCCCTGGCTATTCGGGGTCTTTTCTGATTCCACACAAATCTTAAAATAATTTGTTCTAACTCTCTGAAGAAAGTCCATGGTATTTTGATAGGGATTGCATTAAACGTGTATATTGCCCTGGGTAACATTGACATTTTCACAATATTAATTCTGCCTATCCATGAGCATGGAATATTTTTCCATCTCTTTGTGTCTTCCTCAATTTCTTTCAGAAGTGTTCTATAGTTTTGAGGGTATAGATCCTTTACATCTTTGGTGAGGTTTATTCCTAGGTATCTTATGCTTTTGGGTGCAATTGTAAATGGGATTGACTCCTTAATTTCTCTTTCTTCAGTCTCATTGTTAGTGTATAGAAATGCCACTGACTTCTGGGCATTGATTTTGTATCCTGCCACGCTACCGAATTGCTGTATGAGTTCTAGCAATCTTGGGGTGGAGACTTTTGGGTTTTCTATGTAGAGTATCATGTCATCGGCGAAGAGAGAGAGTTTGACTTCTTCTTTGCCAATTTGAATGCCTTTAATGTCTTTTTGTTGTCTGATTGCTGAGGCTAGGACTTCCAGTACTATGTTGAATAGCAGTGGTGAGAGTGGACATCCCTGTCTTGTTCCTGATCTTAGGGGAAAGGCTCCCAGTGCTTCCCCATTGAGAATGATATTTGCTGTGGGCTTTTCATAGATGGCTTTTAAGATGTCGAGGAATGTTCCCTCGATCCCTACACTCTGAAGAGTTTTGATCAGGAATGGATGCTGTATTTTGTCAAATGCTTTCTCTGCATCCAATGAGAGGATCATATGGTTCTTGGTTTTTCTCTTGCTGATATGATGAATCACATTGATTGTTTTACGGGTGTTGAACCAGCCTTGTGTCCCAGGGATAAATCCTACTTGGTCATGGTGAATAATTTTCTTAATGTACTGTTGGATCCTATTGGCCAGTATCTTGTTGAGAATTTTTGCATCCATGTTCATCAGGGATATTGGTCTGTAATTCTCCTTTTTGGCGGGGTCTTTGTCTGGCTTTGGAATTAAGGTGATGCTGGCTTCATAGAACGAATTTGGAAGTACTCCATCTCTTTCTATCTTTCCAAACAGCTTTAGGAGAATAGGTATGGTTTCTTCTTTAAACGTTTGATAAAATTCTCCTGGGAAGCCATCTGGCCCTGGACTCTTGTGTCTTGGGAGGTTTTTGATGACTGCTTCAATTTCCTCCCTGGTTATTGGCCTGTTCAGGTTTTCTATTTCTTCCTGTTCCAGTTTTGGTAGTTTGTGGCTTTCCAGGAATGTGTCCATTTCTTCTAGATTGCCTAATTTATTGGCGTATAGCTGTTCATAATATGTTTTTAAAATCGTTTGTATTTCCTTGGTGTTGGTAGTGATCTCTCCTTTCTCATTCATGATTTTATTAATTTGAGTCTTCTCTCTCTTCTTTTTAATAAGGCTGGCTAATGGTTTATCTATCTTGTTAATTCTTTCAAAGAACCAACTCCTGGTTCTGTTGATCTGTTCCACAGTTCTTCTGGTCTCGATTTCGTTGAGTTCTGCTCGAATCTTTATTGACTTTTTTTTTTTTTTATGATAGTCACACAGAGAGAAAGAGAGAGAGGCAGAGACACAGGCAGAGGGAGAAGCAGGCTCCATGCACCGGGAGCCCAATGTGGGATTCGATCCCGGGTCTCCAGGATCGCGCCCTGGGCCAAAGGCAGGCGCCAAACCACTGCGCCACCCAGGGATCCCAAGTTCTGCTCGAATCTTTATTAACTCCCTTCTTCTCTTGGGTGTAGGATCTATTTGCTGTTTTTTCTCTAGCTCCTTTATGTGTAAGGTGAGCATTTGTATTTGAGTTCTTTCCAGTTTTTAAATGGATGCTTGTATTGCGATGTATTTCCCCCTTAGGACTGCTTTTGCTGCATCCCAAAGATTTTGAACGGTTGTATCTTCATTCTCATTAGTTTCCATGAATCTTTTTAATTCTTCCTTAATTTCCTGGTTGACCCTTTTATCTTTTAGCAGGATGGTCCTTAACCTCCATGTGTTTGAGGTCCTTCCAAACTTCTTGTTGTGATTTAGTTCTAATTTCAAGGCATTATGGTCCGAGAATATGCAGGGGACAATCCCAATCTTTTGGTATCGGTTCAGACCCGATTTGTGACCCAATATGTGGTCTATTCTGGAGAAAGTTCCATGTGCGCTTGAGAAGAATGTGTATTCAGTTGAGTTTGGATGTAAAGTTCTGTAGATATCTGTGAAATCCATCTGGTCCAGTGTATCATTTAAAGCTCTCGTTTCTTTGGAGATGTTGTGCTTAGAAGACCTATCGAGTATAGAAAGAGCTAGATTGAAGTCACCAAGTATAAGTGTATTATTATCTAAGTATTTCTTCACTTTGGTTAATAATTGATTGATATATTTGGCAGCTCCCACATTCGGAGCATATATATTGAGGATTGTTAAGTCCTCTTGTTGAATAGATCCTTGAAGTATGATATAGTGTCCCTCTTCATCTCTCACTACAGTCTTTGGGGTAAATTTTAGTTTATCTGATATAAGGATGGCTACCCCTGCTTTCTTTTGAGGACCATTCGAATGGTAAATGGCTCTCCAACCTTTTATTTTCAGGCTGTAGGTGTCCTTCTGTCTAAAATGAGTCTCTTGTAGACAGCAAATAGATGGGTCCTGCTTTTTTATCCAGTCTGAAACCCTGCGCCTTTTGATGGGGTCATTAAGTAAGTCACATTCAGAGTTACTATTGAGAGATATGAGTTTAGTGTCATCATGATATCTATTCAGTCTTTGTTTTTGTGGACTGTTCCACTGAACTTCTTCTTAAAGGGGAATTTTAAGAGTCCCCCTTAAAATTTCTTGCAGAGCTGGTTTGGAGGTCACATATTCTTTTAGTTGCTGCCTGTCTTGGAAGGTCTTTATCTCTCCTTCCATTTTGAATGAGAGCCTTGCTGGATAAAGTATTCTTGGTTGCATGTTCTTCTCATTTAGGACCCTGAATATATCCTGCCAGCCCTTTCTGGCCTGCCAGGTCTCTGTGGAGAGGTCTGCTGTTACCCTAATACTCCTCCCCATAAAAGTCAGGGATTTCTTGTCTCTTGCTGCTTTAAGGATCTTCTCCTTATCTTTGGAATTTGCAAGCTTCACAATTAAATGTCGAGGTGTTGAACAGTTTTTATTGATTTTAGGGGGCGATCTCTCTATTTCCTGGATCTGAATGCCTGTTCCCTTCCCAGATTAGGAAAGTTTTCAGCTAGAATTTGTTCAAATACATATTCTGGCCCTCTGTCCCTTTCGGCGCCCTCGGGAACCCCAATTAAACGTAGGTTTTTCTTCCTCAGGTTGTCGTTTATTTCCCTTAATCTATCTTCATGGTCTTTTAATTGTTTGTCTCTTTTTTCCTCAGTTTCCCTCTTTGCTATCAACTTGTCTTCTAGGTCACTCACTCGTTCTTCCACCTCGTTAACCCTCGTCGTTAGGACTTCTAGTTTGGATTGCATCTCATTCAATTGATTTTTAATTTCTGCCTGATTAGCTCTAAATTCTGCAGTCATGAAGTCTCTTGAGTCCTTTATACTTTTTTCTAGAGCCACCAGTAGCTGTATAATAGTGCTTCTGAATTGGCTTTCTGACATTGAATTGTAATCCAGATTTTGTAACTCTGTGGGAGAGAGGACTGTTTCTGATTCTTTCTTTTGAGGTGAGGTTTTCCTTCTAGTCATTTTGGTCAGTGCAGAGTGGCCAAAAGCAAATTGTATTGGGAAAAAGAGAAAAAGAGAGGAGAGAAAGAAGGAAAGAAAAGAGAAAGAGAAAAAAAAAAGGGAAGAAAAAGAAAAAAAAACGCAAAAAAAAAAAAAAAGAAGAAAAAGAGAAAGAAAAAGAAAGGAGAAAAAAAGGGGGTGGGGGAAGGAAACAAATCAAAAAGCAAAAAAAAAAAAAAAAAAAAAAAAAAAAAAAAAAGAACCACAGGGAAGTATCTTCTGATTCTGTGTTTTTTAAGTCTTTGGCTTCTCCTGGAAGTTGTCCGTCTAGCTGATCTTCTGGGGGAGGGGCCAGCTGTGCTGATTTTCAGGTGTTAGCAGTTGGGGGAGCTGCTGTGCCCCTGCCTGGTGCAGGGCTCAGTGGGGGTTGTTTACCCCGTGAGGCCGCAGGAGGAACAGCCCCAGTGGCGGGGCCAGCTCTGGAGCCCTGGAGTCAGCCCCCGCAGTAACCCCAGAGCTCTCCGTCTGCAGGGCCTGGAGGCTCCGGGCGGGGCCGCTGATCTGCTCAGCTGGGGCAGGAGCTTCCTCGCTGTCCTGGGCCCTCCCGGCCTCTGCCTGTCCCGGGGGAGGCTGGATCCTGGGCTGTGTCCCGGCGCCCTGTGCTCCGGGGCCTGCGCTGTTGGATTCGCGCTCCCGGGCCGCAGCCCCCTCCGCGGAGCCGCCGCCCGAGCCCCCCGAGCTGCTCCCGGAACCGCGCAGGCCCCTCTGCGCGGAGCCTCTTCCTCTGCCCGAGCCCCTCCGAGCTGCTCCCGGGGCCGCGCAGCCCCCTCTGCGCGGAGCCTCTTCCTCTGCCCGAGCCCCTCCGAGCTGCTCCCGGGGCCGCGCAGCCCCCTCTGCGCGGAGCCTCTTCCTCTGCCCGAGCCCCTCCGAGCTGCTCCCGGGGCCGCGCAGCCCCGTCGGCGCGGAGCCTCTTCCTCTGCCCGAGCCCCTCCGAGCTGCTCCCGGGGCCGCGCAGCCCCCTCTGCACCGAGCCTCTTCCTCTGCCCGAGCCCCTCCGAGCTGCTCCCGGTGCCGTGCAGCCCCCTCCGCGGAGCCGCCGCCCGAGCCCCTCCGAGCTGCTCCTGGAACCGCGCAGGCCCCTCTGCACGGAGCCTCTTCCTCTGCCTGAGCCCCTCCGAGCTGCTCCCGGGGCCGCGCAGCCCCCTCCGCGGAGCCGCCGCCCGAGCCCCCCCGAGCTGCTCCGGGTCCCGCCGTGCGCGCTGCAGCCCTTAGGGAGCTCGGCGCACTCTCCTGGGCGCGCAGTTGCTCTGTTACTGCCCCAGGGAACCCGAGGGCATCCCCGCCCTCCTGGGTCCTGCTCCAACTCCCCGCGAGCCCCTTTCCCCCGGGAAGGTCGGTGCAGCTCCTGCGTCTCCGGGACGGGGCTCTCCTGTCCTGGGGACACTCGCCCCGGCCCCAGCCCGGCTCCTCGCGGGCCCCTCCCCCTTGGAGGCCTTTGTTTCTTTACTTCTTTTTCCCCGTCTTCCTACCTTGATAGAAGCGCGAACTCTTCTCACTGTTGCATTCCAGCTGGTCTCTCTTTAATTCTCAGGCCGAATTCATAGGTTTTCAGGATGATTGGAAGGTTTTCTAGGTAATTTGGTGGAGACAGGTGATTTGGAGACCCTGCTCTTCCGCCATTTGCTCCTCCCCCCAGCTTTTAAAATTCATGAGAGTATGTTTTCCTTTAGCTATGATACTTTTAAAAATTAAAGAGAGTTAAGGAAGGACTGGTGCAGTAGAAGTAAATCATTTCACAGACTTTTTACAGGTGAGAAATAAATAAGCAGGAAAAAAAAAAAAAGCAGGTTATACTGCCAACAGGTACTATTTACAATACCGGTTCTCAGTATTTTGAGCAATACTTGACGGGATGTGAAATACGTTGAGATTCACCACCAATTGTTTTTTTAAGTAAAGTCTTATTTTCCAATTGTAGTATCAACTACAATTTCAGAAAATCGTACAAATCACAAGTAGGCAGTTTAATGAAATTTTACAAGATGAAGCCATGAAACCATGACCTGGATCAAAATGTTAAGCCTGGAAATTCTCTCTGATTGCCTTTCTATAATTTCTTCTACCCATAGATAGCCACTATATTAATTTGTAGCTCATAAATTAATTTTGCTTGTCTTTAAAAAAAATCTTCAGATGAAATATTTTGGGTGAGACATCTTTTCTCAACATTGTTTATACCACTTTATCATAGATTTTTCATATCCATTGTGATAAGGTATTTTCAATACATTTCTAGTTGGAGTATTTTATATCTTTGCTATTTTATTGCTAATTTGTATATTTACCATGTTTTCTCTTTTTCTTTGGAATGATCAAATACTTTTTTTTGTTCTCTATTAGCTTATTACTTGTACAATATGTTATTAATCTACTAACATTCAGAGTGCAACATGCCTCTCTAACTATGAGTAAGTGCTTTTCTAAGTGCATAAAGCAAGGACTCCAGAATACTAACTCCATTTGCTCCCCCACTTCCGTTTTTTCTTATACTCTGTCATGTTTTTATTTCAAGTATATTTGAACTCCTAAATGGCATTGCTAAAGTATTTAGACTTATTCATGTAATTACTCTTTTGCTCTGTTTAGTGTTTCCAGCTAGATTATGTTCTTTCAAAGAACATAAGAATGTCCCTAATATTTACTTTAATGTTGATGGTAAGTTATCTTGGTATTTGTTGAAAATGTATTTACTTCACCTTCCTTTTTGAAAAAGTTTGCTCAACACAGAATTAGAGGTTAACTTTTCTGGAAAGGGTCTTTTGAATACTATCTTTTCCATTGAAAAGTAAGATATCAAATTAATGTATTTTTGCTGAAGGGTATTTTGTCCAGGTCTCTAGGTGATTTTAAAGTTTTGTCTTCAAATTTTTTTCAGCAGTTTTTATGATTAAAAAAACTGATAGAACTGTAAATGTTTTTTCTTGTTTGGGGTTTGTTAAATGTTTGAATCTGTGTGTACTAATCATTTTTGGAAAAGCGTTGATCAATATTCCTTCAAATATTGCTTCTGACCTTGTTATTCATGGAATCAAATTACATATATTTTAGTACTTTCTACCATGTTCCTTGGATCTTCTATCTCCTTTTCAGTATGTCTTTCTGGGTTTTAGTCTGATGTTTTACATACCTTATAATTGAATCCTCCTCTCTCCTGTTCTATCTTATCTAAAATCTGTTGAGTTCTTAATTTCACTTTCATTTTTTTTTCTTCTTCAGGTCAGGGCCTTCCATTTGATTTTTCAAATAAGTTCCATCTCTTTTTTGAAATTGTCTAGTTTTCTGAATATATTATCATTAATTTTCTATCTGAAAATCCCAATGATGGATCACCTCCAAATCTATATCTATTTTCTGAGATTTTATTTTATGATCCTATTTTATGGCATATCTCTTGACTTTTTTATTGGATATTGGCTATTGTATATGAACAATTATTGAGGCTTTGGAAGATACTTTTTAAAAAAGATTTCATTCATTTATTTGTTTATTGAGATAGAATATACAAGCAGAAGGGATGAGGTAGAGGTGGAGGGAAAGAGAATCTGAAGCAGACTCCAGGCTGAGCACAGAGCTGGACATGGGGCTCAACCCCACCACCTCGAGATCATGACGTGTGCTGAAATCAAGAGTCGGGCACTTAAGCAACCGATCTACCCAGGTGGCTAGATATTATCTTTCTACAGAAAATATTTAATTTTCTCATTGGAGCCTAAGATGTAGCATTCATGAGAACTGAGTTGGTCTATTTCCAGAGCATTCATTCTCCTGTTGTGCAGACCTTGAGGGGTCTCTGATAAAGCCTGGTCTAAACCCAAATTGTTATCTCTTTATGCCATGAGAATGCTAATAGCTTGCTGCTATATAGCTGAGCCTGCCATTTTATGCTTGATTTCTCAGGCTCTTTCCCTGCACACCTTTTGTATTAGCAAATGTCTACGGAGAATATTGATGCATAATGTGAAATTCTGATCTCTATGTGCCCTTTCTCTGCCTTCTCAAGTCCTTGCTGCCTTGGTAGTTCTGAGTTCCAGTCTTTGGCTTTTATTTTAATACTAGTAAAAGTTCTAAGTCACTCTTGGTTTTTCTCTTTGCCCCTCAGCTGTGTATGGATAAGCCTGAGATAGAAAAGTGGCCAAGAATGTCTGATTCACTTCGGTGCATGTTCTCTCACAGCATCTTGAATCTTCAGGTTCTTTCTGATTTTTTTTTTTTCTCCTTGAAACCTTAAAGATTTTCTGTTGTTGTGAAATATTGTATAGTTTTTGTAGTGGTCATCAGTGGAAGGGTTTTGTTGATGCAAATCATCCCATTCTACCTGACTTTGATCTCTGAATAAGAATAATTTTGCTATCTGAATACACATGCTAAAGGGCAATGTCTTTTATATTGAGAAGCAAGCATAACATTGAGTCTGGACAAAGGAAAAGCACAAAGGCACATAAGAGTTGTGAATCCTGAATGTTTAAAAGAATGGCATTAGTGTGAATAATAGTTTTACTCAAAAAAAGGTGTAGTGCCCAAGGAAAACTATGTGAAACATGTGAACTGTTAAAGACCCTGAGGAATGTTAGTGTTGTAGCAGCAACTGCTATAAATATGGCTAAGTAGTAGTCTCCATCTTCAATGACTTTGTGTCAAGAAAAACTCAGCTGTTCAAAAGAGCACCATGGAAAATTAGTATGCAAGAATGAGTATCTGTTTTAAATCAATGTCATAATGTGGAAGAGTATATATGATAAAGGAAATCTCAGGTATCTAAAGAGACAAAGATTTTACATAGCATTCTAGGAAAATTCATTGGGAGGGACAAAAATAAGTGGAGATATTTTATCATACACTGAGATGAAGTTAAAATGATGGATAAGATCTCTGAACTTAAATAATTATTTCTTAAATTCTAAATGTCTATCAAAGTACCACAACAAAGATGAATTTGTATGCTAAAAGAATGAATCATCTGAAATGGCAAATAAATGAAAAATTTTTTGTTATATATAGGGCAATAAGAAATTTTCACAATAAATGTGGAGCTCATACAAACAATGAATAGAAACATTCAGTGGATAATAAGATGAAGGTCGTAAGAGATTCATTCTCTGTAGAGAGATCTAATCACTATAAAAATGAGTTTTAGGAAGGTATTTAATAAATGGCATTTAGCTAATAAAACATCACAACTCTACTCTCAAATTAGTAAAAATCTAGAAAGATAAAAATTATTAACAACTATTCATGAGTGTATGATGAGATACAAAATAGGCACTCTTGGGATGCCTGGGTAGCTCAGTGGTTGAGTATCTGCCTTCAGCTCAGGGCGAGATCCCAGGGCCCAGGGATCAAGTCCCACATTGGGCTCCCCAAGGAGCCTGCTTCTCCCTCTGCCTATATCTCTTCCTCTCTCTATGTCTCTCATGAATAAATAAATAAAATCTTAAAAGACAAAAAAAAATAGGCACTCTTACAGCAAAAAGCATATAAATACACCCAATGGCATAGTAAAAGAAATGTTCAGTGTAGGTAAAGAAAAAACTACAATGATTAAATAAACCACGTAGCCTAAATAATGTAATATTGTTCTTGTAATGGTGGCTATTAAGATTATGTTATACAATAATATCTATGTTATTATAGTAAAAGCAGAGTGTAAATCTGTAATTACAGTATCCAATTGTATAAAATTTGCAGAGGTAAAAATTAACGGAGGCAACCTGAAATAATACCAGTTGTTTTCCTTGTATCATAAATATTATTTTAAACCTCTTATATATTTTTGGTTATTTACATATTTTCCATATTAATTATATTTAAAAATCAATGTTTTGAAAGCATTTTTTCCCAACAACAGCATACCCATTATCCAGAATAATACTACATCTTAATGCTCATACCCAGACATATGTGAAGACTGCCCTCTGAGTTCTCCTGATGAACACAGTTAGGATTCTCTGCCTCATAGAATGGATCTGATTTAGTATGCCCATTTTTCTGAGTCCTTTCTTCCCTCCAATGCATTGCTGAGCTTCCAGGGGGCTTTCTCAGCTGTCTATCAAAACTAGCTACACTGGTTTCCAAGGCCCTTGCCAAGGCATTAGATCCTGAATCGTGGGAGTACATCCTATCCACAAACTCTCTCCCAATCAGTTTTATATTGTACCTTTCTTCTTCTATGGGGCATGCTTGGGTTAGCTTCCAGACCTGTTCTCCCATTTTGAGCTGTAGGTATTAGTAGACAGTGAAGCTCAGTTTGTGTAATCCCCTCCTTGCTTAGCAGGACCCACATTTTCCAATCAGGCCATGCCTATGTTTGGCCCTAACTAGACAGGTCCTGTTACCAGAGGAGAGGGAGTGTGGGTAAATCTTGAGGTGAGCAGGCATTGACATTCAAGGCATGAGGTCTCTGCTTCAGCTTCAGGTGAGTGGATGGTCGTCTTTAGCAAAAGGAAGGGAGCCAGCAGTCCCTGAGGATCTGGGATTCAGATGCTGGCATGCAATGTGATTGAGGGCATCTACCTAGGTAGCCCATCCCAAATTTCAGGATCCTGTTTCTTTGCTGTGGGAAACTTGGTTAGCCTGGCTAGAGCATGTTTCAATTTTTCTTTCTCTTAAATAAATCCTTGATCCAGCCTTTGGCTTCATCTGCTTCTCAGCTACAAAAAGGACGGCTTCTTTTAATACTGATATAGAGGTTTTTTGACTTTCATACCAGGCTGTAAGTTGGTAATTGGCTAACCTGAGCTTGACATTTTTTCCCCTCAATGCCTTAATAGGATTTAGCAACATACAACAAATTTCACTGTCTTTATAATTATTGACCCTTTCTCCATACTTCCTAAATGATCAAAATATTGTAAAAAACCAGTACAATGAAAACTCATTTTATGTGAATATAACGTTTTTATGAAAACCTGTATTTTCCAAACAGTGAAAAGAGAAGCATTGTTTTACCTCCCACCCCCCCACAAATCTCTGTAATGTTTGACTTAATTGAAAACATCTGTATTCTTATACTACTTCTATGGTCAATCTGTTGTGATATATTTGGGTAAAAATATATGAAGAAAATCACACTATGTGATCAGAAAGGGGAGAATAACTTTAATAGCCCTTTGAGATAATTAGGAATATGATTTGATCTCATACCAGTATTTAGCAAGTCGTAATTTCTCAAAAGTTATTTATAACATAAAGGCTGAAACCCTGTCAATGAACATTTTATGTTCTGTAATGTTAAAATCCATTGTCTATCCTGCCCCTCAAATGTATCTTTTACTTTTGCATAGTTTTCTAGCATCTTGCTTGATCATTTGGAAAATATTGGTTCACAGCATTACACAGGCCTTCTAAATATTGACACATTTTATTTCATAACATAAAAGCATTGTTAATGTCATCAAAATCCATAAGCGTCTTAACTATTGTTAAGCTGCAAACTCACAGTGGCCAATATAAGGTTTCCAAAATTCCAGTTTTCTCATGAAAGCTCAAATTTTACCACTGGCAGCAAATACTGCCAATTTAATTCCTTAAGCTGACAGGCTTACTTTGTTCATTTTCAAAAAAAAAAAAAAAAAAATCCAAATACCAAAGTCTGAATAACCATAGTTGTCTGTCAATTGTTCTTTCAAGTAAAAATAGTGTTCCCTGAGAAAAGAAGTTAGTTCAGCTCATCACTCAAACAATTGCATAAGCATAAGACAACAGTGCTTTGGTAGACCACTGAAGTGTTTTAGGATGGTTTCCTGTTCCATTACACAAAATAATTAAAAATACGTATGTTGACTGCTGAGAATTTAATAAAATTAACAAATTTTACTGCTTCCTCCAGGATGTTCCTAAGTGAAACTCTCATAAACTGTCATTTTTTTAATGCATGTGCATGTACGGTCGTGAAAATATAATGGCTCCAAGTACAGTTGAGTTCCTCAGTACAAATTAGGCAGAGGCATCAGCAGCTTTACCCCCCCTTGATTTTTCCACCATGGGTGGAAAACAAATAACATCTTAGTGGTGTCATGAAAATATTTGAGTCTCTTGGACCTCATGAAAGAGTCTTAGAAATGCCCAGGAGTCTGCAAACCAAACTTTGAGAACTGCTATAATAACTTACTTAGTTCCATACTAATATCCCTATTTAAAAGATGTACTTCTCCAATAAGTGTTCATCACGCACTCACACTCACACACACACGTGCACACATATGGATACCAGGAAACTCTGGGAGGTATTGGATATGTCTATGACCTTGACTTTTGTGATGGTATCACAGGTCTTTGCAAATGTCCAAATTCATCCAAGTATATGCATTAGAAAGTATGGTTCATTTTATATCAATAGCTTAAGTGATAAAAAAAAAACAAGATTTTAAACCAGGACGTCTGATATTACTGTCTATACTATTAACTATTGTACTATATAACTAGAGTAGAACCAAGGGTTTCAAGACTGAGTTAGGGAGCTGTGTATCTCAGGTACAGGTCATGGCCTGTAACCCTCAAAGTTACTGCAGATAATCATAAGGGACTTGGCATAGAAGAAAAATATGAGTTAATTGCTGAAATAATGAAAGAAGGTGGAAATGTATCTTGGGGCCTGGTGCTTCATAATAATCAAATGGTTAAAGACTATTTTAACAGCTGCTGTAGACTTCACAAGAGGAAAGATGATTGGGTTAGAGCACTGAAATAATTATAAGTAGGAATAAGGCCTGAGCAGACCTTTTCTCTCCCCAGGAGATGGGGAAAATAATGACTTCATTGGAGAGGGTAATACAGGTTTTCTTTGGAGAGGCACATTCCAGGTATCATTTAAAGTGAAAGAGTTGTTTCTCTGCAAAAAAGGTCCTGGACAAAGGATTTGCACAAACTAGAACAGGATATAAATGACAGTAACACAGTATATTGCACAAATGACATGTATATATCTCCATCTCAGAATACTTGGAGTGTTTAGTGGGAGGTTTTGGGTTAAGAGCAAATAAGCAGAAAATATTTAACCTCAAGGAAGAGAACCTAAGAATTTCGGTATCTTAAAATGTGTGTTTCTGAGACTAAACAGCCGATAAACCAATTCTCTTAATTATATACAAACTAGCTCATAATTATATACCCACCAAATCCCAGGTAAACTTGATAGACCTTTTGGCTTATGGAGGTATATTACACAGAGGTTCTGCCTTTTAAAAAAAAACCCATGACTTAAAAAAAAGTTTGAAAAATTAAATTTAAATTTAAAATTATTATTTAAAATTCCAATGATCTCTTTGTTCCCTCATTTATTTTTCCACAATCTGTGTCTAAACTCAGTTATCAATTTACCATTTAATGATATGGTCATTAAACATAAGTTGCTAGCTCAGGAATTTACATATCTCACTTCTATGAATAAACTTTCATTGTTCTGTAGATTGCCTTGCTATGACATAAAATACAAAGGAAAATAGAAATGTTAGCAGCATGTCAATTTATCTTTATATTTCCATGGTTTGCTCCTTTGTGAGGGTACTTTTGGTTGTCATTTGCACCGAAAAATAACTTGTATTTGATTTAAAGAAACACAAAATCTTTATTATTACTTAAAATTAATTAAATAACTGAAATTGGTGATTATTATAATAAAATTAAATTATAATTATAATTATAATTTAGTATTATAACGCTAGTAATAGTCCTTCCTTCCTTCCTGCTTGCCTGCCTGCCTGCCTTCCTTCCTTTATAATCACCGTTAGTTCTGACTGAACTGGGAAGTGACCTGTTCCTAGGGGTTACTTCATGGGTCCGCCACTCCTGTTTCCTATAGAGTGAATGGAGCTTCTGTGGCCAAGGTGACAGAAAAATCAACCCGTGACTCAGTGCAACCATCCTGGAGAACTCAAGCTTTCAGACCTCCTGTCCAGTTCATGAGGCAGGAACCAAAGTAGAGACATGTTAAAGGCTATAGGTTTGTTTTCTGGTGCATTTCCTTCCCTGAATATGTCTTATGTTCTTTTCTTTTTCCAAGCCACCTAAATAAAATGTTTTGTATGATCAGCTTGGAATTTTCATAATGCACATATGCAAATAGTTTACAGAAATATACAGAGGTCAAATATTTAAGCAAGTATTAGTATACTGGCAGGCTTCTTCATATTTAAAATTTCCTCCATATTCTCTGTATACTAAAGAAATATTTTAAACCTTAAAATTTAATTTTCCGTCTATGAAATCTTTATCAACTAGGCCATGAAAATAGCCAGTCAGTTCTCCTTTTGGTCTATTAGGATCAAATCTGAACTGCAAATGAAAGGCATAAACTCGGAGGGGGAGGAGCAAGACGGCGGAAGAGCAGGGTCTCCAAATCACCTGTCTCCACCAAACTACCTAGAAAACCTTCAAATTATCCTGAAAATCTATGAATTCGGCCTGAGATTTAAAGAGAGACCAGCTGGAATGCAACAGTGAGAAGAGTTCGCGCTTCTATCAAGGTAGGAAGACGGGGAAAAAGAAGTAAAGAAACAAAGGCCTCCAAGGGGGAGGGGCCCCGCGAGGAGCCGGGCTGAGGCCGGGGCGAGTGTCCCCAGGACAGGAGAGCCCCGTCCAGGAGACGCAGGAGCTGCACCGACCTTCCCGGGGGAAAGGGGCTCGCGGGGAGTTGGAGCAGGACCCAGGAGGGCGGGGATGCCCTCGGGCTCCCCGGGACAGTAACAGCAACTGCGCGCCCAGGAGAGTGCGCCGAGCTCCCTAAGGGCTGCAGCGCGCACGGCGGGACCCGGAGCAGCTCGGGGGGGCTCGGGCGGCGGCTCCGCGGAGGGGGCTGCGCGGAGGGGGCTGCGCGGCCCCGGGAGCAGCTCGGCCGGGCTCGGGCAGAGGAAGAGGCTCCGTGCAGAGGGGCCTGCGCGGTTCCAGGAGCAGCTCGGAGGGGCTCGGGCGGCGGCTCCGCGGAGGGGGCTGCGGCCCGGGAGCGCGAATCCACCAGCGCAGGCCCCGGAGCACAGGGCGCCGGGACACAGCCCAGGATCCCGCCTCCCCCGGGACAGGCAGAGACCGGGAGGGCCCAGGACAGCGAGGACGCTCCTGCCCCGAGCTGAGCAGATCAGCGGCCCCGCCCGGAGCCTCCAGGCCCTGCAGACGGAGTTCCTGCCGGAGCTGAATCCAGGTTTCCAGAGCTGCCCCGCCACTGGGGCTGTTGCTCCTGCGGCCTCACGGGGTGAACAACCCCCACTGAGCCCTGCACCAGGCCGGGGCACAGCAGCTCCCCCAACTGCTAACACCTGAAAACCAGCACAACAGGCCCCTCCCCCAGAAGATCAGCTAGACGGACAACTTCCAGGAGAAGCCAAGGGACTTAAAGAACACAGAATCAGAAGATACTCCCCTGTGATTCTTTTTTTTTTTTTTTTTTTTGTTTTGCTTTTTGATTTGTTTCCTTCCCCCACCCCCCCTTTGTTTCTCCTTTCTTTTTCTTTCTCTTTTTCTTCCTTTTTTTTTCTTTCGTTTTTTTTTTCTCTTCCCTTTTTTTTCTCTTTCTCTTTTCTTTCCTTCTTTCTCTCCTCTCTTTTTCTCTTTTTCCCAATACAATTTGCTTTTGGCCACTCTGCACTGAGCAAAATGACTAGAAGGAAAACCTCACCTCAAAAGAAAGAATCAGAAACAGTCCTCTCTCCCACAGAGTTACAAAATCTGGATTACAATTAATGTCAGAAAGCCAATTCAGAAGCACTATTATACAGCTACTGGTGGCTCTAGAAAAAAGTATAAAGGACTCAAAAGACTTCATGACTGCAGAATTTAGAGCTAATCAGGCAGAAATTAAAAATCAATTGAATGAGATGCAATCCAAACTAGAAGTCCTAACGACGAGGGTTAACGAGGTGGAAGAACGAGTGAGTGACATAGAAGACAAGTTGATAGCAAAGAGGGAAACTGAGGAAAAAAGAGACAAACAATTAAAAGACCATGAAGATAGATTAAGGGAAATAAACGACAACCTGAGGAAGAAAAACCTACGTTTAATTGGGGTTCCCGAGGGCGCCGAAAGGGCCAGAGGGCCAGAATATGTATTTGAACAAATTCTAGCTGAAAACTTTCCTAATCTGGGAAGGGAAACAGGCATTCAGATCCAGGAAATAGAAAGATCCCCCCCTAAAATCAATAAAAACTGTTCAACACCTCGACATTTAATTGTGAAGCTTGCAAATTCCAAAGATAAGGAGAAGATCCTTAAAGCAGCAAGAGACAAGAAATCCCTGACTTTTATGGGGAGGAGTATTAGGGTAACAGCAGACCTCTCCACAGAGACCTGGCAGGCCAGAAAGGGCTGGTAGGATATAGTCAGGGTCCTAAATGAGAAGAACATGCAACCAAGAATACTTTATCCAGCAAGGCTCTCATTCAAAATGGAAGGAGAGATAAAGAGCTTCCAAGACAGGCAGCAACTAAAAGAATATGTGACCTCCAAACCAGCTCTGCAAGAAATTTTAAGGGGGACTCTTAAAATTCCCCTTTAAGAAGAAGTTCAGTGGAACAGTCCACAAAAACAAAGACTGAATAGATATCATGATGACACTAAACTCATATCTCTCAATAGTAACTCTGAATGTGACTTACTTAATGACCCCATCAAAAGGCGCAGGGTTTCAGACTGGATAAAAAAGCAGGGCCCATCTATTTGCTGTCTACAGGAGACTCATTTTAGACAGAAGGACACCTACAGCCTGAAAATAAAAGGTTGGAGAACCATTTACCATTCGAATGGTCCTCAAAAGAAAGCAGGGGTAGCCATCCTTATATCAGATAAACTAAAATTTACCCCAAAGACTGTAGTGAGAGATGAAGAGGGACACTATATCATACTTCAAGGATCTATTCAACAAGAGGACTTAACAATCCTCAATATATATGCTCCGAATGTGGGAGCTGCCAAATATATCAATCAATTATTAACCAAAGTGAAGAAATACTTAGATAATAATACACTTAAACTTGGTGACTTCAATCTAGCTCTTTCTATACTCGATAGGTCTTCTAAGCACAACATCTCCAAAGAAACGAGAGCTTTAAATGATACACTGGATCAGATGGATTTCACAGATATCTACAGAACTTTACATCCAAACTCAACTGAATACACATTCTTCTCAAGCGCACATGGAACTTTCTCCAGAATAGACCACATATTGGGTCACAAATCGGGTCTGAACCGATACCAAAAGATTGGGATTGTCCCCTGCATATTCTCAGACCATAATGCCTTGAAATTAGAACTAAATCACAACAAGAAGTTTGGAAGGACCTCAAACACGTGGAGGTTAAGGACCATCCTGCTAAAAGATAAAAGGGTCAACCAGGAAATTAAGGAAGAATTAAAAAGATTCATGGAAACTAATGAGAATGAAGATACAACCGTTCAAAATCTTTGGGATGCAGCAAAAGCAGTCCTAAGGGGGAAATACATCGCAATACAAGCATCCATTCAAAAACTGGAAAGAACTCAAATACAAAAGCTAACCTTACACATAAAGGAGCGAGAGAAAAAACAGCAAATAGATCCTACACCCAAGAGAAGAAGGGAGTTAATAAAGATTCGAGCAGAACTCAACGAAATCGAGACCAGAAGAACTGTGGAACAGATCAACAGAACCAGGAGTTGGTTCTTTGAAAGAATTAATAAGATAGATAAACCATTAGCCAGCCTTATTAAAAAGAAGAGAGAGAAGACTCAAATTAATAAAATCATGAATGAGAAAGGAGAGATCACTACCAACACCAAGGAAATACAAACGATTTTAAAAACATATTATGAACAGCTATACGCCAATAAATTAGGCGTATTTCTAGAAGAAATGGACGCATTCCTGGAAAGCCACAAACTACCAAAACTGGAACAGGAAGAAATAGAAAACTTGAACAGGCCAATCACCAGGGAGGAAATTGAAGCAGTCATCAAAAACCTCCCAAGACACAAGAGTCCAGGGCCAGATGGCTTCCCAGGGGAATTTTATCAAACGTTTAAAGAAGAAACCATACCTATTCTCCTAAAGCTGTTTGGAAAAATAGAAAGAGATGGAGTACTTCCAAATTCGTTCTATGAAGCCAGCATCACCTTAATTCCAAAGCCAGACAAAGACCCCACCAAAAAGGAGAATTACAGACCAATATCCCTGATGAACATGGATGCAAAAATTCTCAACAAGATACTGGCCAATAGGATCCAACAGTACATTAAGAAAATTATTCACCATGACCAAGTAGGATTTATCCCTGGGACACAAGGCTGGTTCAACACCCGTAAAACAATCAATGTGATTCATCATATCAGCAAGAGAAAAACCAAGAACCATATGATCCTCTCATTGGATGCAGAGAAAGCATTTGACGAAATACAGCATCCATTCCTGATCAAAACTCTTCAGAGTGTAGGGATAGAGGGAACATTCCTCGACATCTTAAAAGCCATCTATGAAAAGCCCACAGCAAATATCATTCTCAATGGGGAAGCACTGGGAGCCTTTCCCCTAAGATCAGGAACAAGACAGGGATGTCCACTCTCACCACTGCTGTTCAACATAGTACTGGAAGTCCTAGCCTCAGCAATCAGACAACAAAAAGACATTAAAGGCATTCAAATTGGCAAAGATTAAGTCAAACTCTCCCTCTTCGCCGATGACATGATACTCTACATAGAAAACCCAAAAGTCTCCACCCCAAGATTGCTAGAACTCATACAGCAATTCGGTAGCGTGGCAGGATACAAAATCAATGCCCAGAAGTCAGTGGCATTTCTATACACTAACAATGAGACTGAAGAAAGAGAAATTAAGGAGTCAATCCCATTTACAATTGCACCCAAAAGCATAAGATACCTAGGAATAGACCTAACCAAAGATGTAAAGGATCTATACCCTCAAAACTATAGAACACTTCTGAAAGAAATTGAGGAAGACACAAAGAGATGGAAAAATATTCCATGCTCATGGATTGGCAGAATTAATATTGTGAAAATGTCAATGTTACCCAGGGCAATATACACGTTTAATGCAATCCCTATCAAAATACCATGGACTTTCTTCAGAGAGTTAGAACAAATTATTTTAAGATTTGTGTGGAATCAGAAAAGACCCCGAATAGCCAGGGGAATTTTAAAAAAGAAAACCATGTCTGGGGGCATCACAATGCCAGATTTCAGGTTGTACTACAAAGCTGTGGTCATCAAGACAGTGTGGTACTGGCACAAAAACAGACACATAGATCAGTGGAACAGAATAGAGAATCCAGAAGTGGACCCTGAACTTTATGGGCAACTAATATTCGATAAAGGAGGAAAGACTATCCATTGGAAGAAAGACAGTCTCTTCAATAAATGGTGCTGGGAAAATTCCAAGATTCAAAAGTTGGTTAGATTCCTATGAAAGATATTTAGAGGTATTATACAATTTCCAATCACCCAACCAATCTCTTAAACATTATGCGGTTCCAGCGCTTTTAAAGACTTGATTTGCTTGGTACTATTAGTTCTGTATTAGCCAGGAGGTAAACAAGTACATCGTACACTTTTATGGTTATTTCTGACAAAATTGTATGGTATGAACTAGTCAAGAATACAACTGATACAACAGTGAATTACAGGCCACAAATCAGATATTTATACCCATGATGGCACCAAACTATTTCTTAATTTATACTAACGTAAGCTACGAGAAAGAAATAAGAAACAAAATTTATTATTAGCTTCCCAGAGTTTTGCATAATTTAATAATTACTCCATTTTTTTCTAACATGTTTTGATTCTGTTTTTTTTTCTTTTTATATTTCAGAGTTAATAACCTTTGCCCTTCAACATCTACATTTTGTGTGATTTTTCTAGCTTTGTTTTGATAAAGAAAGGATCCCCATTTCCCTTCAGCCACTTACTCTCCATATTACCTTGGGCACATCATGTATCAAACTCTCTCTCTCAAAATGTTGACAATTATAGTACATTCTTCAGAGTTTCCAAGAAGACTGAGTTAGAATTTAAGTAAAACTCTTAACATATTACTTAGCAAGAAATACAATATTACTACCAACTGTAAAGAGAAAAAAAATAAGGCTATGCTTTTAAAATGACTATTGCCAATGATGATAAATTTTGAGCACTTACTACACATTTATACTGTGTGTTTCAGGTATTTAGGATCTCGTGTAATTCCCAAGAAGAGGGTACTATTAGTATTCAGTTTTACAGGTGTAAAATAATGCTAGGCAGGGAAGTTAAATAACATCCCCAAGGTCACATAGCCAATAAATGATTGAAATCATGATTCAGACTGTGTTAGACTAACTCTGGAGTCTACATTTGTATCCATTAGGCTATGCTTCTTCTTATACCAGTAATAATTATAAAAGAGTGATATCAGGGTTCCCAACTGGACACTTTAACAAAAAAATAAAAATAAAAATAAATAATAAAAATAAAAATAAAAATAAAGAAAAAAGAAAAAGAAAAAGAAAAAGTAAAAACTAAGTGGGAGCTCTTCAAGGTATAATCAAGAAAGTGCTTCACATTCTAAGGCAAGATCAGATATTGAAACCTAAGTAGGGATTATGGGTGACACAGAATAAACCAAAACAGCTACCTGACATTAAACAAATACAAATCAATCAATCAATCAATCAACCAAGTAGAAAAATAATATAACTTATAGTTACATAAATATGTAAGTAAATATTCAGAAGTTGGAGGCAACAGAGTATTGATGTATGTATATATTATATGAAATAAATTATATGTAATATATACATATATAATTATATGTAATATATATTTGTGATAGCAATGTATTAAAAGGTACTATATGAAAATACAGTGCATTTGATCTAAAATTATCATGTAAAGTGAGATCAAATATTATAAATATTTCCTTTGAAGATCATTTGTATCACCCAGGATATATTATTAGTATTCCTCAAATGACAATTAAGACCCCTAAAGAATACATTGCAGTTAACTGGTATACGTACACATATCATTGTTTATACTGAAATATTTTGAATGTATAGTCTACCGATAAAATGACAACTCTTGGGATTATCAGAGAAATTCATCTCTTCAGCAAGTTCTAGCAAGTCTACTACTACTTTAGTTCTTTACTGATCTGACTGCAGACCACTCTGAATCTGTCTGGAGATTTCAAAGCATTAACCATCATTCTTTCCATCTTAATTTGATCAGCATCTACTAGTATCCCTCCAATCTGGAGTGACTTCTGAGAGACAAGTGTATTTTCACACAACAGAATCGTTCATAGCTTATTGATTGGAATTAGAGGCTGGTATGTAAGGATGCTTTGCAATTCCTAAGTTTCTATATATACTGAATTGAATTCACCACTGCCACACATGAATAAGAAAGGATCTAGGGGGTTCCTGGGTCGCTCAGCCAGTTAAGCATCTGACTCTTGATTTCGGCTCAGGTCATGATCTCAGGGTTGTGAGATGGGTCCCCGCGTAGGGATTCAAGCTCAGCATGGAATCTGCTTGAGATTCCCTCTCCTTCTCCCTGTGCCCCGCCCCTGTGTGCTTGCTCTCTCTCGCTCAAAATAAATAAAATGTTTTAAAAAAAGGTTCTAAATAAAGCTAAAATTCACCTTGAATGAGTGATAGGATATTCAATCTCAATTGTTACTGGTCTATCTCCCTTCACCAAAGAAAACTAAGGAAATGTATTATGCTAAAGAAGGCTCTCCAGTCCTCAGTGCAAATGCAGTGCTCCATGGGTCACCATCCAAGCTGGTCCTCTTGTTAGGAGTTAATTGGACAGTTAGGGAGTTGGGGCCAGGATCCCCAACAAGAAAATATGGAGTCAGGACAGCTAAGATAAAACAGCACTGATACTCTGCTTTGCAGCCTTTGCATAAATGACTTCTGAAAAATGTCCTAAAATAAGACAACCGCAAAGCATTTGTCAATATCATAGGCAAGAGGCAGTTAAAACCTACAACCCCAGATGTCAGCAAAAGAACACCATCAGCATGTGGGCATTAACCTAATAAGTTATATGACCAAAGCCCTGATTGGCACAACTCAGCACACCCTGATTGCTTAAGATAGTTCTGCAAAGAGTTCATAAAAATCCCAATACTTAGAAACTCTGGGGGCAACCCACTTAGGTTGGGTTGCCTCTCCAGTAACTCTGTACTCTTGCTTAATAAACTTTGCTTTGCTGCCCACCACTCTTCATTTGATCTACCTCCTCATTCTTCCAAGTGGCATGACGGAGGGCCACAGGCACTAAATGGGACAAAAATCATATAACACCCCCCTGTCATGGCTGTGTCTCCATCATTTCCCTTGAGTAGGAGGACCCATGTCTTAAGTAAAAATATCAGCCAAATATCCATAAAATGGGAACAGTTTGCATGTTTGAAAAATATTTTAAGAGTATCTGTGCTCAATATTCATAGATATGCTTGGCTTCCTGTAGCATAAAAATAAACTCTTCACTCAAGTAATTGTTAAATAATTAGAACTATGTGTTCCTTTCTGCTGCTACCAAAATGAAATCTATTGGCAGTTGACTAAGGAGATCAGCTAGCTAGATTGGAGTGGGGGGTGAGGGGAATCAATTGTTTCATACATATTATTAGGGACACTTAAACAATTTTATGTACTTTGTAAAAGATGTTGTAATCAACTTAAATGTTTCCAAAACCTTCTTCTGTTCATTTTTAATGGATACGCAGGAACAGATTTTATTAATAAAAAAAAAAGAATTCTGAAAAATAAAACATTTTGCAGGGGTTCTTATAATTGACATTCAAAGCAAATTAGAGGTGAATTTGGATGAAAAGTAAAGGCATCCTCTCTGATTGAGGAAACACCAAGATGGGGATTGGGGGTGGGTGGGTTACACATTGGCAAATACCACATAATGAACTTTATGAATGAGGGAAGAGAGACCTCGTAGGACTTTCACGTTTGAAGGCATATTCTAAGGCACACATACAGATGAATCTGTGAAATGAACAGGAAGCAACCAGATGTGTGCATGTCGCTGTCAGCAGACAGAGAGACCTGCAGAAATGCAGAGGGCATACCTGCCCCTTCATGTACATCAGTAGTGACCAAACATTGGGAAAGTGTCTGCTGAATACCAACTAGGGAACCTATTATGCTTAAAAATATTGCCTTGGACTTGCCTGATAGCCTTGGAGCTGTTCAAGAAGAGCATGGTCAGCGAGGTACAGAGTGTTGGCTCTCTCTGTTTTCCAACTGCATGTCACGATGAGTAACACAAATGGCATTTTTTCTTGGATTAGACGTTGTGTTCATGACTATTGGTTTACTGGCTCTCACAACAAGTTTGTGTGGAGGGAGTTTTATTAGCTCTGTTCTATAATAGCAGAAACTGAAGGTTAGTTTAAATGACTTGCTTCATGTTCTCGCCACCTCTCCAAGTCCACCATCCAAACCAAAAAAAACAAAAAGGAAAGAGAAAGAAGAAAGAAAGAAAAAGAAAGAAAGAAAGAAAGAAAGAAAGAAGAAGAAAAGAAAGAAAGAAAGAAAGAAAGAAAGAAAGAAAGAAAGAAAGAAAGAAAAGAAAAAAATACATTGAGGAAGCAAGATTTTCAGCTCAGCCTTGAGAATTTTAGGACATAATTCTATACTTATCAAAATTCTATGGTGTGAGATTTTTCTTTTCCTTTTAAGTCTTAATAAATAAAGATTTGTAAGTGTCTTGAGCAGCCACATGCTTCTTTCTGTATCTCAGCTATGCCTACAGAAAGCCTCAGTGGTGTTGTTGTTTAAAGATTTGATTTGTCTCAAAGAGAGAGAGGGTATGAGCAGGGGGAAAAAGAAAGGGAGAAGCAGACTTCCTGCTCAGCAGGGAGCCTGATGTGGGACTCTATCCCAGGACCCTGGGATCATAATCTGAGCCTAAGTCAGACGCTTAACTGACTGAGCCAGCCAGGTGCTCCTGAGAAAGCCTGTCTTTATGGCCACATCCAAAGTGACACTATCATGCTAATGGTGAATTATCATAACCTTGTTTATAGGTAAAAGAAAAGTTATAGAAGTAACAGCAAATAGCATAATAATGATGGTAACTAGAGGCAAAAGAAGAAAAAATTAACTTTCTGTAGCGTTTTCAAATCAGGAACTTTAGGAAAAGAAGAAGAATGAAGTTATTGCCCACCCCACCCCCACCCACCCCCATCCCAAAATCTGCATTTTTCATGGCTGTACAAATATGTTTCTAAAAGGACCTCTAAAATACATGGCCATGCTATTTCTGGGTGAAGTGGTCAAAATGCCAGCTAGTTTCTGATATCTTTGTAGTATATTTTTCAAGCTTTTTTTTGTTTTTTTTTTTTTGAAAGAATTTAGGTAGATTCTCTTGTATTTCCCTTTCTTGTTTTAAACTGGTATTAACTTAATATTACTTTCCTGCAGGATGAGCTATTTATGATTGGGAAGATAAGATGCTGACACCTTAAGTGAATTGGAGACTAATTCAGAACAGCCATTGTTATGCTTATCATTATTGTTTTGTTAAATCATTTGTGGACTAGTTTTTTTTTTTTAGGTTGAAGCTCCTGTTCTTCATGTAAACATTTTAGAATTTGAAGGTTTTCAGTCATCTATCACCAAGGATACAAAGCAAACTGGTTTTAAATTCCAAATAACCAAACCACCGTAACTTGGCTTTCTGGATTCCTGGGGGAAGGAATGCATTTCCTATAATACTCTACCTACTTATCTATGATCATCTATTAGTTATATATAACTATGATTGAGAACAGTATAATTCTATAATTGAACATATTCTCTGCTAAAAAAATAGAAAAGTGGCAGACTTTGGCAGCTTTTAGAATTCATTTTTCATGCTTCATGTGTGTTTAAACCTAAGTAATGATTATTTCTCAACTTCTCCTATTCCAATAATATTTCATTTGGAAAAGCCAATGTCATTAGCATGGCAGTGGTACTCTTCTCCCTGGAAGGAATTAATGTCTCGTGTATTGGTATTTGTGGGGAGACCCCTCACCAAAATCATTATCAGTGACCCTTCTGCATTTCCTTATGCCCCAAACCACATCCTTGAGAGTTATGTCAAAAGCATTCACTCCGAAATATAAAAGTAATTCTTAAAACAAAAATAAAATAACTCAAAGAAAGGGCAAAAGATCTGAATGGCCACCTCAGTAAAGAAGTTATACACATGGAAAATATGCATATGAAAAGATCCTCCACATCATATGTCATTAGGGAAAGATAAATCAAAACAACTGTGAGGGATCCCTGGGTGGCTCAGCGGTTTAGCACCACCTTCAGCCCAGGGCGTGATCCTGGAGACCCGGGATCAAGTCCCACATCAGGCTCCCTGCATGGAGCCTGCTTCTTCCTCTGCCTGCATCTCTGCCTTTCTCTCTCTCTGTGTGTATCATGAATAAATAAAATCTTAAAAAAAAAACAAAACTGTGAGATACACACACCTATTAGAATGGCCAGAATCCAAAACACTAACAACACTAAACACCTGTGAGGCTATAGAGCAGCAGGTGAGCCACTTTGGAAGATGGTCTTTTACAAAATTAAACATCTTCATAGCAAATAATCCAGCAATCATGTGGCTTGGTGTTTATCCAAAGGAGTTGAAAACTTACATCCACACAAAAACTGCACACAGATGGTTTGTTTATAGCAGATTTATTCTTAATTGCCAAAACGTGGAAGCAACCACGATGTCCTTCAGGAGGTGAATGAATAAATAAACTTTGATCTATCCGAACAATGGAATATTATTTGGCATTTAAAAACAACAGCAAAACAAAACAGAAGAGCTATGGAGCCATTAAAAGACACAGAGGAATCTTAAGTCCACATTTCTCAGTAAAAGAAGACAATCAGTCATTTGTATGGAATATGGAGGCTACATACTGTACGACTCCAACTATGACATCCTAGAGGAGGCAAAACTAGGGAGACAGTAAAAAGATCAGTGGTTACAGGGGAAGGCTGAGGATTGGAGGGATGATGAGAATAAGCACAGAGGATTTTTAGGACAGTGAAGCTATTCTGTATGATGCTATAATGGTGGATATGTGACATTTACATTTGCTAAAAAGTAAAACCCATAAAATGTACCATACCAAGAGTGAACCTTAATATAAACTATGGACTTCGACTGATAAAGATATAGAAATATAGGTTCTATTCTGGGTAGTGGGGTGGGTTGTAGATAGTAAAGGATGCTGTGGCACATTATGTAGGAATTCATGATACTTTTCATTTAATTCTGCTGTGAACCTAAAGCTGCACCAAAAAAATAATAATAATAATAAATCCTATTTAAAAAGAGGAGGAAATCACTTTCAAAATATGCTCATAGAAGGTAGCAGTACAGGAGAATGTTGGCTTCTCTGTCAATATAGCTCTTAAAAGAAAACGACCAGTTTCTCTAAATCCAAGTGCTTTAAACACATTTATCCTTCGGCATTGTCCTTGAGTCCATTAAAAATCTCTTTTATTTCCTCAATCTGTGCCATATTGTGTTGAAAAAATAAAGGACTAGCTTTAACGATGAAGGAATCATTATAAATCATTAATAATTCAAAACTATTAAACAACAAAATACAATAGCGGCATTTCTCTTAAGGGAACTAGGCAATGTGCTCTGTGCATTTTGGAGGCTTTATTCTGGCTATCGTTTATCCATCTCTCTGGCACAGATGTGGTTATTTTCCGCCTTTTCCTCATTTGCATTCTAATAAAGAGTTAGCAGTGAAAAAGAGATTGTAGATTGGAACATTAGAGATTCAAAAGTATTTTTAAATATTCCAGAAAGCAAACTTGAATGTTCACTCTAGGTTTTGTGGTAAGACCTGTCCCATCTGTGGAACTGGAATTTTCGCATTTTCTACTGCTGATATCTAGCCCAGCCATGTTGAAAATTAACAACTCTGGGTCAATTCAAGTGTTTCTTAAAACTCCTCTGACCAAATGGCTGAAATTAATAATGTAGGAAACAACAGATGTTGGTGAGGATGCAGAGAAAGACGAACTCTCTCACACTGTTGGGTGGGAATGCAAGCTGATGCAACCACTCTGGAAAGCAGAATAGAGATTCCTCAAAAAGTTCAACATAGAGCTACCCTGCGACCCAGCAATTGCACTACTAGGTATTTATCCAAAGGATACAAACATAGTGATTTGAGGGGGCACATGCACCCCAATCTTTACAGCAGCAATATCCACAGTAGTCAAACTACAGAAAGAGTCCAGATGTCCATCAACAGATGAATGGATTAGAAGATGTGGTATATACTTCTTAGGGAATATTATTCAGCCATCAAAAAGAATGAAATCTTGCCGTTGGCAGTCATCAAACCTTGCCATTTGCAATGATGTGGACAGAACTAGAGGGTATTATGTTAAGTGAAATAAGTCAGTCAGAGAAAGACAAATATGATATGATCTCACTCATATATAGAATTTAAGAAACAAAACAGATGAACATAGGAGAAGGGAAGGAAGGAAAAACAAAATAAGATGAAAATGGAAAGGGAGAGGGAGGCAAACCATAAGAGACTCTTTACTATAAGAAACAAACTGAGGGTTGCTGGAGGGGAAGTAGGTGGAGTGATGGGGTAACTGGGTGATGAGCATGAAAGAGGGCACTCAAAGTAATGTGCACTGGGTGTTGTATGAAACTGATGAATTACTAAATTCTACCCCTGAAACTGATAATACACTAGATGTTAACTAACTTAAATTTAAATAAAGAATTAAAAAAATAAAACCCCCTCTGACCAAAATTTACACAGCTAGCTAGAAGAATCAGACCAGTTATTTGGGGGGTATGGTAGTGGTTATTCTCCTAATGGTGGCAAAGATATTTAAGAAACTAGAATCACAGAATGTAAAATTCAGCATCATGTTAATACTGAAGCATCATTACATTTTTCTCAAATTATGAATGGTTTTAATATTTGGGATTAGAGGTTTATAGTGAAGGGCTAGTAGGGAAGTGAAGGTCAGGGAAACCAGCTCCCAAGTGGGAGCTTCAGCACTAGAACGGATTCTCAGGATCTTGCTTACAGTGTCTCCAAATCTCAAGAATCCCTGAGATTAAAAGAAGAATAAGAACCCCTGGGAATCTCCTAATGATTTATATCAGTCTGAAGTTCCTATGTGGATAATTATCAAAAGTTCAGTGAACACACATTCTGCTTCAGACATCCTGTCAAGGCCATTCATCCTTCTGTCCAGACTTCCCAGTTGGACTCCAATACCTGCCTTTCTTACTTGTTAACCCTGAATCAGATACATGAGCACATTCTGGAAACTGTAGCTCTCAGTTCCTTCTCTGCACTTACAGGAAAACCTGAGAAGGAGCTGGCGGTGATGTCCAGTGAAAACAGTCAAGTGCATGTACCATGATCCTGCTTCTTTCACTTTAAGTATCCAATTCAATATATCTACATACGTATTTTTTTCTACATACATATTTTTAAAAGCAATTACAACCCCGACGTATATGCCTGAATGGCTTATTTTACTATTTGGAATTTAAAATTCAAGAATGAAAGAAAAAGACGTTTGGGTATACGGAGCTTCTTGGATCTATAGATTATTGGCTTTCATTAAATTTGCGACGTTTTTGGCCATTATTTCTTCCACTAGTTCCCCCCTTTCACTCTCTTCTCTCCTTGTGGCACACTCATTACACACACATGTATGCTTGGTAGTGTTTCAGAGATCTCTGAAGTTTTGTTAATTTTCCCATTGATCTATCTTCAACTTCATCGATTCTTTTTTATTTTCTTTTTCCTGCCCATATGACTCTTCTGTTGTAACTGTCAAGTGAACTTTTCATTTTAATTATTTTACTTTCCAAATCCCAAATCCTCATTTTTTTTTCTACAACTGCCATCTCCTTAATACGAGTTAATACAAGTTTCTGTTCATTGAATCATTGTCATCATACTTTCCTTTTACTCTTTCAGTATGGCATTCTTTAGCTATTTGGATTCCTTTGAATCTAAAACCAGGGCTGGGGGGACATACACACACAGTTTCTATTGATTACCCCTCTTTTTTCTGAGTTTGAGCCACATTTTCCTATTGCTTCACATATTTTTCTGTGGAATATTGCATATTTCAGACAATATTGGCTTTTTTTCTCCTGAGAATTGTTTTGGCTTTTGTTTTGTTGTTGTTGTTATTGTTGTTGCTTTGTTTTGTTTTTCTTCATTAAATCTGTGATGTATGTCTCCCTCTAAATGTGTGGCTTTGGATGTTTCTGCTGAGTTGTTTTTGTTATTTTATTTTTATTTTCAAGTTTGCTTTCCTATGTGTATTTCCTAGGAATAGTTACTGTTCAGTACAGGATTAAAGATTATTTTCAAACACCTCAAACTTATGAGTCTTTCTACTCTCTGCTGACAATCTGTATGCAAGTTAAGGAACAGATTCAAACAGGCTGCTTTAGATTTATCCTTTTTTCTTTCTTTTTTTCTTTTTCTTTCTTTCTTTTTTTTTTTTTTTTACTATCCATAGAACTTTCTTGTGTCTCCTTTGAGCGTGTGCCCTGGCACCAAAGGCCAGAGATGTACAAGCAGCTTAAATCCGTTGTGATCTCTGCTGTATACCCACATTGCTTCTGGCCAATCCCAGATGTGTAGAAAGCTTATCAAACCCCCTATGTGTGCTCATTTACTGGAACTCTTGTTTAATCACTAGCTATGCAAATTTAAGCAAATAGAGCTCCTAGCCTCTCTTTTCACTTGCATCAGGATTGCCCTTGTATTAGTTAGGGTTCTCCAGAGAAACAGAACAAATCAAATACACCTACAAACACACATACACACATATATATGAAAATACATGTGTATTTTTGCATATTTACATTTAATCATGTGTTTATGGAAACTAGGAAGTCCATAATCAGGTATCTGCAAGGTATCTGAGACCCAGGAAAGCCAGTGGTTAGTTCTAATCTGAGTCCAAAGCCTTGAGAACCAGGAGTGTCCATGATGTAACTTCTAGTCTGATAGCAAAAAGCCAACCTCCAGCTCAAGCAGTAAGTCAGAGAAAGAGAATTCTCTCTTCTTCTGTCTTCCTCCATTTTATTTAGGCTTTCAACAGGTTTGCAGATTCCCTACTTGGGGAGGACAATCTGCTGTACTTACTCTATGGGTCCAGATACTAATATCTGCCTGAAACATTCTCACAGACACACCCAGAAATAATATTTAACCAAATATCTGGACATCCTGTGACCCACTCAAGCTGACCCATGAAATTAATCATCACAACACTTTAATAATAGTGTTCTAAATTCTGTGTAATCTTACTAGCAGTGACAGTGACAGCCTGCCTCTCCCTGGCTGAATTATCATGGGCAGAGCCAGTGAGGTCATGGGATCCATCCTAGGCAAGAACACCATAGGCTCATGCTGTTCTTACCCAAAGTTTCATAGTATTCATGAATAGATGCTGTTTACACTGATGTTCGATGTTGGGTGATTTCTAGATTTTTAGCAATCTGAAATGATTGTGTTTGACAGTTTTGCCCAGTTTTATGGTTCCTTTCGGTTAGAAGATAGTTGGCTTCCTAATCCCATTATGCTGGGAAGGAGATTTTATTAACTATAAATTTATCTAGAGTATATAACTCCTTTTCAACATATCCCTTTACCATTCCAAGCCTGTGCAAAAAGAGACACACACAGAGGATGAGAGAGAGACAGAGAGAAAAAGAGAGAGAGAGAGATCAGTGATCCAGAAAATGTATCACTTCACAACACTTCAGCAAAAAGATCTTGCCCTTTCAACTCAAATGAACCTTGCTTTGAATCTTGGAATTATAACTTCCTACTATATGTACTCTGGAAAAAAACACTCAAACTCTTTGAGCCTCCTCTGTAAAACAGGAATCTTAGCTGGGTTTTTGTAAAGACAAAATGCCTTGGCTATAATGTGTACTTAATGAATGCTCGTTTTCTTTATTATACCCCTTCTCTTTGCTTTCCATAAGCATATGCTATGTGTAACTGCCTGATTTTATGTTTGGTGTTTAAAAACTGCATTAGATCGTGTATTTGGTTATTGATGTTTAAAGAGTACATAGCTAGAATTATTGGTAATTCAAGAGACACAATGGAGAAATGGTTTCTGAAGCAACCAACACCCCTCTGGTTTGATGCCCAAGAATGCAGCCCTATTCTTGTGTTTTTACAAGCCTTATGTTGATTTATGTTTGCAAATGTACTTTTGGTAGTTTTCTTAGGCTATATTCCCAGTGTCTTGCTTTAGATAACCATTGTATATATATTTTTTGCAGTATTTTCTAAGTGTTACAAGGAAGAAGGAATGAAGGGGATAAAATGCATGTTAGTTTTTGTGGGATAAATTCCAAACCAACTGATTCTAGTGGAACTTCCCTTTTTTTCCCCCCAATCTTTCTCTTGGTCAGTTATAATATCATTACATATAGCATTAATATCATTACAGCACTCTCAGTGTTTCTTCTCTGAACAAATTCACTCAACCACAACTAGTTACTAGACTAGTATTTCAATTCTAAGTACTGGTCATGACTAGGAAGTGAAGCAAAGAAAAAACCTTTGTAATAACAAAGGTTATAGTCTCATTTAGAGAATATATCCATTTTCCTGCATCTTGCTTATATACATTTCATTTTATGTGTATGCCTAAATACATTGTGAGTTTGACAAACCTATACCGTAATTTTGAAAAATGAATCTGCTTTTCTCCATGACTATTAACTCTTAATAGTAAGAGACATGATTTATTTTCCCCTTGAATTATTACCTCTCTCATAGGAGAGAGTATCAGACATCAAAGATCAACCTGGCTTTGTAGAAACAACACTGGAATTGAAGTGGAAATGGAACACAAAGTTTTCTCTGTCCTGCCCTCATTGTATGATCTTGGTTAAGTAAATCAACTTCTCTGAATTTTGCTTCCCTTCTATTCAGTAATGAGATTATTTAATCCCAAAGTTTCCTATTGCTGATAAAATGCTATGACTCTGCAATCCTCTTACATTGGTCTGAATTTTATCTATGATGTCTTTAAATAATTTATAAAATAAATGCTGCTATTTGCTGTCTGCCTGATTATACCTAAGGTTCTCTGGTATATTTGTTCCATTAGGTGTTGGATGTTATTTTCAGAGATACGATTTAAAGTTTCCAGGCAGCTAGACTAATCTCTTTTGAGATTGGGACCTCATTTGGTTATGGCCTCACATTAATAATCAGTTTATTGTACCATGAACTTCCCCACTAATTCATCTTATATTTGTGAATCTATATTATATCTATATTTATATCAATTTCTAGATCGGGACATTTAAGAATATGATTTGAGAACATTCCAGAATAGGATCTCTTTAGTCCTGTTCTTAAGCCCTAGAGTACCTTAAGATTTATTTCTTTATTTAGAACAATCTCTTCTTTCAGTGCACTAAATTATTATATCCCATCTACCTAAAAGCTTTGAAAATATCTTCAAGTGTTCAATTTACATCTGGTGGTGAGAAGAGGCATGGGGAACATAAACTACTGGCCAGACCCTGTTCAGAATTCTTCTATTTGCTTAGCTCCATTGTGACTCCAGCAAAGAGTTAAGCTAAAAAAAAAAAAAAATTCCTTAACTCATGTACCTTCAGTGTTCTGTGGGAACAATGGAATAGAAAAGCAGCACATTATAGGCCTCACCCAAAGAAGGGGCTCAGGTTTGTACATTTCAACCTCATCTAGTCTCCATCTTATTAATGGTTTAATTTTGGCAGCTACACACCAAAGAGTGAAAGACATAAAATCCACAATTTTACCACAGCTGTTTCCTACTTCCTCTACAAAATTATTTAAACACCTTGTGACCTAAGGGGAAAGGATAAATGAATGACTTTCCAAATGAATTATCTCCTGTCTGCTGTGTCATTTCAGAAGTATTTGCTAATGGACAGAATAATCTTTCACAATTATCTTTCATGATCTGGAGATTTAAAAACTGTACTTAATCCCGGTTCCTATGTTTTCATTCTTAGAACTGCACTTTACATAGAAGCAGAATTGCTATAAGAAATATGGAATCATGCTTCATTTGAGAAAGCAGAGAGGATTTACTAAATACTCTAAAATCCTTCTGAAAATCTTGTCTTCAGGAGGGAGCTTCAGGATCACATCTTTAGGATTTGGAAACGTAAACTGTGCTGCCAAAGAGTTTTCTTTTTTTATAAGTAGTGAGCTATACAAACATGTTTTGAAATACCATTTTGAGGATACAAAGTCCAGATTCATATTAAAATTCAAAGGAAATTGAATTACATAGTGGTAATAACACCCCTACCTGATCATCTGTTAGTAATGCCATGGTAAATATAATTTCAGTGATAAATCTCTGCCAGTACTACCATGTCCCTGTTCCACAACCACAGAGCATATACACATACACAAAGAGGAGTAAGACAAGGAGGGGGGGAAAAAGCCACTAAAACACCTCACATAATAAGTCAACACTTACAGTATTAAAATATCAACCCTTTGGACAAAAGAAAATAGGAATGATAACTGATCCTAAGTCAGGTACAATCTTGAATATTTCTTTCATCGATAGAGATCTTGCAGCTGAAGTTATGTGAGAAAGGTTAATTAGATTAAAATTAACTCTACCACTGACTATGGGGATCTTAATCATGCAAATGCTTGAATCTTACTATTTTTTTTTTCAGCTTGATACCCAGAGGTGATGTTTGCTTAGCTCAAAATGACTTTTTTCTCTTGGCCACAACACCCAATGGAATGTGTCTCCGGCAGCCAAAATTGAACATAGTTGATTGAACAAGGGTAAGCACTTGAAAGGAATGGGACCAATAAGATCCTCTCCCCTAAAAGCTGGACAGAATGGCTAAGTGGTTCTCATCAGCTTGAGAGAGAGAAAATTTCCGAGGTTAACACAATCATTTCACCTGAATTCACTATTGGCAAATAATGCCATTCCATGAAAAGGTATGACGGATATGTCCAGAGAGATTACAAACATCTCATCCTGGGTTCCTTAAAGTCTCCATTTCTTCATTCCACTTGTTGCCTACTTTCTAACCCTGATTTCTAGAGACATTGCTCACTATTAATAAGCTTCTTTTCTGATACTTAAATGAACAAAAATTGATTTGAATGGTTATACCCCCAAATTCCTGTCTCATACAGGTAACTATAGAATATAATAACTACTTTAACCTAACTATACCTAATTTTAGAAATGAAAATGAAATGTAACAATGTGATGACAATTCTGAGAAATAGAAATTCTAAAGAACATACTACAGTTTTTAATGACACATTGCAGATAGTGATTATTGAATATTTCTTGAATCTTTTTTACTCATTTAAGGGTAAAATTTTTTAACAATATATGTGAGTAGGGTATCTTGAAAAAGCCACAGTTTAATTGGCATATCAAATCACAAACTGCTTTGGGGAAATATTTTAATATTAATCTGGTTTGTGTCTACTTAGTGTGAAAAGTTCCGAGTTTTTTCCCTCTCAACCAATATTCTCTGAAATTTCTTGCTCTCAGAATGTGTAGAAAGACAACATATTATCCTTTCTCCAACTGGAATCATCACAACGTTGGTTAGGCTTTTATTTCTCCTATAAAATGTCTTTTATTTAATAGGATCTATTTCCCAGGTGTTAAATTTTCCAGAAGAATAATTTCCCTTGTTTTAACTCCTGGCCTGTATGGCATTGGTCTCTCTTGACTAGTTACTTGCATATAAAAAGAGTTAATTTAAATTCAAGTCCCGCAACCTATTTTCCACTGTTTGTAGATGACATTATGTAGTGGAAACTAATATAGGTCCTTGTTAAAATGTTTTTCTATTTCAAAAGTGATTTATTTTGAATTCAATTTCCCAGTTATTAATATAAACATCTAATTCAAAAATGTAATGTCTTAATAACAAAGTCCATTGAATTGGGACAAATTTCTGTCTATTTCAGGAGACTGGGGTAGAAATCTTTATATGGGTAGAGTTCTATTGTCATTTTAACATTAATGCATGTGGTATCATAAAATCCATATTGGTATAAACATTAGTCACTAGGCCACAGACTTCCTTTTTCATTTTATATATGTACCAAAATGATGCAAAACATGTTACACTAGGGGGTAGCTTTTTATACTTCTGGGTCACCAATTGTTGGAAGAGAGAACAATGGGCTAGATCTAGAGAGAAAGAGATCTTTCTTTCTTTCTTTCTTTTTTTCTTTCTTTCTTTCTTTCTTCTTTCTTTCTTTCCTCTTCCTTTCTTTTAATACTGGCTACAAGTAGGCAAGTTTAACCAAGAGGAAATTTAAAATATCATCTTGTTAACATTTTTCCACATCTGCAAGGCCTATCCTTAGAATATTTAATTTTAAAAAGATTTCCTCTTATCATGAACAGGTTATGACATAAGCCAAGTACTAAATTCTAGTTTAATATCTTCTTAGAGCAGTTTTCTTAGAATCCTGTGAAGTTCTGTGTTGTTTTATTCTCCCCTTCTTGCCTGCCACTTTCCAAAACTTCCTGACTCCCTTTCTCCATGATTTGTAATCTCTGTGATCCTTCAAGGCTCACATAAGACCTCAACAAAACTTTTCTCAAAGTTCAAGGCAACAGCTACTTCTTCCCATACTTGATTTATCATAATAGGATTCATGCTTGGCATTTAGTGGTACAAGGAGAAATAAACATTTTTTAATGAATGGTTCCTCTTTGGTAGATATTTTTAGTCTATTATAATTTCTAATTCATCTCTCATTTATCTAATTTGGTAAACTAATAGAATGATTCCTCAAAGTACAGATATTACAATAACAATATCTTCTGTCCTTTGCCATCACCCAAGTAAGCTTTGAAAAACACTTATGTTTGTCTTACAGAGCCAGTCTTCTTTTGATTAGGTCTTAAATAGCTCCTAATTCTACTGAACATACATGAAATCTGTAGGATTAATTTTCTTTTTCCCTCCTTTAATTAGATCCTTCTTTTCTTCATAATCCATTATCATTTCTTGAATATAAATAAAAAATAAATAAATGGACAATTAAGCTAAAAAATAAAGCATGACATCATATTGGGCAAACAAGCTATCAACATAGGTTAGTTAAATAATAATTGAAGATATATGTATACAGTGCCACAAGACAAGGTATGTTCCATTGGTGAGGACAACGGCTCATGTAGTTTCACAGGAGAGAGAGGTTACATTCATCATGAATGAACTGAGACAACTGCATAGAAGAGGGGACTTTTTCTCTGGGCCTAGAAGAATTGTTTGAAATGGGAGCAAATGCATTTTAGGCAAGAGAGGTAAGTATGAAGAAAGGAAAGGAAGTAAGATAATGCAGGGATTGTTGGATTGACTAGCTAGCAGTAAAGAGCAGACAAGATTAAAAAGAAAGATGAAAAACAAAACAAAAGACTAAAAGGGAAGATGGATTGTTGGACAGTAGAAGGTCTGAATAGCATGCTAAGAATTTAAGGGTTTACCCTTGAGGAAATGAAAGAAACTGAGTTTTAAAACCAGAATTAAAGTGTCACATTCTAAAGACTTAGCTTGTTGCAGATTTAGTTAATTTGATAAGGAAGAGACTGAAGGAAAGGAGATGGGGACTGTTGATGGAGCACTGAAGGGAACTATGAGAGCTAAAGTGAATATGTGGCATCACCAAAAGAAAAAACAAAAATAACTGCTGCATGACATGGAAAGAGGAACCCACTGGGCTTGGAGACTCAAGGAATTTTGTAAGGTTAAAGCATCAAAAGTCCCAAACTGATACTAAAAGAAAACAGAAAAAAGAGAAAAGAAAAGAAAAGAAAAGAAAGAAAGAAAGAAAGAAAGAAAGAAAGAAAGAAAGAAAGAAAGAAAGAAAGAAAAGCATGTCAAAAAGAAGAGGGAATATTCATCTTTGGAATTACTTAGTAATGAAAAGTTTATTCCCCTCCAGTGGAGAGTTCACAGTTACACTGGTATGCTCCTTTCAACAACTAGGGTCTTCCAACTACTTGAATACCCTTGATTTTAGAAGTATTCTTTTTCAATTGTGTGAATCTACATAGCTCCTGAGAGTAAGACGCTACAATGTATTGAATGCACAGCACACCAAATCTCCCAGAATATCCTTTATGGGGACAACTCTCTAAAAAACTATTGAAAATGTGTTGAATTTACATACTCATAACCTGACACAAATTTCTCCTTGTTGCCCAACCTCTGACCTTCCCCATACACACACATACGCACACACACAAACACACACACTCTCTCTCACACACACACATTCTTAACTGGCTTTTTAGGCTGCAACAGAAGTCACTTTGTAAGTCTGCTCAAGGAAGATGCGATTAAGATAATTTGAAATAACCATTTTTCCCCACCTTGGCTTATTAAAGCTAGATGTTTATCTAGAGGCATTCTGCACCTAACTATAAGTTGGGAGACCCCAGTGTCAACAGTAGTAGCAAAAAATGAAAATTACTATAAAAATTCCATATTTTAAGAGAAAGGTATCTTTTAACAAAGTTTATAAATTGAGATATGCAAAATGAGTTTGTAATCTGTGGAAAATCTGTCTCAGGATATTTGATATAAATGCATTATATGTAGGGGTACATACTTTTAAGAGCAAAACCAATGCTCTTAATTGCTCATAAAAGAGTGAATAATTAATAGATCTATTAAGGCATACCTTCTATACTTTATGAATTTAATACTGAAAAGTAGTATAAATAAGAAAAAGCATTGAGCAAGGAAAACAGGCTATTGAACTGAATTCTGAAGTGTGTGTGTGTGTGTGTGTGTGTGTGTGTGTGTGTGTGGCTGGAGGTGGAAGTTTGAAATGCTCTTAAAATTATTTTTATAAATAGAATACTATCAGAATACTATTTTAAAGAAAAATAAAGTTAGGAAATTTAACTCATTCACAAATGGCAGGTTAGGAAGATGATGGAGACTTAAATTGGGAACTCATTTAAAAAGCTGCTCTGGTAAATCCATGCTGTGGATACCTCTCCTCTCCATGTATGTAGAGATGGCCACTATTGCAGGAACACAGGTTATAAGTAAATTCTAAATAAATTGCAAAGAGCTGAGGGCCAAGACGTGTGGCCATCCAAGTAGAAGGGTAAAGTACTTTTCTCAGCCACGCTGCTCATTCACTTGGTAAATCACAAGGAAACTGTCCTCTGTGGGATCTCAGAATACGTTAGTTCTCAAGCACAAGGGTGAGAACCGTCTTGACATACTTCCTCTCAGGGTTAAATAATCTGGATTCTGAGAGTCCATGGAGAAAGAGAGATGAATTAGAGGAATTAACCTGGGAACTTATCTTAGTCACATGTGTGCATTTCAGCGAGTGCAACAATCTAATTGTTTTTTTTTTTTATTATAGTGAAAGGTTATCTCTAATTCGTACTGATAGGAAGCCACGAGCTGTGTTCTGAACAATTTACTAAATATAAACGGCTGATACATGCTTTCCTGATCCAAATGAGGGCTTTTCCTACTTCTCACATTTTGATGGCTTGCTCACTTGTTTGTTTCTCCAAATTCTTTGCACTGCAGATCTTGGATCTGTTACCTTTGTACAAAGCGAGCCAATTGGGGAAATCCGCTCTCACTGCTCCTCTACTGAGGAAGAACAACAGTGGATTAATGATTTCGATGTTTCAGGCAAACTAGCTAATTCATATACAAATTAAAATTTAATGTAACCTATGATAGTTTTATTGCATGTTATTGCTTCAAAAAAAAAAAAAAAGAAAGAAATCTTCCACCCCTTGGAAGTTTTTCCTAATTAATTGTAAATCTGTCCATTGCATCCTGCCCTAATTAAAAAAAATTAATTAATTTAAAAAAATAATAAATGCCATGATTCCTGCTTTACCTATCATCCCACAGTACATATTGACGTCGTTTTTATGGGCGTAATGTTAGTGGGCAAAAATGTCAATGCATAACATTAATATGTAGCAATATTAATGCCAAACAATGATTTAAGCCGCAGGAGAATCTTATAGGTCAACTTCTAGTTGATTGCTATCTTAATAGGAGAGTAAAAAATGTTATACATCCCAATACTCCCAAAAGTGATTCTCCAAAGGGTGATTTTGCCCCTCAGGGTACGTTTGGCAAGGTCTGGAGAGTTTTGATTAGCCTGGCTGGAGGGGGTTTACTACTGACATCTAGTGGGTAGAGGTCAGGCCTGCTGGTAAACATGCTGAATTACAAAGAACGGGCCACCCCTACCCCAAAAAACAATTCTCTAATCAAAATGTAAATAGGATTCCTATTTTCCCTTTTCCTGCACTATAAACTAACAAACTTTTTTTCACTGATGAAGAGTTTGCTTCCTATTTTAGGGAATTGTGTATATGTGTGTGTGTGTGTGTGTGTGTGTGTGTGTCTGTAGGCTGAGGAATGTATAGGCTGAAGATAAAATAAATTCTCTCGACTTAAACAAGCCAGAAGCAAAACATGCCTTCCTACCATTGCCTAATATAATAATTAAAATTACTAAATCAAATTTCAAAATCCAACTTACTAAGAAGAAACAAAGAGCATATGTTCTCTGTAGAGTATTAGAATAATGCATTGGGTCACCATTAATTATTAAATGAAGCTACAAGTATGACAATAGCAAAAATATAAAAATGTAATATGTAAAAAAATGTTAAAAAGTAACAAAAAAAAGTAAAAATGTACATTTTTGTCCCTTATTCATAAAATGGCAATTTTCTGCAATGGCTAATCTCTGAAGTTGGGAAGGACAAAAAAGGAATTTGATGTTCCTCTTTACATTTATGATTTAATTTCCAGAGTGACTTCTTATTGTAAATGAAATTCTTTCTTGACTAGAGGTCCATCTGGGACTATTTATAAAATAAACTGTATTTCACAAGTCCTTTGCAAAGCTAATCAACAATGACAGAAAATAGCCTAGAATTGCCTTGGGCTAATTGTGGGTAGAAACTGTGCAAAGAGACATAAGGGAACCATTTGGAATGATGGAGATATTCTATATCTTGATAGGGGTGGTGATTGCATAAGTGTGTGTATTTGTCAAAACTCATTGGATACACTTAAAATGGGTGCACTTGAGTATAAGTAAATTGTATAATAATAAAGCAGGGTGGGTTTTTTTTTTAATTGCCTGCTTTGGATAATAAATCATATGGCTATTTTACTCCTAAATCTAGTCAAAGTAGCATCTCACACTCAGATTTGGTAATCAAGTAACACATTATTTTATGTGTGCAATGGCTACGAACAACTAGAACATCCTCTGTGTGCTCTGCCCATACCAAATCATTTCCTTCTCTTTGTTTTAAAGATGAGGAAACAGAACCCAAAGATTTTGATAGTAAAAATATCCTTTACTTTGAAAAAAAAAAAGAATATCTAAGGCATTCACACTATTATAATTACATTACTCATAGGTAAATTATGAACTCTGGAAACTAGCTACCTTGCTTTTTTTTTTTTTTTTAAAGATTTGTTTATTTATATTAGAGAGAAAGTGGAGGGAGGAGCAGAGGGAGAGGGAGAGATTGAATCTCAAGCAGACTCCCAACTGAATGTGGAGCCAAATGCTGAGCTCAGTCTCATGACCCCAAGACCATGACCTGATTTGAAATCAAGAGTTGGAGGCTCAACCAACTGAGCCACCCAGGTGCCCCTGGAAGCTAGCTACCTTTCTGAAGGACACACAGTTATATAGTGAATATGCCAAGAACACAATGTATACTTTCCTTAGCTTTTCACCATGATGTTTGGGCTGATCCTGTAATACATTAGATCTAACCTGGATGGAAAGAGAACTGTATGAATAATTAAGTTGGGTCATATATACTCCAGATCTAACCCGGCATAGTTGGGATTTCTGACATAGGGTCACTATAGATGCTATTTTCTCTGTCATTTTTGACATAATGTATTGCATTCTATAACCTAAAAGAGCTCATGACTATTTGTTTTTACATTGAGATGGGACAGACATCCTTTCCTTTTAACACAGGTACAAATCAAGATACACCAAGTAAAGACACCTAAAATTGGTTTATCTTAAACTTAGCTTGATGATGGAAAAGTTGATGAGACAGTGTGTCAGTGAGGTTCCTAATAGGAAACAAATGGAATAATCAAACAAGGAAAACCTGAGAACATCTGGTTGACAAAGGACCCATGTGGGGGTCTGGTAAGGAAAGCACAAAGATAAACGGCATGAGAGGGCAGCAAAATGATTATATCACTCCTAGGATCAGCAGATAAAATATAAGGTGCTCCATTAAATTTATATTTCAAGTAAATAACAAATAAATGTTATAAATGTTTTAGTATAAATAGGCCATGTTCTCTTGCTTTTTTTTTTTTTTTTCCCCTAAATCTTGTGACTCTAAGTCTACTCCTCTCTACCAAATAAAACACAGAAGAACAGAGCCAGCTTCTGGGCAGACCAGAAGACAGGGATTTGGACAAAGCAGATAAGATGTCACAAGTAGAGGAGAGAGAGAGTGAGGGACCCCCACAGTGAGGGAGCCTGTGGATGAGGCATCTGGCCTCACTTTTCTCCCACCGCCTGACTTCGACACAAACTTCCCAGTGTCTGAACCCCAAAAGACCAGCTTCCTAAGACAGAGCACAGGAAAAAAGGAAGGGCAGAGTGAATCTGGAGGAACAAATAGAAACTATCTAGTCCAGAGAGGATTACATTCCTAGCATAGCCAAGGCGGTGGCCACACTTTGGACAAAGGAATTTAATACCTGAAGTGACACCTGATTCATAAGTGAACTTAAAATTCATTTCAAAAATAAAATCAATAGGAATATATAAACTGATGTACATAGTATATTTTTATTCAAAATATTTATCCTGTGTAACACAGTTCTAAACAGGGAACATAAATTGTACCAAAAAAATACATGAAGTGACTCAATGGAATACTCAAGAAAACCAGGTTGCCACTTCTTTCAAAGAGGAAAAATAAGTCAAAATGGAAACCAGATTACAGCATCCACATAAGAAAAAAAATTATGATAGTCCGAGCCTATGGCATTTCTCTTACAAAAGCAGGTAAATGAAGGTCCAAACTTCTATAGAGTAAATCCAACATTCCTTTATGGATAGATTGTTTTAAGATTTAAAGACTTTTAAAAACCATTCCAGATATGTCACTCTACAATTATATTGCTTATGGTAGCCATTGCTTATGATGACACATAAATATTTTCTGACCAAAGCATTTTGTAAAATTTATCTGCACTCATGATTTCAGATACCTTAAAAATGTTCATGATAAGGGAAAACTTAAATAGTAACTTACACAGTACGATCACAAATCATGATAAAATAAACATGCAAAAGCATAGACACAAAATACATGTGCATACATATCTATCCGGAAATACATGCACAAAAACAATGACATTACTTGTAATTCTGGATATAGGAACTACGGGTGACATTTTATCATATTTTTACTTTACTTTCTAAATGTACCATTCTAAATGATTTTTTATAATCAGCCAAAAGAAAATAAGTAACATTTTAATATTCTTTTGTGAGGGTTTTATGTTCTAGAATAATCATTTTAATTGTCCTTTTACATTACTTGTGATTCTGGTGGAAAAATGATTCAAAAGAAGAACATACTTACTCTAGGATAACACGTTGGAAATACCCCAGAGAAGAAGACTGTAACTTTGTGTGTTCTTTTAGTTTTCATAGTAAAATGGAAATTGTTTGTAGTTGTTGCCAAGAATAAGGCTTTGTAACTTTGAGTTTGGCACACACCATATACTACATATCACTATCCAAATGTTGCTGGAAAATCTGAAGACTTTTTTAGACACTTTTACAAGAGTGAGCGAAGTATTATCTTATCACAGTTAACAATTATATGTTCATTCTCTTGAATGAGTACAGGGGAAAACATCAAGGGACATTTCTGGCCTGGCATCCTGAGTCTCCATATTTGGCATTGGAATGACTATCACTCCATAATTGGGCTAGTGTCCAGGGAAAGTAGAAATGGCTCACGGTAGGGGACATGCACTTGGCAGTGTTTGGGCCATTTCTCAACATTTCAGTAACTGGAATGCCTCATTTCTCTGTGTCGACAGTCCTGAGTAACATAGTAGTACCCAGGAGATCATTTAAACTCTAATTTTTTTTTTAAATAGGTAGCTTTTCCAGGCAAGCATAGCATTTTGCATCTTAAGCCCTGTCATCACCCATAGGAAAAAAATATATATGATGTATTTCCTTTCATGCATCTAAGTTCAAATTTTTGAGGTCATTCTTTTTTTTTCCAAATAATCGCTGGATACAGTCCTTTTTTTTTTTTTTTCTCTCCTTTCTAAGTTTCAACAGCTTACCCTTAAAAGACATAGATTAAAGAAATGCTAAGACTTGCATTTTTTTCTAAAACAAAGATTAGTGCTCACTGTATGAAGCCAATATCCCTCTATAGGAAAAAATAATATTAATAATTAGAGGATTTCTAAATTGCTGAATAAGGATGTGGCAAGTGTTTTATTTTTTATTTTTAAGTGCATTCTGAAGTCTCGGGGTGTGGCTTGCAGCAAATACAAAACAGGACATTGTCAAGTTAACAGAGAAGAGAATGTGAGGCCCAAATTGCTTATTTCAGTTTGAGCTTCTGCTGCAGGTGGATAAACAGGGTCCACTGGAAGGGCCCAGTATCATTTACTCACTGGGTGATAAGAGAATAATGTATGGTCCCTACCACTCCATGTTAATTACAAAAGAAGAATAGTGTTCTTTTTAGCTCCGTGTCACCAAACTATGTGAGACAGTCAGGAATATTTAGTGTTTAGGGGAGAGAACTGAATCACAGTAGCAACAATTTGGTCAAATTATGTTCTTGAGGTCTTTCATTTGTCCTCCCCCAAAACATCCATACTTGTTGTCGGGCATATTCAGCAATTAATAATTAAATTATTTTAATTTTAAAATTAAAATTTTTAGGATAATTTTCAAAAACTTTCCTTGAAACACATACACTCCCACCGTTACATGCATACTTTCCATATGCCGCATCTATTAGAATTAACTCAAGACAAAAAATGAGAATGCGTCCCTGTATATTAGGAAATTCTTAAGGCTAGCAACTAGGAAATACTCACATAACAAACCTGTAAGCAGTATCTCCATCCCAAAGAATGGAAATGTGAATAAATTCAGGGGTAGCTTACTTTTTCACTGTGGAATAACCACTTCAACAGGATTTTAGTTATAGAAGTTAATATTAGGACCTGGGTTTGATTTGGGAGGGGGAGGGCGTTCCGACACCTGATGCAGATTTTCTAGTATTTTAAATTGGTTATACTTAACAGATCTAAGTCTGCACAGCATTCTTCTTTGCTCTTGTTTGATTTTGCATTCCCTTTATCAAATTCTAATGCCTTATTGAGGGGCGAAAATGTGTCACTAGGAGGTAATGCATTTGGTCCTTAGTGATTTGAAGGAGAGACACATGGACACAATGAAAATGCAATCCTGACCTTCCTCTCCTACTGGGTGACACAGAATGAACTGCGATGGCTACAGTTCCACACATTGCTGCTGTCGCATGTACTGCACTTGCAAAGACTGTGTAGCCTATCTTTGTGAAATATGCCAAGGTACTTCCTCTTGTGTACTAATTAATGAGTGGTCTAAGGGATGCCAGAAGGCAAGGCTACTTCTCTGGCTAAAAAGTGGGTTTCTCTGAGGCCCATGGGCACTCCAGGCTTTGGGGCTCCCATCAGATCTTTTCTGGGGATACCTGCTCTGACCATGACTATTCCAGGACCTAAGAGTTCCTGTATCTAACTGTTGTCATTAGCTAATCTTTCTATTTTATTTTCCTTCTATATTTTCTGATGCAAGAACTCTGAAAAGATGCTTCATGTGATTTGGAAAAACAGAGACACTGCTCTGGTTTTATCCTCCCATGAGATACTGTGGATATGAGAGAGCAGGCATAGCATTGGGAAAAGCAAAATCCAGGGCACCTGGATGGCTCAGTGGTTGAGCATCTGCCTTTGGCTCAGGCCCTGATCACAGGGCCTGGATGGGGTTCCCTGTGGGGAGCCTGCTTCCCTCTGTGCCTATGTCTCTGCCTCTCTCTCTGTGTCTTTCATGAATAAACAGATTTTTTTTTTTTAAAAAAAAGGAAAGGAAAAATCCAAAATCTTAAGGAGAAACAGCAAGTTAAATATGGCAGATTTCTTCTCCTCCCCAGCCTCATTAAAATAACAATAAAATTAACATTAAAAGAAGGAGAAAAAAAAAGAAAAAAAAAGAAAAGGAGAAACTCTACAAAAACAAAAAAAAAATAGAGAGAACGCAAATACAATTCAGAAATTTCAACAGACTTTAAGAAAACTGCAGATTCAGGAAAGGAAAAGACTTGGCAGATAGGAAGAATTTGCAACCTAAGAGTTTGACTGGCCCTAAAAATCTCATAAGAGTTAGACTCCAGACTATGGCTACTACCCAGAGGTGAGGTAAAGTGGAGTGCTGAGTATACACAAAGTAGTTGAAAGAAATGGGAGCCTCAGTTCTGAAACAACAAGGAAAAGAAATCTCCCAACAATGTGAGGGATCCTGGGAGTAGATCTATCTCACTGGAGCCTCTGATAAGACCACAGCCTTGGATTTCAGTCTGTCAAAAGAGAACCTGGAGTAGAAGACCCAGATGAGTCATGCCAGCACCTGACTTACAGAAACTTAGAGATCATAAATGTGTTTTAAGCCCCTGGGTTTATGGTAACTTGCTATGCAGCATCAAAAACCAATACAGTCTCTCAAACTCCTTCCCATATCCTCCACCTGGAATTTTAGCAACTAGGAGTAGAACCCCATCTCAAGAAGATTAAAGAATTGTTTGCTTTAAAACCTAAGAGGTGTGATTTACTTGCCAGAGGGACTTCTAACTAAATGGCCAGCTTCAGTCTGATCACCCCACATGCAAACCCATTAACTAATATGCATCTTGTACATTATATGTATGTTATGGAATTCCAAAGGTTTTTCTAGAGTTATACCAGAGGATCACCAGAATTTTGAATAAGAATTTCCAATCTGAAGACACCAAACAAACAAATTAAAGGTATCCAGAGAAAACAGAGGCAATTCAGACGAAGAAAGAAAGAAGAAAGAAAGAAAGAAAGAAAGAAAGAAAGAGAAAGAGGAAAAGGAAAGAAAATTAGAATTCAGGTTCCTATAAAACATGTCAGATCCTTTTTATTTTCAGATATCCTTTTGATGCTCAATTACTTTTGATCATCTGTTAGCTAGGTACTATAACTTCTTTGTAAGGGCAGAAAAATAAATGTTTTTTCCCTTATTACTTCTTCCTGATTTGAGGACCAGTGCTAGTTCAATCATTTTCATTTTGTCATAATAGAGACCTAATTCAAAAATCTTTTCAAAGCTTTGTGATCTTTTAATGCCAAATAAACATACAACGAAATTGTAATTTTTAATCTGATAGTCAAGAGCTGAAAGAAATGTTAGGATAAATGAAATGAGTTTTGCTAGACATTCCTGAAGGAGGTATTTTTAAATGTTACCTTGTGATAACATATGTCAAATGTATTATAAGCATTGCTATAATCTCCTCTGAACACTACTTGTCAAACTTACCTCCAATAAAGCATAAACTGCTGGAGGATTGGCTAATCACAAGTAAAGACAGAAAGTAAAATCCTTCCTTTTTTTCTGTTGAATCTTCACAAAAACTTGCACTTCTGTTTCTCATCTTTAGAGAAAACTCATGTGTTTTTCTGAGAAAAAATACTCTTTGAAATATTGAATTAATAAAAAAGTTCTTAATTATAACATTTTTTAAAAAGATTTTATTTATTCATAAGAGACAGAGAGAGAGAGAGAGAGAGAGAGAGAGGCAGAGATAGGCAGAGGGAGAAGCAGGCTCCATGCAGGGAGCCCGACGTGGGACTCGATCTCGGGTCCCCAGGATCAGGCCCTGGGCTGAAGGCGGCACTAAACCACTGAGCCCCCGGGGCTGCCCCTTAATTATAACATTTTAATGATGATTTGCCGCATGTGTTAAAAAAAAATAGAGAGAGTGTAGTAATTAGGCACTCTACAGATCTTTTCCCCAGAATATAGAAATCAAATAAGAATTCATTGGAAAACCCCTGATCTCCTACTTTCTTCTTTAATTAATACTTATAAATTATTTGAAGTATTTTCCATTTTTATTTTTGGATATTTTAATTTGGAGCCCATCATCTGGTCTACAGATTGTGGAGTCCTGGTAAGAGTTTAACAACCAGAAAAAATATAATTAAAGCCCTAATGTGTATTTTTTTTACAGATTTCTTATACGTAAATACTATCACAATGGTCCATTTTAAGCTACAAACGTGCTATCACTGAAGGCGAAGTTGGAAAGAGATGCTCACAATTGGTTCTCATGAGCCAGTGCAAGTCAGCTCCAATATACCACTGTATTTAACCAGTATATTTCATATTTCAGGCCCTATGATTCTCAGATGCTTTAATTTAAAATAAGTATATGTTCAATTTAAAAACATGAGTATATATAACATTTGCATAGAGCTTGTGCCAATGGATGACTTACTTTTTTTTTCCTTTGGTGGTGATTTGAAATGTTTAAAATATTACTGATTTTATGCAAAAAAATACTAGGATTGCTTTGATGATTTAATGTTGCTACATATATTGTTGGTGCTAATGGAAATGATCAAAATTAAACTTGGAAAATTAAAATTTGCTTCTTTTTTTCTTAGTGATTTCTCTAACTCAAAAGCATCAATATACACCTTTTTCTAATCTCTAGAAAATTATATTAGGGAAGTATGCCCTTTTAAAATTGATAGATACCATCTCCACATTATTTGTAGTTTATATAAAATTCAGATCCATGAAAGATTAGTAAGAAGAAAAATAAGAGAAAGTGTTTTGAATGTAGCCCAATAACAAAACAGTAATTCTATAATTACACAAACACCGAAATCACCAGTTCTAATTTCTCTACTTTCTCTTTCCACTATTAACCAACGTGATTTACTGAGTCTCCTGGTTTCACTTGTGCTCATGAAATTCCTCATGATTCTAAAAGCTGAATGGAAGTATGATGTAGAAAATGATTGCAAATAGAATTTTTGTGTACTAATTAAGACTAATGTTGTGTGACAAAAATGCTCCTGGTGATCCTGGAAGGAAAGTGAGCCAAGTTTATTCATGAGAAAAGTGCTGTTTTCTCTGCTCAGAGAGAGAAACTGACTCTCTGTAAGTCAGGCTCCCCACCAAAAACAGACCCCTACATGGAGATGTATGTACAAAAGATTTCCTTGGGAGAGGTCTTAAGCCCATCACCTATAAGGAGCAAGGAGAGAAGGACTGAAGGAGAAGCAGATGCATCACGGGGTTTAGCCAATCCAGAGGGAAGTTCTGCAACTGGAATGGTCCTTTCAAGATGCCTCAAGTCAAGGCAAAGGAGTGAGACCTGATGCAGAGACACAAATCACTGAACATAGACCATCCCCAAGGAGGAGACATAAATTCTCTTCAGCCAAGGACAATCCTAGAGAGGGACTCAGCTGTGTCAGCAGGAGATACTCCCAGCGTCTAGAGTGAGTGCCAGGAATGAGAGCTTGGATCTGGAAGTAGAGATGCTGAGGACCCTGTTCAGAGCACTGCGAGTACAATCTCATTAAACAATGAACCTCTTATCCTAGCTCTACTTCTTTTCATTATTAATATTCTATTTCAGTTTTTTTGAAGCTGAGGAGATCGTAATTGCTTCTTAGTCATTTACATTCTGTTTGGAAGTGAACAGTTTAGTTTCTCTACATGTTATTATTTCTAAAACTATTTTCTTATGGAGTATCATTCCTTAGCATGAGATGTTCAAGCCACTGAATGCAGATAACAGATACAATATTAAGTGTTAGAGGAAATGTTTCACCTTTTGTGTTTTTCTTTTTTTTTTTTAAGATTTTATTTATTTATTCATGGGAGACACAAAGAGAGAGGTGGAGACACAGACAGAGGGAGAAGCAGGCTCCCCACAGGGAGCCCAATGTGGAACTCCATCCTAGGACCCCGGGATCATGACCTGAGCCAAAGGCAGACACTCAATCACTGAGCCCAGGTGCCCCTCACCTTTTATGTTTTTAAGAAATGAATTTGTTTGAGTATGATTTTTATTACAGTCAATCGTGAATGGCAAAAGTTGGAAAAGCCCTTTGATGTTTCTTGATTAGGTAAATCCAAGCCATTTATATTCCAGTTAATTTACACAGTAACATCAGTGAGGTCATAAATAGTGGGTTGTATTTCACAGGAGCTAACCATCACCTTTAAAGTCCAGATGTCCCAAGGGTACGTCTTGTGAACTAGTTATGAAGCTTTCATGGTAACAGGATAGGGAACAAGTATTAATTGGATAGGAGATGGCATCCAACATGGATTACACTTTATATTCTCAGGGTTTTCAAGGTGAATGTCTTGCAGTTATATCCTAGTTTTTGAACTTGTTGAACAAGAGATAGAGATTTACCTTTTCAATGTGTCTGTGTTATAACCTATTTTATTAAGTGTGTGTGTGTGTGTGTTTATGTGTGTATTTGACAATTCTGGCTTCAGTTTTATCTCTCAGGAAAGCTAAAGTAGTGGATATAAACCTACACTTTTCTGTTACATAACAACATGTGATTTTCAAAGAGGGGAAAGTAACTATTTAGCCTAATGTGGTTAAAGAATTTCAGGGTTAGATAACAGCCACATTTTCTACTTCTCTTTCCTTGCACATTATATTCAATTTTAACCTCACTGCTTTCTAGATGAAGCATTTGAAACATAAAAAAATTACAGTTCTTGACACATAAAGGCTTAAAATAGTTATTAATGATACTCTTCCAAAGGTAATTTATTAATGTCATCATTGGCATCTTGGATCATCATAAATAGCCTAGAATCTGAATTTTGCCTGATACAGTATTTGTTCCCAGCTAAACTACTGGTCCTCATAATCTATGATGTTCATCATTATATATATATATATATATTATATATATATATATAATGTATATATATACATAAATTTATTATATATATAAAATTCATAATTCTCTCTTTCTATATATATATATAATTTTTCTTGATTGGGAGAAAATTTTCATTTTTATCCCAAATATTCTGAATGCATAATAGAAACATTGTCAACATCTGGTGGAAAACTCCCACCAGAAATTAATTACATAGTGAAATATTGCATTTGACTGTTTCCAAGAATCCAAAACCTTCATCATACTGATAATAGGCAATTGGGCACTCAGGATATTGAGACAGAATAATTTCCTAGGCATTACACTAGGGAGGAAGACAGATTTCCAATGGGCCCAGAGCTGTTGGAAAGGAAACAAAGAATAAAATTTCCTAGTCTATCTCTTTTTCACTTCTAAAATGCTAAAAATCACAATTCTCTGTCACCCACACTATTTTATTTTGATTTAAAGTATATTATCTACATATTCTCTATATGTTTACTAATTGTCTCTCTAGTTATTTTAGAAGTTATTGAGCGAAGGCTATTTAAAATTCTCTATAAATACTGTTGGAACAATTGGATACCTATATGGAAAAAAAAGGAACTTTGAGCCATGCTTGTGCCATATACAAAAATAAACAGAAAGTGGATCATGGACCTAAATGTAAAATGTAAAGCTATAGCATTTCTTAAAGAATACTTAAGGGGAAAAATGGCTTGTTAAAATTGGCTGTGTAAAAATTCCTTAGACTCAACCCAGAAAGCATGAACCACAAAAATTGATAAATCATATTTTATCAAAATTAAAAATCTCTGTTCTTCATAAGACATTGTGAAGGGGATAGCATGACCATAGATTAGCAGAAGATTTTTGCAAATAATATATCTGATAAGAGACTTGTATATAAAGAATTTTTAGAACTTGAAAATGCAAAAGCAAACAATGGATTTTTTTTTAAGAATAAAGAATTTAGCAAGCACCTTACCAAAGAAGATACACAGATGAGGAATAGACACATGAAAATTGGCTCAACATTATTAGTCATTTAGAAAATGAATTTTAAAAACACAATGGAATATCACTTCCTACTAAATAGAATTGCTAAAATTCAAAGACAGACCATACGTAGTTTTGACAAAGATGTGGAATAATTGAAACTCTCATGTACTGCTGGTGGGAATGTAAACAGATAGAACCACTTTGGAAAAATCATTTGGCAGTTATCTAAACATTTAAAAATAAATCTACAGTATAACCCAGCCATTCTACTCCTTGGTATTTTAAGGGAAAGCATGTACCCATATAAAAACATGTACAGGAATGTTCACAGAAGGTTGATGCTCCTGTATGTGAAAGGATACCAGACTGACAAAAATGTATTTGTCCATCAACAGGAAAGTGGATAAAATAATTGTTTTCTATACATAATGTTCTATTATAATATATTGTTATAAAATAATATATACAATATAAGTAATATTATTATTTCTATATTATATAATTACATACTATTATATCTTAACATTATATATATCATGGGCTATTAGTAATACAAAACAATGAGTTATTAATAAACATCACAAGATGGCTGAGTCTCAAAACAAATGTGCAGAGGAAAAGCAGAAAGACAAAGAATACAACTGTATGATTCCATCTCTGGAAAATTATAGGAAAATTCAAACTAAAATATAGGAACAGAAAAAAAAAGATTGGATACCTAGGGATGGGCGTGCAATAGAAAATGTAAAGAAGAATTGTAAAGGGGTACAGGAAAATTTGAGGGGCTAACACATATGCTCAGTGACTCTATTATGATAACTGATTTACAAGCATCTAAATAAAGCAAAATTTATCACATTGCAGACTTTAAATATGTGCAGACAATTATACCTCCATAAAGCTATAAAAAATTTGGAAAAGTAGTTGTCACTAGGGGAAAGGGAGCAGTCTATGATAGAGAAGAGCTTCTGGGATGTATCAACATTCTGTTTCTTGACTTAGGCATAAAAAACCCAGGTGTTTTTTTTATTACACTTCATTCAGCTGAATAAGACACTATTTTATGTTTATGCACTATTTGTTCATTGTATTTCATAATTCTAAAAGTTTAAAAAATAATATATACATTATATTTGGAAACTATAATTTCTTTAAAATAGGTAATTATCCCTAAGATTCATGAATTTTGTCATTATTCCTTAATAACAGCCTCAATAATTACTCATTACTTATAATTATTTCTTCATAATTGTATAATTCCTTAATAATGCCAACCTGGGCCTTAATAGTGGTATATACACACCCCTTTATGTGAATTTATAAATTATGTACAGTTTAGGTTTCTTTTGGAAATTGAAGCTGGTCTTTACTTTACATTCCTATGCAAACTGCTTTTAAAAGATAAACCAGAAAACTACAATTGAGTCATATCTCTTTGAGCCTCGTTGGTGGTCCATGCATCATGGAAATGTCTGTTAATTTTTCCGGTGGTACTGCTAGGTTTATGGCAACATTTGGAAGAGTGGCAACTGGGAATAGTGTACTATTTTATTTTATGTTATCTTTATGGCTTAACCATATTCTGTAGCCATTAGGTACAGTGACTCTCTCATCCCCTGGGGTACAATATTATATTTATTGTACGCATTTATCTTGTCTCTGGTGGTTCATTTTCTTTTCCATCCACGGTGAATTTCCTTTCTGCCTTCCACATTACATCTAGGAGTCCTTGCATTCAATTGCTCAAAAGACATTATTATCATGGAGTGAAGTCTATATGAAGTCTGGGAGGAAGTGTTTGTATCTATAAATGGCTTCAAGAAAATGTCCTCAGTAGTCAAGAAGAATGATGATCATGTGTCCAGAATTTAGAAGTGGGAAAAAACTTATAAAATATTAGTGTCCATAGAGCAAAATGAAAAACACATCCAAATGTTATGAAGGAAAAACATAATTTATTAAAAAAGGAAACATTTGAAGCAGTGACGGGGATTGCTTTCTCAGTGATGGTCCTGGTCTGTGGCACTAAAGAGTATCATTTTTCTTTTGAATAGGCCCTAGGTCTTATGGATACATGATTATTTCCATTTTGAAGATTTATGCCAAGGAGTCTTAATGCTAAACCTGAGACAACAGAGAGAATCAGGTTCAAAGTGAAGGTTTAGATTTTTGTACCGTGTATTTTGTACACACAGTAAGAGCATCAGCCATACTAAAGCACAACATATTGTGACCTAATAAGAAAGAACATACAAATCTGTATACAAGAGAAGAGTCTCTTATGGAACAGGTTCCTTTATACTGAGAACTAGCATGGACACTTCAAATGGTAATCTTTCCCATTTGCACCATTCATAAAGTCATAAACTCAGAAAGACATATTCAAATAAATTGTATGCTCTAGTGAACTTACTCTTCTCCTCCACTACCTTTCTTTTATGCATGTTTTTCATTTAACCATGATACAATCATCATTTGATTTCTCCTTTTCTGGACCACATTTAAAAAATAGTTAAATAGCATGTCTGCTTCAGGCCTTCAAATTACTTATCATTAAAAAAAAAAAACCTATGTTAAGCAAAATGAATAGGTAAACGAACTAAAAACTATGGTTTTTTGGCAACATAGGTTTCAAAGACACTTTTTGTTTACCCAATAAAATAATTTACCTCTTTTGTTTATGAACCCATTTCACTTCAAGTATTTCCAGGCATCTCCCTGCAATTAAGTTGCTTCTAATTTTTTCCAGCTGTGATCTTAGTTTGTGGGGGGCATTCAATAGGCTATACCAGTTCTAAGAATTACACTGTCACTTATGTGCAGAAGGCATGATACTATACATAGAAAACCCTACAGACTCAACCAAAAAATTAGAAGTTCCAAGTGAATTCAGTAAAGTTGGAGGATAAAAAGTTAATACTCAGAAATCAGTTATGTTTCTATACACTAATAACAAAGTAGCAGAGTGAGAAATTACTAAAACAATTCCATTCACAAATGCACCAAAAAGAATAAAATATCTAGGAACAGACTTCACCAAGGAGCTGAAATACTTACTCTTGAAATTATAAAACATTGATAAAAGAAATTGAAAGCAGCACAAATAGTAAGCTATCCCATGCTCGTGAAATGGAAGAATTAATATTGTTAAGTGTTCATACTGCCCAAAGCGATCTACAGGTTAGAAACAATCCCTATCAAAATGTCAATAGCATTTTTCACAGAATGAGAGCATATAATACTGAAACTTGTATGGAACCACAAAAGACCCCTATTAGCCAAAGCAATCTTGAGAAAGAAGAACAAAGCTGGAGTTATCACAATGCCAGATTTCAAGATACAGTATAAAACTATAGTAATCAAAACAGTATGGTAATAGAACAAAAAACAAACACTTGAATTAACTGCGTTACAATGGCAATATACCTGTCTATGAACATTTCAGAGCAATGTGAATTAAAGAGAGACAATTGTACTTTCATTCTTATTTGAATCATTTAAAGTCAAATAAAAAAAAAGACAAATCAGTTATGCTTGTTGAGGGTGACATCTGCCGCCAATTAACTTCTTATCGTTAAATTGAGGCAGGGGGGAATGTTGCTATTTCTTTGAGATAATCCTACAGGTATTTATAGTTGTTGGGCAATTCTCAATACTTTCATTTTTTAAGATCCACATAGTATATGCTATAAAATGCATTACATTATATTACTTTAGATACACATAGTTCTTCTTACTGAAGTTTGCTCACGTACAATGCAAGGTTAGATTTAAATGATCCCTTTGCCTCATTTTCTACATGAGAATTCAAGCACGCAGCATAATTTTTCATCAGGTTTATGCAAAGGTCAATACTATCCATTCAATTAATGGGTTAAATATTTCTATCCAAAAATAAATTTGCTAGAATAGTGCAGATCTTGTGTTTCATTTTGAAAATAATACAAGCAATTCCACTGTTTGGAAAATGTCTTCTGGAGAGCTCTCTCCATCCCACAATCATGATTTGTGAATGATACCACCAGTTTGGCAAAGTTTTCATCTCTTCTGGGGAGAGAGAGGTGGAAGAAAGCACAAATTGTTTCTAAATTACATTATTTTTATTGTTTTAATAAAATGAGACTGACCTTTCCTTCCATCAGCAGTTGAAGGTACCAGTGTGTAGGAAGGCATATCCATACATCTCTAGAGGAAATCCATCTGTAAGAAAATAATGTTTCATGACTTTATCTGCAAGGAGGCTCTAAATAGGGCATAGTCATAAAGGAGTCATCTGGGACAGTAGACCTACCTAATCTGTCAACTGTTAGAGCAAAACAAATGAGATACTGTTTCACACTAGCCAATATTTACTAAAGACCTACCTACATTGTTTTAAATCCTTGAAACATCAGAGGCAGGGTCAGTCCTAATGTCTTAATTTCATGGATGAACAAACAAAGAGTTCAGAGAGGTGATACAGTTGTTAAAAGACAGAGCTAGGCTTTGCTTCCAGGTTTGTCTGGCCCCACAGCACATCCTTTTTCCCATTATGTTAGTCTTATTACTTCTTACTTTGAAAGCAATATAAAGAAGCTATTTTAAGAGTAGGTGAAGAGGTCACTGGACCTCAGCCTTCCTGTATATGAAATTGCAAAGGAATAAACAGAAATAATAACAACCGAAAAATATACCTTTACAGCCAGCATCTCAAATAAGAAACATCCAAAGTGGGACCCAAAGCAACGACTTCAGCTTTCTCAGAGTTATTTCATGAATGTTCTTTTCATATTGAGCTGCTCTTAACTTTTGAAAGAAAGTAATTATAATTGTGATGGTGATGATGTTGAAACTTTACATTTCTAACCAACTCAGCATCATTGCATAAGAAATCTTATAATGTGGGATCCCTGGGTGGCGCAGTGGTTTGGCGCCTGCCTTTGGCCCAGGGCGCGATCCTGGAGACCCGGGATCGAATCCCACATCAGGCTCCCGGTGCATGGAGCCTGCTTCTCCCTCTGCCTATGTCTCTGTGCCCCTCTCTCTCTCTCTCTCTGTGACTATCATAAATAAATAAAAATTAAAAAAAAAATCTTATAATGGTTGGAAGGAATGCTTGTCTACAAGTCTACTCCAATTACATAACAGTAGCACCAATGGGTACTGAGTGATAAATATACTGAAACATGAAATCAGTCCTTTGAATTTAGGTACAGTGCCATTTGTGCCAAATGAAGAACCAAAACATGAAACAATTTCATTTTTAACTTAAAATCATATCTTGTTGCAAAGCTGACATGGTTTTACGCTATCATGGTATCATTACATTATAAGCACAACTCCAGAAAATGATGAACAGTAGAGCAATCAAATCCATGAAATTGTTTATCTCTGAGAGATCGTGTCTCGACCCTCATCTAGCTTTTGTTTTAATGTCGGCATTTTTTTTAAAAGGATCTTAAGGTTCTTAAAGCCACGTTTTATCCTCTGCCAGATATCAGGACTGTTGTTATTTTATTCAGTTCTCTTCTCATAATTTCAGAAAAATCTGAAAATATAAAGGTTAATTAATTTCTGATGTCTTACAAATGATTGACACAGTCCAAGAGTTAAAGAAAACACATTTTTTTCCAAGTTTAAAGACCTGAGATGGGATTTCAGAATCAAACGTGCCTGCGGATTGCTTTTCAATGGTGGGCCTTGCTCTTAGATTGTCCTTTTTCCATTCACCATTCCAGGTTTTTTTTTTCCAAAAATCTCCTGTGAGGTCCGAATAGTAGCCAGCATTCTGTCTTTGGTTGATGAGCCTGTACATTTCCTAATCCAACACTTCTCTTAAAAAAGGAATGTAGAAAGTATATTGCAATTAATAGTAATGGGGGTGTCCTACAATTTTCCAAACCCTGGAAACTTGCCTGCTATTCTTTCTTATTCCTTGGTTGAAAGCAAAACAATCAAAACCCAAGGAAGGAAAAGAGGCCCGGCTAGCAGAACTTGAAGCTGCTGCCAGATGCTTCCCAACCTTTATCCCTGGGTGTCATTTTGTTTTTACGCCATTTAGGTATACTTGTTCAAAGGCTTTTCAAAAGTGCGACAATCCTGCAAAACAAGAGTTACTACAGCCCAAGGGCACTTTCTCTTTCTTACTCAGCGAGGCTTGGTACACATCTGTTTCCATCCACAGTCACTTGTTTCAAGGCACCTGCGTTATGTCTCAAGGCTCTGTTTTGAGCTGTTCTCAGCGCCTGTATGTCCCTGCTTCCCCTGCTTCGGCAGTGTTTTCCTGTCCCTCTTCCTCTGTCTTTTCTAAGAATTTAGTTATTTATAGTCCTTGTTGCATACAACTTGGAAACTCAGAATGGGAGTAGAGCTGGCCAGCCGCTCATTTGTCTGTTCTGAAGCCCAAACAGGTTCATTCAACCACAGACTCCCTGGAGGGTCTTTGGGTTCTTGCCTTCTCAGTTTCAGGGGGGCTCCTTGCCCCCAGTGAATTTTTGGGAAAAGCATAGCAGCCTTCACTAATCTTGAATGTACTAGGCATCTAACATGAATCTAATGCTGTGTGAGGACCTGAAGGTGATACCAGATTGTATTACATTGTCCTTACCCCAAGACTTTGTAGCAATTCAAAAAAGATAATTATTAAATAATAATTATAATAACAATAATAAAAGATGAAGAGAGGAAGAAGGAGGAGAAGGGGAATAAGTAGTAGTGGTAGTAGTAGTAGTAGTAGTAGTAGTAGTAGTAGTAGCAGCAGCAGCAGTAGTAGTAGTAGGATTCTAATCCTGGAGCAATTTTTAGGGAAAAAAAAAATATTCCCAAGTCTGGGATAATCAAGGAGGGCTTCATTCACCAGGTGAAACTCTAACAAGACATCAAAGAGAGGATAGAAAGAGTGGAACTTCCTTTTCTTTTCTTTTTCTTTCTTTCTTTCTTTCTTTCTTTCTTTCTTTCTTTCTTTCTTTCTTTCTTTCTTTCTTTCTTTCTTCTTTCAGATCTTATTTATTCATTCATGAAAAAATACAGAGAGAGAGGCAGAGACATAGGCAGAGAGAGAAGCAGGCTCCACTTAGGAAGCCGGATGTGGGACTTGATCCCAGGTGTCCAGGATCATGCCCTGGGCTGAAGGTGGTGCTAAACCACTGAGCCACTCAGGTAACCCAGGTTGGAATTTTCATAGGCGATAAAGAACAGAAATCATACTGATTCAACAACACTTTTATCCACTTTTTCCTCTATGTATCCAATCTGCTAACGTGTATTTAGTACACGCAACATGCCAGATATTTTTGTTAAGGCCTCACAAGGACAAAAAGATGAGCAACCAAAGTCCCCACCCTAGCAAACAAGGATAAAATGTATTGAGGATGCAGCAAAACAATGGTAACAAAGGTGATATCTGCTTGAGTCAAGAAAGTGCAAAGGTTTCTGGGAGCACAGTGAAAAGAGTGGAAAAATAGCAAAGTACTCCCAGAGAAGTTAATAGTGAACATTTGAAATGAGAGGGACTAACATGACTAAAACTTTATTTTAAATATAAATTAAAGAACCAAAGCCAGAGTGCAAGACTCAAGAAGAGCCAAAGATAAGGAGAAAATCTTCCAAAATTTTATTCTGGAGTCAGTAATAATATTGATGAATGTGGAAGATGCCTCATAAAGTCAGATATTCAGAGATTTAACATTAGAAGGTAATTTAAATAAATATATTCCTGTCCAGGGGTGTCTGTGTGGCTCAGTGGGTGAAGCATCTGCCTTTGGCTTGGGTCATGATCCTGGGGTCTTGGGATCAAGCCCCACATCAGCTTCTCCCTCTTCCTCTGCCTGCCACTCCCTCAGCTTGTGCTTCTCTCCCTTTCTCTCTGCCAAATAAATAAATAAAAATCTCTAAAAAAATATATTCCCATCTGTTCTTATTAGTAGAAGGGCCTTAAGCCATAGCTCCCCCTCAAAATTCAATAGATCAAGTGCACAATCAAAGTGCACTTAAGTTTATCAGCTGATTAAATCCTCCTGACAGGACAACGATTATGATGATGATGACAATCCCCTTTTTACCAAAGAGGAAACTGAGGCAGAGGATGATGAAGCAGCTTTTTTAAAGGCTCACAGCTTCTAAGTTTGCGAGTTGGGCCTAGAACGTGGGATCCTGGATCTGGTTCTTGAATTCTAAACTGTCCTGCTACCATTCCTCAGGCTTGAACCCAGAGAAGGAGGAGGAGGAGGAAGAGGAGAAGAAGAAAGAGGAAGAGGCAAGAAGACATAGTGTTGATTCACAAACTGGCCCCACACACGGAGAGCCAGGAGAGATGGGAAACACAGACAGGCCACTCCAGGTGGGCAGGTGGTGGGTTCAAGAAGCAAAGGGGAGTTAACTTATGAGACTTGTCTCTGGTGCTGCCAAAGGAGTAGATCTCCACACCCAACACCATAATCTTCAGTGTTTCTACAAAGGCCTTAAAGAGGCTCCATCATGTATACCATCTTTCTCAAGGCTGTGTCCTTGGAACCGGTTCCCACTGTCATCCCAGAGGGTGGAATATACATTGTACATTTCAAGGACAGGGAGGGGTGAGGAACCTCCAGTGGCCCAAGCCCAGCTCCTGGGTCACATGTGGTCATGTCCTCTCCATGACCTCCTTCAACACTCCTGGTGACTGGCTCCTAGAATCTCTTATGCAGCATCCCATTTCCACAATGTGCCCTGAGCAATCAGCAAGCAGTTTTGTCAGCATGGAGGTGGCTCATTTGGTGGCCGTCTGGCTGCATTGCGGCAGACGCCACAGTAACATTAGAGACACATGCAAAAGAAAACACGGCTTACGAGAATGATTCTCGTAATGATTCAAAATAAGTACCAATTTTTTTTCCTCCAAGAGCTCCATAATCCAAACCACTGATTTATTAAGCCCCCTAGGCTGGGGGTCAGATCCCTCAGGGCATTCACTCGCAACCTCATGTGATTTACTAAAGATGATACAGTAGTGAACTTATCAGGTATGAATATACACCATTGGATACTGGCACAGGTAACTTTTTGAGAAGCAATAATGTCCAAGGCTCTTCTATTTTGAAGGACAACTTTTCCCATTAGAGATATTTCAGAGTTCAGTAAGGACAGACTTTGTCAACTATTATTTAAGACTTGTTGGGTGAATTTGGTAATGGCTTCTATGTGTGCTATAATGTCCACCAAGTCAATGGAAGGAATAAAGACAGCAGCAACCTTAGCAGAAGAAAAGAGAATATGCCCATCTAGTCTCAAGGAGAGGGTGGTTGGCAACTCTAGGAACTTGACTGGGTTGTAAATACCATACATGTTGCATGTTGGCTGCAGGAAGCAGCAATGTCAGATGTGAGGAGATGGACTTGGAGCCAGATATTCAGTCCAGAACCCTTCTACCTTCTCTTCTCTTTCAATGGTGCATGTTCTATTCCTGATATAGTGCATTTCAATAGGTCCAGCTTGTGGCAGGACAATGGGGTCCCAGTGGAGATTGAGTAGTTCCCTCTCATCTAGAGGTACAAAGTAACTCACCATTCCCAGTGGGAAGTCTCAATGCAAATTCCAGGACACAATGCCTTTCGCAGGTATGATGGGACTTGGTGTTCTCGGCAGCATGCATATTGATCCATGGTGAGGAGGAATCAGTGGTGGTTTCTTGCAACTTCCATACATTCTTAGTATTGAGTATATTAGCAGGGGTCCCCATTCTGGAATACGGGGCAGATATCTTACTCTTGTAGCAGACATAGAAAAATAGAAGAGGGGCACCTGGGTGGCTCAGTCATTTAAGTGTCTGCCTTTGGCTCAGATCATGATCCTGGGGTCCTGGGATAGAGCCTTGCATCAGGCTCCCTGCTCAGCAGGGAGTCTGTTTTTCCCTTTCCCTTTGCCTCTCCCCACCCCCCACTTGTGTTTTTTTCTCTCTCTCTCAAATGAATGGGTGAAAAAAATCTTAAAAAAAAAAAAGAAAAATAGATGGTATTTAAGTCTAGCTGTGCATTAGGAAGGCATTCCCTTCCCTTTTGCATTTTCCCTAGAGACGTGAAATTGAGATTTGCATGGCTTCCAAATATAACCTCTGTTAGACTACTATTTTCTTGAAGGACTAGAATTTCTGAGTCCCAACTATGAGTAAGAAGTTCAATTTTGTATGATTTATATGTCTTGGAATGGACTGCTTATAAAATAACTTCTAATCTTCGAGACATACGGAGCCTCCATGAGTGACAACTGTCAAAGTACAAATGTTTTCCAAAACTCAGAACTGTGACTTACATTCAGTAAACACATATCAAATATTTTATTCAACTTATTAATTAATGAGGAATCCAGTAAGATGTTACAAGTAGTTCCAATGAGAATTTGACCCACAGAAATGTATATTCTCAAATAAACAAAAATAATTTACATTGCAGCGAACAGGAAACATTTACATTCAAAGTTCAAAGTTGTGATATAGCCAAATTCAATGGCAAATCAGTGAAAACTACTCACCTATTTCCAAGGCCTGGGTGGTTTTCCCTGACATGGAAATTCTTAACAATTAAAGTAGAGGAAGAAATCATAGGAAGAAACAAAATGAAAACAAAAAACATGGCTATACAACAGCTATACAATGTTGTAGGGCAGGAAAATAAATATAATGAAAAAGCTTTATTTAAAATATTGGCTTTAAACTATTGTGTTCTGCAAATTTTTTTTGAAGATGCTATTTATTTATTCATGAGAGACACACAGAGAGAGAAGCAGAGACATAGGCAGAAGGGGGAGTGGGCTCCCTGTGAGGAGCCCAATGCAGGACTCGATCCCAGGACCTGAGCTAGAGGCAGATGCTCAACCACTGAGCCACCCAGATGCCCCATGGTCTGCAATATTAAGTTGTTATTGCTGTTGTTATTTTTTAAATCTGAGAGTCTTCTTCACCTAAGTAATGGGTAGCATCCTGTTCTGATTTATCTTTTTCTTCCTTCTTGCTCAAACCCAGACTAGACATTCTCAAGATGTAAAGCTTCTCCCCCAGGCAGGTCCAAATAAAGAGGTTAGAATGGCTGTGAAAAGCTTCTGTTGTAGTTGGTGTTAAAAAAGAAAAAAGAAAAGAAAAGAAAAAAAGAAAAAGAAAAGAAAAGAAAAAAGAAAAGGAAAAAAAGAAAAGAAAAGGAAAGGAAAAGAAAAGAAAGAAAAGAAAAGAAAAAAGAAAGAAAAGAAAAGAAAAGAAAAAAAGAAAAGAAAAGAAAAGAAAAGAAAAGAAAAGAAAAGAAAAAGAAAAGACATCTAGAAATTTCAAGGAAATTCAGCTGCCTAAGTTCTTTAAGCATAGTGGAAAGCTTGGTTTCTGGTCATCAGAGTACAATGAAAATCCAAGTGACCAAGAGAATTGCTGAGACTCTCGGCCATTTGAACATGTGTAAACCTTCAATTTACTGAAAAGGACTCCAATCATGCATCTGAAGACCTCACTTTATACATTGTCAAAATGTCAGAATGATTTCAGATGAAAGATTTCTATTTTCCTCCTAGTGTATAGCAGCAATGGCCACGATAGCCAAACTGTGGAAGGAGCCTCGGTGTCCAACGAAAGATGAATGGATAAAGAAGATGTGGTTTATGTATACAATGGAATATTACTCAGCTATTAGAAATGACAAATACCCACCATTTGCTTCAACGTGGATGGAACTGGAGGGTATTATGCTGAGTGAAGTAAGCCAGTCGGAGAAGGACAAACATTATATGTTCTCATTCATTTGGGGAATATAAATAATAGTGAAAGGGAATATAAGGGAAGGGGGAAGAAATGTGTGGGAAATATCAGAAAGGGAGACAGAACGTAAAGACTGCTAACTCTGGGAAACGAACTAGGGGTGGTGGAAGGGGAGGAGGGCGGGGGGTGGGAGTGAATGGGTGACGGGCACTGGGGGTTATTCTGTATGTTAGTAAATTGAACACCAATAAAAAATAAATTAAAAAAAATAAAAATAAAAAAAATAAAACAAAATTAAAGACTTTTTGTCCCCTTTCTCATTTCAACCCGATAAAGTTTAAGGCTTGGAAAGCAATTGCATTTATGCTTTGCCATGTTTGGCTGAAAGTTTAAACTTGAAATAGAGTTGAGATTGATAGCACTTATAGTCTGCCACAGTGTAATTGTTATCCAGGTTCTGGAAGCCAAACACAATCTGAGAATGGCACTTGTATCGTGTTTTTTAAAAGCTTGATTCTGTTTCCTCTCATTCACACGAGTCCTGTGCATAAACCCATCTAGAAAGTTTATCCACAACATTTAATGTATAATTCACAGCTTATCCTTCCTTTTAACTGCTTGGGTGGTTAAAAGTAAGGTTGATTTGTTTCTTTCTACATTAGAAATGTACCTTTCAAAGAGGATTTTGTCTCAAAAAAAAAAAAAAAAAGGATTTTGTCTCATTTGACATGGTGATGTATGCAGCTTATTTTGTTTGGAATTAGCAGCTTTTCTCCAGTGGACTAAGATGACCTTTATCTTGCCATTCAGAAGAGATTATTAAATGAAGCCAACATTGGCTGGCTAAAATTCCACAAAATCATGAAATAAAGGTATACCACCTAAAGTCATGGGATAATCACCAAGATATTTTTAAAAAGAGAAAAAGAAAAAGAATCTTTCACTGTGGTTGCTTCTACAGAGGATGAGAGACTGAAGCAAATGGTCAGGAAGGAGGTGAGAGAGAAGGGAGACATCCTTCGTTTTTTGCAAGCCCTCACTTGGATACAGATTGCTTCTATACAACACTAGTAAAAATGAGGTGAATAATAGCTACATAAAAATAAAGATCATGGCACTTCTATTAAATTAAGAATACTTTGGGACACCTGTGTTGACTTAGTTGGTGAAGCGTCTAACTCTCAATTTTGGCTCAGGTCATGAAGTCAAGGGGGGTGAGATCCAGCCCCACAATGGACCCCACAGTGGGCTTGGAGCCTGCTTAATATTCTCTCTCTCCCTCTCCCCCTGCTCCTTTTACCCTCAAAAAAAACCTTAAGAACATTTTGAAATAAATAAATTTAAAAATGAAGCTAAGCAAATTTTGTAGATTTATATCAATTGTCACGGTAAAGTTGTCATAATATTTGAGTGAGAAATTCAAGGTAAAAATAGAGGTATGTATGTTATAATAATCCAACTATATAAAAACAAAAAGCATATGCATTTACATTTCTCTGTGCACTTTTATGCAAAATAGGGATCAAATTATAATCAATGATGTCTCTTCTATTTCTTTATCTGGTTCTTTGAATCTTTGTTTTCATTCTGCTGCATGATAATGTAAGAGGTTACTACTGCTCCTCTTTCCAAACCTAAAATTTTTTTTATTTTTTATTTATTTTTTTTTACTTTTTTTTTCAAACCTAAAATTTTTAAGCTTTATTTTTTAGTAGATGAAACTTTCCTTCCAATTAAAAGCTTTGGCAGGCGTGATGGGTTAAGCAGTGTCCCCTCGAGATGTATGTCTGCTCAGAACTTCAGAATGTAACCTCGTTTGAAAACAGGGTCTTGGCAGGTGTGATTAGGTTCAGATGACTTGTACTTGATTAGAACTGGTCCTCAATCCAGTGACTAATGTTTTTAGAAGAAGAAGAGAGGATACAGAGAGAAAGAAGACCATGTGAAGATATAGGCAGAGAACGGAGGGATATAGCTACACACCAAGGAATGCCAAGAATTCCCAGGAGCTACCATAAGCTAGGAAAAGGCAAGGAGGATTCCTTTCTAGAGCCATGGACTGCCTACACCTTGATTTCAGACCTCTAGACGCTGGAAGTTGAGTGAATAAACTGCTGTTGTTTTAAATCACCATGTTTATGGTTCTTTGTCTTGGCCGTGCTAGGAAACTAATACAGAAATGCGACCATCATCATATCATCATCTCGACAAGAGAGGAGTTTCTCTGGACTTTAGAGTTGGTCTGCTAAGCCATGGGTAACTCCAAAGAACCCTCATGATTCCCCAGGGAACCACTGCCCAGGAACAAGTGGGAACAGTGCCATTGGGGTATCATTCTTTGCTTTCAGCACATCAGGTACTACTTTTCCTAAACCTTAACCAAATACTTTAAAGGAAAAATATTCTATTTTTACTTACAAAAGTAGAGTGCTATGTATGTTTCTCAAACCATATTTTGCTAAACAATGGTTCCAGAAGATTTTAATAGGAGGATGAAAATGGAAAGGGAAAAATTTCAGGATCCCAAAACTTTGAAAATATTTCATGATAAGTACTTCTTTTGTAGAATTTTTAAAAAAATATTGTATTTATTTATTTGGGAGAGAAAGATAAAGCATGGGTGGGGTGGTGGGGGGAGAGCAGTGGGAAAGGGAGAGGCAGACTGCCCACTGAGCCTGGGCTTCATCCCAGGACCCTAAGATCATAACCTCAGCTGAAGGCAGACACTTAACTGACTGAGCCACCCAGGCGCCCCTCTTGGAGATTCTTAAGCACATTGAGATTCTGAAAGATCCTGAGGAAAAACCAATTTATCTCTGGTTAACATAAATTCCACACTTTTAGAAAAACATGGAATGGAATTTGGGTAAGCCCTGGAAGAATGGAAATTCAGTTGGCCCCAAGAAGACTACATCGTAGCCTGGCCACCTATTGCCATGAAACGTGGATGTACACACCACCTCCATTTTCTTCTCCTAAGACCAGAAATATTACCTGCCCTGTCAATGCCACAGGGTTGTTAGAATAGTCAGCTTGCTATTGTTACATTTTTCTACTTTATGTCTCTATCCCTTACACTACCTCATACCTGGGATGTTGATCATACCCATATTACCTATCTAAGAAAGCAGATACAAAATAACCAACATATGTAAAAGCATCTTGGAATATAAAATAAAATTTTGTATAGGTAGAAGATTGAATTTGCTACTTGATTTACTTGATTTTTCTAATTTATTGATGCTATGTTAGGAAGTTAAGAACTTTTTCACTATTCCCATCCCCTATAAACTGGATGCCACTTCTGAGGTTAGCACTTGCATCTTGCCAGTTATGTTTATAGAATTAGGGACACTGATAGCATTTTGTTTGTTTGTCAGCCATCCTCCAAAGCATAGGAAAAGGGCATTATTTTCACTGTACCTCCATTCATGTGTCTCCATATTTCTTTTGCACTCTGTACTTCTGTATGTACTCTGTATGAGGGTGTGTTACAGATTATTTCAGACTAGGGATAACAGCTACATGCATATTAACTTCAATGGAAAATGAAATATACATTTATATGTAACACTGGAAGTATTTGTTTTGCTGTGTCACACTGTCTAGCAAAAGGGATCATTATACGAAGGGTCTGCAATTGGCCCATAGAGAGACTCTTCATCACATCTTCAACTGAATATTAACAAAGGGCTATCTTTTTCAGAAAATATAGGACTCCTAACAAGTAATTGAAACAAAGTGAATATTATTAAGGGTTTGACATACCAACAAAGTCTCAAATAGATTAAATACACGCGCATTTATAATTGTGCATTTATAACGGATTTAAGACGACGCATTGTCTAATTGTATTTGTTGCTTAACAGATTCTTTCCAAGTCAAAGATAAGTCCCTACTTTTGAAAATATGAAGATGTTAGCTAAAATCTACACACACATGCAGACACTATGTGCGTATTTTTAAAAGACTAAACGATGTGGTTCAAAAGATTTTTACACTTGAAAGACGGGATCAATTGCCTACATAATTCTAATTTTCCCGTTAATTTTCAATTCTGTGGTTTACTTTTGTTCATTTGGAAGTAAACTTTTAACAACAACAAAAAAAATGCATGAGTATGTACCGCAGTTCTATATGGATCAAACAGACTTTTACACACACAAAAACAACAGTATCCAGCTTCTAAGGTTCTTTTTCATAATATATGCAGAGAATGACTTATTACTTGTCACTTAAAAAAACATACATTTCCTCTCCTGTTGGGCATTTCGTGAAACCATCTCGGTAACATACTGCATGTCCATATGTAGACAATGTGTAAAATAGACCTTGGATATTTTGCCATGGTTTGTAGTATATGCATTGGTGTTCGCTGCCAACTTTCCATTCTTTTTACCAAAGAAGTTGCCTAAATTGTTAATGCAGAATATTTTAAACATAGAATGTCATCCAAACCTATTTTTCCCTAATATACTTTTTTAAAGGGGAAAAGGTCAGAATATTCCAATCAATTGACGTACTAGATCTAATTTATGCACCGAAGCTCTCAAAACTGTGCGTCATCTGACCATTTTCCATTTGTTGCTAATGAGATTAGTGATAGATTTCTTACTGAATTTATAATCCAAATTACAAGTAAAGAGAGAAACAGATTATGGAAGACCAGTAGCTGTTGCAGTATTTTGTTTGTGAAGGGCCAGTTATGGACACCTGGAAATGGAATTGGAAAGACTCTCCAGGAAAACAGAGACAAATCATTAACCCTTTCCATCTTGTAAGAATAAAGAGTAACTTGAGACTGGTAACCTAGAACTATTTTAAGGAATATGGACTGCTTTTTGAGGACATAGCTAGTGCCATCTTTCCAGAGTAGAATATTGGCCTTGCAGAAATGATGGGCAAAATGCTAAAACGGATTTTCACCACTCGCTGCTATTCCAAATGAGATGCTACGTTTCCAAAGAGTCTTCCATGGAAAGAAAAAGTAAGTTAGTGAAAATAAGAATTTCCATGTGTCTATGAAAGAACAACATGTTCTTGCCAGTAGGACTGGTAAAAGTCCCCCTCCTCAAAAATATTAAATAAAATAAAAGGATAACAACAACACTTTTTAAAAAGAGGAAAAATTTTTGAAAATATGTTTAAAAGGAAAACAACCGACACCGAACCCCCTGAAAACTGGAATACCAGGCTTAGTTCTGTTTGAAAAATCTAAACGAATCCAGGCCCTTTTTTCAGATGCATTTAAGGTTTTGTGTTTGTTGATCTGGTTTTTGTTTGTTTGTTTTGTTTTGTTTCCATTTGTATCTGTTGCTTACAATACAATAAACATTGACAAACTTTGAAAACCACCCCTACTTTTCACACAAATGGAGTATGCCACCATTTTAACATCAAAGAGTATCAGTGCTGCCCAGTCTAAGAATCCAAGGAACATTGATTCAAACATTTCTCCTTCTGCAACCTATTCCTGTTGGTCATTTATCACTGTGAATAGAAGGGAGGAGTATCTAATGACATGTCAGCAGAAAGGCATGAATTATATAATTCCATCTTCTTTTACTCGGTTTTTAATAGGTTGGTAGCTTCTATTAGGTACCTGGGTAACATCAGAAGAGGAGTTTTCTGTAGATTTCTTGTTTTCCCTCCTCTGTAACCTACAGAGGGTGGGACTGGTTGGCCTCAGTGGTCCTCTCCAGCTTTAGTTTTTGATCTAAGATGCTGTCTTAGAGATGAGGATCAACTCTGTAATGAAGCTGGGGTAAGTTCTCGCTTCTTTACACCACATCTACTCAGTTCTAATTCCAGAATTGTGTTCCTTTCTAAAGATTTCAGAGATAGACTCTTTAAAGGTGACATAGCTAGGAGCTAAGGGAATCAAGAAAGGAATGAGATTATGAAGGTTGAATTCCTGTTTCGGCTATCCATACCCTTGGTAAATTACTGCATTTCTCGGAATCTCCACTGTAGGGGTGGGAGTGATCATCTCATAAAGCTAGGCTCAGGAATAATGTGTTAACATATGCAAAGTACTTACAGAAATGCCTGGTGGGAAAGTAAGTGCTCTATAAGTGTTTGCTATTATTATCGTCCCCTCTTAATTAAACAACTCAAGGTAGTTGCTGATGGTAAACATTTGTATTTAATACTGTTCCTAACGTACTAATCAATTTATTAGAACTTAACATTTACTCAAAAGTTAAAAATAAAACACTGGTAATGAGATTATCATAATTTGCAAATGATAGAGTTGTCTATTTTGAAAACCCAAGAGGCACAAATCTTCAACGATCATAAACACTAACACATTTTTTAAAAGTTATCATAGCTTTTCTGCAGAATAATAATAAATATTATTATTTGGAAAAATAATGGGAACAAAATCTCACTCACAATGGGAGCAAGGTATAAAATAGGAATAAATGTAACAAATTTCAATTTAACAAATGAAAAAATATCTACTGAGGAACAAGACAGAACACAATGAAAAAAGATAGAAAGGCATACTCTGATTATAGATTGGAAAACAGTTCTCTATATTTTAATATACATCAGTCATACCACTAAATAACCCTATCTATTTAAGATATGTGAATTTTATTATATATAAATTATGCCTTCATAAAAAATTCTCCTCATCTGTTTTCAAATTGATAGAATAATTCTGAAATTCACCTATGAAAATAAATATTTGAAAAAATACAACAGAGGAATAAATTGAGATGCATTATCCTATTAAATAAGAAACTGCAAGGCAGCCTTAGTGGCGTAGTGGTTTAGCGCCGCCTTCAGCCCAGGGCGTGATCCTGGAGAGCCCGGATCGAGTCGCACGTCGGGCTCCCTGCGTGGAGCCTGCTTCTCCCTCTACCTGTGTCTCTGCCTTGCTCTCTCTGTATTTCTCATGAATAAATAAATAAGATATTTTAAAAAAATAAATAAATAAGAAACTACTGTACATTTGGAACCCAAAGGGATATTCGATTTAATGGTAAAGAATGGGTAGTTCATTAATAGATCCAACATTGTAGCCAGCCTCCAAGATAGCCCCCAGATACTTCTTGTCTCCTGATATTCATTCATGTCCTTATTCTTCCCTTCAAACATTGAATAGTGCTGACCTACCCTACAATAGGATATTGTAGAAATAAATATACTTGGCTTTTGATGTTAGGCTATGAAAGGCAGTGTGCCTTTTGTCTTATTCCCTTTTGCATCACCTGCTTTGGGAGAAGTCAACTACTATGTTCTGAGGGTATACAAGAAACCCCAAAGGAAAAGTCCATATTACAAAGAACTGAGGCTTCTTGAAACAGTCAGAAGCTACTTACAAGGAATTTGTATGAACCTTCTTGGAAGTAAATCTTCCAACCTCAGTTCAAGCCTGGAGATGATGATAGCTCTGGTAACATGTTGACTGTAACCTCTGTAAACCTCTTTAAAGACTCCAAGCCAGAATCACTCAGGTTAGCTGCACTCAAATTCTTGAACAATAGAAACTCTGGGACAGCAAAGATTTATCATTGTTTTGAGCCATTAAGTTTTGAAGTAATTTATTATAAAGTAATAGGTAACTAATACACCCAGATATATAAGGATAAATAATCATATGGCTTGCACTTTCATGTGAATGGAGAGGCTATCCAATAATCATATCTTATTAAAAACGAATATACATAACACAGATGTGAATCTTGAGAAGAAATATGAAACCATCAAAGTATTTAAAAATAACATATTAGGATGCATAACCCTGGATTTGAGGACTTTATTATAAGCATTACATTGAAAACAAATCTCAAGGGATCCCTGGGTGGCGCAGCGGTTTGGCGCCTGCCTTTGGCCCAGGGCGCGATCCTGGAGACCCGGGATCGAATCCCACGTCGGGCTCCCGGTGCATGGAGCCTGCTTCTCTCTCTGCCTCTCTCTCTCTCTCTCTCTCTCTCTCTCTCTGTGACTATCATAAATAAATAAAAATTAAAAAAAAAAAAAAAAAAAAGAAAACAAATCTCAAAAAGAATCATATTAATAGATTTATAATCATAAAATGTAAACTATTTTGCATTAAATAGTACACAAGCAAAATGAGAAAAGAAACATGTATCTGGCAGAAAGGTTATTCATATACATAAACACAAATTCAAAATTTAAAAAAAATTAACTTATAATGTAACATTAGATGAAAAAGGTATACATCTGGGCAGCCCTGGTGGCTCAGCTGTTTAGTGCCGCCTTCAGCCCGGGGCGTGATCCTGGAGTCCTGGGATCGAGTCCCACGTCAGGCTCCCTGCATGGAGCCTGCTTCTCTCTCTGCCTGTGTCTCTGCCTCTCTCTCTGTGTGTCTCTCATGGATAAATAATAAAATCTTAAAAAAACAAAAAAAAAAAAAAAAAGAAAAGAAAAAGGTATACATCAAACCAACTGGGGTTTATACCAAGAATAAGTGGATGATTTGCATTAGAAAATATATTTTTGTTTGTTTATTTTTTGTTTGTTTATTTTGTTTTATTTTTTCTTTTAGAAAATACATTTTTTTTTAAAATTATGATCTCAAACTAGGAATAGAAGCCCAATGTGGGACTTGATCCCAGGATCCTGTGATTGTGACCTCAGCCAAAGGCGCATACTTAACCTACTGAGCCACCCAGGTGCTCCAGCTTTTATTTTATTTTTTATTTATTTTTTTAAAAGATTTTCTTTTTTTTTTTTAATTTTTGTTTATTTATAATAGTCACAGAGAGAGAGAGAGAGAGAAGCAGAGACACAGGCTGAGGGAAAAGCAGGCTCCATGCACTGGAAGCCCAACGTGGGATTCGATCCCGGGTCTCCAGGATCACGCCCTGGGCCAAAGGCAGGCACCAAACCACTGCGCCACCCAGGGATCCCCGGCGCTCCAGCTTTTAGTAGCTGAATTTTTAAAAGTACAGGACAGTTACAGACTCATGTGAAAAAATTCTAAGATCACTTTCGGATCCAAAGTTAGGTATTCCTTTAAAACATTAATCTCCTCTTAGCATTCAACATCTAATTTTCTCAAGGATTTAGGAAAATGATTGTCCAAGGATGGACAGAAAGGTTTTAGTTCTCATCCATCTTTATAGTTCTTGGAATGATTATTCTCTCCAAATAATGGTCACCTATGTTTTGAGACTACTGTTTACATATGACAAACTTATCGTGTTCTCTTTTCCTAACACCAATTGTTGAAGCTAGCATATCATTTCATTTTATAAGTTGGGTGTCGTTAGCTAGTCCTGCAAAGAACTTCCTGAATCACAGTAATAACATGATTCATGCCAGAGAGAGTGTATTTTATGGATGTGTTGGGAAATTTTAAAGTTTGAAAAATCAATGATTGTTGAAATGAAGAGCCGTGTTGATAAAAATGCTGGCATGACTTGTGTTTGTTTTTCTAAAAAGCTCTGGTAGTCACAGATCACAAATTAAAATATCATACTATCTTTTAAAATGCTAAATGAAAGAAGCCTGATGCATTTTTGAAAGTAATTCTGGAAGTGTAAGTACCTTTTAAAAATAAATTTAAACACATTTTACTTCTTGGGACTATTTCTCATGTCATCTAAAATAGACAATGAAAATTGGACTCCCCTCAGGCCAATAAATAAAATAAAATCTTTTAGGATTCTTTAGCTTTTGAATGGGATGGATTAAAATGGAACTATCTGGGTAAGACATAAAAGTCAAAATTTGGTTAATATATGTTCAGATTTTTTTTTTTTTTCACTTTAATCAGGCTTGATGTTTCCTGCTTCCAGGACAAGCATCCAAACTCTAAAATTCCAGGGAGAGACTATTTAGCAGAATGTCTGGCCTCTTCCGTAAATGAAAAGACAGGTAATATTCATAAAAGAACACTTCTATGAAATTTCCATCATCGAGTTCCAGCTAAAGCAGCTTAGATGAGTGTCTATTAGTCTGCATTTTCCCCCATGGTGGTAAGTGAGAATGGGGTGGCCCCTGGAACTATTCAGGACAAATAGTTTTCCTCTCCTCTCCATTAGCTGCCAGTTCTTTCCTTCCATCAGGATTCCATCAACATATTTTCAACAAAACATGACGTTAAAGGCGTGATTGTGATTCCCCTCATTCTGGTCTATAATCTCATTCGACTTTCCTCAACACAGTACTCTGAGGTTTGTTTTTATTCATTTGAACATTTGTGACAATGTGTCCTAAAAATTGTCCTGGGCATTTTTCTTTCCAAGCCTTAAACCTTATCAGGTTGAAATGAAAAGGGATCAAAAAGTCTTTAATTTTGTTTTATATGCACTAGGAGGAAAATAGATGGTTTCACTGGTAAGAACAGATGCTTCACTGTTTTCTGACTATCGAGGCAACTCTTTGTTTTGTGTTCTAAATAGTAAAGGTAGAAAAAAATCCTTACATATATCAGGCTAATATTTATTTTAAAGGAAAGTGCTGTTTTGGGGAATGATGCCTGTTTACATCAGTCGGAGATGGTATTAGTACAGGCACTGTGTGTTTCTCAAACACGAGATACACTCTTGTCTAGGGGTACAAAGGCTTCATCATAAAACCTTGGTTAGAACTGGACAATTGCACAGCTTTGCTTTTGTCTGACTCCATTCTAATCTGTTGACTTTTAAAATTGAATGAGAGACATTGTTTCCTGAGAAGAGGGCATGAAAGCCTCAGAACACAATGAGGAGATAGCATGACTCACCTTGGAGTACCTGCCTTCCAGGTGCTCGCTGCCTGATTATTCTTATTCCAGGTGAAGAGTTCAACTGGTAGGGGCCCTGATTCCTAAAAGTAATAATAGATGAAGTTCAGAGAAAGAAAATCCTACAAAGGAAAGGATAAGTGAGTTAGGAAAAGAAAAAAAAAAAAGAAAGAAAAAGAAATGGAAATTGAAAGAATAAAATGAATAAGGAAAGTTTACATTCAAACTAGAGAATTGTGCAGTGCCCATTAAAAAGAGGATAGTAAGATAACCCAAGGAGTGGATTGGTTATTTTGATTGTATCTTCTAAAACTCTTAGGCAGAGAGTTATTTTTGAAGATAATAATCCAAATCTCACAGGACCATTACTCTGGGGGCGGGGGTGGGGTGAGGTGCTTTGGCATTTCATTAAGCTTAAAATACTGTTGTGAATCGAATTTGGGGAGATGAAATGGAAGCTTAAAGGAGAAAGCCAGGCCTTAGTCAAGCATGTGAAACAGGTGATGTGTCTCTTCAGAACCCAGCTAGCAAATGCTGAAGATTTACTGCTGGTGGGTCCTCTCTTGGTCTGTCCTCCCTCTTCCCACTAAACTCCTAACCCAGTTTGGGGTCTGTTAGTTACATTGCCTAGTCTGAGTCCTCTTGCTGCCACCAGTGTTGAGGTGAGAGATACCCATTTCCTAAGGCATCCCATTTGTCCAACGGCATGTAAATCTTCAGACTTTATGCCGGTCAGTCTGTGCTTCCCAGTTGCAAACCACCCATAGGCAACACATCTCATGCATGGTACACATGCTGCTTCTTTCAGTGTTAGTATTTTGGATATAATATATAGTCTTTGAGGTTTAGATTTTCAAGGTAGGTATCTCAGACTCAGATAAAGTAAAGGAAGCTATCTACAGAAAGGAAATAAACTCAAGTGGTTGAAAGTAGGGTTTCCATAGCGAATGTTCCTGCATTGGTCTGCTTCACAACTTTGTGGCTGACAGATTTCAGCCAGGTTCCTTAACTTCATCTGTAAAATAGAAATAATTGCAGCTACTTCATGGACTATTGTGAGTCTACAATTGAGGTAATGATACAGATAAAATACCTGCTAGGGTTTCCAGCATGCGTTGAGCATTCACTCTGGCATGTAGTAAGCTACTAATATTTGTCTGTGGTGGCAGTGGTTACCATACTCCTGATGAGAAAGAGTGGTGCTGAGTGGAGAGACCTGTTGATAGGTTCATGGCAAGGAGGAAGATGAAACCACGCGTATCAGCAGCGCTCTGGCAGGGAACTGAAAACACAATTAATTCAAATGGTTAATTGGAGAGAGTTCAATGAAGGGAATATTTGCTGAGGTAGGGCAGGATTAACAGAATCATAAAGGGATGGCACCGTGCCCAGAACTACCTTCTGAGGCTCACCAGTCCAGACATAAATCCTCTAAACCTGGAAGAGAGAAGGAGAAAATTGGGTTACTAGAACCCAGAGAGAGTTGCAGATGTTGACGAGGAGTCACCCTGCAAAAGCCATCGTGGAAAAGTGACAGCCCCACAAGAAAGTGACAGAAGGCTACATGCCCACTTTCTGTGCCTCTGATGATAACTCTCACTGGAAGAGCACAGCCAGAGGCCAGAAGAAAGATCCTAGGCTTTGTAGTTCCTACAGTGAAGCTCCCTTGATGGAAAGCAAGCCTGAGAATAAATCTGGAAGGGCAGAGAGTAATGCTAGTGGACCAGAACACCAGATTTACAATTTATTTTTCATGAACTTCGATTCTTGCCAGTATTATGAAAGTAGGATTTAGCACTTGTTATTTAAAGAACCTCTAAAGTTGCTTTGTGGGGCCCTGGAGCTTTGTGGATTGGAGCTTGGATCTTTGACTTACAGCTATATCGTAATACTGATATCTCAGAATCCCTGGGAGCATAACCTTGAAATACTTAGATTCTGCTTTTAAACAGTAAAAAGCCCAGTTTTCTGTCAAACAGGACATCACTAATTTAGATATAGTTCCTAACAAGCAGAGTTTCTGTCAATAGGTTAATTTAATTAAATTATCAAATTTGAAAGTTTATATCAATAAAGTGAAAACCAGATAAAATACATAAATCCAATTTATTTCTTGGACATGTGGACATTGTTTGAACTGTGGTTCCCGTAGAATAAGCCACTACTATGATTCCAAGACTGTACCCCCTTTCAAACAAAGCTCTCAATTCTGCTTATTGTGTTATTTGAAAATAAAGGGGGGATTACAAAATAAATTTGGAGGTTTTGCTACTAACTGTATGATGAATATTGTGCAAGCATTTTTTTTTTTTTTTTTGTGCAAGCATTTTTAATCCACTTTGGCTGCTTGGACTTTCACGTTGGAGTCTAACGGTAGAATTAATTTGGGATAAATGCTGACTAGTGTTTAACATTTGCATTTTAAGTTGTCTCTTCCTGAATCATTATAAATTATTGCAAACTGACTTAAAATGTTAAAGCTAGTATATTCATTACACTGAACAACTCATTAAGAAGATTCCAAGATATTGGAAGCCTTTTTTGCTCCAAAATTTCTTGGAATGAGATAGCATGTCTGAATGATAAACATCTGGAGGACGGGATCTTTTTAGGTAGCACAGACCTCTGCATATAGTACTTCTAAAATAATTGTCAGCTCAGTGGACTTTAGGGTAGATGTAGAATAAAAGTGAAATTCACAACTATTAATACTAGTAAATATTTGCTCTGTAATAGAAGTAATATACTTCTAACCATGCATACATATCTATAGTGGTTAAGTATGTCAAAGTCAAAGTATGGTTAAATTCACATGTCAAATATTCCAAATAACATGTATAACGTCAACATCCAAAACTGTCATTCAAACCATGTCCCATTAAAAGCAAAAAATAAACAGTTCAAAGAGAAGATCAGGAAGTATTTGACATAATGATTGTATCATAATAAAATATTTATGGTACTCTCTTTCATCCAGGAAACTATTTGATACCATCATGGAGTGAATAAAGTTGGAAGGAAGGAAAGAGTATTGACGTCAACACTTATTATATTAGTGAAACAAATAGTGAGAGAATGTTTAGAGAATCCCGTGACAATGAAACAAGTGAATATTCACTTTGAACTAACACATCAGGAACATTTAGATGCATTTAAAAAAACAGTGGATTTGATAATAGGAAATCAGGCTATTAGCTTTATGTTTTTATTGGAAAAGTAATCTTAAATGTTATTGCTTAATTTAAAAAAAGTTATAAATTGCATAATTTTTAACTACTCTCCACCCATAATACTGCTTCTCTTTAGCAATATCACCGATATTAATCCAATATTATTAGATCTTTTATTTCACTTGTCCATTTATAGGTGTGTGATGGAGGCCAACACAAACATTAACAGAAAGAACAATGAAAAAGATGCTAGGAGTCAAAGAAAACTCTGCCCTCCTTATTTTTGAGCTAGCAAAGGCAAAGAAAAAGTACTAACTCAATTAGTTAAAAACAGAGAGAACAGACAAGGAATTCAGCAATATGTAACTCTAAGTAGATATCATCAATATCAAGATTATCTCATTTAATTCCAATCAGTGTCCCAGTTCTTATGACATTTCCCTTCCTGGGAAATGGCAGTTATCTTGGCATTGCAGCTGTCAGGAGCGCATACTGTTTTTTACTCTCTAGTTTCTTGCTTTCAGGAACTGGATGAAAAAGTCAGTACTCCAAAAGAGCCAAGGGCTGGAAAGCCATCTTTCTTGTCGATCTTCCCTATCTAGATGCAACATGTACTATAAGTGATAAAATTTGTTTTATCATGATGGATTCTAAATTCTTTTTAATTCCCCTGGACTGTCATGAAAAACAGAAATATTCTCCAAGACCGAAGATTTCTAATCCTTGGCGGTTAGGTACAGGACATATCTTACAGAAAGCAAGAGACCTGCTTATGTTTAATGTCTGGATCCCACCATTTGAAATGCACGCCTTTGGGTTATTAAGGAAATACATGGATTTTCCAGCTTCTTCCCCTCCTCCCCTCAGTGAATGTGCCTTTTAGGAGAAGTTTCCACAAAACCAAATAGATTTTGCTAAGACATGAGAGGAGAGTAAGGCATAATCCTGAATGAGCCAGGCTAGAGAGGGACACACAGTTCGAGGTTTCTGGGTAGCAAAAATGACAACTTAAGAATCCCAGTAACAAAGGGGAAAGAAGAGATCTCTTAAGTGAAAGAGTCAGTGATAAAATCTCAAGGTTAAAAATAATTTTAAAAGGGTATACTGTGAGAGAGGACTTAAGAACAGAAATTATGGGCAGCCCAGGTGGCTCAGAGGTTTAGCACCACCTTCAGCCCAGCATGTGATCCTGGAGTCCTGAGATCGAGTCCCACGTCAGGCTTCCTACATGGAGCCTGCTTCTCCCTCTGCCTGGGTCTCTGTCTCTCTCTCTCTCTCTCTGTGTCTCTTATGAATAAATAAATAAAATCTTAAAAAAAGAACAGAAATTATACAAGCATAACTTCTATTTGTTGAATTAAAAGCAAACATGCAGTAGGTTTCCGGAAGAATGCTACAGTAGTGATGTAGGGTTTTCATCTCCTTGAATCTCTTTCTCCAATCCAAGTACTAACCAGGCCTGAATCCCTTTCTATAAATAAGCAGAGCAGCAATGGTAGCAAGACTACTAAGTTATTGAGAAAATGATATCTGAGCAAAAACATAAAGAACATGAAGGAATTAGTTACATGAGTATCAGAGAAAAGTGTAATCCAGGCAGAGAAAAGACACTTCCAGGAGGCTCTATGGCTGGAGGGAGCCTTGTGTGTTCAAGGACGAGCTCGGGGAACAGGAACAGGGTGGCTAGTGCAGAGGAAATCAGGAGTGGCAGGAGAGGAAGTCAAAGCTGAGGTGGGGAGGTCACTCATCCAGGATTTCACCTTCTACTCTGCATGATGTGAAGATTCATTGGAAGGTTTTAAGCACTGGAGTGGTGAACTATGTTTAATAGCTCCCTCCCTCTGCCATAATAAGACATATTCGTAGGAACTCTTCCCAAAAAAGCTAAGAAAAAGGACATAGAAAAAGGATGGGATGGGAGTACCTGGGTTGCTCAGTGGTTGAGCATCTGCTTTTGGCTCAGGTCTTGATCCCAAGGTCCTGGGATCGAGTTCCACATCAGGTTCCCCACAGGGAGCCTGCTTCTCCCTCTGCCTATGTCTCTGCCTCTCTGTGTCTCTCATGAATAAATAAATAAAATCTTAAAAAGGAAAAAAAGAAAAAGGATGGGATAATACATGCTAAATTCTTTACAGTAGGACTTAAGGGTACCGAAAAAGGTAAATTCATGTTTTTTTCCTTCTTTCTACATCTCTGATTGATTTATTTTACTTCTTATGAGAATGTATTACTTTTGTTTTATATATATATAACATATATGTTATATATATATATGTTATATATATATATTATATATATAAGATTTTGTATCCTATCCCAAGTCAGTCATCTTATTCTTCAACAGCTTTTGTTCTTAAGCAAGTTTTCCTCATTGTAGTTTGAGATATTTTCTTATAACTTCTCTCCAACCTGTCCTAGTTTTAATTGTTAGGAGGTAAAGAGACTGGGCTTAATAATTCTCCAAGACATCTCATCAGCTTGCTGCAGAGAGGTGTTGGAGAAGCCTATAGAACATTCTACAAATTTCACAACTTAACCAAAGGCTGGCCCCCCATAGTGGGCAGAAGTAAACAAGACAGTAAGAGGAGGAAATAAGCGATGGAGGAAGTGTGGTGGGAACACGCACTTCTCTGGGTTATAAAAAGAAACTTGGCATCAAACGTTGGGCAATCTTCTAAAATCATAGGTAAGTGACCCAGGAAAACGATTGAGAAATGTGAGGTCCTAGCCTGCTGCGGAAGGCAGCACCAATGAAGAACGATTGAGAAATACAGTCTGGAGAGGACTTAACACCCTCTTATTGGTTTCAAAGTGGACGGCTTCTGTTACCAGAATTATTTTTAGAAATGTTATCTCATATTTTCCATGCTTGCATTATTTCTTTCCCTTCTAATTTTACACCTGACTGCCCTGAGTAGGGGTGTGTGCAGGATGGGGAGGGGGTCAGAGGAGGAAATGGTAGTTTAAAAACACAAAGGAATACAAATCTCTTAGACTCAAGTATAAAAAGCCAACGTTTCTCTTCCCACGAAATCATTCTGCTGCAATTAAACCAACTTACGGGACTCTCTCCACAATTAGAAAAGCACTTAATAGATCGCAAACTGTTATAGAAGGGTTGGTTAATTAAAAATAAGGGAATGTAATATTCATCAATAAGTACAAGACTCATTCATCCTGCTTGCTGAGAAGAACCTAGGAGGCGAGACATGGAGAAGAAAACATGAGACTGCCTTTTCCCTATAAAGCCTGTTTCCTCTAAATGAGAGGCTGTGCCCCTCACCGAACCGAAGGTATCCTATCACCTTAAGGAATGCTCTTTATAATAAAAATTGTGATTAAGAAAGCATTTATTTTCCAGCTAATATAAGGCATGGGACTAAAGGTACATAGACTAGAAAATGTTTTTCTGTTCTACAGAAGTCTGTCATATCAGAACACATGTAAACATAAAACATGCATTACCAAATCGACAAGGGCCAACCAGTCCAGTAAAGGCTCAAAGGCTGGTGCAAAGCAGAGCGATCAGAACACAATGCCACTGAGATAAGCACCGTAGGTAGAGAGAGACCGTAGAAGTTAAAAACAAGTTCATTTCTCAAGAAGGACAACTCTTTGCTTATCAAAAAGTCACTTTTTTTTCCCCCAAGCAAACCTGAAACCCAGAAGAAACACAAGCAAAAAGTCTGATACAATATTTCAGCAAGTATTATAAACACTATAAGAATACTATAATATAATAATACTATAATATAATAATATATAGAAGGTATATAATATAATAATACTATCAGATACTAATAATAACCACAATTTTTGGTTAAGCTCTTTCTAATTTCCAGGAAAAAGGCTACCTATCCGATGTGCTTAAGTGAATTAGTTCACTCAACAAACCAATTTAATTTGTCAGAGATTACAATGCCTGAAGAGGAGCTGGTCCTCCAACAAAGTCGGGTTGCCTCTACCACTCAAGCTTTGCCATCAGCAGTTTCCAAACTGGCTGTGCACATCTCTGTGGACATATAAAATGACCTGCTGGGGTATAAGCAGAAAATCTGAAAGAGGTTCATTTCAATTTTTGTGTTTGTTCTTTAAAAATTGTTTTTGTATAGGATATACAATATGAATAATATAGTAAGCTTATATAGTATATAAATACGAAAATTTACATATACTGTGGGTTGTGCTTAAAATATGTAATGATAGGAATGTGCAATCTAAAAAGTTTGGAAAAGAGGAGGAGCAAGATGGCGGAAGAGCAGGGTCCCCAAATCACCTGTCTCCACCAAATTACCTAGAAAACCTTCCAATCATCCTGAAAATCTATGAATTCGGCCTGAGAATTAAAGAGAGACCAGCTGGAATGCTACAGTGAGAAGAGTTCGCGCTTCTATCAAGGTAGGAAGACGGGGAAAAAGAAATAAAGAAACAAAGGCCTCCAAGGGGGAGGGGCCCCGCGAGGAGCCGGGCTGAGGCCGGGGCGAGTGTCCCCAGGACAGGAGAGCCCCGTCCCGGAGACGCAGGAGCTGCACCGACCTTCCCGGGCGGAAAGAGGTTCCAGGGAGGTGGAGCAGGACCCGGGAGGGCGAGGATGCCCTCGGGCTCCCCGGGACAGTAACAGCAACTGCGCGCCCAGGAGAGTGCGCCGAGCTCCCTAAGGGCTGCAGCGCGCACCGCGGGACCCGGAGCAGCTCGGGGGGGCTCGGGCGGCGGCTCTGCGGAGGGGGCTGCGCGGCCCCGGGAGCAGCTCGGCCGGGCTCGGGCAGAGGAAGAGGCTCCGTGCAGAGGGGCCTGCGCGGTTCCAGGAGCAGCTCGGAGGGGCTCGGGCGGCGGCTCCGCGGAGGGGGCTGCGCGGCCCAGGAGCGCGAATCCAACAGCGCAGGCTCCGGAGCACAGGGCGCCGGGACACAGCCCAGGATCCAGCCTCCCCCGGGACAGGCAGAGGCCGGGAGGGCCCAGGACAGCGAGGACGCTCCTGCCCCAGCTGAGCAGAGCAGCGGCCCCGCCCCGGAGCCTCCAGGCCCTGCAGACGGAGTTCCTGCCGGAGCTGAATCCAGGTTTCCAGAGCTGCCCCGCCACTGGGGCTGTTCCTCCTGTGGCCTCACGGGGTAAACAACCCCCACTGAGCCCTGCACCAGGCAGGGGCACAGCAGCTCCCCCAACTGCTAACACCTGAAAATCAGCACAACAGGCCCCTCCCCCAGAACACCAGCTGGACTGACAACTTCCAGGAGAAGCCAAGGGACTTAAAGTACACAGAATCAGAAGATACTCCCCGGTGGTTCTTTTTTTGTTTGTTTTGTTTTGTTTTGTTTTGTTTTGCTTTTTGATTTGTTTCCTTCCCCCACCCCCTTTTTTTTCTCCTTTCTTTTTCTTTCTTTTTCTTTTTTTTTTTTCGTTTTTTTTCTTCCCTTTTTTTTCTCTTTCTCTTTTCTTTCCTTCTTTCTCTCCTCTCTTTTTCTCTTTTTCCCAATACAACTTGCTTTTGGCCACTCTGCACTGAGCAAAATGACTAGAAGGAAAACCTCACCTCAAAAGAAAGAATCAGAAACAGTCCTCTCTCCCACAGAGTTACAAAATCTGGATTACAGTTCAATGTCAGAAAGCCAATTCAGAAGCACTATTATACAGCTACTGGTGGCTCTAGAAAAAAGTATAAAGGACTCAAGAGACTTCATGACTGCAGAATTTAGAGCTAATCAGGCAGAAATTAAAAATCAATTGAATGAGATGCAATCCAAACTAGAAGTCCTAACGGCAAGGGTTAACGAGGTGGAAGAACGAGTGAGTGACATAGAAGACAAGTTGATAGCAAAGAGGGAAACTGAGGAAAAAAGAGACAAACAATTAAAAGACCATGAGGATAGATTAAGGGAAATAAACGACAGCCTGAGGAAGAAAAAAATACGTTTAATTGGGGTTCCCGAGGGCGCCGAAAGGGACAGAGGGCCAGAATATGTATTTGAACAAATTCTAGCTGAAAACTTTCCTAATCTGGGAAGGGAAACAGGCATTCAGATCCAGGAAATAGAGAGATCCCCCCCTAAAATCAATAAAAACCGTTCAACACCTCGACATTTAATAGTGAAGCTTGCAAATTCCAAAGATAAAGAGAAGATCCTTAAAGCAGCAAGAGACAAGAAATCCCTGACTTTTATGGGGAGGAGTATTAGGGTAACAGCAGACCTCTCCACAGAGACCTGGCAGGCCAGAAAGGGCTGGCAGGATATATTCAGGGTCCTAAATGAGAAGAACATGCAACCAAGAATACTTTATCCAGCAAGGCTCTCATTCAAAATGGAAGGAGAGATAAAGAGCTTCCAAGACAGGCAGCAACTAAAAGAATATGTGACCTCCAAACCAGCTCTGCAAGAAATTTTAAGGGGGACTCTTAAAATTCCCCTTTAAGAAGAAGTTCAGTGGAACAATCCACAAAAACAAGGACTGAATAGATATCATGGTGACACTAAACTCATATCTCTCAATAGTAACTCTGAATGTGAACGGGCTTAATGACCCCATCAAAAGGCGCAGGGTTTCAGACTGGATAAAAAAGCAGGACCCATCTATTTGCTGTCTACAAGAGACTCATTTTAGACAGAAGGACACCTACAGCCTGAAAATAAAAGGTTGGAGAACCATTTACCATTCGAATGGTCCTCAAAAGAAAGCAGGGGTAGCCATCCTTATATCAGATAAACTAAAATTTACCCCAAAGACTGTAGTGAGAGATGAAGAGGGACACTATATCATACTTCAAGGATCTATTCAACAAGAGGACTTAACAATCCTCAATATATATGCCCCGAATGTGGGAGCTGCCAAATATATCAATCAATTATTAACCAAAGTGAAGAAATACTTAGATAATAATACACTTATACTTGGTGACTTCAATCTAGCTCTTTCTATACTCAATAGGTCTTCTAAGCACAACATCTCCAAAGAAACGAGAGCTTTAAATGATACACTGGACCAGATGGATTTCACAGATATCTACAGAACTTTACATCCAAACTCAACTGAATACACATTCTTCTCAAGCGCACATGGAACTTTCTCCAGAATAGACCACATATTGGGTCACAAATCGGGTCTGAACCGATACCAAAAGATTGGGATTGTCCCCTGCATATTCTCGGACCATAATGCCTTGAAATTAGAACTAAATCACAACAAGAAGTTTGGAAGGACCTCAAACACGTGGAGGTTAAGGACCATCCTGCTAAAAGATAAAAGGGTCAACCAGGAAATTAAGGAAGAATTAAAAAGATTCATGGAAACTAATGAGAATGAAGATACAACCGTTCAAAATCTTTGGGATGCAGCAAAAGCAGTCCTAAGGGGGAAATACATCGCAATACAAGCATCCATTCAAAAACTGGAAAGAACTCAAATCAAAAGCTAACCTTACACATAAAGGAGCGAGAGAAAAAACAGCAAATAGATCCTACACCCAAGAGAAGAAGGGAGTTAATAAAGATTCGAGCAGAACTCAACGAAATCGAGACCAGAAGAACTGTGGAACAGATCAACAGAACCAGGAGTTGGTTCTTTGAAAGAATTAATAAGATAGATAAACCATTAGCCAGCCTTATTAAAAAGAAGAGAGAGAAGACTCAAATTAGTAAAATCATGAATGAGAAAGGAGAGATCACTACCAACCCCAAGGAAATACACACGATTTTAAAAACATATTATGAACAGCTATACGCCAATAAATTAGGCAATCTAGAAGAAATGGACGCATTCCTGGAAAGCCACAAACTACCAAAACTGGAACAGGAAGAAATAGAAAACCTGAACAGGCCAATAACCAGGGAGGAAATTGAAGCAGTCATCAAAAACCTCCCAAGACAGAAGAGTCCAGGGCCAGATGGCTTCCCAGGGGAATTCTATCAAACGTTTAAAGAAGAAACCATACCTATTCTCCTAAAGCTGTTTGGAAAGATAGAAAGAGATGGAGTACTTCCAAATTCGTTCTATGAAGCCAGCATCACCTTAATTCCAAAGCCAGACAAAGACCCCACCAAAAAGGAGAATTACAGACCAATATCCCTGATGAACATGGATGCAAAAATTCTCAACAAGATACTGGCCAATAGGATCCAACAGTACATTAAGAAAATTATTCACCATGACCAAGTAGGATTTATCCCTGGGACACAAGGCTGGTTCAACACCCGTAAAACAATCAATGTGATTCATCATATCAGCAAGAGAAAAACCAAGAACCATATGATCCTCTCACTGGATGCAGAGAAAGCATTTGACAAAATACAGCATCCATTACTGATCAAAACTCTTCAGAGTGTAGGGATAGAGGGAACATTCCTTGACAATTTAAAAGCCATCTATGAAAAGCCCACAGCAAATATCATTCTCAATGGGGAAGCACTGGGAGCTTTTCCCCTAAGATCAGGAACAAGACAGGGATGTCCACTCTCACCACTGCTGTTCAACATAGTACTGGAAGTCCTAGCCTCAGCAATCAGACAACAAAAAGACATTAAAGGCATTCAAATTGGCAAAGAAGAAGTCAAACTCTCCCTCTTTGCCGATGACATGATACTCTACATAGAAAACCCAAAAGTCTCCACCCCAAGATTGCTGGAACTCATACAGCAATTCGGTAGCGTGGCAGGATACAAAATCAATGCCCAGAAGTCAGTGGCATTTCTATACACTAACAATGAGACTGAAGAAAGAGAAATTAAGGGGTCAATCCCATTTACAATTGCACCCAAAAGCATAAGATACCTAGGAATAAACCTCACCAAAGATGTAAAGGATCTATACCCTGAAAACTATAGAACACTTCTGAAAGAAATTGAGGAAGACACAAAGAGATGGAAAAATATTCCATGCTCATGGATTGGCAGAATTAATATTGTGAAAATGTCAATGTTACCCAGGGCAATATACACGTTTAATGCAATCCCTATCAAAATACCATGGACTTTCTTCAGAGAGTTAGAACAAATTATTTTAAGATTTGTGTGGAATCAGAAAAGACCCCGAATAGCCAGGGGAATTTTAAAAAAGAAAACCATATCTGGGGGCATCACAATGCCAGATTTCAGGTTGTACTACAAAGCTGTGGTCATCAAGACAGTGTGGTACTGGCACAAAAACAGACACATAGATCAGTGGAACAGAATAGAGAATCCAGAAGTGGACCCTGAACTTTATGGGCAACTAATATTCGATAAAGGAGGAAAGACTATCCATTGGAAGAAAGACAGTCTCTTCAATAAATGGTGCTGGGAAAATTGGACATCCACATGCAGAAGAATGAAACTAGACCACTCTCTTTCACCATACACAAAGATAAACTCAAAATGGATGAAAGATCTAAATGTGAGACAAGATTCCATCAAAATCCTAGAGAAGAACACAGGCAACACCCTTTTTGAACTCGGCCATAGTAACTTCTTGCAAGATACATCCACGAAGGCAAAAGAAACGAAAGCAAAAATGAACTATTGGGACTTCATCAAGATAAGAAGCTTTTGCACAGCAAAGGATACAGTCAACAAAACTCAAAGACAACCTACAGAATGGGAGAAGATATTTGCAAATGACATATCAGATAAAGGGCTAGTTTCCAAGATCTATAAAGAACTTATTAAACTCAACACCAAAGAAACAAACAATCCAATCATGAAATGGGCAAAAGACATGAAGAGAAATCTCACAGAGGAAGGCATAGACATGGCCAACATGCATATGAGAAAATGCTCTGCATCACTTGCCATCAGGGAAATACAAATCAAAACTACAATGAGATACCACCTCACACCAGTGAGAATGGGGAAAATTAACAAGGCAGGAAACAACAAATGTTGGAGAGGATGCGGAGAAAAGGGAACCCTCTTACACTGTTGGTGGGAATGTGAACTGGTGCAGCCACTCTGGAAAACTGTGTGGAGGTTCCTCAAAGAGCTAAAAATAGACCTGCCCTACGACCCAGCAATTGCACTGTTGGGGATTTACCCCAAAGATACAAATGCAATGAAACGCCGGGACACCTGCACCCCGATGTTTATAACAGCAATGTCCACAATAGCCAAACTGTGGAAGGAGCCTCGGTGTCCATCGAAAGATGAATGGATAAAGACGATGTGGTTTATGTATACAATGGAATATTACTCAGTCATTAGAAATGACAAATACCCACCATTTGCTTCAACGTGGATGGAACTGGAGGGTATTATGCTGAGTGAAGTAAGTCAGTCGGAGAAGGACAAACATTATATGTTCTCATTCATTTGGGGAATATAAATAATAGTGAAAGGGAAAATAAGGGAAGGGAGAAGAAATGTGTGGGAAATATCAGAAAGGGAGACAGAACGTAAAGACTGCTAACTCTGGGAAACGAACTAGGGGTGGTAGAAGGGGAGGAGGGCGGGGGGTGGGAGTGAATGGGTGACGGGCACTGGGTGTTATTCTGTATGTTAGTAAATTGAACACCAATAGACATTACTTCTATAAAAAAAAAAAAAACTACCTAGAGTTTGTTAAACTTCATGGTGTATCCTCTAATTTCATGAGGCTTCTAGGCAAAGCATACCAAGGAGCTTTATTTAATTCACTGACCAAAAAAATGCACAACAGGTCTCTACTTGATTCCTTCCAATAAATGATGCAATAAAGTTTAGGTTTCCTTAGGGAAAAAAAAAAAAAAAAAAAAGAGATGAATGAGAGACAGACAGTGGTCACAATACAAGTCCAGGATTTTACACTTCCCAGCAGTCAAAGCTGATTTACCCTAATGGCAGAGGCCACTTAACCCAATGTCAATTGCACAAGTTTTGTTTTTTTGTTTTTTTGTTTTGTTTTGTTTTTTTAATTGCACAAGTTTTTAGGTAAGTCCTGATCTTAGCATTAGGGATTAAAGGAGCTCCAGCTTAATATTTGGGGTATTAGCCTCATGTCTCATTTGTGGCCTGTCTTGTCCAGAATTTGTGAATTGTCTTTGCTTTTACCCTTCCTTTGGTGCTGGGTCTGGAAAAGAAATTTCCGTCTCAGTTTCCACGTTTGAATCCTTTCCTTAGTTTTTGCCCCAGAGCCTATAAAATTGTCAAAAGTTGGTTTTCAAACTGTCAATGCCCTTTCCTGGACCCTACCTTCATGTATGAAGTCCTCAACCTGTTCAGATTTCCCTCTCTGCCTGGATCTTTGAACAATATCTACTCTCAAAAGTACAGCCTCTGTGTTCTGTTTGTATTTTACAATTTTAGTATTTTGAGTCTTTTTACTTGGTTAGTCTAGCTAAAGTTTTATTAACCTGGCTGATCTTTTTAAGGGACTGTTGATTACCTTAATTTTTTTTGTCTATTTTTGTTTCATTTATTCCTTTTCTTTATTATTTTGTTTTGTTTTGCTCACTTTGGGTTTAGTTTGCTTTTCTTTTTTCATTTACTTAAATTGGAAGATTCAGTTATTGATTTGAGGTTATTCATTTTTAATAAAAGCATATACTGTGATCATAAACTTCCTTTTAAGCACTGCTTTAAATTCATCCTGTAAGTTATAGTATTTTGCATTTTTTTCTCATTCATATCAAAGTATTTTCTAATTTCTCTTGTGACTTCTCTGATGTCTGATTCTTGGTTAGTTTGTTGTTTAATTTCTACATATTTGTGAATTTCCCAAATTTTCTTCTATTATTGATTTCTAACCTAATTCAATATAGTTAGAAAATATACTTTGTATGATTTCAGTTCTTTTAAATTCATCGAGATTTGACTTATGACTTAACATATGATATATCCCAGAGAATCATATGCACTTGAAAAGAATGTGTTTAATGCTATTGAGGGACATGTTCTATTAAGTCTATTAGGTCTATTTGCTTTATGTTGCTGGTCGGGTCTTTCTTTTTTTAATTTATTTATTTGAGAGAATGAGTGTGTGTGAGAGAGAGAGAGTGAGAGAGCGAGAGCACGTGCACTAGCAGAGGGAGGGACAGAGGGAGAAGTGGACTCCCTGTGGAGCAGGGAGCCTGATGTAGGGCTCTATCCCAGGAGCCCCTAATCATGACCTGAGCTGAAGTCAGATGCTTAACCGACTGAGCCACCCAGGCGCCCCAGGTCTTCTATAACATTGTTGATCTCCTGCCAAACTGTTTTACTCACTATTTGAACAGATATTGAAGTCTCCAACTATTATTGTTGAACTGTTTTTTCCCCTTCAATTCTATCATTTTTTTCATGTCATGCATTTTGAGGCTCTCTTGTTAGGCACACATATATTTATAATTGTATATATTCCTGATAGATTGATCTTTCTTTCATTATACAATGTCCCTCCATATATTGAGAAATATTTTTTTCCCTTTAAATTGTGCCTGATGGGATCCCTGGGTGGCGCAGCGGTTTAGCGCCTGTCTTTGGCCCAGGGCGCGATCCTGGAGACCCGGGATCGAATCCCACGTCGGGCTCCCGGTGCATGGAGCCTGCTTCTCCCTCTGCCTATGTCTCTGCCTCTCTCTCTCTCTCTCTCTGTGTGACTATCATAAAAAAAAAAAAAAAAAAAAAAAAATAAATTGTGCCTGATACTTGTATACTAATATATATTAGTATAGCACTTCTGCTTTCTTAGCATTGATGGTTGTATGGTATACCCTTTTCCCCTCATTCTTTTTTTTTTTCCCTCATTCTTTTACTTATCTCTCTGAATCTAAAGTGTATCTTCCATGAACAGCATATAATTGTGTTTTTTTCTGTATGATAACCTTGGCTTTGATTGGATTATTTCACCATTTACATGTAATGATATTAAAGATATGATGGATTCACTTCTATTATTTTGCTTTTCTGTCTTCTGAATGCCACAAGAATCTTTTTGTTCCTCTTTATTCCTTCTTTACTGCCTTCTTTTGCAATAAGTGGATATTTTCTACAATAAAATTTTAAATTCCTTTAATAATTTCTTTTTTTCTTTAGTAATTTCTAAATTATGTTAAAAGTGTATTTTCTTTGTGGCTCCTCTAAGGCTTACATATATTCTCAACTTATCTGAATTTACTTCAAATTTATAATCATTATATTCAAGTGAGATATAGAAACTTTACTCTTATAAAGCTGTATTCCTCTATAGTCTTCTCTCTTTTTCAGTGCTATTATCATGACGTGTAGTATGCTTGTGTATATGTTACAAAGCCAACACTATACATGATTATAATTATTACTAGATTTATTCAGAAAAGCCTATTTCCTCCACAACAAGCAACCTCTGGTGCCACTCCTCGAAGTGCAGCTCTGGGCATGTGCATAATCTCCCTGACCAATAGGGATGATTATGGTTTTACCCAGACTCTCTATGTCTCTCCCTTTCCCTGACCTCCCCACTAAGCTTCTGGCTGCTTTGCCTCTATTGATACCACACCCAGCTGTTAGCTTCCACTAATTGCTAGTTGATTGCTAGTTGATTTCTTTTATTTTCTTTTTTTTTTAAGATTTTATTTATTTATTCATGACAGACACACACAGAGAGAGAAGCAGAGACACAGACAGAGGGAGAAGCAGACTCCATGCAGGGAGCCTGATGTGGGATTCGATCCCGGGTCTCCAGGATCACGCCCTGGACTGAAGGCGGTGCCAAACCACGGAGCCACCAGGGCTGCCCCTGCTCTGTTGTTTTCAACCACAAGCTTAAATTCTCCATCGACTCAACCAGTTAAATTCAAGCATCTTTTCCAGGTTAGTGTATTTGCAGTGTTTGAGGCATGCTCCAGCTCTAGGAGGAATATTCTGAACTGTCTTTTCCTCTCTGTTAAATGTCTCATGGTCTGTTGTTTCACTTGCTGTTAATGTGAACCTATCAGTGTCCTCTTAATGGCTCACCACTAACATCTTCCTTGTTTGACAGAGTCTTCAGGCATGAATTTCCCCATAGTCTGTTCCATACAACCTCAGTCCCCTTAGGTAAAGTTACAGAGCTCTCTGTTTTTGTGGACTGCCTATTCTCCTGAACCACTTTGACAGAACCTTTGCATGCCTGCTCTGGAGTTGGGGGAAAAGGCAATAGCCCACGTGTTCCAGAGTGAAACTGTTGGGTTGGCAGGTGTCGGAGGCCCCAGTCTTCTTGCCTTGCTCCTCTGTGTGTGGAATCTCTGCTTCATGAACGCGCTGTAACAGGGATGATCAGAGTTCAGTATTCTTTGTCCACCAGGTCTTTCATCCATTCTGCCCTAGTTCTTTCAACTCTGTCTGCCTAGAATTGTTCTTAAACATGGTGTTAGCTCTTCAGGCTGCCATGCCGGAAATCCTGCTCCTTTCTTGTCTTCTTTGCCTTATAGCAACATAATTTCCTTTTTGACCACAAATTTGGCCACAAATTTCTCCTTGCTTATTCCACTTTTCTTTTGCCTCTGGGAACAGTGGAACATGTGATATGAGAACACAATGCTGAAGGCAGTCGCAGCATTGGACATTAGGCTGTTGTTCTGATGGCCTCTTTACCTGATAGGTGGGTGAGGTTACTTTTCTCAAGCTTTGGGAAAACCTAAAGAGAAAATTTTTACTACCACCAAAGGGAATATATGTTCAGCAGAATCCCTGTGACTAGGTTTATAGTGCAGGGTCTTCTTAAAAATAGCCTCATTCGCTTTCTCCAGTTTCTGTCCATAGAGCACCTATGTTATAACTTGATTTCTTGACTGTGCTCAGAGATTAAAGAGAATGTTCAGGGAACTGTATATGATCTATTGGAAAGTATTTTAAAGCTACTGGTGTAGGATCGTTGCAGATCTGGTTCAGATCTAGCCCTTTGCCCTTCTCCTCTCTAAGGGCCAAAGGAATATATAAAACTATTATTATTTTTAATGCTCTCATCCTCCCCAATAACAAGGTACCCCACAATTGATAGACATTGAAATAAGTCTGTGGATTATGAAGATGTTTAAGAGTTCAAATCCCTTCTAGAGCTATGTAATGGAAGTGGATACAGAGTGATATGAGGGAAAGGAATGTGTTAAAAATTATTCTTAGACCCTTAGGATTGTGCTGTAGTATATTAAATATCTTATCGGGAGTGTGCAAAGGGAGGACATAAAGGACTGAAGCTCCCAGGAATTAAAAGCTGTGGTGAGGAGAGTGAGCCCATAAGGAAATTGAGAAGTGGAGATCAGGATGGAAGAAGAAGAAAATCAGGAGGTTCTGGGGTAAGATAATCTTTTATGTAAGGAAAACAGTGAAGGTATGATTTGCTCTTGAGACTTTATGACAGAGGAAGGCTGAAAAGGATCCTCTGATTCTGTGGCAAGGGTGTCATTGGTGACTTTAGGAGGAATCATTTGTGTGAGGATTGGGGTGGAGTTATGTTGTGGAGGTTTGTGGGATGAATGGGTTGGTGACTTGGTGGAGATGGACACTTGAGGCAGGAGATGACTGCTTCAAACCTCTTTTCCTTTTTGAATCCGGGAGAGGCAGTTTGAGAGCAGGAAGGTACCAGAGGAAGGAAGAGATAAGTCTTACTGTGGAGAGGAAGTTTATCATAAGAAGGGATGAGGACATCAACTCTTCTACTATATGGAGTGAGCATGGAGTAAAACAATATTGGAATAGGCAACCATTCTGGCCCTGACACTTGTTGCTTGTGTAACCCTATGAAAACAAAACATTTAGTCTCTTTGTAGCTCCGTTTTCTCATCTGCAAGATGAAAGTAATGAAGGCTACGCTGAAAGGTTCCCATGTCAAATAAAATCATGTATTGATACAACAGGTACATAATAAGTTTCTAATAAATGTTTCTTTCTTTGCTTCACCTTGCTTGCCCTATTTAATTTCAAATGTAGATGAAAATGCTATTAATGTTTTGTTTCATACACAGCCACCTTTACAAGAACACTGGCTATTCCATTAAAATCATCTGATATTTATTGAGCACCTCTATAAACAAAGAAGGGCTTAAGCATGTAGGTGACACAGTTTGATTGCATTTAAATATGGTTGCTCTGTCTCAATTGTAGAGAAAAAAAAAAAAGCTATATACAAGAGTGTGTAGGAGCATAGGGAATATCTAGGCTCCTCATAGGCCCAGGTCCTGGGGACCACGATGGCTGTGTGGGAGACTGACTTGAACTGATTTGGGAAAATTCTAGGTGAGAGCATCGACAGACATGGAAAGTGACTAGACCCGGAGGGTGAGTGGAGAGAATGAGACAAAGATGATAATCTAAGTTTTGACTTGGACACTCAGAGGGATATTAGTGTCAGTCATCGAGAATTGTCTTGGTGATTGATCAGTTGAATGACTGCTGTCCCTAAAAGCTATGGTAAGCACATCAGTAACATACTCCATATATCTCACTCCATATATGCTCACTCCATATAGTAGAGGAGTTAATGTCCTCATCCCTTCTTATGATAAACTTCCTCTCCACAGTAAGACTTATTTCCTCCTTCCTCTGCTGCCTTCCTGCTCTCACACTGAAGCAGTCGTCTCCTGCCTCCAAGTGTCCATCTCCACCAAGTCACCACCCATTCATCCCAGAAACCTCTACAACATAACTCCACCCCAATCCTCACACAAATGATTCCTACTAAAGTTCAGAGGATTTCTAACAATAGTGTGGAATTAAATGAACTTTTGGCATGATCTACACAGGAGAGTATGAAATATATGAAAATGTCTATAAATTTTTTAGGCAGTAGTGCTCTAAGGAGTCCCAGAACTAATTATTGCCACATTCAGTTTTGCAGAAAATTTTTCGGTGAATACTGCCAATCATGTAAAAACTCCATGTGTTTCTACACGTGTCACTTATAGAAAAAGTTGCTACAGGAAGTTAGCAGCCTTCCCCATGCTCTTTCCAGACGTGGAAAGCTCAGCTATGGCTACTGTGGGGGAGCGGGAGGAGCGAGGTAAGATTCCACTCAGTGCTTTTTCTTCTGTCTGTGTTTTGACTGTCATCCTTTCAGCTTGTAACAAAAGGAATGGGTTTTCCTGTGGCTAGATGGGCCTGAGAGGTTTGAAAAGTAAATCATTAAAGGGTTTCATGATGAGATTGAAATATATTATTGATATGCTGAACACCACATGGGTATAAAACGAAAGCAAAGTAAACAGAGAATGTCTCCCCACTGACCCTAGCGAGGAATTTCCAGATGCTGTCACAGCAGGCTCTGTGGATGGAACCTTTGCTGCTTCCCGGAGGTCAAATTTATGACCTTTCCTGGACACACACACACACACACACCCTGAACACATGTGTGCATATACACACATTCTTCTAAAGTTGATTATTGTAAGCTTCTGGTAGTATCTGTTGCTTTCCTGCCTTGAGTGGACTTAGGACAATTAAAATGAGTTTCAGGGACATATATGATTTGAAGAGCCAGGAGAATTTGCCTTCTACCAGAGGAAGCCTAGATTCTACATTAAAATCATGATGGACACCATTGAGGTTCTTTTTTATGGTTCACAGTCTAATAGAGCATCAGAGATATGAGAGAAATCTTAGCTCAATACCTCAATATTACAGATAAAAAATAGCAGAAGGTATAAGTACTTTATCATAGTTATGATATCTATAAACTATATCATAATTTATAGTTTATATCATATATCTAAAACTATATCATAGTTATGATAAAGTACTTATATGAACATATAAGTTCAGGCAACTGCTCTGTGGCAGAACACAGATTAAAACAAAACAAAACAAAAATCTTTCTTTTCCTTTTCAGCCACATTTTATAATGTGTTATCTCCTTTTCAGTTTTTCTCAGTGACTTTCCGAGAGACATATGAATAATCCCAAGCAGAGAATAATCTGCGAATCAGTTCTTCATTCCCTTTGTTTTCCCTAGAAAAGTTTTAGGTGAGTTATACTTCCTTTAGATTATTTTGGTTTATGTGTAACCTGTCGCTGCAGGGGTCCACGTTCCATGAACATGCCATGTGGCAGAAGAAAAGCAATCTGAGATTTAAACAATTAATTTCTTTTTTTATGATTTTATTTTTAAATAATCCTCATCCCTAATATGAGGCTTGAACTCACAACATGAGATCAAGAGTCACATGTTCTATCAACTGAGCCATAAAAAAATGAATTTCTACCTGTAGAATTCAATGGTTTAGTTATCTGAGATTAAACATAGCTGCTTTTCTGTTTTATTTGCTGCAATATGCATGCTTTAATGCATGTTCTAATGAGGGTCACTATACCTCAGAACTGTATGTACTTTCCATCGTACAGTTTGCTTTAAGTATATTTATATTCTAAAATGCATTAAGTGTATTTATTTCTAAAACCTAGTTTATGGCAAAGTTTATAATTTATACACTAAAAATAAAGTAAAATAAAGTAAATATAAAAAAATAAAAAATAATAAAGTAAATATACTCGAGGTAGAAGGGGGATCACGGATTTTAGAGTAAAGTGAAACCTGGTTTCAAATCCCATCTCCTCCAGTTCCCCGCTTTGAGAAACACACAGGCCGATCCATGTCCCTGTTTTTTCAGTGGCATTGTGTGTGAACTGTGGATCCCATAGCATAGTTGCAAAGATAGTATAAAATAATACTCTTAAAGGCCTCATGCACCGTAGACAGTTCGTAAGAGGCATGACAAAGCGAGCCAAGCAGTCCATTCCTATTTGCTTGGTTTAATGTTCTATCACAATTCTGTGAGCTACATTTGGACTATATCATCCTGTTAGGAAAAATTAATAATAAAATAATTAACTTTTCCTTCTGAAAGGAAAAATTCTATCCAATGCAAAGTAAAATGAAAGGATAGCATGATTGTCATCCTTTTGGCATTCATGAAATTATTAGACTATTTCCATCATTCTTCCAGTCTTGAGAGAATGTGTATGCAAAGGGAACTTCCAAAGGAGCAATAGGGTCCCCATTCAACTCCACTGAACATGACAGTGGCTGTAAGCAGGTTGGTCAGTGCTGGTGCTGTCACAGCACACCCTGACCAGCAAAGGACCACGGCTGCTGCTCAGAGTGGGACACGTGTATTACCTGTTGGTGAGGGTCTGGCTCTCAGCTGTAATTGCTGGACAGCCTCTCCCAGTGATCTCATCCCAGTCTCTCATTTTACAGACATGGACATGAAAGTATACAAATTCCACTTGAAAACTCAGTGAATAGATTTGGCATCTAACAAACAGATGACCTAAGTAGAGTGTTCTGAGGTGAAGCAGGTTATGCAAGTTATCAAAAAATGTGAAATGACAGTGCTTTCAGTTTTTAAAAATTGCTGTGTTTAGTTTTAGTTTCTCTAGACATTTACTTTTATTTTCCTTGACTTTAATTTTCTTTCACCCTATGGATGATTGATAGACAATTAATTCCAAAACAATACTTTAAATTGTTATATGAAGGCATACTTTTTTTTCTTGAAGTTCCTTACTGAGCAACTGCTGTAGACAAATGCCTCCCTGTTTCTTTATTCTTTTTTTTTTCCCCAAGAGATGAGTGATTGTTTCCTTCCACAGATTAAACTGAATCTCAAGGTTAGAGCATGCATTTTAGCTCTTAGTTCCACTGATTTAGTTCTTTTTTCCTAACATGATTCGCTTGAATACTATTTGCTTTTGTGTGTGTGTGACTTTTCTTCAATTATTGATTCATGTGGTTTAGGTTCTTGGTTTGGGTCCTTTTGTGCAAGAGCTTTTTAGAGTAGTCCAAGTGGGAACATAAAGAGGCTATTTTAGAGGTATTTTAATCTTTGCCCAAAGCATCTGGAACCTTCTGAGTGAATACATTCCCACAAGTATCATAATCTGTCTGTAACAATTTTAATGAAAAAAATTGTAAATACCAGCCGTGTGATACTTGCACACCTAAAGCTAGATTCTCTAAGAGGGGAAATAAAAGGTGTTTCTACACTAGCTTCATTGAAGCTGCATTATCATTAGGGGCGAACTGACTTCTATCATGTGCAGGGGAAAGGGGCCAGATGTGAGTTCTGTACATCACAGACATACAAGGCATATGGTGGAAGGTGCTGGAGTTGGTTCATGTTTTCTTCACAGAATATGATATAACCAAAGGATTCATACCTCTATTGAGTTTGTGAACCAAATTCAATTCATGTTTTAGGAATTTTACAGGGTTAAATTTTAGAGATAGAAATACTTGGGTTTTTGAGAAAAGAACAGGGTTAAATTTTTGAGACAGAAATATTTGGGGTTATTTTCTCTTTAATAGTTCCAAGGTCATGCTGAATAATGTAGATGAACCCTGAAAATGATTATTTTTATGTGAATTTTCCCAAATATTAGTTGGTAAGATTGAGATGAGTAAAATATCTAAATAACTTGAGTTACTCTTTCACTTATTTATGTGTTTACTTATTATTTTTTTTTGGGGGGGGGGGAGATTAGGAATCATATAGTCATGTCCAGCCTATGTTGGCAGAAATTTGTTTATACCTAAGGTAAATAATAAAAACCTTGAGTCGGTTAATGGACACTGTGTTTCCCTTCCTTTTTTCTTTTTTCCTTATTTAAATTGTAAACAACGTATCTTATGAGGAACTGGAGAAGCAGTGAGTAGTCCAAAGCAAATAATTACCTTTTCTCTTTGTTTACGAGGTTCAGAGAGAACTTCTTTTTCCTTTTCATTAAAAAAAAAACCCAAAACAAAAAACTCCCTCTTCTTTCTCCAGAAAAATTTAATGGTAAGAAATAATCCCAGCCCCACTAACATCGTTAATAAGAATGGAAAGCGCTGGGCATCAGCCTCACTGCCCGATGCCTTCTTTCCCTTCCTGAGTGAGGAATGTTAACTGCATTGTGCTGTAATGAGCCATGCCCAAACTACTGTTTTCTGGTCCACTGTTTATTTGATTTCTTTATTGTAATGAAACTCAGATGGTTGGTGTTTACACTAGCAGTGTGCTGGGTGATCACGCTGGGAACCGTTCTAATTAGCTGCAAGTGGGTCTCAGAATTAGAATGGAGGAAAGAACAAATTTTTAGTAACGACTTTAAATTGAAGCCCTCATTTATTTTCATTATGGCCAGACCAGAAGCAAGCTAATGTTTCCCAGGTCTTTCCATGCAGGGCCTGTGGCTGAGCTCAGTGGAGTAGAATTCAACTATTTCAGATGCACTCAGCCTCCATTGCTCAAGGAAGGGGAATTTTAAGATAATATTAGAATGGGCACCCACTAGAATTGTCAGGGCAGAAGACAAAGTGCACAGGAGCAGTGTGGTACTTTTTTCAACTTTGAACACAGAGAAAGTTATGTTTTTTGAATTCTGTGATCTAAAAACACCTTTTCTTCCCTGAGTGTATTTTCAGAAATGAAATCTTTTGGTGTCCATAAAGAGTGACCAGCGAATTACATTTTACCATTCAGCACATAACAGAGACCACAGGCTAACAAGAAAATGGCTTGCTCTAATGAGCCAGTGTTTATATATCTTCAGGATTTGTGGTATTCATTCTTTGGAAGCAACTAATTGGTCAATCATATGAGATTGGAACTATCCAGTCATACTTCATGTAGAGGGTATCTCTAACACATTTTCTGTAGCACAGAACATCTTTTTAATGAAGACAGCATGTAGCCAGATGTCTTCTAAGACTCCTTTTGAAATGTAATTCTAGTATGTGAATTTGTAAAACATGATTTATAAAATTATGCACCTTGCAGGGATAGTCAGAAGTTCCTCTCTGTAGAAGCACTTATGTATATATCTTTGCATATTTATTTTATTATCAACCAACATTAGGGATGTCTTTAAAAAAGTTTTTTTCAAGATTTTATTTATTTGGGTGCCTGGATGGCTCAGTCGGTTAAGCGTCTGTCTTTGACTCAGGTGATGATCTCAGGGTCCTGGGATCGAGTCCCTCTTCAGGCTCCCTGCTCAGCAGGGAGTTCATCTCTCCCTCTCGCTCTGCCCCTGCTCTCTCTCTCTCGGTCACTATGTCTCTGAAATCAGTGAATGAATGAATGAATCAATCTTTAAAAAAAGATTTTATTTATTTGAGAAAGAAAGAAAGCACAGTCCGGGGGAGGGGCAGAGGGAGAAAGGAGCAGACTCCCCGCTGAGCAGGGAGCCTGACATGGGGCTTCATGCCAGGATTCTGGGATCATGACCTCAGCTGAAGGCAGACACTCAACCAACTGAGCCACCCAGGTGCCCCCATTGGTGATGTCTTTAATGAAAGTTTAGAAAAAAGCAGAGTTTAAACCATTTGATGATTGCTATATAGAAACTCAGATGTGTTTTGCAGAAATAATACACTTTTTATAAACTTGTACTGGAAGACTTTTGTTTCTGTCCTTTAAAATGTGGCAGTGTTAATAATCTGACTTTTCTCCTGATTGGGAACAAATCCTACATTTGATAAGGTACTTGTACCTAGAAGAAACATTATATGTTCTCATTCATTTGGGGAATATAAATAATAGTGAAAGGGAATAGAAGGGAATGGAGAAGAAATGGGTGGGAAATATCAGAAGGGGAGACAGAACATGAAGACTCCTAACTCTGGGAAACGAACTAGGGGTGGTAGAAGGGGAGGAGGGCATGGGGTGGGGGTGACTGGGTGACGGGCACTGAGAGGGGCACTTGACGGGATGAGCACTGGGTGTTATTCTGTATGTTGGCAAATTGAACACCAATAAAAAATAAATTTATTATTAAAAAAAGAAAAAAAAAAGAAATCTTAACAGCACTTCATACTCACTGGGATTGCTGTAATCAAAAGACAAATAATAACAAGTGTGGGTGAGGATGTAGAGAAACGAGCTCTCATTCTCTGCTGGTGAGATTATAAAATGGTGCAGCCACTTTGGAAAATAGTCCAACAGTTAAGTAAGAATTACCACACGAACCAGAAATTCCACCCATAGGTATACACCCAAGAGAAATGGCAACACGTGTCCACATAAAAACTTATACATGAATATTTTTTAACAGCATTATTCATTATAGTCAAAAGACAGAAACAGCAAAAATGTCCATCAGCTGATGAATGAGTAAATAAAATGTGGTATTTCCATATAATAATAGTCAAAAGATGGAAACAGAAGAAATGGTCCATCAGCTGATGAATGAGTAAACAAAATGTAATATTTCCATACAATGGAATATTATATAGCTTTAAAAGGAATGAAGCACTGATACACAATACAACTAGATGAATTTTGAAAATATTATACTAAGTGAAAGAAGCCACTTACAATCCAGGTTTTATGGTTCCATTTATATGAAATGTGCAGAAAAGGCAATCTATAAAGTCAGAAAGTAGATTAGTAGTTGCTTAAGGCTGGTAAAGGGGATGATGGAGTTTGGGGGTGATAGCTAAAGGATGTGGATTGTTGAATATATTCTAAAATGTATTAGTTGGACATATCTGTTAATATACTAAAAAATTGACGTATTTTAAATGCCATACAATTTTAATTGTATGGTGTTGAATTACAGCTAAAGAAAGCTCTAACAAAAATATAAATTGATGCTTACATGCTTTGACTTTACATATATATATATATATATATATATATATATATATATATATATATTTTTTTTTTTTTTTTTGTAAAAGAGAATGGACCTATGGAAAAATTCTTTTGCAGCAACCAGGCATGCAGGACTCTGCAGTTCTAGGAAGTACATGTATTTCCTTTTCCCAACTTTTACTGATCTTGTCCCTATCTGGAAAGTTTTTCCACTGTATAAAGCCTTCTCATTCTCTGTGGTCTACCAGCAATGCTCTTTTCTTCTGTGAAGCCTTCCTTGATGAATCTGTCTGAAGACTTTTTCCTTGGTATTCTTACAGAACTGATGGGTAACTATCATCTCCTGAATGTTGATCAGAAGCATCTCTTAGATATTACTTAATTGAAATCATTTTATAGATGAGAGCACAAACATATATAGAAGAAGAGTGCCTTACTCAAAGTCACACCACTATTTTAAATATCATCAAGGTTTCTCTATAGAGTCTTGACACCAAGAATGAAGTGCCTCCAACCCTCAAAAAATGAACAGGGAAAAAAATTATGTTTTTTCCTTAATTTTGTCACCATAAAATCATCTTCTTGCTCTGATACACCTGACATTTCTTGCTTGATTGTGGAACTACAGGAGGTGATATTGGAGGAAAGAAGGTCTCTCTGGGAGGCAGAAGGTGATGCTGGAAAAGCAGGCCAATTTAGAGCTTTATGGTAGGTTTGAATTTCAGCTCTGAAGATTTCTTATACCCTTCCATCCTATTTCTAGTAAAGATATGTGTGTTATAGGGATAACCGAATTTTTTTTTTAAGATTTTATTTATTTATTCATGATAGACACAGAGAGAGAGAGAGGCAGAGACACAGGCAAAGGGAGAAGCAGGCTTCATGCAGGGAGCCCGATGTGGGACTCGATCCCAGGTCTCCAGGATAAGGCCCTGGGCTGAAGGCAGCGCTAAACCGCTGAGCCACTTGGGGATCCCGGGAAAACCAAATTTAAATGGTGATTGTTTCCTGTATGAGATAATACCCATGATCTTTATAACTTCTCCCTTGTATAATGTTCAGAGACATGATGTATGCATGATGTAAAAGAGGTAATAGATGGAAAAAAGAGAATAGCACAGGCTTTATGGGAATTCATTTTTAATCCAGTTAACCATGTAGATTTTGAGAGAACAAATTGGATCTGAAGGGGTCTAGTTCTTGGACCTATGGTAACAAACTTGTTCTTTTCTGTGTCTCCAGAAGAAATGATGGGTGTAAAGTAAGTAATACCTCTCTGCCTCATGGTCCTTCTATGAGAGTGCATTAGAAACTATAGAAGCTAAATTTCTGGAAGTTGCAATATAGAGTTTATAAGAATTATAATCTACATTTTCTCAACTTAGTTTAAAAATTATCTTTCTGTTTTTATGGCATCCTTACTGTTGTACTAAGAGTCACAGGCAGTTAAAAAAAAAGGCACTGGGTGTTGTTCTGTATGTTGGCAAATTGAACACCAATAAAAAATAAATTTATTATTTTAAAAAATGGCACATGAGATGGTCTCTGTCTTTGAAAGCACTCCACTCTCTTTTTCTTCTCCTGCCTGCTCTAATGTGGATCAGCAGGCAAGGGAAGTTGCTTCTCTTGGCACGGAGTGTCCTGTCCTCCAAATTCTCTTTCTGCAAATGAAGGCAGAGATATAAATCAGGTCAGTCCTCTTATTCCAATCTATTTTCCATCAGAAAACCCTGAGTAAATCTAATTTTTAAATCTTATTTAGGCAAGTCATCATTGCACCTATTTTCTCCATCAGATAAACACAGAGGGAAGTCTTAGATTTGCAAACCTCCAATATATTATGCGTGACACAGGAAGATCCTTAGGGTAGAAATTCAAAGTGATATTTAGGGGCAGAAATATAACTTGAGAGAGGAAGACCCTGGAGAAGCCACCATGGCCATCCTTGACTTGTTGTTTGCAGGACCTAATATTATTGACATAACTGCATTTTAAGCACTGATTCTGGAATTAGACTGTTAAAGCTGAGCTATATTAATCAGCTGAATTCCAGAGGAGATACAGAACAGGTGTGCTTGGCATTTTGCTCTGTGAATGTTTTTATCCTGTCTTCGATTGGTAATGATAAATCATATGTTCCTAATTCTGTTCTTCTGTGTCTTATTTTTAACTTCATCCCACATCAAGGAAAACAAGACTGAGGGATGACTGCTGGCTTCCTTGTCTCCTCTGCAGATTCCTGAAGTTACGTCTTCTAAATACTGTAGGTTTTTAATTCTCCTTGGATTATTTAATCACGAGTGTCTTGGTCCTGTTTGTGGATTCATACGAAGCATCTCATAAAGGTGAAGGAAGGATAAGGACCCAGAGGCCCTTAGAATGGAGGCTATGTTACCATCTTGGCTTGAAGTATGGAAACATCCCTGTGATTACTGTAGCCCTGAAGTTAAAAGGGAATTTTCGGAAAGTTTTAAACCATAGGACTATCTCCAGGGGCTCAGATATTTTATTATTATTATTCCTTCATTATTACTTTAGAAGGAATGAAATCAATTTGGAAATTGATTCGATTCATACAGTAAGAAAAGTATTAGTAGGAGAAAGAATTTTTAAAAATGAAGAAAGAAACATGCATTGATTTGGGAGGAGTGAATTTTATTTCATGCAAAGGTTAAATCACAAAGGAAAAACTAAGAAGATATCCAAAACCAAAAACATTTCCTGTAATTGCTTTTAAAAGTGGGACCAGGAGAAAGGAATATTTTAGTTGTGACTATATTAGGAATGATAGCAATGATAACTGTGGCCCAAAAACATGGAACAGATGACAAGGGGCAAAACTCAGAAAGGAAGCAAATGACTTCCTCAGAGAAAAATCATATCTAGATATTATGGGAAGTCCCTCTTAAAGCTAAAACCAGGGGCACCTGGTGGCTCAGGAGTTGAGCGTCTGCCTTTGGCTCAGGTCCTGATCCTGGGGTCCCGGGATCGAGTCCCACATTGGGCTCCTTGTGAGGCGCCTGCTTCTCCCTCTGCCTATGTCTCTGTCTCTCTCTCCATGTTTCTCATGAATAAATAAATACAATCTTAAAAAAAAAAGAAAGCTAAAACCAGGGGTTTAATGAAAGAAGCAAATTGAGAACCAGAACTACTTAGAGCAAATTTGGACAATTTGAGAGGGCATCGGTGGGAGGATCAGAATCCAGTCCTGCTAGCACGATTAGGTTGAGCCTGAAGATGACAAGATTATTAAAATGGGGCAGCAGGTTCAGTCTGTACCACTGGGAAACATGCTCTTGGGACTTTTGATTTATGAGTCTGAGCCAGCAGTCTCAAGTTGGCTCTCTTTGTCCTACAATTAGGCCCAGAAACATATTATGTTCTGCTAATACAGTTTTTAAAAATATTCATTTTCAAATGAGTAATTAAAAAAAAAACTGAATAAATCCCTGGACCAGCACCTCACAGTGCAGCAGTCAGCTGGAGCTGAGCAATGGAAGTCATCCTTGGTGAGAATTCTTACCTCTTTCCTCTGGTTAATGTCTCCATTTGCCCAGCTTCTCTCCTTTATGTCACCCACTTGGCCTCTGCAGGCATTTGGGCCTGTGACATCTGTTAAAAAAGAAAAAGTTATACTTAAAATGAGACAAGCTAAAGGGAGCTGGCTGACACATAAGAGCATAGTCCAGACCTGGGCGAGATAATGGAGTGAGGGAGGGTGTCATGGGGGTAAAGTTAGCCTCCCTCAGCCTTGTAAAATTAGGCCAGCTTTGGGTAAATAAGAGATGATCTTGGTAGACCCAGGAAGCATTAGTTTCATAGCTCTTATTGGTAGATTTTTTTTTTATAATTTTTATTTATTTATGATAGTCATCAGAGAGAGAGAGAGAGGCAGAGACATAGGCAGAGGGAGAAGCAGGCTCCATGCACCGGGAGCCTGATGTGGGATTCGATCCTGGGTCTCCAGGATCATGCCCTGGGCCAAAGGCAGGCGCCAAACCACTGCGCCACCCAGGGATCCCTCTTATTGGTAGATTATCATAAGAATCCATCCATCCATCCATCCTCCATCCATCCAGAGCTGTGGGTAGATTATCACAATCCAGAATCCAGAGATGTGTTGTTGAACAAAGAAATTTAAAGAAAAAAGAAAAAAGAAATTTCAGGGATCATGGGTCAGGTGCTCAAATCACTGTAGATAAATGGTTGAATCATGCCAGCTCTGTGGCTATAGGGACTTGCCTGACCTGTGGCAAAGGAGACTATCTATACCTTCTATAAAACTGTTCAAATGAAAAACAGATAAACTCTGGGGCTTGTCAAGACAAAACCTATCAAAAACATGCTTGCAGGACACTAGAATTTCTGGTTTATAGAGCTTGAAGGAAATTTATGGGGATGGCATTGCCAGAAGAAGATAGAACCATAAGAGAAACGGTTTTAGTATGAAGGACCCCACAACTGAATACTGTAAGTGGTATTTTTGTTATTTTTATTGTTATGTAATAGAATTTTAAAAATTCAATTAAGGTATTTTAATAGTTGTAACAAAGGGCCTTAACTGAAGTGGAGGACTGTTTATTTCTTTAGGAAAGTAAGTATAATGTGGAAAGTGAGGACATGGGAATATGATGTATTCAGAGAGTAAAATGTTTGTATGCTTTCCAAATTCATATGTTGATTTCCTAGCCTCTATTATTGGTATTATTAGGAGATGAGGGATTATTAGGAGATGGGGATTTTGGGAGAGGCGATCAGGTCATGAGTGTGCAGCCCTCATAAAAGAGATTAGTGCCCTTATAAAAGAGATGCCAGAGAGCTCCTTTTTCCCTTCCACCATGTGAGGACATAGTGAGAAGACAGCCATCTGTGACCCAGGAAGTGGGTTCTCATCACCAGATCTGCTGACACCTTGAGCTTACTGGCCTCCAGAATTGTGACAAGTGAATACTGTTTAAGCCACCCAGTCTAGGGGTATTTTTTACTACAGCAGCCTGAATGAACTAAGGCAAAATAAACTTGCATAAGAATAAACACAAGTATAAAGATAGAAGAGAACAGAGGTGATGGAGAAGAGTTAGAGATCAGAAGGAAGCCCACCAAGAATTGTGACCTGCGAAAACTTCCAAAGCTCAGGATATCCAAGAGACATAAGAACAAGGAACAGCAATGAGAACAACAAAAGGGAAACGGACTCATAGCTATAGAGAACAAACTGGTGGTGGCAGAGAGGAGGGATAAGGAGATGAGGGAAAGGGATTAAGAGGTCCTGACTTCCAGTACAAAATAAGCAAGTCATGGGGATGAAAAGTACAGCATAGAGAATTTAGTCAATAATATTATAGTAATTTTTTATGGTGATAGATGGTGGACTACACTTATCATAGTGAGCATTTCTTAATGTATACAATCGTAGAAACACTATGTTGTACACCTGAAACTAATAAAATACAGTCTGTCAACTATACTTCAGTTTTAAAAAAATAGGGATAATCAATATTCACTACTATTTTTAATTATATGTGTGGTAACCTCCCTCACATATAGAAACGTCATGAAAATCTACTTACTGTAGAAATGCCATTTTTTTGTTTTGTTTTGTTTTTGTTTGTTTTTGTTTTTGTTTTTGTTTTGTGGCGAGGTGCAGGTGAGGCAAACAGCTAAATTCCACGTCTGGAGCAGAGGAAAGAAAATGCCCATAGGAGATGAGATACAAGCAAAATGAACTGAGATCAAAAGTCCAGCAAGAAAAAGAATTTGAAGCTAGATGTGACCATGAGAACATGAGACTGGTATTTTGCAGGGATCTTGGAGAAGTTTTAGGCATATCCCGCAGGATGTGGAATAGGGACTCAAGCCAATTTCATTTAAATCTCAAAGGATCAAATGACCTTAGGCGACATCGCATTACAATGTTAGTTTGCCCAATGCAGAATACCTGATGCTCATTGAGTTTTCTTTCCTTTTAATAAGCTTCCTGCTGATCCAGTAATAAGCTGGCCAATGCAATGCTAAGACCACCTTGGAACACCACCTCCCGGTGTGAATGTGGGAAGAGGCACTTGAAGGGGTTGCTGATTCTGGGCTGAGGGTTTTCCACTTGGAATCCTGGTTCCAAGTTATAGTCCCATTAGAAGGATCCCCAAGGAGTAGACAAATGTGCTCTAGTATCCAGTCACCTGTTGGCAGACTCCAAATAAAAGTGAAACAAGGAGCCTTCAGAATAACCGAGTTTATGGTAGTTGGCTGGAATAGAGTTTGAAAAAATAAATATCGCCTTCTTCCTTGGAATGTGCAATTCCTGTGTGCCAGTTGATGAGACTGAAGAAATTCTTGTATGTGAAACATTCCTATGCTGAAATCTCGGTGGTAAATCAAGAGGATGTGTTTGTGGAGACTAAAATCTGCAGTTATTTGCAGGGACTAATGGGACCAGGATAGATAAGTTTAGTAGAAAACTTGATTAAAACACTAAAGGCTTTTCTTCTGTGGATTTAAACATATTCAACTAATTTATTGAGGATATTACTTTATAAAACCTTTAAAAATTATATAGTTCGTTTGACTTAGCAACAATGAGTCTCTCAAGAGAAAAGGGGGATGAAATGAAATCAAACTTGGCTGAGGCTGAGAAGTCTTCCTTTAGTACTTTAGACTTACCTATGTCCTTTTTTTTTTTCTTAATAGTATAGAGTGGCATAAATCTTATCTCCTTATGGTAGTTCTTGCATATGCTGTTTGGTAGTAGTAAAATTAATGTATAGTAAAAAAGATAAGGTTTCTGAATATTGAATGAGCCAAACTCGATGTACCTTTAAAATTTGGCTCAGGGTAGGGCCAGGAAGATTTTAAAATTCAGCAGTAGTTGCTATTCAGAAGGTTGTTCTAGTACCATTGCCAGTAAAAACTCAAAGTGAAAGGTCTAATGTATCACACATTGGATTTGAAAAACTATGTTCAGGGTAACAAGGCAATTCTGGCTCTCTCTCTCTCTGTCTCTCTGTCTGTCTCTCTCACACACACAACACACATACTTCAGAAGTGTCCCAAATTGCTGTCGACTGTGCTGATGTCCTGAGCAAACAGGGTGAGCACAGGCAGGAACGTCTTTACATCCCCATTTTTGCCTTTGCAAACACACATAAAAAAATAATTAAAATGATTAATTCATGCATGAGTTATTTGACACTTTTCTTTCTCGTAAGTGAAGTGTAACCCATTTGGGAAGGTATAGTTCAAGCTAGGAAAGGCAAAAAGGAAAGGAAAGAGGGCTTGAAAGTTGGATTCAGAAAGTACTGTGTTGAGGCTAATACCTGGTGATAGAACTGAAAATATTGGCTGCCAATGAGATGAAATAGGACTTGGCGGGGGGGGCGGTCATAATAGCAGGAGCCTCAGGTCTACTGTGCCAGGTTCATCTGATTGTTACTTTGGTGGTTTCTTCCATATTGACTTTAAAGGATTGTCCCATTGATGGCCACCCCGAGGGCTAAAAGAGACATTAATAATAGCTACCATAACCTGAGTTCCTATTGCATGCCAGGCTCATGCTAAGCACTTAAAAAAAAATTCTGTAACTGAATTCTTACCATTTTATGGAGCAGATATTCTTATCCCGATTTTATACATAGATGAATACTGAGCTAGAGGAAATAATTTTTTTCCTTCCTATTTTGTATAATTGAAAGACAATGAATTTAGAATAATTAAGACTCGTATTTAGATCTTTCACCTGACCTGGGTTGTGGGAGAAACCGTACATTGTAAATTTACGTAGGGAGAATCTTTGTTGAATGTAAACTTAGACACGAGTGTTTCTATGTGAAAAGGAAGACAGTTTTTCCAAAGAACAAATTGGGGTCAGTATGTTTTATGTGGTATATGCAAGGGTCAGAGCAGGTACTCTTTGCTTTCTATTTTCTTCTTTCTAGGGTCAGACTTAGTTTTCTCAGCTTAGTGTAAGGAGAAGAAGCATCAGACTGGAAAGAGCCTGGAGTTTTTACTGAAACATGGGATTGAAGCCTTACTCTGATACTTAGTTACTGTAGAGAGTTCTAAGTGTTTCAACCATCACAAACTCACAGGTAATCTTGGGTATTTAATTTAGATTAAAGATAATGTATACAAAATGCTTGTTAGATAGTAAGCATTCTATACATGGAAGTTATTTTAGGTTTGTTTTACCTCAGTAGTTAGGGAAGTTTTCCAAAGACCCATCATTGACCAGTATGGTGGAATCAGAATGCCTTTCCTTTAACCATTCATTATGGATCAATACTCTATAAATTTATCTATGAGCTTCTTGACTCTACCTCTGTTCTTCCTTAGGCAGCCTCTGTGCTTGGGGTAATCAGTTCCTTGTATTTTTACCTAATCTAGTAGGTGTGCTTCCTCTTACCTCGCCAGAACTAGACTAGACTACAAATCCTAGAATCTCAGGATTTGATGCCAAATCTGTATGAGTTAATCTAGTTTTCTAATTCTGTCCTTTCAACTGTCATCTGTACTGATCCTTAACATTTAGTCTGTTCTTGAAAATACTTCTCAGGATGTCTTTTCCTTTTCTGCCAGGAGGTCTTTCTTTATGAGATCAAGGACAACATGGGGTTTGATCACCAACAACCATGCCAACTCCTGCTTCTCCATGTTTCCATCACTTGAAGTTTTTTTTACTGGGTTTATTAAAACTATCTGGTTACTATTTGACTTGATTTAAAATTTAGATGGTCCTGTGGTAACCAAACAGCTTTCCAAATTTCTGCTTAAACATACTGGGACAATTTTATTGGAAAATAGCCTTTAAATATTTAGTTATGATCTAGGTTCCTGGAGTCTTTTCAGATGTATCCATATAAAAATAGAGTTCTAGTACACAGACTTTTATGAGATATAATGTGAAAATGGGCATTAAGTACTTGATGCCAACTCAGCATATTCTAACACCTCCCTTTATTTGTCGTAGTCAAAAGTTGATCTGTTTCACATGGTAAGTGCCAATACTTTAAAATGTTAACTCTTAAATGGAAATAAATCTAAAGTGCATCATGCTCTTACATATTTTTAAATAGTTTTTTTTCCTGATTATAAAACTAATGGATATATATTGTAAACAATTTAGAGTAAAAAGAGGCATAAAAAAAAGCAAGTCATTTACCACCCATCTCATGGATCTTATACTTTGCTGTTTAACATTCCATACATTTCTCTATGCATTCAGATATTTTAAAAAGAGGGTCTTAAATATACATTTTGTTTTTAAATCTATTTTTATTGGCTTTTCAATGTATAATCACATACAATAAAATTTAGCAATTTTTAAATGTATAGGTCATTGAGTTTTGTCAAATGCACACTCTTATAACCACTGCTACAATCATGATATAGGATATTTTTCATCATCCTCAAATATTTCTCATATCCATTTGTAATTAATCCTTCCCAACAACCCTGGCTCCATGCAACAACTGACCTGTTTTCTGCTCCTCCTCCTCCTCCTTTTCTTCTCCCCCTCTACCCTCCTCCTTATTTTACTTGCATATAATTGATACACAATGTTACATTAGTTTCAAGTATACAACATAGTGTTTCAACAACTCAGTACATTATGCTCTGCTCACCAAAAGTAGGGCTACCATCTGTCACCATGCAACATTATTACAGTTCCCATTGACTGTGTTCCCTATGTTTTAACTTTTATTCTTGTGACTTACTCATTCTGTAACTGGAAGCCTGCATCTCCCACTCTCCTTCACCTATTTTATTCCCCACCATCCTCCACTCTGGCAGCCATCAGTTTGTTCTCTGTATTTATAGGTCTATTTCTGCTTTTCTTTGTTCATTTGTATGGTCTTTTAGATTCCACATATAAGTGAAATCACCTGATATTTATCTTTCTCTGACTTATTTCACTTAGCATAATACCCTCTGGGTTCACATCCATGTTGTCACATATGGCAAGATCTCACACTTTTTTTTATGGCTGAGTTATATCCCATTATATATATATATAATGGGATATATATAATGGGATATATGTGTATATATATATATATATATATATACACACACACACACACACACGTATATGTCCCATATATATATGTATATGTATACATATACCACATCTTCTTTATTTATTTATATATCAATAGACACTTCGTCTGATTCCATATCTTGGCTGTTGTTAATAATGCTCCAACAAACATAAGGACACATATATATTTTCAAATTAGTATTTTGGGGACTTTTTTGGGTAAATACTCAGTGGTAGAATTATTGGATCATAGGATAGCTCTATTTCTAATTTTTTGAGGAACCTCCATACTGTTTTCCACAGTGGCTGTACCAATTTGCATTCCCACCAACAGTGCCTGAGGATTCCTTTCTCTCCACATCCTTGCCAACACTTGTTATATTTTTATCTTTTTGATTCTAGCCATTCTTACAGGTGTAAGGTGATATCTCATTGTGGTTTTGATTTGCATTTCCCTGAAGATTAGTGATGTTGAGAATCTTTTCATGTGTCTGTTAGCCATCTGTATGTTTCTTTGGGAAACTGTCTATTCAGGTCCTCTGCCCATTTTTAAACTGGATTGTTTAGGATTTTTTGGTATTGAGTTGTATACGTTTTTTTAAAAAATATTTTGGATATTAACCCCTTATTAGCTATATCATATGCAAACATCTTCTCCCAATCAGTAGGTTACCTTTTTTTTTTTTTTTTTCATCAGTGGTTTCCTTTGCTGTGTGGAAGCATTTTATTTTCATGTAGTCCCAGCAGCTTATTTTTGCAGCTGATCTATTTTCTTAATTTCCTTTTTGGATTGTTCATTGTTGGCATATAGAAGCATTTGATGTTTATGTGTTGATTTTGTATCCTGTAACTTTCCTGAATTCACTTACTAGCTTTGATATTTTCTCTTTTCTAGTGTATCTTTGGGATTTTCTTTATATAGGACCATGTCATCTATGAATAGAGATAGTTTCACTTCTTCTTTCCAATTTAGATACTACCCCCCCCCCCCCTGCCCACCCTTGCCTAATTGCTCTGACTAGAAGTTCCAGTACACTGTTGAAAAGCAATAGTGAAAGCAGGCATCCTTGTCTTGTTCCTGGTATTATGCGGGGAAACTTTCAGGTAACTTTCACCACCAAGTATGATGTTACCTATAGTTTTTCATAAATATCATTTATTGTGTCAAGGAATTTTCATTCTATTCCTAGGTTTCTAAGTGTTTTGTTATGAAATGGTGTTGGATTTTGTCAGATGCTTTTTCTCCATCAGTTGAGATGATCATATGGTTTGTTTCATTCTTTCCACTAATGTGATGTGGTATATTGATTTTCTCATGTTGGACTACCCTTACATTCCTGAGATAAACCCCACTTAATGATGGTGTATAATCCTTTCAGTATGATTTTATGTTTAGATTACTAATATTTTGTATTGGTAATACTATTTATTGATAGTCATAGGATATTGGTCTTTAGTTTTCTGGTGGTTTCTTTGTCTGGCTTTGGTATCAATGTAATGCTGGCCTTCTAGAATGAGTTAAGAGCTTTCCCATCCTCTTACTCAGTGGGGGGTGGTTAGGGAAGAAGGGGAAGAGGAAGAGGAAAGGAGAATATCTTAAGCAGGCTCCACATCCAGCTCAGAGTCTCATGTGGAGCTAGATCTCAGAACCCTGAGATGATGACCGGAGCCAAAATCAAGAATTGGATGCTTAACAGACTGAGCCACCCAGCCATCCCTGTAATGAGGTTTTTAATTATTGATCCAATCTCTTTACTTACTATATGTCTGTCCATTTTTTTTAAATTTCTTCTTGAGTCATTGTGGTAATAAGTGTGTTTCTCGAAAATTTTCTCTTTCACCTAAGTTATCTAATTTGTTGGCACACAATTATCCATAGTATTCCATTGTAACCCTTTTTATTTCTGTAATGTTGGTCGTAATGTCTCCACTTTTCTTTTTTTATATAAATTTTATTTATTTATTCATGAAAGACACAGAGAAAGGCAGAGACACAGGCAGAGGGAGAAACAGGCTCCATGCTGGGAGCCTGATGTGGGACCTGATTCCGGGTCTCCAGGATCACGACCTGAGCTGGAGGCAGATGCTTAACCGCTGAGCCACCCAGGCTTCCCTCCACTTTTATTTCTGACTTTAGTTACTTGTGTCTTCTCTCTTTTTCTTACTTAATTTTGTTGATCTTTTCAAAGAACAGACTTTTGGTTTTGTGATTCTTTTTATTGTTTCTTTTTATTGTTTTTATTGCTTTCTGCTTGTTTATTTATTTGATTAATCTCTGCTCTACTCTTTATTATTTCTTCCCTTCTGCTACCTTTTGGGTTGCTCCTCTTACTCTTGCCCCTGGAGGAATAAAGCTGTGATCAGTTGACAGAAGAAGAGAAAAACCAAGACTGATTTATGTATAGTTCTGCATGATATGCAGGAACTACCCTAAAGTGCAGAGCTGCAGTACTTTCTGGGACGTCCCTGGTGAAGGGAAATCCTTCCATTGGGCAGAACTTTGAGTAGTGATCCTGGTTATTCACTTTGCTTGGAAGGAGAAATGGCCAGACGTGGAATTACAATCTGATTCATGGGTTGTGGCCAAAGGTTTGGCTGGATGCTCAGGGGCTTGGAAGAAACATGAGTGGAAAACTGGCAGCAGTGAAATTTGGGGAACAGGTATGTGGATAAATCTCTCTGAATGAGCAAAAAATATGAAGATATCTGTGTTCCATGTGAATACTCACCAAAGGTTAACCTCATCAGAGAAGAGTTCTAATAATTAAATGTAGAGGATTTCTTCTGTGGATACCAGTCAGCCGCTTTCTTTAGGCACCCCTGTCATTGCCTAATGGACTTATGAACAAAGGGGCCATGATGACAAGGATGGAAGTTATGCATAAGCTCAACAACATGGACTTCCACTCATCAAAGCCAGCCTAGCTCTAGCCACCACCACCACCCCCGCCAGTGCCCAGTCTGCTAATAGCAGAGAACAATGCTAAGCTTTCGATATGGCAGCATCCCTGAGGATGATTATAAGCTACCTGGTGACAGGTTGATTATGTTGGACTGTTTCCATCATGGAAGAGGCAGCAATTTGTTCTTACTGGAATAGACACTCTGAATATGCATTTGCTTTCCTTGCAAGCAGTACTTCTATCAAACTACCATTGGTGGACTTACAGAATGTTTTATCTATCATCATCGTATTTCTTACAGCTTTTCTTGGATCCAGGAATTTACTTAACAGCAAAAGAAGTGTGGCAGTTAACTTGTGCTCATGGAATTTTTTTGTCTTACCATGTTTCCTGCTATCCTGAAGCAGCTGGCTTTGTAAGATAGTGGAATGTTACAGTGCAAACTGGGTAGCAGTGCCTTGCAGGGTTGGGACAAGGTTCTCTAGAAAGTTGTATGGGTTCTTAGTCAGCATCCAGTATGGTGATGTTTCTTTGCTAGCCAGAATTCATGGGTCCAGGAATCAAGAGTTGGAGGTGGGAGTGGCATCCCATACTTTTAACCCTAGTTACCCACTAGGATAATTTTTGCTTCCTGTTCTCATGACATTATGCTCTGTTGGCCTTGAGGTCTTAGTTCCAAAGAGAGAAATGCTTCAACCAGGAGATACAACAATGATTCAATTGGACTGGAAGGTGAGACTGCTGCTCAGCTACTTTGGGCCTCTCATGCCACCAAATAAACAAATGAAAATGTAATTGACGGTTGGGATGATTGATCCTGACTACCAAGGAGAAATTGGACTACTACTCCATAATGGAGGCAAGGAAAACTATGTTTAGAACACAGGATAATCCTTAGGGTGTCTCTAGTATCATCACACCCTATAAGTAAGGTCAATGGAAAAATGCAACAGTCCAATCCATTCAGGAATTGAAGATTTAGGTCACCCCACCATGTAAAGAATCATGAAACAAATGAACAAACAAAACAAGCTAAGGTTTACTGAAGGCAAAGGGAATATGGAATGGCTAGCTGGAAAAGTTGCTACAAATACAGCTATTACCATGTGACCAGTTACAGAAATGAGAACTGTATTTGTCTGAGTATTCCATATTCTTCATTTTGTTATATGTTTGCAAATGTATATAGCAAGTATATTTTTCTTCCCTCTCTTCTTCCCTTATTCTATAACATAAAATATATTTACTTTATATCTCAGTATTTAAATATTATTTAATATGCATCATAGTATTTAAGTTGCAGAATTAAAAGCTGAGCAAGACGGAATTCTTTCTCAGGTTGTTTCTGATTTGAGACATCAGTCTTCTCCTGCGCTCAGACTTGGACTTGGACTGGAACTTATAATATTGGCTTTTCTGTTTCTTAGTTTGCTAGGCTAAAACTAGACCATGGACTCTCTTGGGTCTCTAGCTTGCTAAGTACAAATCTTGGACTTCTCAGCCTCCATCACTGTGAAAGTCAGTTCCTTATAGTGAGTCTTAATAGGTAGAGAGAAAAAAACAATATATAGACATTTATACATACATCTAGCTCTAGAACTAGGTATAGATCTAGATTCATGTATCTCAAAATGGTTCTGTTTTTCTAGAGAACCCAGACTAACACACTCCACAGCATGGATAAAACTTGAAAGCATTATGCTAAGAGCAAGAAAATATTTACAAAAGGCCACATATTATATGATTCTATTTATATGAAATGTCCAGAATAGGCAAATGTCCAGAAATGTCCAGAATAGGAAGTAGATTAGTTGTTGCCTAGGACTTGGGTAGTTGGGGGTGAATGGGTAGTGATTCGTAATGAATATGATGTTTCTTTTGTTAGTGATGAAAATGTCTGAAATTGTAGTGATTATTGCACAATTGTTGCATATAGTAAATACCATTGAATTGTATACTTCAAATTTGTGTATTGTATGGTATGTGAATTATATCTCAATGATTGTTTTATAAAAAAAATCACTTGGCTCTTTCCTTATGGATGTATACCTTGATTGTCTATTTATATCATCACTTTGCATTTCTGTCTTCATGCCAATACCACATTGTCTTGATTACTGTAACTCTATAGTAAATATAATCAGGGAATGCAAATTATCCATTACTTTTCTTCTTTTGCAAACTGCTTTGGCTATTCTACATTCTTTGCATTTCCTTGTAAATTTTAGAGTAGGCTTATCAAATTCCATAAAAGGAGCTACTGGAATTTTGATTGGGATTGCATTGAGTCTTCACATCTTGGAGTAATTCTTTATTTGTTTAGATGCTCTTTCATTTCTCTCCTCAATTATATTTTGTTAGCTGTATGCCTAAGTGTATCATTTTTTTATTGCTTTTGTAACTGCTTTTTGTCACCTTTGTTCATGAGTTATATTCACTGGATAGAGAATTCTGAGTTGGCTTTTTAAAAATTTTTCAGTATTTTAAAGATATTTTCCCGTTATGGCCAAGAAGTATGTGGTAGGTAATTCTTGTCATGTTCCTCTGCATGAATATGTTTTTACCCTAGATTGTTTTAAGATTTTTCTCCTTATCATTGGTTTTTAGCAGTTGGATTATGAAGTACCATTGTATGGTCACTTGGGTTCATTGGGTTTTTGGATTTGTGTGTTTAGAGTTTTCATCAAATGTGTAAAAAATTTGGTCATTATTACTTCAAATATGTATTTTTTTTCTCTCTTCTTTTTGCCACCCTTTCACTTGCCTGGGTTCTAATTCCAGATGTGTGATACCATTTCTTTCTTTGTTTTTCCCTCTGATTTTGATTGTTTTTTGAGAATGACTTCTAATTCACTTTTTTCATTTTTAATGTTTAGTGTGCTATTAATCCTATCCAATGTATTTTTTAAAGCTAAGTCTTTAGCTTTTCAAGAATAATTTTAGATATACAGAAAATTTGTGAAGATAGTATATAGAAAATTCCCATAGACCTCAAGCCCGATTTCCCCTGTTACTAACATTTTATGTTTATATGGCACATTTGTCAATAATGAACCAATACTAATACATTCTTATTAACTAAGGTCCATACTTTACTAGAGTTTCTTCACTTCTTAACTCATGTCTTTTTTTCTGTTACAGAATACTATCTGAGATACCATATTACATTATTTGTCATGTACCCTTAGGCTCCTCTTGGCTGTGATAGTTTCTCAGATTTTGCTTGTTTTTGATGATCTTGATGGTTTTAAGGAGTACTAGTCAGGTATTTTGTATGATTCCCCTCTACTGGAGTTTTTCTGATGTTGTTCTCATGATTACATTGGGATTATGGGTTTTGGGGAGGAAGCCCACAGAGAATAAGTGTTGTTTTTTATCACATCATATCAAGAATACATTCTATAACATGCTTTATCACTGTTCCTGTTGAACCTTGACCACTTTACTGAGATAAGTATTTGTCAGGTTTCTTCACTATAAAATCGGTCTTTTTTATTCCCTTTCCATACTGTACTGTCACTATGTACAGCCCACAGGTAAGCACTGGGGAGTAAGCTCCCTCTTCTTGAGGTAGATTATATAAATTACTTGGAATTTTTTGTGCATGCAGAAGATTTGTCCGTCCCCCCCCCCACTTCATTTATGTATTTATTCAACAGTTTGTTTATATCAGTTTGGGCTCATGGATATTCATTTATTATAATTAATACTGCTTAATTAATTTTGTTGCTCAAATTATTCCTGCTTTAGCCATTGGGAGTTCCTTCATTTGGCTCCTATGTCTCTTTCACGGATTCCTATGAATGTTGCTGTTTTTCTTTCTGCTTCCTTACTTTCTGGCACTACAGGATGCTCAGGCTCATCTTGCATAACTCTTGCTCCACTCATAGAATCAGCCATTTCTGCAAGGAGCCCTAGTTCCCTTTTATTGAAGAATGCTATTAGAACCATGGTTGAAAACATTTTTAATTTAGATGTATTTTTCATGTCTAACGGTACCCTCTGGGTTCTTTTTATATTTCACATTTTTTAAAACCCATGATCATGTTTTTTTCTACATTCTTGAACAAATAGAATGTCTGGTGTTTATTTATTTTTAAAGATTCTATTTATTTATTCATGAGAAATACAGAGAGAGAGGCAGAGACACGTGCAAAGGGAGCAGCAGGCTCCCTGCAGGGAGCCCTATGCGGGACTTGATCCCAGACCCCTGGGATCACAACCTGAGCCAAAGGCAGACACTCAACCACTGAGCCAACCAGGCATCCCTGGTGTTTTATAACATGTGTTATGGGGTGTCTACTCTGGCTTAGGGAAATATGCACTATTCCCTACCATGCGTGAACTCTGGGAGTTGTGTCCCTTCCATCCCAATATTTCTTCTCCTTGTTTTTGGAAGTTCTCTCTTATATAGACACAGATTAGTAGTCACTCAAAATCTCAAGGGACCCCTCTGCAGAACTCCATTGCTCTTTTTTGTGTACTTCTCTTTTTCCTTTCTTGGCCACCATGACTTCTGTTCTCTGTTCTCTCCATCAGTGAGATCATGGGCTTCCTTTGGGTTCCTCCTATTTATGTAGTTTGGAAACTGCCTTCAAGAAGTACATTGAGATATTTTGAATGCACTGTGCTTATTCCCAGCCTCTCAGGGATTACAGTATTATGATGCCACTTGTCCAGTATTTGAAAGCCTCATTTCACATATTTTGTCTAGTTTTCTTTTTGCTTTTTGTGAAAGACTAAATCCAGCCCTCATTACTCTATATTCACTGGGAGAGAAAGTCAATAAACTATTTTAAATATAAATACAAATTATGAGCACTTTCCATGTCATTAAATATTCTTGTGAAATATGATTTTAATTATTGCATATATTTCCATCATACACCTGGTTCAACTGTTTTCTCATCTGGTCCTTAGCCTTTGAACTTTGGTTATGGTGTTTTTCATAAGCAAAAATTCATATAGTAGACAAATATAACAGTCTTATTTAATGGTTTCAGATTTTTTGCATTTGTGATTAGAAAGGCAAGGTAAATATTTGCCTGTTCCTTTTATTCTGGTTAGTTTGTAATTTTATTTTTTACATTAAATTCATTAATCCACCTGGGATTTATTTTTATATATGATGTGAGGTAATGATCTATATTTATTTTCTCCAAAGTAATAAAAACATGAAAATATAGAAAGAAGCATTAGGTAGATAAAAGCCACACCTAATTCCTATTTCTTTCTCTTCCCCTTCTGGGACTCTAGTAACATGTACTTTAGATAATTTTTCCTTATGTCCCATGTCTTTTTTTTTAAAGTTTTATTTATTTGCTTTAGGGACAGAGAATGTGGGGTGGTGGTATAGAGGAAGAGGGAGAGAGAAACTCAACATACTTTGCTGAATGTGGAGCCCAACGTGGGGCTCAATCTCATGACCTCATGATCTGAGCTAAAACTTAAGAGTCAGAAACTCAACCAACAGAACCTCCCAGGTGCCTCCCTATGTCTTGTGTGTGTATATATATATATATATATATACATATTTACAAAATACTTATATATACATATATATATAATCTTTTTATATGTATTTGTGATTTTCTTTTTCTCTTTTTTGATCTAGTCTTTTTTCTGTTATTTTCCATTTTACTAATTTTTATGAAAGATTTTATTTATTTATTTTAAAGAGAGATACAGAACACAAGCAGGTGAGGGGTGAGGAATGCAGAAGGAGAGAGAGAATCTCAAGCAGACTCTGTGCTGAGGGCAGAGCCTGGCTGGATCCCATACCCTGAGATCATGACCTGAGCTGAAATCAAGAGTAGGATGCTTTACTGACTGAGCCACCCAGGAGCCCGACCATTTTACTAATCTTTAATTCTGCTCTATCTCATCAACTCTTGAACCCATCTATTGAATTGTATATTTATTGTTGCCTTTCCCCCTTCTACAATATAGGAAAATTTGGTTTATTTTTCATGTATTTTAGTTCTCCAGTGAATTCTTCATCTGTTTTTTTTTTTGAACATTACTATTCATAGTTATTGTACAACAGAAATCCTGACAACTGAGAAATCTGGATCACCAAAATGCCTATGGTATTTTATATATATATATGAGGGTGATATATATTTTTCCTCTTAATATATGGTCATTTGGTCTTTTCATTGTCATTCTTGGTGATTGGGATTAAATGCTGGGCATTTTCTATTAAAAGTATAGAGGCTCTAGATTAATCTCCCCAAGGTGGATTTGATTTTCTAATAGCAGAAAGATTGTTCTAGGAAGATCACCTTTATCCAATTAGATACTGAAACTATTCAAGGCTTTGTTTCAGGTTTTGTGAAAACTGTTTCCTGTTGCCTTCACTTATAGGGCATAGCCCTGTAGGGTTTGAATGAACATTTACAGTGTTTCTAGCATCCCTCCTCCCTTGGCCTCTCCTGAGCTTTTTATTCTGGTCTCCTAAATCCTACATGATCTGGCTCCACTTACCTTGCTACCATGTCTTACACTATTCTCCCTCTCTACTTCTTTTGCTCTAATCTTACCATTCTTTCATTGCTGTTGCATAAGCATGCACACTTAAGTCTGCCTTAGATTTGTTGTAAAAGCTCTCTGTTCTGCCCAGCATGCTTTTCATCAAGCCTGCCTGCTTCCCACTCACTCAGGTCCTAGGTTAAATGTCACATCTGCAGAGCACTCCCACCCCTCAGCATTTTCTATCTCATCAACCTTTTTACTTTATTTAGGGCATTTAAAATCATGTGATTTTTTTTCCTGTTTGTTATTTTTATACTTCACTGAAGTAGAAGATAAACTCCACAAAAACAGGGACCTTATCTTTATTGTTTGCTGCCTTATTCCCAGCATCTAGAAGTGTCCTCTCCAGTATAGTAGCTATTTGCCACATATGGCTATTGAGCACTTGAAATATGGCTAGTCAAAATTTGAAGTACCCCCCCCCAAAAAATTGAAGTATAAGAAGAATAAAATACATACCAGGTTTTGGAGACTTAATATACACAAAAATAATGTAAAATATATTAATTGTTTTTATATTGATTATATCAAAATTATAAAATTTGGGATATATAGGTTAAATAAAATGTATCATTGAAATTAATTTCACCTATTTCTTTTTCCACTATTTTTAGTGAGGTGAATACAAATTTTAGAATGTATATGTGGCACACATTTGTGATGTGCATTCATTTCTATTCTTCAAAATTGACCTATGATAATCACTGCCGGGAAAGAGCTGTCCTTTTTATTTAGGCTTTTTTTTTCTATTTTCTTTCTTTCTTTCTTTCTTTCTTTCTTTCTTTCTTTCTTTCTTTCTTCTTTCTTTCTTTTTCTTTCTTTTTCTTTCTTCCTTTCTTCTTTCTTTCTTTCTTTCTTTCTTTCTTTCTTTCTTCTTTCTTCTTTCTTTCTTCTTTCTTATCTTTCTTTTAAGATTTATTTATTTGAGAGAGAGAGATAGGGAAGGGGGGGTAAAGGGAGTCAGGAGAGAGAGAGAATCTCAAGCAGACTCCCTGTTGAGCACAAAGCCCAGTGCAGGGCTCAGTATCATGACCCTGAAATCATGATCTGAGTAGAAATCAAGAATTGGTTGCTTAACTGACTGAGCCACCCGGGGGGCCTCTTCCCTATTTTCTTAATATCACAAACAGAAAAAATATAATTTCTTGTTAGTCCAAGTTTCCAAAATGTTACTTAAAATGATGACTATTGAGGATATAAATTTGTTTTTACTTCTTTTATTTATTTATTAAAGATTTATGTATTTATTTTTAGAATGAAACAGAGAGAAAGAGCATGAGCAAGGGGAGGATCAGAGGGAGAAGGAGAATCTCAAGCAGAATCCGTGCTAAACTTGGAGCCCAGCATGGAACTCGATCCCATGATCCTGAGCTCATGACCTGAGCTGAAATCAAAAGTTGGATACTTAACCAACTTAGCCACCCAGGCATCCTCATTTTTACTTTGAAACACAGACTTCATGGTTTTTATTTGGTGATTTGTTTAAAATTTTTTTCAATAACTGGTTAGTTTCTCTGTATTTTTCCTATTTTGGAGTACTAACCTTCACTTTTTTTCAATACAAAGTTCTGTTGAAATTATCCCCTTTCTAAATGTTATAGTTAACTTCCTATGTGTTAAATAAAACACAAATATTTAAAAACAAAAGTGTTTGGGCCTTTGTATCTTAATAAGATCAACTAGGCATTAAGAGAAGATAAAATTTTACAGAAGTGCTTGAAACTTTATGATACCTATTTTGGATGGCCAGAGGTCATTTGATCTTTTATTTTGCTGAAACTTTTGGCTTCATTCTTTTGGACAGCCTACTAGTAGGCTAAGACCCCTAAAATATTTTTTGTACAGGAAGGTATAACTTTTTTTTTAAGAGCAAGAAGAGTGAAAAAAATGGAGGATAGATTCTTAAATAAGATACGATGAAACAATTCTTTTTTTCCCCTCACTAGTCTATTCCATTTAGGATATGAACCTGTTCTAGGATTTTCTTTAGCCGAACATTTCTTGATTGGGTTTGAAAAACTGTTATGAAATCACTGATTAAACCAAGCAACTTTTGATTCTGGAAACAAGATTCATTGAGCATACATACACTGAAATACTTACATTTGCAAACATCTATATGAATGGACAAATATATACATGAAAATGAAGGTATGCTTTTAGAAGGCAGCTTAAACACCTAACAGTTTGGGGAAAGGCAGTGGAACATATGAGCTGTGATTTTATTTTTTTTAAGATTTTTCAGGAAATGGAAAATAATGGCAAATCACACCCATCAAGTTCCAGTAACTCAAAACACTTATTCTCAGTCTACAAGAGACTAAAACAAGACCTTTTATTCTTGGAATGACATTTAGTTGCTCTGGTCTTATAAGAACAGCTAAACTTTTCCTTCTTATTTTCTCTCTAATGAGAGAGTGGTATCTGGGTTTAGATTAATTTGATTTTGAATGGCTATTTGGTCATATGCTGCAGGGCAGTAACATGACTTTTCTTCCTGTGGAAAGGATGAAATAACCACAAATCATAAAATTCATTTGCTGGTTCATAGATAATTATTACAATGGCTACTAAATATTTCAAAGCTATAAATATTTTCCAAAGTATTATTTATGGGAACTTCATGTAAGTAAAAAATATTTTCTGAACAAGAAAATATCTTCCCACTATTTTAAGATCCTAGTTTGTTCCACAGAATGAAATTAGGCAGACCCCCCCCCCCAAAAGGACAATATATATTTTAAAACATTGTAGAATTTTAATTTTTTAAAAGAGGCCTAAATTTTGAGAAAGGCAGGAGTTGGGCCAGTTCTGATTTCAACTGGGGAAATACTGCTCAATTAGAAAATGTCTCAAAGGAAGGTGTGAAATAATTGGAAGTTTGAAATAACAAATCAAGTCAAGGAGACTGTGCAAAAAGTCAGTCTTTAGCAAGACCACAAATTATCAGGGTATCAAAATATCTGTTCAGGGCTTGAAAACTCTATTTAAGATGAAAATAACTTGAAGGCAAATCCTGTAGAGCAAGAAAAAATTTGAAGCTTGAAAACTAATTGCTTTCAATTCATGGGTTAGAAGGCTGGCTGACCAAACACATTCATAGGCCAACAGCCCTACTTTCCTAATGAGAAACAAAACTTTCTCTTCTTGAGATTACTTCTGTAAACTATATAGATTAAACATGGACATGCATTGCTATTCTTTTGTTAAATAGATTTTTGTGTTTCTGAGCAAAGACACGGGACCTTAAGATCAGCCTGCTTAATTGAAAGATTCTAAGATTTTTTTAGAATTTATAGAGATAATTGAAGGGATTTTTTTGGTCATTGTTTTGAATTTATCATAATAATTACTCTCATTCCTTTGGTGTTTGATGTCTTGCCATGCCTGTAGAGGATATTCTTTGCATTCTCTATCTAAAAATATGTAAGCCCTAATTTATAGATTATCCTTCACAACAGTTCTGAAGGGTCAGCACAGAGAAGGCTCTCATGAAAGACTTTCTTCTCACTGCTCAGTACACTGGCTGTGAGAATGTACTTTGCTGCAAATAACAGCATACCTTACCAAGAGTGACTTTATTCTTCCCATTTAACAAGAAGGTAGGGCTGATCTAGTGATTCAACAAATCACTAATAACCCACACACAGTCTTTCTTTTTGCTATACTATATTAAACACCCTTCATTCTGCTTCTTGGTTGTTAACATCACTCCTGAAGATACAGGCAAAGGGAATGAAGGCAAGTTGGTCAGCTCCATTTATTAGTTCATCATGAGCTTTTCCATAAGTCCCCTTCCAATAGCCCCTTATGTTTCCTTGAGCATGCTTGGTCACATGGCTACCCCAGCTGCAAGGGAAGTAGTAAATTAGGAGTAATATTAAAGAGCTGGCTTAGGCCAAAATGCCTGGCTTTGGGCACTTGCCATCCAGACTCAAATCAGGATGTGTTAGCAAGAAAGGAGACAATGAATAGTTGGCAGGAAATGTTCCCGTACATGTCACTTGAAATAAGTTTTGAGCTGGTGTGAAGTATTCCTGAAAATGGTATGTGTTATGTGATGTTAATCCTACTATCTTTCAAGCTACCCTTTGTAATTCCATTACAAAATTGATGTTTCGAATATAATGGTAAAATTATATCTTGACTAAATCATCGAAGCATTGAGATGGATACAGAAGAAAAATCTACAAGATTTATAACTTCAGGCCTCTTATTTATATAATTCCTTTAATATGTAGACATTTGGTAAAAAGTATCAGGCTATATGTATGATGGCCTTTCACAAGAGAAATAAATTGAGAAGGACCTGTCTTATTTCATCTTTCATAATCTCCTTGTTGCAAGCAAACCATATTTATGTTTCCATTTTTATAAATAGTGATAAAGAAAGTAATGTTTTTTTTTTTCTTCTTTGCAAGTTATTGAAAACCAAATAGGACCATACCTGGGGCACATGTACATAGAACCAACCTTTCACAAATGTCACTAAGAAAACTGATCTTAGCATCTCAGAGGATGCTTCCATTCATAATCACTGCTCTTTCACCACATTTAAATGATGAATTTTTTCCGTGTTCTTGGTATTCATTACACTTTTACTGATAAGTCCCCAGATACCAGGTCTATAACTCACTAAAAATGTGTTCTATCACACCGTACCATAAAACCATGTCTGTCCTGCTTAACAGGCCATAGAGGATAGATAATCCAGAAATTATTGAAATAATATGGTCATAATTTACAATGTACCATCTTAGGACTAGATCATGAGGCACAAAGATAAATACATATTACAGTAACATGGAGAAAAGGCATGGATAGATTCATAAACAAGGCAAGGCAGCAGCACTCTGGAGGTAATTATTCATTGTGGTCAGTTTGGTAAGAACATGTTTCAGAGAGAGGACAAACTTGAATTGATTTTGAAAGGTAAATAAAAGTGTGTTAGGTGGACATAAGAGTTAAGGTGGAAATTTGCAGGTAGAAATATGAACATGAAGATGTTATATTACATAGTAAAATTTGAGAATGTTAAGTTCTCTGCAATGATTGAAACTCAGGCTGCACCAGAGTTATTTGTTAGATGAATATGGGTAAGTTGAATAAAGACAGTGGAGAATAATGGTCATCATATTAATGTATTCTGACTTTATCCTGTAGGGTTTTCTCTAGAGTCTTAAAATGATCATATTTGTGTTAAACAAGAATGCTGTGAAAAGCAAAGGATAGAACCATGAGCTCCAGGTATTTCAGTCATCTAAGAATAAGACAATTAGGTTCAAGCTCTGAGCTAACGCAATAACCTGGTGATTGAGAAGAAAAGTGGTATAAGAAAAAATAGGAAATGAAAATCGACAGTTTTGAGGCTGATGGAATGGGGGATATAGAGGAATTCTTTCTCTTTTCTGGTTTCTGTGCCTAGGTCCTTCTGATATTTTGCTGCCTGAACAATCATCTTATTTCCATGCTGTATTAGGTGTATGGGTGTGTGTAAGGGGATTAGTTAGTTAATTAATTAAGGGAATTGGCTCATGTCTCATGTGGTCATGAAGGCTAAGAAGTCCTACAAACTGCTGTCTGCAAGCTGGAGAACCAGGGAAGCCTGTGGTATAATTCAACTAAGTCCGAAGGGCTGAGAACCAGAAAGCTGCTCATGTTGGTCTCAGAGTCTGGAGGCCCAGAAGCCAGAAACTCTGATATGAGAGCTCAGAAAGAGATCTCTCACCCTTCCCTCACCTTTTTTTCTATTCAGACTCTCAGTGAATTGGACTATGCCCACCCACACTGCTGAGGGTGGATCATCTTCACCCAATCTATTGAATCAAATGCTAATCTCTTCCAGAAACATCCTCTTAGACACTCCCTGAAATTGTGTTTTACTAGCTATCTGGACATTTAGCCCAGCCAAGTTGACTGGTAAAATTAATCATCACACACACTTTTTTAAATTTTTAGTGAAAGTTATACTTTTTTTGGAATGTCCTCAAATATGTATCCTGACATGTTAAAACTTCAAATGCATATTAAGGATGGGCCCATTGTCACTGTTTCCATGACACTTCGCTTCTACCGCTTGGAATTCTCTTATCCTTTCTACATGCCAGAGATATTTCTTGAGTTTTATAGTAACATCACATTCTCCAATGTGTTTTAGATATCTCCTGTTCCCCACAAGGAGAGTGCTCTTCTACTGTTGAATCTGTCTAAACTGCCAGGAAAAACAATGGTGGAAGAAAAACTTGCCTTCTTTGTTTATGAGTCTTTTACACCCTTAAAAGGATAAATTGCACATAGAAAATACTCGAGGACTCCACTCAGTGAATGAATTAATTTCTGCTAGAATTTGTCAACTTGAAAGTTTTAATTAGACAATTCAAAATGCCTGGGGTAAGATTTAAGTACAATTGGTTTTATAGAATAAGATGTATATAATGGAACTGTTTATTAACTCTAATTATGGAAGTCCAGATAGTCAGATATTTAAAAAAATAACCTGCAGTGAAAAGGAAGGGTAACATCCTAAGAAAATTTATTTGTATTTATTTTACTACCTCAGCTATTTTCTAACACTTGAGATTCCAAATTAGGTACAAGAAAGTGGAGGAAAGAAAAACCAGTTGGCTCGTGCTCAAATGTGAAGTTGTCTTAAATGCAGATGGGCAAGGACACAACCTCTCCTGGCCTTGTCAGAGGTGATGGAAGCCCTCACCCCTCTTGTACTATCATGCAACCTAATATGAATCCCCAAACCCAAAGCAGAATAATAAAGTTGCCAGCCTTAATAGCAATTGTACTGTGGGTTAGTATGAAAAGAAAGTAAATAGAATTTTGTTCACTGTACTCCAAGGTACTCTGTGGAATGAAAAGGAAACATGAGGGGAGAAAGGATTATTCAATAAATGGTATTGGGAGTTGCAGGTAGCCATGGGGGGTGCGGGGTGGGCCATCATCACACCAGGCATCTTACCCCAAAATACCTACAGAGAGGTTAAAATCCTAATGTAAATAGATATATACCGGCATATGAAAAAAATGGAAACATCTTAGCTCAGTCATCTTAGCGTGAAAGTCCTTCCAAACATCATATAAATACCATAATATTAAAAAAAAAATAGAGGTACCTGAGTGGCTCAGTCGGTTAAGTGTCTGACTTTGGCTTGGGTCATGATCCCAGGGTCCTGAGATCAAGCCCTGCATTGGCTCTGCTTTTCCTTCTTCCACTTTCTCTGTGCGGGCGCTCTCTCTCTCTCTCTCTCTCTCTCTCTCTCTCTGTGTCCAATAAATTAAATCTTTAAAAATAAATAAATAAAAACGTCAACAATTTGATTACCTGATTTTTTTTCTTAAAATTTTACTAACCCTAAAAAAAAAAAATTTTACTAACCCTAGCAGTACAAGGTTGGGCCTTTTATTTTTTTTTTTTCTAAGTAGACTCTGTGCACAACATGGGGCTCTGTCTCATAACCTGGAGATCAAGAGTCACATGCTATACCAGTTGAGCCAGTCAGACATTCCTGGTTGCATAAAGTTTCAACAAATTCTTATAAAAATGCTATAAACAAAGTCAAAAGTCAAGTAATAAATTGAGGAAATAGATTTGTAAAGCAGGTCAGAGACAAAGGTTTAATTTCTTTAATATTTGTATCTTTTATAAATCAATAAGAAAGAAGATATTTTTATTTTCCTTTATGTCAATTATCTGTTAATATCCCTTTCCCATGTTTTAGGTTGTTTTCTTTTGTAAGTAATTATTTGACAGATATACCTGGACATATGAATTTATAATAGCAGAATACTGGAAATAATTGAAATATTTATAAACAGGGGACTAGCTAAAAAATTATCAAACATCCATATAATAAAATACTACTGAGTTCAGCAGGCCATTTTTATTGATATAAAATGATATCTATGATACATTAAGTGGGAAAAAAAGTCACCATTATGTATGTATGTGTGTGAAGTATTTCTAGTGGGCTACATCTGCATAAAAAGTTCTTATTCATATATGCTTCTAAATCCATGTACCTCTGGAAAAAAAATTAGAAAAAAATGGTAATCACTGTTTTGGGTAAGGAAACTAGATGCATAGGGACTGTCTGGGAGTTGAGTGAGACTATACCCATAATCAAACACTTTAGTGATTTTGCAGCTGAACATAGAAATATTCACAGTAAGTGAAAAAGGTAAAGCTATAAATAACCGCATATCCATTTTAGGCTAAGTTTTAACAACTAATGAGTTTGTTGTAAATTTACATTGTAATTCAGCATTTCAGAAATGAAATTTGATATCAGAATGAAATTGGATTATTTGGATTTTGTACCATGTAAAAATGTTACTCATTTGAAAAATAATACTACAACTACGTGGAAGAGCAAGACTGGTGCATTGGTGTTCACTTAGTCAACATATGTTGAGTGAGTGCCTTCCGAAACCAAGTCAAAGCTTGGCTCCATTCTCTCTAAACTATGTGTCTTGCAAACATAATGTATCTAATACTTAATTTAATCCTTTGTGAAATGAAGAAAAAAAACACTTCAGCCTAACAGTTGTTTGTGGGATTTACTAGGCTAACAAGCAAAAATCAGCATTGTACTCAGGAAATATTTGAAACTGAAGCGGTGGAAATAAGGTTTGTTGGTTGTTAATATTTAAATTATTAAGCAAAGCTTAGCTAGGCATTTTTCTATAGTGTTCAGAGAAGTGGTATGTTGAGAGTTAGGATTGTTAAGAATGGATGAGGGGAAACCAGAGGATTTTACCTTGGCAGCTGGGACACCTTCAGAATTGAGAGCAAAAGACATTTCCCGCTTGAAACAGAAGCTTATTTATTTATTTGTATTTTTTTTTACGAAAATTTATAATACTTATTTTACTTTGACCACTTATTAATAATAATTTTTAAAATAATTTTGTCCAGAATCAGGCAATTCGCTCTCTGTGCAACCTTGGGCAATTTACTTCATGTCTCAGGCCTCTGTTTCCAGATTTGCAAATTGATGACAGTACTAAGGACCTAGCTTAGTGTTGTTCTAAAGACTGAATGATTAATGCATATGAAAAGCTCTTAGTGCTATGCCTGGCACCTGGTGCCAGCTGTATAAGCATTACCTGCTACTATCAAAGTAATCAGTAGCAAACTCCTAAAACTAAAAGATTGGGGTTTGTCTTCATGGGCAGGACAAAGATACTGGAGGGATAGAGTTCCTGATCACAGGCTCACTCAGAGAGTGAGAGGGGGATGCCCATGATAAAATAGGGTGTAGAGGGATAAGGGAAGAGAGACAAGAGGCTCCTGGAGCTACCAGGGGTGGATTATAGGCTGAGAACCTCCATAGAAGTTTTTAAATTCTACAGAGATAATATGGTGCATTTCCTGAATATTACGTCACACATTCAGTAGGGTCTGAGAGTATAATCAAATGCATCAATAATTATATAAGTAAACATGAATATTCATATTAAGTAAAATGAACTAGGGGTGGTAGAAGGGGAGGAGGGCGGGGGTGGGGGTGAATGGGTGGCGGGCACTGAGGGTGGCACTTGACAGGATGAGCACTGGGTGTTATTCTGTATGTTGGCAAATTGAACACCAATAAAAAGTAAATTTATTATTAAAAAAAAGTAAAATGTGTAAATTGTTAATCACTTTTTATAGGCCATGTTTTACCAACCAACAAGTTTGTTACAAACTTACAAAATAACTTCAGTATTTCAAAAATAAAATTAGATTTTGGAATGAAACATATGAGTTATATGTAAGAGATTGTAGAAGGGGCTAAGTTCATAATAATTTTGTTTTAATTGAATAGCAAAATATTAAGCATAAAGAGCATATTCAGTAGACAGGATGTGGTTGAGTTAGTCACGGATAGATTCTAGAGAAAGTGATTCTTGAGACTATTTTGTCTCTAAATAACATAACTATTTATTATAGTACCTATATGTTGCCCACCATAATGAATCATAGCATAGCTCTGTGATTAGAAGAAAGCAATATGACTCTCCCAACTGCTTGTTAGACGAGATGGCTTATCCAATAATAAGTCCAACCAAGGGATAATTTCAAAGGTTGAGTCAGATCTTTATGTAATTTGGAATAGAGATTTTCAAAGGAACATGGCTTAAATAAAGACTCAATTCTTGTTACCGGTTAAAGGACACAGTTTAAAAGGGAGAAATCAGTGAAGGAGACCAATCCTTTCATTCAACAAATATTGACTGAGTGTCTATTTCATGCCAGGCACTGATCTGTGTTGTGGGATTAAACGTTACACATAGGGACTTTGCCTAAATAAGACTTACAAAGTATAAAGAAGGTAATATCAGATACTTTAAGTGCTATGATAATAAAGTGGAGTAAGGTGATTGGTAGTTACTGCCTACTTAGGTAAGATGGTCAAGGAAGGAAGGCTCTATAATGAAGTGCCATTTGAGCCCAGATTTGATTTATTGAGGGAATCAGTCATGTGAGGATCTAGGAAGAATGTTTCAGGCAGAATGTACAGAAAGTTCCAAAGACCTGAGTCAGGAACAAACGCATTGGCCTGTTTGAGAAAGAGGCAGAAAACACCCTAGCCAGCTGTGGTATAAAGGCAGGAGAGCAGTGAAAACAAAGTAGATTGGTCGTGGATGGCCTTAGTGACCAGCACAGTGCTTTTAGGTTTCATTCTTCACAATATGGAAGATTTTGGAAGACCTTCAAAGAGGGGAATGACCTGATCTAGTTCGTGTTCTTTTATTTATTTATTTATCTATTTATCTATTTATTTATTTAGAGATTTATTTATTTTAGAGACAGAGAGTGCAGAGGGAGAGGCAGAAGGAGAGAGAAACCTAAGCAGACTCTGGGCTGAGCACAGAGCTGTATGTGGGGCTGGATCTCATAACTCTGAGATCACCACCTGAGCCAAATCAAGAGTCAGGCGCTTAACTGACTGAGCCACCCAAGCCTCCCTGATTCATGTTCTTAAAATACAGGTTGGCTTTTTGTGGAGAAGAGACTGTTAATAGGAGTGAGAGTGGGAGTTAGGTTGGAGGCTTTTGTGGTGGGGAAATTTGAGGAATTTAAGGAAACATGGCCCATTCGTAGATTTGATGTGAGGTAAGACAAGAGTGGAGGTTAAAGTGCAGATCGTTGACTTAATCAAGTTGAGTGGATAGTACAGTCCTAAAGCACTATTGATACATGACTGATTGATGGGAATGATTGAGAAAAGTGCAGATTTGGAGGCAAATATCGTAATTTAGGGTCAGGTTAATGTAAGAAGCTTACAAAATACATATGGCACATCTAGGTATTGATATTAATTACACAAAGGACATACAGCTCAGTCCTGGGAATATGAATATGGAAGTCATAGCCTATAGGTGATATTTAAGATACAGGATAGTATAAAGTCACATAGTGTGAGAGAAGGTACACAGAATATAAAAAAACTGAGACAAAATTTGGGTTGAGTAGTTAAGAGGAGTAAGTAAAAGAAAGGAAATGAGTAAAGGAAAATGCTGAGGACAGAGAAAGAAAACCAGGTGTTGGGGAAGTCAAAAGAGAGACCATCCAACTGTACCAAGTCATTTTGAGAGGTAGAGTAACATGAAGACAGAGAGTTGGCCACTGGATCTGGCAGCATGACACTGTTTCTTGACCACAGTAAGAGTGGAATGATAATGATATAAGGTTGGTTCCAGTTGATTGAGAAAAAGAACGAAAGTCGAAGGTGTGGAGGTAACACAAATACCCAGCAGCTGAGTGAGTTTTCTTCTGAAAGTGAGCAGAGAAATAGAGCTGTGGCTTGATAAGTGCACATGAAATGGTGATATCCTATAAGTCCACTGTGAAAATGCCTTGAAAATTACACAGTAATTAGGGGGCAAAAGCGTATTTTTTTTCTTAATATGTTTGCTTGTAAGATGTATTTGTAGGCATGTGCTCATTCATATGTATGGATACTTCAGTTCATATTTCTTGGAAAGAATAAGAAAGTGCATCTGCAACTCACTCTGATGGCATGATTTTGAAGGGATTTGTCCTGAAGCTCCTATGCCCCTTACGGATTGCTACACTAGATCTGGAATGTCAGGTTCCCCTGCATGCCTCAGCCGCTTTCAGGACGTTCACAAACCAAAGGCCAACACATCTTTTTCCTTCTCTCTTTGGCCTTTCTCTGTAATTCCAATTCGAATACAAAAATAACTCTGGTTTTTGTTCCAGCCAGATAGCTTAACTTGGTTACAAATAGTTTTAAGGGTATGGGGGTGTGGATTGTGGGAGAAAAACCAGCTCCTGTGCACAGGGGCTGAAACTTTTGAAAGGCGGTCACTGAGACCCACAGTAGAGTTTAGAAATATTTTTTTTTTTATGAATAGATCCCTGTAAAATATGTGACTTCTTGGTTATATCTTGCTTATAGTATAGAAAAGTATTATTCATAAGATAGCAGGAGGAATTAACCTGAATTATAATTACTATGTTTTGCAGCCATTAGAGTTGGTCACAACTCCTGTTATTTGTGTCATTACAGTAGCAAAGAGAATAAGATTCTAGGGCAGTAAATACAGGCATAGTCCTCTCCTCTTTTATCCTTCCATAATGCCTGGATCAAGAAAGAATGGCCCATGAAATGGCCAGTCATCAGAAACAGATGTGTTAGCACGGAGGAAGAGGGAATGAGAAGATGAACACATTTTACTGAGGAGCAAATCCTACATTGATGAAAGAAGACAACTGGTTGTGAGACAATCCCCTCCTTCTTTCCTGGATAGAATAAAGAGAAGGTGGCAATTTAAGACCCTACAATTATATCAGTGATTACTATGAGTTAATGAGCAGCAAGGTCAAGTGACCTTTGTGCTCTCTGGGGGCATGTTGACTTGGATTTTGTTCTAGGACTTTCTGGCTGGCTCATCAAACATTTGCCATTTACTACAACAATGATGGTTCGTGTTCAAAGTTCATAGTGTTGCCTGTGCTCAAGTTGAACATGCAGGTATTGGAGACTTTATGCTATTCCCCACCCACAGTTGCCAGTTTACTTCTCATGGTCTTTCACTTTAGTAAGGATAGCAGAAAACGTAACCCTGGGAACACTGGGTCTCAGAGGCAGGGCTGGTGCATAGATTGCGCTGTCTGACTTTTCATGGTTAAATGAGACCTTTGTTGACACTTGACTTAAGTGTGATTATCCCCAGTTGAAAATTTGAGAACCAGACCATTTAGCAGTGGATTGGTGCCGCATGTTGCCGAGTACCCTGTGAAAGTCTTCACTGTGAAGGGCTAGCACACAACACCTGAAATTTATAATAACTCCAGAAGTGAGCTTGGATGCACTCCTTGTTTGTGGGGTTGTCTAACCACTAAATGATTGATGAGGGGCCTTAGTGGATGAGAATGTTGATTCACTGAAATGTGTAAAATGTACATTTCCTTTTTTTCAGTATAAACTACCAATGTATGGTCAGTGTATTTAAAAGGCTGGTAATGTGAGTCTTTGTTAGTGTTACCCTGTGTTTTATTTCCCTTTGCTTTCCTGGAACAACTAACTCTAATGAAACCTGACGTCTTAGTGCTAAAATATGTTGACTCTCCCACTCTGCCCTTATTGTGCATTGAAAATATGCATAAACTCTTTGCTAAATCACCAGCCTTAAAGTGTTTAGAGCTTCTTAGGTTTCTCAGAGGTGATCATGGGCCCCAGCCTATTTGTTTTCTTATTGAAATGTGGGGCAACCAGACATGAATGAAGGTGAGCAAAACTGGAATCAATAGCCAGTCCTTGCAGTGGATACTGTGATGTGTATCACCTTCAAGGCCTTTGGGACCAACTGATTTCCCCAGTTGATGATGGTGAAGGATCCTGGCTAAGTTCTTCTAGAAAGTTGCCATCACAAGAAGATAACTGCCTGGTTATCTCCCAAGGGGATCCCACATCCAATAAAACATCAATAGGACCGTGGTATAAAGGGCTGGCCATCTTGCCTTACCGCGGAACAACTCTGAAGGGACTTCCTAGCTCCAGAGCTCTCTTTGAGACCAGCTAATAACAGTTGCAGTGCCTTTCTGTTCAGTTTGTCATCTGCCCACTTCTGCTTCTTTGAGCCCTTCAAAAGTGCTGATCCCAAGAGCTCTTCAGGAAACTGCGTGTAAGTCTCTATCTCAGAATCTGGTTCCAAGACAAAGTCCGCTTTAGAGTGTTTAGAAGTAGAGCAAGCTATTTCTGAAGCTGTCAGAAGTGGAGAATCCAATTCTAAATGTGAAAGACAACTTTTCTGCCTTTTTTTCTTTCTTTTGTAAATAGCCAAAATGACTTTTATTTTATTTTTTTTTATTTTTATTTATTTATTTTTCTTTTCAAATAGACATTTTTTTAAAAAAAATAAACATCTCTTTAAGAGTATGGAATGGGAGTTATAAAGAAGCTGAGAGGAACTAGTTGTAATGAGGATTTAGTGAACTTGTTCAGATCCCAGTTCTGTCATTTGGCATCAGTCTTTACTTTCTGATCGTTGTTTGTAGCAGGATGATAGCCTTCTGGGGATATTTCTCAAACAGTGTTAAAAATTCAGATTCCATGATCTTTCTCACTAGTTAGGACTTATAGGGGGGGATCTGGTGATTTGTATATAAGAATCATTCCAGGAGATACTTCTATTCAGGCAATTTTGGGAAAACTGTGACCACAAGTTTATCAAATGCTGCTATTAAGAGAAGCTGTTTTTATAGAAATAATAATGACACATTATCTGCATGGAGCCACATTTTGTTACCAGCTGCCTTACTCAACAGGCTCTAGGTCCAAATAACTACCTCTTCTGCTCTTATATTGGTTATCAAGAAAACCACAGTAATGAAATAGTAAACAAATTGGATGTGCAGTTTTTCAAAGCACCATTTGGTCATGATGGAGATTAATGTGCCCTGGTGATAGAGCAAAATAATCCCTTTGAGGCTAGAAAGCTGATGACTTAATGCCTTCTCTTCGTGTCCAGGAATCGGGATAGATGATGACAAAGTAGCTTTAGCACCTGCCTGGTAGATTGAACCTGGAGCGTGAAGGTAGGCATCTGTCAGTAGGCATCGTGAGCTCTTCCTTCTCAGTGATTCCTTAGATCCCCAACTTTCTTCCGCATGACTGGTGTTGTTCCTTACTTTGCTTTCTGTATTACAGAGGCACAGATAAATGCTGGGAAATCTACTATCCATGTAGCCATATGTCTACAGAAGCTAATTCATGCTGCAGAACATTGTGGTATTTTAAATTTTGTGACCCATCAGGATAAATTACCTTGATGCTGTTGCAATGATGTTAGGTCAGACATATCTTTATTTTTAATTTCTTTAAACTATAACAAGTTTTTTTTTGATATAACAAGTTACCTGTCATTACAACCATAAAAATAAAGTCATTCATGTCATTTTTGTTGGCTCTGCTAGGAAGTTAGCAATTTTAGACTCAAAAATTAGATTTAGTTACTCTGTCTTTCATGAGAGTATTGGGGATATCAGGATTTCACCACTTTTAAATAGTGATAACCAAGAAGTCTGCAGAAAATAAGCTTTATTACATCTATGGTAATGAAGCTTGCTGTCCCAAGGCTCTAACAATTCCTTTGGGTGTCCCAAAGAGTCGGAGCCAAAGTAGCCAGAAGTGTGTCTTTTTGACAGTCTAAAGACTCCACAGACATTGGTTTCCTATCCTTTGACACTTGTATGGGGTTGGCATTTCCTCCATAAATGTACTTGGTTTCCCTCAGGATCATTCAGTGGGTTTCTTTGACAAATTTACAGTCCTGACTGGATTTGTGATCATAAGATAAAATCTTTGACAAATTTCTTTTCTTCCTCCTCCTGACTTGAAATTGTGCTTTGCTAATTAAAACTTTCAATCTGATTACCATGACTTTATTATCAAATTATCTAAAGAAAATTTTTACTGAAAAATAGTTCAGTAGTTATGCTGTATGTTTTGCCTAAGAAAAAAATGTCACTATACATATTATTGCCTAGAACTTCAGATATAGTGGACAATTTCACTGAGTATTTGAATATTTGGGCTACTTCAGAGTAGTTTTTCCCTTTTTGCAAGATGATTTTTTAAAAACCTAGATGAAAATACTTGTATTTCCATAGGTTGTGGCAGTACATAGATGTACATAAATATAGACATAGTTAAACAGTATATAGACACAAATCAGCATGAGCAATAAGATGCCTGAATCAAAGTTTGCTGTGCATTTCAACCCATATTTATGGTCAGCAGACCTTTCACAATGGAAAAAAATAGTGAACATCATATGAAATGATGCCTTAAACATTTTATAACCTCTAGTTGAGAAGCCAATAATCAAGCAACTTTTACTCATTTCTCATAGTACCAAAAGCAAACAGCAATAACAAAAACTAAAACAAAATGTTTGGATTATTTTATCCATTTGGATGATATTGAAGGTGCATTGAAAATAGAGATGAGGTGAATAAAGATGAATGAAGTTTCAACGGATAATATAACTAGGATTGGTGGTTAATGGGACTCACTGAAACATAAATTTAATGAAGACAAGAAACCTCTTGGTTCTAAATGGTGGGAATACAGTAATAAACAAGAGAGTGTAGGTAGTCAATATTTATTCAGTAAATTAATGAATGAAAAATAAGAAATGAAGGAGATAGGTTTATCTCAAATTTCTTGATTGGGTTGGTGAATGGGTAATCTCTTAAACCTGTGAGGTCCAATATGGTAGCTGCACGTGGCTATTTATATTTAAACTAATTTGAAGGGTGTCTGGGTACACAGTTGGTTAAGAACCCAATTCTTGATTTCGGTTCAGGTCACAATCTCAGGGTCCTGAGATCATCTCCTCCACCAACCCCATACTCTCTCTCTCTGTCTTTCTCAAATAAATCTTTAAATTTAAACTAATTTGAATTAAAATAAAGTTAATTTATGGTTAGCCAGTCATATATCAGGTATTCAACAGATGCATGCTGGTAGTGGCTACCGTAGTGGACAGTATAGATACGGAACATTTCCATCATCACACAAAGTTCTGTTGGTGAGCACTGCTGTCAGCAAATTGGCCACTGTATGTGGAAGAGCAGGAATGGGATTGCTGCCTTACTAAAGTGTCAGATTTCCAACTATGTTCAGACAAGTTGTGCTGACTTTGAAGACTTGACATGTTTCAAATCCAAATTCAACTTTCTTTTACATACAACTCCCCCCTAAATCCCTATTTCAATGCTTATCTTTACCATTCTATCAGAAAACCAGGCTCGAAACGTATTTATGTCTCTTTTTCTCCATATAATCAGATTAAAATCCTATAGACTTTTTTTCCTTTAGTATCTTTCTTTTTATTCCTGCTACATAGTGACTTACATAATTTGGAGTAAACTGAAATTTATAATAAGGGAAGATAATTGGTCACAAGAATAAACACTCTGATTCCAGTACGGAAAAATACATACAAAAAAAGGCAACGTTGTCACCAACTCCATCCTTGTCTAATTTAATATGTAAATAATATTGTATGGAACTTCCCAGTTAAAATTTTTTTACAGCTTTGTTGAGGAAATAAATTGCATATACTTAATTGTGCATTTTGGTGAGTTTTGACTTACCTGCACACCCGTGAAACCATCACCACAGTCATGATGATGAATATATTTATGACCCCCAAATTACCTTATTTTATTTATTCATGAGAGACACAGAGAGAGAGGAAGAGACATAGACAGAGGGAGAAGTAGGCTCCTTGCAGGGAGCCTGATGCAGGACTGGATCACGCCCTGAGCCAAAGGCAGATGCTCAAATGCTGAGCTACCCAGGTGTCCCCACATTATGCTTCTTTTACTCACTCCTGACTTATCTCTCTATCCCTCACCCCTTTCCTCACCTCAGCTGCTTTCTGTCACTATATATTCATTTGAATTTTCTAGTTTTATGTAATTGCTCACATATGTATGCTTATATAAATGCTGTTTATGTGTGTGCCCTTTTTTGGTCTTACTTATTTCACTTGCAATACCTATTTTGAGATTTATCTATCCAATTTGATGAGTATTCTTTTTTTTTTTTTAATTTCGGAGTAGTGTTCCACTACGTGGATATACTACAATTTGCTCATCTATTCAATTCTTTATAGATTTCTGGGTTCTTTCTAATTTTTGACTATTACAAATAAATCTATTGTGAATATGTACAAATTTTTATACAAAATAGTGTACGTATACCTTCTTTTGTCTTGCATAAATACTTGGAGATGGAATTACTTGATCATATTGTAGGTATATATTTAAATTTTTAGGAAAATGTCAAGCCATTTTCCAAAGTGGTTGTCCAAGTTTACATTTGCATAGCAATGTAAAGGAGTCTCATTTTTGTTCTACATTCTAACCAATACTCAATATAATTCTTTTTTTTTTAAATTTTAACAATTCTAGTCAGTATATGGTAGCATCTCATTTTGGTTTTAATTTGCATTTAAATCACATTTTCCAAATGCTCATTTACTATCTGTATATCTTCTTTAATGAAGTGTTTGTTCAAACTGGACATTTTGGGGGGATTGTCTTTTTATTAGTGAGCTGAGAGAGTTCTTTTCACATTCTAGTCACTAGTTCTTTGTCATATATGTATTTTGAAAATTTCTATCAGTCTGTAGCTTGCCTTTTCATTTTTATAATAGTATCTTTTAAAGTGTAGGTATTTTCAATTTTAAGTCCAATTTAACTTTTTTTTTTTTTTTAATGTGAAGTGTGTGCTTTCCTGTGTCCTCTTTAAGGAATTTCAACCGAACCCACTGTCATTAAGATTTTCTCCTATATTTCTTTTAAAAGTCTTATAACTTATAAAACTTAAAACTCTATATTGAGGTCCATGATCTGCTTTGACTTAAGTTTTATATGTAGTGTGAGGGGAAAGGATTAAGGCTCCTAGTTTTGTTTATGGCTTGTCTGATTATTCTGGCAAAATGTATCAAAAACATGATTTTTTTCTCTGTTGAATTTGTCTGGTTGCTTTGTTGAAAATCGATTGACCACCTACATGTGGCTCTATCTCTAGACTTTCTGTTCTGTTACATTGATGTCTATATTGATGCTGATACCAGATGGTTTTGATTACTGTAGCTTTAATAGTGGTTTTGAAATCAGGAAGTGTAATTTGTCCTACTCTGTTCTTTTATCAGTGGAGGGGCTATTTTCAGGGGCTTCTGAATTTCTACATAAATTTTAGAATCAGGTTGTCAATTTTGATGGACACAAAAAGCCTGCTGAGGTTTTGACTGGGGTTGAATTTAATCTGTAGATCACACTGGAAAGAATTGTCATCTTAATAATACTGATTTTTCCTGACTATAAACATGGTATCATCTCCATTTTTTAGCTTATTGATTTTTTTCACTAATGTTTTATAGTTTTCAGTGTATAGGTCTTAGAAGTATTTTGTCAGATTTACCCCTAAGTATTTCAGTTTTGTGATGCAGTTGTAAATGATATTTCTTTTAAAATTTCAATTTCTGATCATTCATTACTATTATACAAACATAATTTGTTTTCAAAAACCATGTATTCTGCAAACTTACTAAATTCACTTTTTTTACATCATATTTCCTGTCTGTATATTTATTACTTCTTCTTTTGCTTTATTGCACTACCCAGAACCTCCAGTAATATGTTAAACAAATGCTCAGCTGAGACATCAATGGTTTATTGCTAATCAAAGAGGAAATCATTTCATCTTTTACCATCATGTATGGTATAAACTTTAAAATTTTTATGTATTCCTTTTCTCAGATTTAGGAAGTTTCCTGTTTCTAGTGTTCTGAGTGCTTATCATTTAAAACTACTCTTTTTTTGAGATTTTATTTATTTATTTATTTATTTATTTATTTATTTATTTGAGAGAGAGTGAGTGAGCAGCGGGGAGGGAGGGTCAGAACGAGAGGGAGAGAGAGAATTTCCAGCAGACTCAGTGCTTGAGGTGGAGCCCAATGCAGGGCTCGATCTCATGACCCTGAGATCATGACTTGAGCTGAAATCAAGAGTTAGATGCTTAACCAACTGTTCCACCCAGGTACCCTTACCTGTGTTAGTTTCTAATTGTGAACTCTGTCTCCTCCACTCAGGGGTATGGGCTCCCCTCCATGGGCCTTGAACTCTCTCTAGGCTATACCTTCAAGCAATCATATATTTCATCTTGTTTTTGTCTTATGCTTATTTTATTTTTTTCCAGTTTTATGAGATACACCTAGCATATAGCACTGTATAAGTTTAAGGTGTACAGTATAATGACTTGGCATATATATTATGAAATGATAACCATAGTAAGTTTAGTTACCAGTTCACTTGCTTTTTTCCTTCCTCCCAGGTTATAATGTGCAATGTCTAAAAATTGTTTTCACATAGATATTTTGTATATCCTGGCTGGAAGTGGAAGTTTCTAATTAACTTATTTTACTTTTTTCTCCAAACTATTCAATAACTGTATGCTCTGGAAAAAGTGTGCTAAGTATATCCTGGAAAATACCACTATACTTAGCGCACCAGTTTGCCAATTGAAGATTCACAGATGATAATTTAGATTAAGAAGATGAAAGAATTAGAGTCTAGCTATGATTCAGAATTTTTTAAATCACTCTCAGCTAGTCAGATAAATCTAACAATAAATACTTTGAACATTCAGAGTAAGAATTTTAAAAGTGACCTTAGATTAATTTCCTTGGACTATATGCAGTTGTTATAGTGCTATTTAGACTGTATAATCAATACTTTCCAATTTGGTAAAAAAAACAAAAATGTATATATGTAATTGTCTTAATGCTCCAGCTATATAAGAATAGGCCTATGGGTTTTCACAGCACTGTAGACTATGTCTGCACCCAACTGTATATTGTCTTGCAGATTATGATTCAATAGACCTGGAAAGCAGCCTTGGAATCTGTATATTTATTAAATACTGCACATGAATATGAAAAATGTGCTCTGTGTTCCAAATACCACACTTTGGAAACAGACCAGGATTGGTTTTGAATGAAGTGAGTCCTGAATTTATGTTGGGGTGAAAGTTCATCATTGAAGGTATGGTGTGTGTCTCTTTGTCTGTGTTTTTGTTTGAGAATTGATATGTGTAGGTAAAGATGGTGGGCAAGAAGAAGCCCCTTGACCTCTAGATACAGCAAGATCACAAGTATTTTCCTATGGTTATGTCAGGACTTTGGGGAATAGAGAAGGCTTATATAATATTTCTCCTCCAAACCTGGTACTCATATGGGAAGCTTAGATTTGCTTAATAAAAAAAGAGATTTATGAAAGTTGGGGAAAATATATGGAATGTGTGAGGGCAATTTTGAAATCTGAGACCCTGGAGATTTCCTTAAAACAAAGAAGAGACCTATTTATCTAGAATTGTTTGGATTAAGGCTCCCTGGTACTGTTGGGCTGGGAGGAGGGAGATTCAGACATCCTTAGGGATCCTTTCAGCTTTGTCTCTGTAATTCTACATGAATAATTAGCCTTTAAGGCAGTTAGCCATTAGCCAGCTTTCTTTCCACATACTCAACCCAGTACTGTTTCTCTTATGGTCCCCTTACCTACTGCAAAATGTTATTTAGAAGCTATTTGGTTTACACTTCTCCAAGGCTATTTTTTTAGGATTTTTTTCCCTTGTCTGGAAACCAGTAATATAGAAAGTGCTGTTTTTTTGGAGTAATGGCAAGCTAACTCAAAGGAACTGCAAGAAATGGTAGTGTGTGTGTGTGTGTGTGTGTGTGCGCGTGCGTGCGTGCACGTGCATGCATGCGCGCTCCTAAATATGAACCTCTGAGCTTTATAAATAGAAATCCTTTTCAGATAGACTTGAATAGGATTGACCCATCCTAATTACTTTCTATGTGACTAGTCCAATAGAATTGTGTAATGTGAATATGTTTTAGCATTTGGCTCTTGTACAGCAGATGCTAATTTCTAAGAGTAGAGGCTTACTTCTTATTGATTCCAAATTGCCATAGTGCCTCTTTATATTTTTACCTTGTGCAAAAAGATTTTGGGGGAGTATGGGAAGAACTACAGAAGGTTTAGTATTTCTAGATATTTTTACTTTTTTTCCCCTGTGATAGAGAATATCATAGGGTTTAAAAGCTTAGTCTTCAGAGTATGACACACTTATTTGCAAATCTCAACCCTGACAAGCTTGCTTATGAAACTCAGTCATACCATTTACTTGCTAAGTGAACTTGGCAGCAATTTAAACACTGTACTTTGATTACTTTACCTCCCAAATGGGAAAAAGTAATACATTCTTCATGAAGTTAAGGAGATTAGACGTATTGTATCATTGCATGTGGTAAATAGTAAATACTTCATAAAATATTGACTAGTAGTAGTAGTAGTAGTAGTATACCAGCATTTCTCAGAAGAATTATTAACCATTGTTACATGAAGTTTAATGGAAAATAAAACTTTGGAGTTGTACTAGTTTTATATCATTTTAATAATTTATTCAGAGCTGTGATAATTTTTAGCTTCATACTAAAGTTTCTGCAAATGTTTATCTTTCTGTTTACTTAGAGAACATATGAAAAATAATTCTTGCTGCTACATTCCCTGGAGCATGTGAGGTAAAGTTGTCTGTTTGAGAAGCAGCTCCATCACAAACCTAAGCTTTAAATTCAAAACATCTGCCATTGACTCATTAATGTTCAAGATGAAACTAATAATCTCCTCACCTTTCAGTGTCTGTATTTACAAGAGAGAATCAGAGGAAGTAGTCTTGAGGAAAAATATTGATTCCCCGTTAGCAAACTCTGTTGAAATGCACTGTTGTAGGCCTTGTTATTCTTAAGTGTCTGGATTTTCTTTATGAATTCATTAAAAAATGTTTTAGCGGCTCTGGTGGCCCAGTATCTCCTTCCAACATAAACTTACCACTGGAAAGCACATACCATTTGGCTCACCTTTTCATTTCATGGCTTAATAATAATGACAAATTACAGGTGCTGAAATGATGTTAGATCCCTTAGCATAACTGATTCAGGGCTCATATTGTTATTCTTTTCTCCAGAACTTCTTAATATATATGGCATCTCTCTCTGATTGGCAGTTAATGTCTCACATGCTGGAATTCAATTTCAATAATCTGAAAATGATGCTACCTTTTTAAATTGGTAGTAACATGGTCCTGTCATTATAGCTAATTTTCAACTTCTCTTTAAGAGTATAATGTATATATTGTTGGATTTTCAAGTGGTGCAGGCTGAAATGCCTTCTTTAATAGAGTGTCTCTCCTAATCTGTATTCATCTAAATCTCTCGATTCTTTCCCAAATGAATTTTTACATATCTCACTCTTTGACCATTTGAAATATGTGAAAAATAGCTGTATAAAACATCCAGTTTTCTAAAAAGTTTATTATTAAATGGATCTTTGAAAGTGTGTAGAAATCCATTAAAGTAACCTTATACATTTTGATCCTGGTAAATTCACTTATCAAGTCCTCTTAGCTTTGCTATAGCTTTTCTCTGGAAGCTCTATGTAAATGATCATACAATCGAATAATATAGTGCTACTTCTTCCTTTCTAATCTGTGTACTTTTTTTCCCTTGTCTTATTGCATTGGCCAGGAATTCCAATATAATGTTGTATAGAGGTGATTATGATACCTTTGCACTGTTTTACATTTTAGCTACAAATTTTGCAGTCTTTCACTATAAAGTTTGATATTAGCTGCAGATTTTTTGTAGACATGTTAATAAAGGTGAGGAAATTTTCATTATACCTAATTTACTGAGAAAATTTATCATGATTGTATTTTTAATTTTGTCACACTTATTTTGTGTATCTACCGAGATAGCCATATATATTTTTATCTTTTATTCTGTTGACATTATGAATTACATCATGATTTTAAAAGTTAAACCAGTTTTACAATTGTTAGACGAAAACCCATTTGATGATGATACACCTGATAGAATTTGACTTGTTGAAATTTTCTTCAGAACTTCTGCTTCTGCATTTGTGAAGAGTATTGATCTTACAATTTATGGTTAGCAATGAAATACTTGCTTTATGTAATGCATTGAAAAAGCTGTTTATTTTACTTGGACATATTTCTATGGAATTAATTTTATTTCTTAAATCTTTGATAAAAGTCACCAGTAAAGTCATATGAGTCAGGAAATTTCTTTTGGGGAGGATATTCAATTGCAAATTTAGTTTACTTAACTGATAGGGGACAATTTAAATGGTCTATTTCTTCTTGTGTCAGTTTTGGCAAATTTGTTTTTCAAAGTAGTTGTCTATTACATCCAAGTTTTCACATTTGTTAATGTCACTTTTCATAATATTCCATTATTATCCTTTAATTTCAAAACTATATAGTGATGTTCTCTTTTATTCTTGATTTTGGTAATTTTTAGTGATTAATCTAGAAAGAGGTTTATTAATTTTATTCTTTAAAAGTAACAACTAGCTATGGTTTCATTGGTTTTTAAAAATTATTTCTGCATTTTCTTTTTAATTGTGTTCTATCAACTTCATTTCTTTCTTTTTTTAAACTTACAGTTTTAATTTGCTCTCTTCTTCCTCCTCCTCTTGCACATTTCTCCTCCTCATTCTCATTTTCTTCTGCTTTCCTCCTCCTCCTCAGTTCTTTTTTTTTTTAAGATTTTATTTATTTATTCGAGAGAGAGAGAGAGAGAGAGAGAGATAGGCAGAGACACAGGCAGAGGGAGAAGCAGGCTCCATGCAGGGGGCCTGATGTGGTACTCAATCCTGGGTCTCCAGGATCAGGCCCTAGGCTGAAGGCGGTGCTAAACCACTGAGTTACCCAGGCTGCCCTTCTCCTCAGTTCTTAAGGTAGAAGCTTATATAATTTAGATTTTTCTTTTTTTTTCTAATACAAGCACTTAAAACTATGTATTTCATTCTATGCTATTGCAGGTGTATCTTACAGGTTTTAATATGTTGTGTTCTCATATTTATTCATTTAGAAATATTTACTATATCAATTTTTTTCTTCATGAATTATTTAGGACTATGTTCTTTAATTTCTGTATTTGGATATATTACAGAAATAATTCTTGTTCTTTTCCTAATTTAATTCCATTGTAGTCAGAGAACATGTTTTGTTTAATTTCAATTCTTGCTAATTTATTGAGATTTATTTTAGAATCAAGTATATGGCTTATCTTGGTGAATGTACAGTTCATGTGCACTTGTAAGTAGTTTGTACTCTGTGAATTTAGCATGTGTTTTTCTGTAGATATAAACTAAATTGGCTGATAGGTCAATCAAGTGAATTTCTATCTATATATTCTACCAAGTATCACAATATGAGCATTGAAATATTTTTTTCCCCAGGAGCATTGAAATATTTAACTGTAATTGTGCATTGGTCTTTTTTTTTTTTTTAACTTATGTCAGTTTTTACCTCAGGTGTTTTGATATTTGAAGATTAAACCACTAAATTTCTATCTGAGATTCTGATACCAATTGTTTCTAGAATTAAAATTGTCTTCCTAATTGGGAGTGTATCTGGTCGGGGCAGAGTATGGAATAAAACAATCCAAGGAGAAATTGATGAGGGGCAGTCATCACAAGCATAGAGGGAAGGTTGATACTTTTAGAAAGATGTGTTATGTCCAAGCGGTCACATGGAGCAGGGGATCAGGGGCTTTGACTGCAGGCATGGACACGGGAAGGCTTCCTGGCACAGCAGTGAGTTAGAGTAAGGAACAGATATCAAGGCAAAGGCTTATTTTGGATATTGTATTAGAATAATAAGGAGACAGGCTGAAAGTGTAAACCATAGATTCCCAGTGCTAGTCCTGATAATGCCAGATATCAGGTCAAACTGGGAGATTAATCTGGGTAGTAGATAGAACCTAATGAAAAAGGCACTAATTTTGATTCAAGCAACCTGGAGTTCAAAGCACAAGTCTGGCTTACCTCATACGTTATGTTGTGCTTTCTGACCATAAAAGAGATACTTGACTTTTCTATGCCTCTTTTCTCATTTTTGGAATTGAGATGATATCTATTTCACAGTACCTATGTAGAATATCATGAAATTTAACATATAAAATCCACAGCCCAGTTTATAGTAGGTTTTCTACAAATGTTAGATTTCTTCCTCCCTACAGAGAGCTAAATTTAGAGTGATGAATATAGAAAAAGAGAATATGCAGTTCTGAGGCATTTGTGTTGAGTCAAAATAAAGAATTAAAAAACAGTGCTTTTTTGTTGTTTTTGTGTGTGTGTGTGTGTGTGTGTGTGTTTGTTTGTTTTTCCTCAGGACTCTCTAATGTTTGAAGGCTGGAAATCTTGAACAGAACTCTTTTCTCTGCTAGAAAAGTGAAATCCTACTGCTGAGAGAAGAGAATAGTCTTTTCAGATAGATGCCACCAGCTACCAATGCCACCAGCTACCAATGATTACTTTTTCCCATAGTTGTAGAACACATCCAAAAGCCAGTGACTACTGACAATTTTGCCTTATGGATTCCCATGCCCATCACACCACCTGTTTTTCCTGAGGGAAGGGAGCTATTCCTAGATCCTCAAAGAGACTTCAGGGTTACTTTTTGTTTTCCTAATTTCTTACTTAACCCATTTTAGTAGAAATCTTATTTAGCTATGTAAAATGATAAATAAAAACCCCTTCTATAACTATTTATCCCTAATTATCTTATAAGGCCGCAGTTATCCTCCTGTATGTGCCTATATGCATTGAAACACTCATGAATTTGGCTTAATACTTTACATTTCTATGTTTGTCTTCTTATTCATCCTCATTTGTGGCTCTCGTTTCACAGCCATCTGCTTTCAACAAATCCAGAATGACAGCACATTACTTGTATTGGTCTTCCACACCCTTCCCTGTCCTTGCACAACTGTGGTTAAATTGTCTTTATTTCATGATTTTACTGCCTGCCAAAGACGATAGCAATCAAAACTGATAAATCCTGAAGTGCTTCCATTAACCAATCAGGGGTTGTCACTGCTGTCAAATCTGCCCTGAGAGAGGCCATTTTTGGTAGCTTAGAATTCTTGTGTATGTGTCCACTGGGAATAGAAATGTTTAGCCCATTAAAAAAAAAAAAAAGAACTTTTTTTTGACTCTGCAGCTAGTTGCAGAAACAGTTCTAGGAGCTTTAGAAAAAAAAAATCTACTCCTTTCAAAATTTAAAACAGGTTTGGTAATTTTCTTGTTGCTCTTTGCTTGTTCTAGAAGGTGATTACACTTACTTGTCTTAAACATAGTGAAGAAGAAACAAGCTTTGAAATTTCACACTTGGAGACAATCAAAGAAACCACGAGAGAATTTGTAGCAATCTGAACACATCAAGACACAATAACGATAGACAGGGCGGCAATGAGTGACACATGTTGCTGAGTGAGATTCTCTGCGTTCAATAGCACAAAGTTTGACATTTAAATTGCAGGCAGCCCTGGGTCCATTCCAGGAGCTGCCCGTGGGTGAACACAGTTCTGATCACTTGCTTGAGGGGCGCAGTGGGGGTAAAGAGAAAAAAAAGAAAAATCAAATTGTTCTCGGAAATCATGCTTAATGTAGAAATCTGGTTAATATTAAAATGCAATCTACAGTTTTCAAGTATTCTATTCCTCAAGGAAAATATTTTCTGTTCAAGGGGCAGGAGCAGTAAGCACTCTCTTATTACATCACTTCCTATGTCAGGCCCAACTAGCATTCAAAATGTATTACCGTATTGATAATGCTAATTTCAAAATGATGCCTTCCCCCCTCCTCCCTTTGGTTAAAGGGTCTGGGCAAAATTCCAATCATATGGATCAATTTAGCTTTAGATGGTGCTGGCCAAACTGATATTTCATGCACCATATAGAATATAGTTCTTCCACATGCTCAGGAATAGTAGCCATGTGTCCTCTCTACTCATAGCGTAGCATTCTATTTCCAATTTTTTTTTCAAGAGAATAGCTATCTCATGGGTTTTAGAAGAGAATATCAGCAGCTTCAGAAGGAAGAGGCATCGCTTCTTTCTCTACGCACATGTAGCCATCAGTCTTTGAATTACTGGGGAGTTAGGAATTGATTTCTGGAGCTCAATTTTGTGCCATGTTTCAAATCAACTTGGTATTTTTCCCTGTAGGCTTAGCTGGCTTCACTGCAAACACTCTCATCACCAGGAGGACATGTGGATGTAACCACTGGTATTTACTCTCCCTTTATCCAATTTTTTTCTGCAAAGTCTTGAAACATGAAAGCCGATGACTTACTAGGATGAAATCTTTTCAAATATCTGTCCTCTACATAATTACTCAGCATTTTAAACTTTTCATTAAAAAAAAAAAAAAAAAAAAAAAAAACTACTAACAGAAAATCAGTATGAGAACACCTAGTGTTCTGGACCAGGAAATAATAGTTTCATTTGTCTTGAGTCCCTCAACTTCTTTGAAATCAATGGATGACTTGCTAGGTAGAGTTAATTGTAACTCATGTACAATTAGAGTAAGCAGTGCTCTAAAAGGCTCCAGGAGAGAAGCTTACTTCCGTTTAGGTGCTACTAATTCATGCTTTTAATTTTTTTGAAGATTTCCTCCAGTCAGGAAATATTTTATGTTAAATTTATAGGCTAGACCTGTCCATGTTTATTTGTTGATATTCACAAATTTAGTGATATGACATGAGCAAGTTTTTTAGAGCTAACAGTAAGTTTAGAGCCCATGTTTTGCTCTTAGAGTGGCAGATGCTACCCAAATGTGATTAAAACTTGAGACTTTATTCTTTCCTATCTCCTTTATATTTTTAAGCCTTCATAATGACTACATTTCATGATGCAATTTTAGTGTAATTCAACTGAACCACTTGAAATTATAGAATTAATTACATGCTGTTTCAATTACAGTTGTTAATTAATTCAAGCCTCCTAGCTGACATCAGAGATGGTCAGTTGGTTGAACAATGCCAGAGTAGGCATACATTTAGATATATTGCCCTATCATTTTTCCATGCTAGCCAAATAGTACTTATAGTTAGCTAGAGTCTTAGGTTGGCCTTTTCTGAGGGTTAACCAGTGCTCATTTGACTTATGGATATTTGCTTATTGGAGTGTTGTGGGATACTCACAGTATTGTGGTAGATTAATTGGCATAATAACCACCCTCATATCTCAGTAACTTATTTCTCAGTAATATCACCACTCCATGAGGGTCTTAAGAGATTCTCTGTTCCACAAAGTAACTCAGGGACCCAAGATCCTTCTTCTAGTAAGCTCCAGTATTTTTTAGAATACTAATGGATCCTCTGCAGCTGTTGAGCTAGAAAGGGAGAGGTTGGGAATGGCAAAGGCATACTTATTCCTAATTGGTGTTTCCAGAAGGTGGTATATGCCATTTCTCATATTCTGTGGTTGGCTAGTGTTCATACACAACCAATTGAACATAAGAAAAGGAGGGGAATGTAGCCTAGAAGCATACATATTCTGGTAAAATTTAACAACTGACTCTTCAGGAAGAAAAAAATAAATAGATAAAAGCCCTGATTCATACAATTTTCCATAGTATAGATGACTTCTACCATTGCCTATTTTGAGCTACTGATATGATATCACTAAATATGGACAGAATTAGGAAGAGATGTACACAGTCAGGCTTCACAAAGCATTGTGGGCCTGCTTTGGCATACCCCTGCTTAGGAGTATGCCAGGGAGTAAGAGAACTTGGACAATGGTAATCATAGCAGTTGTTCTCACTTATGGTGTAGAAGATTGAGTGAGATGGACATAGGCATGAGCTCTGGTACTGATTGCTTCTTAGGAGTTCAGTGTACTTGGAAAGAGTGATATAGTTAAAAAGATATCCAGTATCTGCTACATAGTTACTATTTTCCAGACACCATCTCAAGTGATTGATATTTACCTTAACAACTCTATAATATAGTTATTAATTTTATCCTTATTTTACAGTTTAATGGAGACTATGAGAGACTTAGTAATTTGCTCATGATTTGTTCTCCTTAGGAATCCATAGTAAGCTATGTGGGAAAAGAGGCATAAGAACAGCATCATGTAGGAGAAAATGATTTTAGATTTTCATTTATTTATTTGAGAGAGAGACAGAGAGAGACAGAGAGACAGAGCATGAGTGGGGGAGGAGGCAGAGGGTAAGGGAAAAGTAGACTGTCACTGGGAAGGGAGCCCAACATAGGGCTTGATCCATCTTTTAAAGATGCTATAGTGTTAAGACTTATGTGTATTGAGTACAGACAACTTTAAAACAATCATTTACCTACTCTAGATAGTAGCTTGTTGCTACCAACCTGCCCTAACAGAGGCTGGTGAGAGCGAATGCAGGTCAGGCTATTCTAAGCCCATTGAGACACTAACTGGCATAGTTTTCATTCCTAATCAACAGAGCTTTATTGAACACTTCCTAGATGCCAGACAATGTTCTAGGCCAGAGGTTAGCAAACTTTTGCACTACAAATACAGAGTTGAACAGCACCAACAGTACTGTATGGTCTGTAAAGCCTAAAATATTTATTAAGTTGCCCTGTATAGAAGAAGTTTGCTGAATCCCAAGCAACATACCAATGGTACATCAGCTACATGTTAGCACAGCTTATGTACTTATGGAGCTTTGGTTAGTAAGGCATTCAAATCCAAATCATGATGAAAATGCCTATATTTTAATATTGAGGAACTGCAAATAAAATGTAATGCATTGAAAGCCAATATCGATTTAATTCCAAAATATCAAGATTTGGTATGGTGGTAAAAGCCAAAGAAAGAAACCCTGTTTGAAGTCTCAGGGTTTAACTCTATCTCTGTAGAATGACAGGTATGTTGTTTTCCAGATGGTTTCCATGTCCTTAACATCCTTTCTTCCTTGTAAAGCTGAGCCTGCTGAAAGGGTTGTTGGTAGCAAGTACCTTTCCAGTGCTTCTGGATAGCAGATGATAGGATACAAGGCATTCTTGGTCAGTTCCCAAATTTTCAAGAAGTTTCCAAGTGGGTAGTAGATGTGCACTGTTGATTTTTAAATTATACCTTAGCAGAAAGAATGTAAAGTAACTGAATTAAGGCAATTTTAAAAGAGGCAGCTAGCTGCCTCATTCCACTGAACGCTTCCTTTTCAGAGAGAGAGAGAGAGAGAGAGAGAGAGAGAGAGACGTAGGGAGGGAAAGAAGAAGGGAGCGGAGAGAGAGGAAATAGAGATGGAAGAGAGAATCTTGTCTCAGCCTATCAAGTGCTTCTCAGTTCTCAGTTTTAATGAAGAAACTGCTTTTATATTTAGAGCTTTTTTTTTTTTTTTTTTTTTAAACTTGACCAGACTCTTTCACCTTGCACTCTTTTGGAATTAAACACAGACAAACTTTGCTTAACTTAGCCTGTCTAGCCTGAAGGAGGAAGATGGTTATTATGTTCTAATACTTGAATACTGTCTCCACTTATCAAAATCACGTAACTCATTAGTAGTTGAAACAATCATCAGTGGATGTCCCAGCTCCTGACAAAATAGTGAGAAATGTCTGCATCAAGGAAGGTTAGGGTTTTTTTTAGGTTTTTTTTTTTTTTTATTCCTCTTGCGGTGACCCTCTTTTTACTCTACTTTCCAAATTAATTGTTAAAATAAAAATTTCTGACATGACAACTGTATTTGTGGCCCTGCACCAAAACCTGCCTCAGTCCTTTTCAGTGTTCTTTGATTTCTGTATTCACAGTCCAATAGGGGTGAGCTTTGCTAAGGAGGACATGATACAAGATTGGCAAATTTTTTTTAAATTTATTTTTTATTGGTGTTCAATTTACTAACATACAGAATAACCCCCAGTGCCGTCACCCATTCACTCCCACCCCCCGCCCTCCTCCCCTTCTACCACCCCTAGTTCGTTTCCCAGAGTTAGCAGTCTTTACGTTCTGTCTCCCTTTCTGATATTTCCCACACATTTCTTCTCCCTTCCCTTATATTCCCTTTCACTATTATTTATATTCTCCAAATGAATGAGAATATATAATGTATGTCCTTCTCCGACTGACTTACTTCACTCAGCATAATACCCTCCAGTTCCATCCACGTCGAAGCAAATGGTGGGTATTTGTCATTTCTAATAGCTGAGTAATATTCCATTGTATACATAAACCACATCTTCTTCATCCATTCATCTTTCGTTGGACACCGAGGCTCCTTCCACAATTTGGCTATCGTGGCCATTGCTGCTATAAACATACAGATTGGCAAATTATTTAAGCTATGTCCCAGGCTAGTTTGAATGGATTCATACTTTGGGGTCCAATTGATTTACGCCCTGAAGTATGCTGAGAGCACTGGCAAATAACAAATTGATGAACCAGAATCTAAAGAACTGTGGAGAGTAAGAAAGATGCCTGAGGGTGGAAAATGGGCACACATTTGAATATTCTGGGTGGATTCTTCAAGCTCTATATCTGCTTGCATTCAAAGGGAAAATTCAAGCACTTGGTAAAAGGAGCAACTTCTAAGCCTCATGAAGAATTAAGCCCAATAACCAGCATGACTTCACGGAGAATGAACAATGTCACACCAAACACGTTTTTTTTTTTTTTTTTTTTTTTATTTCCTTCAGAAGTTGCTAGAGTTTGTAACAGGACAGTATGACAGACATAAATGTAACTGATCTTCATCATGGCATGTCCATCTGTCCTCTAGATGATGTTCCAGTTAAAGAGTACTCAAGTCACACATATCTATATCCACGCAGATGCCCCATTGAAAGGCAACTAGAGAATATAAGGTGTAAACTATTTAGGTAGTTCTGCATTTCAGTCAAATAATAGGTGTATGGAGAGTTCATTTCATAGCTCTTCCTTTATTCTTTTTACTCTTTCACACATATTAATGTGTGTGTTCCTTGTCTTTCCATGCTTTATATAAATCACAGCTTTTATAAAGCCTTCTGCCAATGGAAAGTCAGGGAAAACTTTGTAAATTTCTTGGCTTATAATATTGAAAGAGGAACCCAAGACCTTAGCCTATTTCTTATGGAAGCAAATAGGGGAAGTTGAAACCATGATCATATTTTACATTTATTAATTAATGAAATCCTTATTCTATTTATAATTTATAAATCTAGGGTCAGGAAGAATGAGAAAGTGGCAGGAATTATTGTAGAAATTTTTTTTTTATTGTACAAAATCTTAGTAACTACCTCAAGAGTCCTCATTTAAGATGCATATTTATGTCAGATATAGATGATATTGTAACTCTGTATAACTTAACTCAGGGACTGCTTATAATACTACCCAAAATTCACTTAAAATTTTCATGCAGCATATGGTGTTAATGATTGTCTTATAGCATAACAGTCTGTAATGTTGTAGTATGGAATATGAAGTGAACTTTATGTATTATTATCTAAACACAGAAGGCTTCGTTTTCTGATAGAAAGGTTATAGGACTGAATAATAAAGTAGCTATGTTCTAAAATTACTTTAACATCTACAGTCTAACCTGACTGCCATTGACTCATCTTTTCTACACAGGGAGAGTGACAATGACTCTTATGTTGTATAGATTTGCTTAACATAAAAAATCAGCTAGAGAAATCGGCTGCAAGAAAGAAAGGCATTGTGGAAAACAACATTCGTTAAATTATTATGATACATCATGAAATCTAACCAACTTTATAATCAGTCTAGAATGTACTTATATTCTTTCTGTTATTACTGCACATGCATTAATTTTATTCAACATAAAACAAATGGGGGAAGACAACTAGATTTTCTTTCCAGATGGTGTGAAAACAGCAAGGTCACACTTGAAGAAAGGCTGTCCCTTTTTACAGAGAACTTACAATTTATCACTTCTCATTTAGGTTACAAAACTTGTTTTTCATATTTTTTCACTGGATTCTTTGGCTTCTGATCCATTGGAAGAGAAATGTATAGATCTTAGAAACTAACCTGCTCTTATTCATCTGTTAAATATTGAAGGCCTGCCTCTTCCCCTACTCTTCTCTGAGATTTTTATTGATTTCTTTCTTTTTGGTCTCAGATTAGCATAGCACTATGCTGGAATACCAAAAGTTACTGGCAGAGGTGGAGAGCAAGCAGCTCATTTTTCAAGGACTTTACAGTCTGTTCTCTGCCTTAAGTTGCTCCAAGAGTTCATTCTCCTATGACTTCTCAATATTTTCATAATTAGCTGCCCAGAATTTTCATAATTTGTAAACACAGTAAAATGGCTGTCAGACATTTAGTATGGTAAAAGTAGAGGGAAAAAAAAGACCAGCTTCCTTAAACCATTTACATTTGACTTGGGGAGAAAGCTGGGTCTGTGCCCACAGCAGTTAAATGATCAGGCCCACGACTCAAAGTGATTTTTCTTGAGGTGTCACTGCCACACACAACTACCATGTGTTCTTTCTTGGCTCAGGCTGGCTTTGCTGATCTTCCAGAACTCTGAAGGCTGTACCCCAGCCCCAGTTTTACATCCATTTTTCTCTGCCAAGGTGAAGGCAGCAAAAACCACACATGTTTTTCTTTCTCCCTTTTCTCGGTGGAGTTGATTGCCTCCGGATGAACCATCTTCCACATCAGCGAACACTGGCATTTCACCTGGCACAATGGCCAGGCTGGATGTGGGACACGGAGGGGAGCACACAATGGAAAAGAAGTCTACATGGTAACGCAAGTGGCAGCTGCCAGACAACGGCACCTTCCATGTCTGTAGTCCAAGCTGGAAAACGGGAATTTTGAGCAAGAAAATGTTGAGGAAAGCTAAGAACAAGAGCAAAGAAGGGTGGGAAGGATTGTGGAGAACCAAAAGTATGCTCTGGACTTAGTTCTCAAAGAAAAACAAATAAAACAAGAAATATAGACAGACTAGAGGTGTCCAATCAATTAATTTTTGCCAAATAAAATTTTATACTTTCTAATAAGATGTTGAGAAAGATGGTGAATAAAATACATAAACTTGCACTCTATATTTTCTCCTGAAGTCCTTTAATTCCAGTCAATATTCTGATTATGAGTTCAAGTTCAGCAAAAGTTGTTTTTTTAATCTTGCATCTATACTGCTGAAGTATTGCTGAAGTACTGCTGAACACTTTATAAAATATTACATTCATTGAATTCCATTAAGAATATATACATAAAGAAGCAGAGAGTCCTAAGAAAGGTACATACCAAAATACTACCAGTGGTCATATCTGGATGGTGGGATTATGGGAGATTTTAGTTACCTACTTTTTATATTTTTTTCTTATTTTTCTATAATCAATAATAGGTTGTTTAATTTTAAAATACAAAAAATATTAATGATCTTTTTTTTTGAAACTTAGAAAATTCATAGTCAATTAAAGCTGAGTTCTGGGACATTAGTGTTAAGTCAGAGTTCCCAACTATTCAATACTTCGTAGAAATCTGCTTTGCATTGCATCCTCCTCCCCTCTCATTGACGAAGCACGACAGTGTGTGAGATCTTGAGTCTACGTTATCTGGACTGGCTTATCCCAACATGAATTTCATAGTTCCTTACTTTGTTTTAGACTGTCTCTTCCTGGCCCTCTCTGTAAACTATCCGGTTTACTTATTTTCTGGGTTGGAAGTACTATTTGCACTTTACTCTGTTCAAGATGAAATATTTTGTTCCCCCTCCTTTAAAACTAGAGACTTAATCATTTCTGCTTGTCTTAAAATGAATGTATCCTCTGCTAGAAGTAAAAGGATTCCTAAATAGGATATAATGCTGATAAAAGCATTTCCATAATTGGGTGAAGACTGTTCCCAGGGTTTTCCATCGCTGGCATTTCCAGCCTGTCTGGCATGTGAGTGCTCCAGCTCTACTGCCCTTTGGCTTATGGAAACTTCCACCTCACTTTCATTGTCTCTTGGAGATACAGACTTATATTCCATCCCCAGCCCCCACCCACATGCACATCACACACAAACCTATGTACGCTTTTGGTCTCATTAGGATATAAACCTTGAAGACTTTTTTTTTTTTTTTTAGGAGGGAAGAGGTAGTTGGCCAATGTATAATGGCCTATGTCTACCATTATAGTATCCTGCTGAGTGGTTTCACGGCCCAAAGAAAGATCCTCTGTGCTCTACCTCTTTATGCTCCTCTCTCTTCTAACTTGCACATTTTATTTTTTTTTAAAGATTTTATTTATTTATTCATGAAAGACAAAGAGAGAGAGAGAGAGAGAGAGGCAGAGACACAGGAAGAGGGAGAAGCAGGCTCCATGTAGGGAGCCTGATGTGGGACTCAATCCCGGGACTCCAGGATCGTGCCCTGGGCCAAAGGCAGGCACTAAACCGCTGAGCCACCCAGGGATCCCCCACACACTTTCTTTCTAATTGTGAATCTGGGTTAGCTATTTTGCAGAAATGCAATGATTCTTTCACTGGAATATGGAAGAGTAGCCCATGCACATTCACATTTATGTGGCTGCTATTTTTTTTTTTTGTAATGTGGCTGCTTTATTCAAGGGACTTTACTGAATCTTCATCAGAGTATTACTAATCCCTGGAGCATATAACAAGAAACTATAATCTTGTCTTCTTAAGCAAACTAAGATATTCTTGAGACATAGTCATCTGCTGGTCTAGCTGTGAAATTCTCAGAAGTATGTCCTATATTGGTAATCTATTTTCTGGCTTCTGAAATCAAGTGAGATGCTGGTTTTATTTATTTATTTATTTATTTATTTATTTATTTATTTATTTATTTTTGAGAGCAGTTTGTTCTTAATTTTGTATTCCTATATGGGGAAGAACTACCCCCCCCGAACTCTATAGTGCATGCAACAGATCAAAGAAGCATAGACTTTATTTAATTACCTTCCTGATTATTATGGTTGCAATTCAGGAACATGGTAGATGGAGTAGATCTCTTTCCAGCTACAAACACCTTCTGCATTCATATGCAGAAGGGAATGAGGGTTGGAGATATTGTTGCACCATCTTTGGAAAATGTGATCTGTTCACAGCCTTCCCATCACAAGGCCATATGATTCTTTATGTAAGGGATGTTCCTGGACATGAGAGCTTGAGCAGCTCACACATAAGATAGGCTGGAAATTCCAGGAGGGAAAAACCCCAGGAACAACATGCACCCAATAATAGAAGGACATAATGAGCAATAGTATATAGTCCATCTCCTTTTGTTTGGGAAAACTTTGAGTCAAGTTTCATGCTGTTTTTAAGAGTTGCTCAGTGGGATTGGGTTCAGTGGCTCACTACATCAAACTGCTTAATGAAGCTCAGCCATACTGGGAAAAAACAGAGCTACCTCAGACACACAGTCCTATTGAATTTTTTTTCCCCTAATACTTTTCATAATTATCCATTGTACTTTTACTAATTTAACACTAAGTGTCAATAATAATAATAATAATAATAATAATAATAATAATAGTCAACAATATACTAACACTAATAATAGCTAAATTTCTATCAAGTGTTTCCTGTGGATCAGGCAATATTTTAAGTGTTTTGCATTTTTCAATTCATTTAATACTGTTACTGATAGTATTATTAAAATTCTCTTTTTTTAGAAAAAATTCTCTTTTTATAAGGGAGGGAACCGAAGCTCAGAAGCGGAACATTAGCTTAGTCTTTATTATAATAATACTAGGGTTATTGCAAGACCTTTCTAATTGTCCCCACCCATAGTCTTAGAAAGTCTATCTATATAAGAAATCTCAGTATTCCAGACTTGTTTGACCAGTGACTTGCAGTGGAAACCCTTTAGGTGAAAGACATCTGCCCATTTCTGGACTACAGATAAACCAACAGATTTTCTAGTTTTATTTTCAAAGTTAGGAAATAACCAACATTTTCAAACAATGAGATCTTGTATATGTTTGTGTGGAGAGGATCTGAGGCTTGTCTAGATCCTGGAATTTGCTGTCCGGTTTTGTCAACAATACTAAGAGGTCACTCACGCTATCTTTAAATTCTGTCCCATTATGATTTCATGCTAAAACAATGGATCATTAGGTCTAACAGCTGGAAGATGGGACTTGTTTTAGCCCCCACTGTAGATGTTTTGCTGAATGAAAGTGCTACCTACCAATAATGTGTACTTTCTCTTCCTAACATAATCCTTAATGCCTCCTGCAGAGGAAGGACCCCTAAGTTCTCTACCATAAAAGAGTGTCTAGAATAAAAGATAGAACCTTCACCAATAAAAGCTCCTCACATTTTTTTTTCACAGAAACAACTTCATTTTATAGTATTTAAGACTTTAATTTTTACGATTTCCCCATAGACTTATTTTAAAATTTTTTAAATTTAAATTGAATTTGCCGACATATAGTATAACCCCCAGTGCTCATCCCATCAAGTGCCCTCCTCAGTGCCTGTTACCCAGTTACCCCATCCCACCACCCACCTCCTCTTCTGCAACCCTTTGTTTGTTTCCCAGAGTTAGGAGGCTCTCATGGTTTGTCTCCCTCTCTAGTTTTTCCCACTCAGTTCCTCTCCTTTCCCTTATAGTCCCTTTCACTATTTCTTATATTCCATGTATGAGTGAAATCATATGATGATTGTCCTCCAATTGATTTATTTCACTCAGCATAATACCCTCCAGTTTCATCCACATCAAAGCAAATGGGGGGTATTTGTCTCTTCTGATGGTTGAGTAATATTCCATTGTGTATGTATATACTACTACTTCTTTATCCATTCATCTGTCAAAGGACATCATGGCTTGTGGACATTGTTGCTATGAATTGAGGTGCAGGTGTCCTGTTGTTTCACTACATCAGTATCTTTGGGGTAAATTCCCAGTAGTGCAATTGCTGGGTCATAGGGTAGCTCTACTTTTAACTTCTTGAGGAAACTCCACACTGTTTTCTAGAGTGGTTGTACCAGTTTGCATTCCCACCAACAGTGCAAGAGGGTTCCCCCTTCTCCACATCCTCTCCAACATTTGTTTCCTGTCTTATCAATTTTTGCCATTCTCACTGGTGTGAGGTGGTATCTTATTGTGGTTTTGATTTGTATTTCCCTGATGGCAAGTGATGCAGAGCATTTTCTCATGTGCTTGTTGGCCATGTGTATATCTTCTTTGAAGAAATTTCTCTTTATGTCTTCTGCCCATTTCATGATTGGATTTTTTGTTTCTTAGGTGTTGAGTTTGATAAATTCTTTATAGATCTTGGATACTAGCCCTTTATCTGATATGTCATTTGCAAATATCTTCTCCCATTCTGTAAGGTTGTCTTTTAGTTTTGCTGACTGTTTCTTTTGCTGTGCAGAAGCTTTTTATCTTGATTAAATCCCAATAATCATTTCATTTTTGCTTTTGTTTCCCTTGCCTTCATGGATGTATCTTGCAAGAAATTGCTGAGGCCAAGTTCAAAAAGGGTGTTGCCTGTGTTCTCCTCTAGGATTTTGATGGATTCTTGTCTCACATTAAGATCCTTCAACCGTTTTGAGTTTATCTTTGTGTATGATGTAAGAGAATGGTCCAGTTTCATTCTTCTGCATGTGGTTGTCCAGTTTTCCTCCCCCATAGATTTATATTAGTAGTATGTCTGCAGCCCTCCAGAATTTAGGAAAACTGAGAAGTCAACAGGTATCCAGAAAATTTCTGATAGGGTAAGACATAGTATTTTAATTATAGTAGTTAACACGAGCATTTCTTGGTGACTAACTGACAAGCCCATTCAGTACATGTTTGACTCCTCCCCAGCCAGATGATGGAGGGCCAAACCTGGGTCTCTTTGAGGTGAGCAAGATCATCAATTTGGTGCTCTTGTAAATTGGCTTTCTCTGTCTAGGTGTTTATTCTGTGGTTGCAGTTCAGGTTGTGGTTCAGGAAATCACTCCTCTGAGCTATGTTATAAAGGAAGCTCAGAACCAATGGGGGACCTTATTGTTACTGCTAAAAACTGGCCACTTAGAAATTATAATCCAGAGGTATCATTCTAGGAACAAGCATCATATCAGTAGACTAAGATGTTCAATTAGACAAAATGGTGACATTGGACAGTCTGGGGTGGCTCAGAGGTTTAGCGCCACCTTCGGCCCAGGGTGTGATCCTGGAGACCTGGGATCAAGCCCCACGTTGGGCTCCCTGCATGGAACCTGCTTCTCTCTCTGCCTGTGTCTCTGCCTCTCCCTCTCTCTCTGTGTCTTTCATGAATAAATAAATAAAATCTTTTTAAAAAATGGTGACAGCTTCATTCCTTATGGTAAGGATGATCTGAAGAGGTGCTGGTGTCTTAATAATTTGACATTATTTTTAAAAAATATTTTATTTATTCATTCATGAGAGATACAAAGAGAGAGAGAGAGAGAGAGAGGCAGAGACATAGGCAGAGGGAGAACCAGGCTTCCTATAGGGAGCCTGATGTGGGACTCGATCTCAGGACCCTGGGATCATGCCCTGAGCCAAAGGCAGATGCTCAACCACTGAGCCACCCAGGTGTCCCAATATTTTGACATTCTTATCAACTTTTTGCCCATGGATTAGGTCAGTGGTTCTCAGATATAACATGCATCAGAATTACCTGGAGGGCTTGTGAAAACATGGATTGCCGGGACCTATTCCCCAGTTTCTGATTCAATAGGTCTGGGGTGGGGCTGAGAATCTGTATTTATAACAAGTTTCAGGTGATGATGATGCTGTTGGTCTAGAGATTTCACTTTGAGCACCTGACAGACAAACTTGTCTGTAACGGCAGGGGTTCAGGAAATTTCTACCCTGTATGCTTTACCTTCTGTTCATTTTTTCTGCTCAGATGCTGCCTTTTAGATTATGTTGTCTTATATTTTTTTTTCATTCCTTTATGGTCTTAGTTATTTTTAGTGGAAATTTAGAGGTCCAATCTTATTCAATATTATCCTCGCTATTCATGCCAGAATGTGTTTGCTTAAAATACAATTCTGGCCATTTACCCAATTAAAACTTTTAAAAAATATCCTAACCTTTCAAAATACTTATTTAAGGATATTATCTTACCTGTGTCTTCAGCTTCTTATTTTGTTTTATCAGTTAGGATGCTTTCATCCATTAAGCAACACAGATAACTGAATCAGTTAGGTCTTGGTACATGATATACCATCCCAAAACTCAGCAGCTCAAAACTTGCTCATGAGTCTATGGGTCAGCTGGGCAGCTTTTCTGGCCTTGGCTGGGCTCTCTCATAAGTCTGTGGTCAGCTGGTGGCTGAGTAGGCAGCTCTGCTGATCTTGTCTTGGCTTTCTCTCATGTTTGGGTGTCGGCTAGCTGTATGCTGGTCTAGAATGACCTTAGCTGAGACAACTAGGCTCTCTTCCATGTGGTCTCTCATTCTCTATAAGCTGGCCCAGGCTGGTAGTCATGACAATGGAAGAATTCCAAGAGAGCAGAGACAGTCAATGCCTCCTGTGGTCTAGGCTCAGAACCAGCATACCATCACTTTTGTCACTTAGTATTGGATAGAGCAATTCTTGCAGAGTGGGCAGATTTTGCAGTTATAAGGCAGAGAGCATGCATTCAGAGATGTAATTAATTGAGACATTCAATGCAATTTACTTGTTCACAAAGTAAAAGTTGCTTATACCTTACATAGATTAATTATCTCACATGATAAAAGCCAAGATTCGGTGCAGAACATAAATTTGGCTGACTAAATAACTCAGTAATGTCATTGAGGGCACAGATACTTTTCATCTTTCCTCTCAGTCATTCTCAGTCTATTGGCTCATCCTCAGGCTGGCTCATTTCAAGGTTTCAAATGGCTGTCCACAGTAATTAAAGAAATATGCTTCAGAGTTTGCATTTGATAGATTCATTTATCCAGGAGCCCATGGAAATTCTTTTTGTGTTGCATTGGTTCAAATTGGCCCATGCCTACCCATTTTTAAAGCAATCATATGTTTTGTGATGTAATTAAGAGACTTTCAGACCAAAAGTGGTTTAAATAACTGAGGCCATCCATTTCTCATTTAGAAAGAAGTCTCAAGTTCTTTCATGTACAAACAAGGATAGAGTTATGGTGGCCTGGGATAGGTTCATTAGGTTAATGTCATTGGGTAGTCAGGCTCCTCCTATTTTTCTTTGTTACCTTATGTGCTAATGTTCTCACCTCTCATCTGCAACTCCAAGCACCGCGTCTTTACTCAACACCTAAAGGTCAGAAGAAAAATATGGGGAAGAGAGTTAGCCTCATGCTTTCCCTCTTTATATTAAGTGGGAAAATCTTTTTTTTTTTTTTTTTTTTTTTTTTAAGTGGGAAAATCTATGTCAAAAGTCCCTGAGCAGGTCTCCTCTTATGTCTAAATGGCCACATCACTCCTTTTGGCTGCAGGGGAAGCTGGGAAAATGGATATTGCTCTGGCACTCACTCTCTCTTGCTCTCTCTCCTTCATGAGAGGAAAACTATTTCAGCATGACTGAAAAGACAAAAAAAAAATTAAAAAAAAAAAATAAAAAAACCTGTATTTGCAAAACTTGGTGTGTTTTGCAACCTTTGAACATATTAAAATGCTATCTCTTTAAATAAAGGTCTACATAACTCCAGACACTTGGCCTTTATGCACTTGAATTAACTACGCAATGGAGGCTTAGATATTTCTTACTCTTATATGAGTGCGAATAAGTATTTATGAGAAGCTGAAAGAAATTGGTGCATTCAGACATTGCTGGTAGATTAAGACACAAATTTTATCTGGAGAATGTTTTCTCCAGGTCAAAACATTTATTTATTGTCTGTGACTAAGTCACATGAAAATGAGACTAAACACTTGCTCTCTGTGAAGTTTGCCTTAGTTAGCATCCTTTTGCAGATAAGTTTTCCACTCACAGTACTTGCACTGGAATGGTCTAGCATTCTGATATCAGTACATTATATAGCAATTCTGTTTTGACTCTAGAGGAAGTGTCCTGTATCTTTGTTCTGTCCTTCCATCTATCATTTGTCACATTTTATTGAAAAGGAGCCCTTTTCATAGGCTGACTGTCCCTTAGAGTCATAAATTTATTCTAAATCTTACAAATGAGCTGTTGAATGAATATGTTATCATTTACAAGTTTCCATTGCACATAAGCAGGCTTATACTCAACTGAAAGGACCAGATAATTAAAGGAACAATTTAGGGACACAAAGGTCTTCAGATTGCTTAGTACATTCAAAGTGTGATACACCGCACGACTTTGGCAAAGACTTCCTCACATTTCAAAGATTTCCAATTACATAGTGATTTTAACAAATAGATTGACTTCTTCCTAAACAGTGCTCTTACTTTCTCCTGGTTGATGTCTTTAAAAAACACAGGTAAAGGAACATATTGAAAACTATCTGGCTAAAAGCATGCTACGAGACACACTATCTTACTTGTTTTTTCCTAATGGAATATAAATGATAGGCTATGAGTCACTCATCACCATTCACCATCCTAAGCTTAGCTATCAAATGCTGGCATGGAAGAATGAGAGGCATGTGATGCAGAAGAAGAGGATATGTCAGAGAAGCTTAGAAACAAAGGGTACCCCAAGGTTAGTAAATGCTTTTCTCTTGTTAGCTAAGCCGGAGCTTCCTTTTTGAGGGGGCTGTGATTTTTAGCCACTTCAGTTAGGAGCTTAGTTGAACAACGAGAATGATTAGTTCATTTCCCAGTCAGAGGTTATTGTTGCAGGAATGGTTTTAATATACACAGGGTTTTGGCTTCGATTTTTGCTTTCAAACTCCAGCAAGTCTTGAATTGTTTATTGAATCTAGGTTGAGAAACAGAACCGAGAGATGAAGCTAATAATAATTGGCAAGAGTCCCAATCCTTGTGTTATTATGGTCATTAATTAGGGTAAGGGTTATGTAGGGAAAGATTGCTGATTTGATTCACTTGTTTCCAGATCTTTACTTGGGGGAAGGGACTGTAATTAGGAATTCTGTTTCTCTGTAGGTAAACAGGTATTGCATTAGGAAGCAGAAATGATGCATACTTAGTAGATAATTTGTCTCATTGGCAAATTAGTCAAGGGAGGATACACCATCTTTTCCTGATCATCATTTTCAAAATCAAAACCTCATTATATCAGTCAGTAGAATACTCAGGATAAGAGAAACTTTATGGAAAATTGACAGTAAAAAATTAGTACACTGCATATTCCATTTACTTTCTTTTGGGGTAACTAAAGGCTAATGCTGCATCATCTGTGGGGGGTGGGTCCACTTGATTAGAGAAGGATGTTTCCCAGTGTTGTATAAAAGGGCTTGACTCATACATAGGCGGGGAGAGGGTCCCAGCACTGTGATACCTGAGGAGCTCTGCATCTTAGAAACTGAGGTAACCATTGACAAATTTTCTTATTCTCTTATTTTTTTTAATTTATAGAAAGTTTCAAGGCTTCCCAGTTCAGATATATAATAAATATGAGCAAAATGTTAGCTCACAAATGTCTGTTTTTTTCTTATTCCCTCCCAGGTGTGTCAATGATGACATGGTGATATGCTAAATGGGAGAGCATTGTGTTCTAATGTGATAGTTTTTCTGGATGAACATATGTATATATTTTATTGATATTAGTTACATTTGGTGTTAGATAATACATTAGAGAATGAGCTTTAGTAGATACAGACATGTGAATCAATGTAGCATAACCAAACTACCACCACTACCAACAACAACACAAAATTAAAGTCCTGAAGATCTCTTTTATTTGTGAGAGAAACTCCATTGTTGGGTCTCTTGCAACATCTTTAGGGACTCCTTTTTTTTTTTTTTTTTTTTTCTGTGCATCTACATGAAATGATAGGAAGTAGCACAGAGCCTCAGTTAGGGCTCCTGATAAGCAATAGCCTTCATGTTATCTTTTATAAGATACTTACATGGAAACCTCAGGTTTTCAATTGAAAATACTAGTGCATGGGAGGGTGTGGTGGTGTTGTCTACGATGTACTAATGACAATAGAGTGTGTGGGTGTAATGTATGGCAAGATCCCACAGGGCATCTCTCTTCAGGTATTTGAAGTGCCAGGATTGCTCACCACACCCATCTTGGTTTGGAAACTCTTCACAGAACAGGATACTTTCAGGCTAAAGCCTAAATGAGTCTCCTTCTTTGAAAATAAAAAGAGAAAAAGTATATATGAAACCAATTCTACTTCCATTTCTAGAGTCTGGTTGATTGGGATATAAATAAGTTTAGATTCCAATATGATGGCCATTATATTTTAGGTGGGATTGGTCAGAAATGAGCATGGAAAGATTGCTGCAGCATGTGTTTGGCAGGGCACCTAGAGTCACTTTATTTCAGAGCCTTGCCTTGGGAATTGCGTCTCTATTTATATTAATATTATTGCATCTTTCCATCTACATTTGTAGATATGATTTAAAAATTACTCATCCATCCATAGTAATTTCTGCACAACTCAACTTCATCCATGGAGTTTAACTGACAGTCAAAAATAGAAAAAAAATGTGTGTGTGTGTGTGAATGATTATTTGGCATAGAAAAAAATCCTGAGAAAAATAAACAATTACCTACCAGAAGCTAGAGTGGCCTAATAAATTGCCCCTTACCTGTCCTGCATTAATTAGGAGTTATGCTTAAGATCTGGATCTTCATAGATGCTCCTTTTCAATTTATCTTAATTTTATCTGTGCTGTGTGTGTCTTTGGGGAAGAAAAAGGATATAGTGGCTTTCAAAATTAGTGACCTAAAAATAAAATTACAGATTTTCCTTGTTCAATCCATAAGCTAAATGTAAAAAGAATACACATAATTGCATGCCATCCATTATACTTGTCGTAATTCTCTCCTATGCCTCTTTTTCTTCAAAAGCCACCTCAATTCTCTCATGCAATTTACCTTGAATAAATTGAAAGCAACAGTATTGTCACATCTACCATAATCATTATCAATATATCTGCCTCAAGCAGTAAGAGCTTCCCAGAGCTGGGTTTATTAGGCAAACCTGATTGACCACTCTAATTATATGATCAATAGTATGAATATTAAGAAAATAACCTTGGGGGCGCCTGGGTGGCTCAGTTGGCTAAGCATCTGACTCCTGTTTTTGGCTCAGGTCTTGATCTCAGGGTCACAGGATCAAACCCCACGTAGGGCTCTATGTTCAGCATGGGGTCAGCTTGTCCATCTCTTTCCCCCTCTGCTGGTCCCCCTACTCACACTCTGTCTCTCTCTAAAATAAATAAAATCTTTAAAAAAAAAGAATCTTGGGTGTGTGTTGAGTGATTTTCTGCATTTTGACGCTTTGCTGGAGACAGCTATTTCCTGCCACCAAGACTGCTCCCTCCAAGGCAATCTCAACCCTCTTTTAGCAGATTCTTCCAATATTTATCTACATATTTCCAGTTAATGTTTGAAAATATCACTATTCCTTTTTCATTTTGAAGAATTATTTCTTGAACTCTTATAAATGGAATATGGTAATTTGATTATTCTTTTCCTTATCCTTAGACTAAAGAATCCTATCTTCTCTTTGTTCCAGGAGATGATTTGGTATTTATTACTAGACCAATTCACTTCTTTTTTTTTTAAGACTTTATTTATTTATCCATGAGAGACACAGAGAGAGAGGCAGAGTCATAGGTAGAGGGAGAAGCAGGCTTCTCACATGGAGCCTGATGTGGGACTCAATCCTGGATCCTGGGATCACGACCTGAGACGAAGGCAGGTGCCCAACAGCTGAGCCACCCAGGTGTCCCCAATATTCATTTCTATATCCCATCATAACTGAAAATATTAGTCACAGCTGAGTCATATAGTATACTATGTTCATTTTTCCTTTATAATTTTTTTGGTGACAGCCATTTTCTTTATTTTTTTCCTTTGTTTTGATAATTCAAGCCCAATTTTTGTCTCAGGTCTGTATAAGATTCTCAATATGATTATAGACATTTGATAATCTGTTAATTTCATCTTCTGACATGATCTTCCAAAACATTCTGACATACTCTAATCAAGATTGATTGCTATTGCGGTGCCTGATTGTTCAGTCAGTCAAGCATCTGACTTTTGGTTTTGGCTCAGGTCATGATCTCAGGGTTGTGAGACTGAACTAGTGTCAGGTTCTACACTACACATGGAGCCTGCTTCAGATTCTCATTCTCTCTCTCTCTTTCTCTGCCCCTCTCTCCTCCAAAATAATTTAAGAAAAAAAGATTGCTAACTATACTGGTGCACAGCTGCTATATTAAAAATTTTCTTAAACATCATCTTGGTTTCCCTCACCTCTTCCAAGTTTGTTTTCTATTCTCTAGAACTCAAATCAAGATGTCTTGACTCTCCTTTAACACTAAATTTAAAATTTAGTACGATGTATAAATTTTATTGTCGAGATAATTTTTTCAAAAAATTGTGAAGACATTTTTTCATAGTCTCCTGCATTTAGAGGTAGTGTTGGAAAATCTATTATCACAGACTTCATGACATTTATATAAAACTCACTTTTTCTTACTACAAAATTATAGGATTTTTTGCTGGTCATAAGAGTTGACATTTCACAATGGTATATTTAGGTATGGGTCCATTTCAGTCACTATTCTGTGGACTCTGAATCCTTCTAAGTCTGGAGATGGATCTCCTATTTGAGGATGTTGTCTTGGAATGTTTATCTGATTATTCCCTTTCTACTATTGTTACCATTTTATCTGTTGTCTCTCTCTTTCTCTTTTTTTATTTCACCGACTTCATCTCCCAGACTTTATACTGAAGTTTTAAAAAATTCATTCTTTTTTTATTTCCAAAACCCTTTTATGTACTCTGAAGATACTTTTCTTCTAGAATTCTGTTCTTTTTTTTTAGATATATTACCTCTTTGAAAATATTTTTGCTATTTTTTATTACTCCAAATACTTATACCACCAAATGTCTCCTGCTTGCTTATTTTGTACCTATTTTTATATTTATTTTTTATTTTAATATTTTACTTATTTATTCATGAGAGACACAGAGAGAGGCAGAGACAGCAGAGACAGGAGAAGCAGGCTCCATGCAAGGAGCCCCATATGGGACTTGATCCAGGAACTCTGGGATCACACCCTGAGCTGAAGGCAGACACTCAACCACTGAGCCACCCAAGCATCTCTTGTGTCTATTTTTTAAAGATGTATTTATGTATTAGAGAGAGAGAGAGAGAGAGAGAGGGTGCAGGGGGCAGGACAGGTAGAGGGAGAGGGAAAGAATCTCAAGCAGACTCCGTACTGAGCACAGAGGCTGACATGGGGCTTGATCTTACCCCCCTGAGATCAGGGCTCTGAGATCATGATCTGAACTGAAACTAGGAGTTGGAAGCTCAACCAACTCTGCCAGCCAGATGTCCTTATTTTGAATCTATTTTTAACATTATGTTCCTTTTTCAAATGCCTGGTGCCTGGGACCCTAGACTGTTGAAGTTCTTTAAGTGTGGTCTTCCTGTGTAATGATTCTGATGAGGCAATTTCCTTGTAGAAGCCTAAATATAGTACTTAAATCTTTATTCTTGGTATTGTTGATTTTTCCATTAAAGAGACGTTGTATTCCCTACATGTAAGTAAGGTAGACTTCTGGCTTCCAATGTTCTAGAATTTAAGTGAACAAAGAAAATCAAGAAGTACCTTCTCATCAATGGGCCTGACTCAGTGTAGGGACTTTCTGCTTCACTATCTCTAGAACTCTAAGTCTCCTACTATGATGCCGGATAGGACATAGTAGGCTTGTTGCAGGTAGAGACATAACTACTTCTTACTCAGAAGGGGAGTGATTCTGGTGGGGAATAGCAGTTATAATTTTGTATAGGTTGACTTCTTACCTATCTTTTTTTCCCTACCTCCACCCTCAATACCAGAAGTCACTGTGCTGCCATTTCCTGAGACTTAGAGGACATTGTATGGTCAATGAAATTACATTTTGGCCTTTTGTTCTATCACTTTAGGGTTAAGCTTTCCCTGGTATATGAAATCATCACCACCTGTTCGTTTACTTCCCAGCTTAAAAAAAAACAGAACTTCTATCTTTTCTCAGGTTCTCTTTTTCCTTGTGGGATTCTTTGATCATTAATTATTTGGTTATTATTGCTAATTTTCTCTTTAGGAGGTAGCAGCACTACATCACATGGAAATAAGGTCAATCTTTATAATCATCTCTAGTGTTAACTTGTAATCTTTAATGAAGCAGGTGCCAAGACAGAATTAGATAGATCAGAAATGTACTGATTGAAATACTTAGGGAGAATAAAAAGGAGAGGGATCAGGAGTAGGAGGGAAGGACCTCCGGACACGATGCAGGTTTTATGTTTGTGAAAGGACAGAGGGAAGGAAGGAACTTTGAGTAAGATGAGACTCTTGATGCGACACAGCTCTGAGAAAAGCTTGGTCAGGCTGGTAGGCAGTTTTAACACTGAGATTGCCCATTAGAAGAGTTGCATGTCAGGCAGTAGTGGTCTTGCTTCATTATCTGTGCTGTGTTCAGTCATTGGTTGAAAAAAGCCCATGGGGAGTTGGGAACATTGTGACAAGTCAGAGAGATGAAGCACATGGAGGCTGTCAGCCTACAACACTCCTTGTAGCAGAGTCTGTCTTGAAGGAATATCTGGTCAGTACTTGCCCATGGTCACCATATCTCTGCTCTGTGAGAAAGTATCGAGTACCAACTTTATGTAAAAGAAAGTATTAGTTACTGTCTTAGTCAGTTTGGACCATGGACTGGATGGCTTACAGAAGCAATAGAAATTTTTTTCTCATAGTTCTGGAGGCTGGAAGTCCAAGATCAGAGGACCAGTATTATAGAGTTCTGGTGAGGGTTTTCCGGGTTGTAGACTTCTGACTTCTTGTTGTATCCTGACATGGTGGGAAAATAGCAGGCTATATCTCTGGCCTCTTTTTATAAGTTTGCTTATAAGGTTCTACCCTCATGACCTAATTCCCTCTCAAAGGTTCAAGTATCCTCACATTGGAGATTGAATTTCAACATATAAATTTTGGGGGGCACACAATTATTCAGTGCATAACAGTTACTATTCAGTAGTGGTGCAAGAAAACAATGACATCTTTCTTTCAAAACATGAAATGTAGTTTAAAAGACTGACATGGAACACTAGGATTACTTTCCCGTGCAAGATTTCATGAATGAATTCTCATTTAATTCCATAGCAAAAATAAAGCATCACCAGACCGTTGCCCAAATCTGATAGTAATAACTCAAAAATATATTTGGAGTGTGTTGCTTGCTTCTCCATTGCCAGCATTATCTGTTGTCGGCACTATCTGCTATAACCTTCCAACATGAGGACTTTCTCGTTCTTCTGCTCAGCTACCATTCATTCAGTTGCCATAGAGCAGCCACTCTATGGTGAGCACTCTAGGGTGTGCATTTTCAAAAATATAATCAGATTCTATCACTTTTTTTAAAAAAGATTTCATTTATTTATCGGAGAGAGAGAGAGCACAAACAGAGGGAGCAGCAGAGGGAGAGGGAGAAGCAGGCTCACCACTGAGCAGGGAGCCTGATGTCGGGCTTGATCTCAGGACCTTGGGGTCATGACCTGAGCTAAAGGCAAATGTGCAACTGACTGAGCCACCCAGGGACTCCAGATCCTTTCACTTCTCAAAATACCCTGCGATGATTTCAAATTGCTCTTTAGTGATATCTAAGTTGTTTGTATGGCTTGAAAGCCCACACGTGGTCCAGTGCATGCCCAGCTCATCCTGTACTGCTGTCCTTTTGCTCACTGCACACAAGCCATGCAGGCCTTTCTTCCTTCCAGATCCTCAGGCTGGCCCATGCCTTTTGTCTCCAGCCTGCCCTTGTATTCCTTCTGTCTAGAATGCCCTTTCCCTGTTCTTCCTACTGCTGCCTCTCCAACTATATATTTCAGATGTCATGTAAGTCACATACATTTGATTTGGAGTGCTTGTAACCTGAAGCAGAACCAAGACCCCAACTTTTGTGATTGGCACTTATGTCCATCAATAGCTACCTGCACTCAGAGGGGCTGTTATTTGCTTTCTTGGGAAGGTTGAGAGAACAGTAGTAAGAGTAAAGGAACACTTCCATCTTGGGTCTCTTCTGTCAATGGGTTAGCCAAATATCTCCTTTGTAAATGCAAATTATCATTTGAACTGGTAGAGTGTTAAATATGAGAAGACATTGATGTTTGGAGGACTAGCTGAATAAGATGGATCATTTACAGTATAGTTGTATGTTTAATTTTTAAATTACAGCTAAATGTGTATCTGGACTGCTTTCAGATCAGTAGTATAGAGCCTACAGTATAGCAGATCCTCAATAAATTATTTTGAATTGAACAGGTAAACACTGGAAGCACAGAATTTCTATGTAGAAGACTGTATCTCAAATTTGTGGTACGCTGCTTGCCACAGAAGTTAAAAATCTAGAACTCATGAATATTTGAGGACTGTTTGCATGGTTGTAAGTGAGAGACATTGAGAATTAATTATTTCCTGCTTCATTCAGCCTCTCTTGATTCTAACATGGTATTCTCACCTATAAAAAATGAAAAAAAGTTGAGAGAAAGATAGTTCTGAAGAGAGAAAACAAGCGGATTTCCATTAAACCTGTTGCTCTTTTTTTCCTATGCACTTATTTCTTTGTCATTAAATAAAGAATATATGGGAATAAAATTTGTCCCCCATCCTATATTATTGCTATAGTATACAAACCGTTAAATAGATTATAAAATGTTCATACCGTGTTGATTTTCTGTACCACAGATTTGGCAAGCCTTTTTTTCTATACAGGACCAGATTTGCAGACCACATGATTGCCATCCTATATTCTTCTTCCTCCTCCTTCTCTTTTTTCTTCTTCATTTATAACCCTTAAAATATATTTTTTTTAAAAAAGGTCATGGCAGGGCAGTGATTGGGGGCCAGATTTGACATGTGACTGACCTGCATAATAATCCAACTCAATTCACAAAAGTAAAAATCAGACAGAAGTTATCATCTGAAATTGTTATACACACAGTGAGGGCAAAATGTTAAACTCTAAAAAATATGGGAGACTTTGTAATCTAATTACATTCAAGGAAAAATTAAAATGTATATTTGTATAGCAACAGGAAAAATAAGACCAGAAATATGCAGCAATTCTTATATACACATATTTGATAGTTTTTCCTGCCTTCTGGGTATGGGTTATAAAAACTTATTGGATTTCTAAATTTATGATGAGGATTTCTAAGTTTTGAGTTAGATTACAAGCAAGACAAAAATATGGATATTGCATATTATCATGGGAAAGCGGGGTGGCAGGTTGTTTCCCAGAGTCTCTGGAGATTATGATTGGTGGATTTATTTTTATACTAGCTCATGTACCATCAAGTCTATGCATGCAGATTGCATAAGCACTAGTGATTCAGAAGGGTTGCTGCCAGTAGTATACAGGTAAATCTGCTCTCTAGAAAAAAAAGTATTTACTGATTTTAATGGTGTAGATACTCCCACTGTGGCCCACTCAAGCTACCAATGGTTTAACATTCATCTGAGAAAATTCATGAATGTTTAATAATCAGCTCTCTGAACTGGCAGGAGCAGACCCCAGCATCGCCCTACTTGTCACCCACTAAGAGAGTGGTAGCTGTGTCTTGAAAGCTGTCTATTCTTTACTATACCAGATAGACCTGTGTTTAATTGATATTTCTAAGGAAACTATTTAGAAAACTCTGAGCATGGCAGCTTGCAAAGCTTAATTACCTACTTCAGAGAATGTATGCTGACCCTAATCTATGGTATCATTACCTGAATTGGAAAAAAAAACAGTACATTTCAGCCATCTCTAAAGGCACATGTTTGTTAAATGGAAGTCCAAGGAAAATATTTTTATCTGAAAACAAGATAGGAAATGTAGAAATGCAAGCATAATTAAAAGTTAGAACAATATGAATAATTCAAGAAGTGAACCCAAGTTAGGGTATGTGTTTTTGCTTGGAAATGCTTGCCATTTTAATCCCTAAGAATACACATTTTAAAGTTTTGCCATTATTAGCAAAAGGCAAGGAGCAAGTGGAACTCTTATTCACAGTAGTTCTTATAGTTACCTACACCCTTATTAAGTGATCCAATGAGTCCACTCCTAGGTATGGTTCCCAAGAGAAATGAAAACAGATGTGCACAAAAAGACTTGTATCAGAATGCTTATAACATATGAATTCATAACAGTCCCAAAATGGAGAAAACTCAAATGTACATCAGGATGTGAATGAATAAAAAAAAATTGTGGTGTACTTGAAAAATGGAATATTACTAAGCAACAGAAAGGTTGATTTACTGTTACGGGCAACAGTATGCATGGAATTCAAAAACTTACACAGAGCAAAAGAATACAAATTCAAAAGACTATATATACTACAGGATTTCATTTTCTGTAAAGGACCAAGAAGCTGGCATTTTAATCTTTATGGGCAATTACTTAATTCTACCATCATAGCCTAAAAGCAGTCATAGACAGTATGTAAATGAATGACCATAGCTGAATTTCAATAAAACTTTGTTTTTTACACTGAAATTTTAATTTCATAAATATTTCATGTGTAATGAAATATTATTCTTTTATTTCTGTCTTTTCTTTTCAAAACATTTCAACATGGAAAACAACTACAATATCTTTTAGCTTGTGAGCCTTACAAAAAAGGATAGCAGGCCACATTTGGTTTATGGGTCATAGTTTGCAAATCCTTTGTTTTAGACCAAACTATGCTAACATAAATGTCAGAAAACAGATAGTTGTCTGGGGCCAGGCATAAAGTAGAGTTGACTGCCAAGGGGCACAGGAGCATTTTTGGGGGGTGACGGAAATGTTCTATATCTCGATTGGAGTGGTGGTTATACCTAAGAGTAAATATTTATTAAAACTCAGCAACTGTAACCTTGAAAAAGGACATTTTATTACATGCAAATTATACTTCAAAAAGTTGCTTTTCCAAAAGAGTAAAGATAAAAAAATAAAATAAAATAAACTGCAACTAGAGATAGATGTATTTATTTTATCCTATCCTCTCCCCAAGCCTGCACTAGCTTGAAGACTATTTCGCATGGTATTGAAGCTCACTTAGGAGATAACAAAATTTTCTCAGCTGACTAGAAATCAATGAGGTTTTTCTTAGCAATATTCAGGGAAAACTTGAAGGCAAAGGAAGGAATTAGCTCTTAACCTGTTATCATTCCAAGGTCCATCTAGTCTAGCAAGATATGCCAAATTTAGAAAGTGAAAAAAAATTTAAGGGGATCCCTGGGTGGCGCAGCGGCTTGGCGCCTGCCTTTGGCCCAGGGCGCGATCCTGGAGACCCGGGATCGAATCCCACGTCGAGCTCCCGGTGCATGGGGCCTGCTTCTCCCTCTGCCTGTGTCTGTGCCTCTCTCTCTCTCTGTGTGTGACTATCATTAAAAAAAAAAAAAAAAAAAAAAAAAAATTAATTGAGAGCTGCTGATTGATCATCATTAAAACATATATTGTATAATCATGGAAGTGTGCTAAGAAATTAAGGAATCCAAAAAATATTTTAAAAATGCCAAATTGACATAAAGGATGAAAGAAAGTCACATACTAATAATCGCAAGAATCAAGCCTGATATTAACTTATTTCTAATACTAGTACTATTCTCAATGCTTTACCTGCACTATCTAATAAAATCCTTGAAATATCTTTATGAGGTTGATGATTTTATTATCTTCACTTTCACATGAAAAGACTGAGGCTTGGGTTAAAAACCTGGCTTAGAATTGCTGAGTTAGAAAGGGGGCAAGCCAGGATTGAATCCAGGTTCAGTAACCCTGGGCCCCTCAGCTTGATAAAACAGGAAAGAAGATTTTTCTCTCCCAGAAGACTTGATTAAGAAAGAAAGGAAGGGAGGGAGGGAGGAAGAAGGAAGGAAGAGGAAGAAGGAAGGAATTCTTTCATAAATGCTTAGGGGATTTAAGGACATGGGAATATAAGTACCTTAATTTTCTAAGCCCCATACTAAAGGGCCTGGCTCTTAACTAAGTGTGCAAAAAAATGCTTGTGGAGCGAGTTAATTGATTAAAAATTTTCCCCTAGAGTGTTTTGGATTTAATACCTCAGTTACTTCTTTTTTCTCTCAAAATTTTGATATTTGCTTATCTTCAGAAATTCGCATTCATTAACCATTTTATAGAATGCAGTTCAGTGGATTTAGTAAATTCACAATGTTGTGCAACCACCACCTCCATCTAATTCTCTTTGTCCAACTTTAAAAAACCACATAAATACCGACTTTTCTGCGTTATTTACATGTATTAAGACCCAGGACAAAAATATGGGCCCAACAAGAAGTGTTTTTGATCTTAACTGCTGCCTTATCTCCAGCAATGTAAAAGCTCTCTAGACATTTGAGGCTTACAAATCTGGGTACCACCAGCATACTCTGCTAGCTGTTGAATGAAGAACACATTCACAAGTCAAGACAATCTTTTTCAAGATCAGGCATTTGCTGGTTATGCAAGCTGCATTGCTGATATTAGTCCAGTCGCTTTTATACTCCTCGAGTATGTCATTCCACTTTGATCACTCACAGCGCTTGCTGACTTTCTGGGAAATGAGTAAGAGTGTTTCATTCAACCGTAAGCATGTCCGGGACTAGGCTACAACTCTTAGAATTCTCTTCACTGTCCTTAAATAGAGATAGGGAAGCCTTGATTTGAAGGCAGTTGCATGCTGTCAGGTGATGTGGAAGTTGGAAATTGTAGACACCTGGGCTGTTATATTACTTCATAGGCTTGTTTTATGGCCACGATTGATGCCAGATGAAAGTTGCTCGGGCAGGCTGGAGCGCTTACCCAGGTGAGCATATATAAAGGCATTCCGATAAGGAGAGAGCCACTGGGCAAATCACCACCGGCTCTCAAAGTTCACCATAGATTGTTATCAACAGCCGACATCTGTTTACTTCCTTAACCTGTGACAGCTTATCAAGGTCCCAGATGCGTGCACACCGAGGATGGAGGAAAGAATGTAATGCAGCATGGCTTCTTTTATTAGTTGCTGATGTCATTATGCATCTTCATAATTGAGGTTTGTGTTTTTCCTAGAGTAAGATGCATGTGTTTGCATCAGATTACTTTCTCGTGATATTTTTAGAAACCTACTGAGGGAGAAAAGAACAGATAGAAGAAAAAAGGAAAGAAAGACGGGAAAGCAGTCTTTATACTATCACCTCAGGCTTCCTCCCAGACGATGCACCTGTTCCTTTCAAGTTCCTTTCCAGAGTGACTAAGAAAACGATTTTATTATATCACGACCTTCGGTCTAAATTCCCCTTTATAAAGTAGTGGATAGTGAGACTCCAAGTATTGCAAGTACTACCGATAGAGTTAAAACGTATATCTGAGGACGATGGCTATTTTTATGATGGAAATTAAAAACGTGCACCAAGAAAACCGGGGTTGTAATGTTTAAAATGTCCATAAGAGCATATTGATTGACAGCATGAAGGATTAACATTCATCGAGAAAGAATCATGTAAGTGCGCTAAACAATGTGATTACTTTTTTCCCCCAATGTCACTTTAAAAAATCAGATATCCAATTCAAACAGAAATTATTAACGACATGGGTATATGTGTGGTTGGTCCCATTTCATTTTTATAGTGTGACTCAGCAGCTGTCCTGCATTCAAGGCAGGTTGATCGTTCTAATAATTCACTCTAATTAACTACTCCTTTCTGATAATGGCCCCTCTTGGCGTAATCCACCAAGGGAAGCTTTGAAGTTGGCTCATGTTACCAGCAGGAATCATGATAACACGTTTTTGATGCTGCTTAGACGTTTCTGTCCCCAAAGATCCCCAGATAGTCATCTTTCCATTATTCTTACATTTGCTGTCCACTTTGACATTTTCCTGGAAAACTCTTAATCTCCTATGGTTTTCTCTATGGGTCTAATGTTTTTCTTTTTACTGCTACCCTGAGAGCATCATTTTATGAAACGACACTGGAATGAGGACAGTAAATGAACTGTATGCACGCGCACACACACACAAAAAGTATTTTAGCTATGATAGAAATGACACTTTTATATTCAACCATTTTTAGAAGATCCCTGTGACTTTCCTTGCTTTGTACAAATAATCAAGAAATGTATATCATTAACTGGAGAAAAAGTTAATTTTATTGACCTACTGTTTGCCTGTTGTTCAGTGTTGACTCTGGTCTACACAGAGGTGATTCAGAGAAATGTTTTAAAAAAAAATTAGTGAAGATCTGGAAAGTCAAAAAACCTTTTAAGATAGTACAGCATTCTAACTGGACCCGATGTCCATTATCTGATGGAAAGACCATTTATTTTTTCATGACTTTGGTTGTCATTTCATAGTGAACTTTTCAGCAATGCCACCCACTTTCAGTGTTTCTAAAGTCTTGAAGATATGTATTCTTACCATGGAAACCACGGGCTCTAATAATATTTAATTGTTATCCCCTTGTGTTGTAATTCTATACCAATGAGGGGGTGGAAAAGTAGTAACTGTTATCACCAAGTGTAGCATTTCATAACATCTTTGAGTAGACAGAAATAACCTCCTTCAAAGGCATTCAGGGACACTTTGATGTAGCAACATACTGGTCACTGGAAATCACTCATCACTGAAGGTCTGTTAAAAACTTTCTCCAGACATTTGTTTCTTCCTGTTTCCGTCATTCCTTAAATACCAACCTTTTGTCACCAGCTTTTAGTCCTTAGGCTGCAGGCTTGAATACCTGTCATAAAGGCCTGAGTAGAAAAAGAATCCTATACTTTCTGGAAATTCTCATATGGCTGAACATACTGGAGGGTTCAGGAGGTCCCCCTGCACTCAGGATTCTGTTCGCTTAAACTGTTTGGACACCAACCACGTGAAAAGGAACTCATCCAAGAATGGATTATAGCCAACAACTCTGACATGAAGACACAGGTAGAGTATGAGGATGTGGACTTCGTAGATGTTTATGTTTTTTGGTATTAGGAAGATTTAAAAAAAAACATATCAACCTTATTGATGTGTAAATTACATAAAATAAATTGCACCATTTTTTTTTTTAAATTTATTCTTTTTTTAAAGATTTATTTACTTATTTATTCATGATAGATATAGAGAGAGAAGGAGAGAGGCAGAGACACAGGAGGAAGGAGAAGCAGGCTCCATGCCGGGAGCCTGACACGGGACTCGATCCTGGGACTCCAGGGTCACGCCCTGGGCCAAAGGCAGGAGCCAAACCGCTGAGCCACTCAGGGATCCCCCAAATTGCACCAATTTTTAAGTGTACATCTTGTTAAGTTTTGGGAAGTGTATCTATCTGTGTGACACCTCCACAAGCAGGACGTAGAATAGTTCTTTTACCCTCGAAGATCTTGTCCCCTTCCAGACAATTCCCTGCTAACCTCTGGCCAGAGGCAGACACTAATTAGACTCGTCTTTTCTAGAGTTTCATGTAATTAAAAGCTCAGAGTGCATACTTTTTGTGCAAAGCTTTTACTACTCAGCTAATGTTTTTGAGATTCCTCCCAATTGTTGTGTGCTTCTAATTTATCCCTTTTAATTGTTGATTAGTGTTTCTTTGCATGGATATACTATAATTTGTTTATTCAGTCACCTATTGATGGACACTGGGTTGTTTCCAACATGGAGCTATAACAAATTAAGCTGTTAAGAGCATTCATGCACTAATCTTTTTGCAGATAGATGTTTATGTTTACTTTTGTTAAATATGTAGTATTGGATCACTATGTCCCATGGTAAATGAATGCTTAGCTTTATAAGTAACCGACAAGCTGTTTCCAATGGAATTGTACCATTTTTCATTCCCACTGGCAGTATGTGAGAGTAGTGATTGTCTCACATACTTGCTAAGTCTTGGTGTTGAGATTCTTTTTAATTTTAGTCATTCCAGGGTGTATCTCTCTGTAGGTTTATTATTTATTTATTTATTCTCTGTAGGTTTAAATCACTTTCATTACCTTGAGTAATAATGCCGAACCTATTTTTATGTGCTTATTGGCTATTTGTATACCTTCTTTTGTGAAATGTCTGATAGTGTGTAGAACAGTGTTTGCGTATTTTTATAGGATTATTTGATATGCGATTGAATTTCATTTTTTGTGTGTGTTCTAGATATAATTCCTATGTCAGATACATACACTGCAAATATTTTCTTCCAGTCTGTTGACTATTTTATTCTCTCATCAGTATCTTTCAAAGTGCTATGACTCATCTAAGAAATCCTAACCTATTCCAAGGTTGTAGAATTTCTCCTGTGCTTTCCTCCGAAGGTTTTATGTTTTGAATTTGTATGCTTAGTTCTCTGCTGCATTTCAAGTTAATATTTACATGATGGAAGGTAAGAGTTAAGGTTTGTTTTTTATATTAATAAATATTTGTTCTTACCCTATTTCCCTCTTTGTATGAAAGACTATCCTTTCTCCCACTGAACTGCTCTTTCAGGTTCATTAAATACCCATATACATTTTAGAATTACTTCATCAGTTTCTAAAAAACATGCCCGCTGTTATTTTTGTTGGGATTGCTTTAAGTTTACAGATAAAATTATAGACATTTTAACAATATTGAGTCTTCTAATTTATAGCCATGTTATAATTCTCCATTTATTTAGTTCTAAGCTTTGTTTTGTAGTTTCTTTATGCAATGTTTTGTAGTTTTCAGTGTACAGGTCTTACACATATATTGTGAAATTTATACTTAGATATTTGATTGCAGTCAAAATGCTATTTTTATTTCAGTTACAATGGTTTATTGCTGCTATATAGAAAAATAGTTTATAATTCTATATTAATTTTTTCCCATGATCTTGATAAACCTGCTTAGTAGCTTCTAGCTTGTTTTGTAAATTATTTGGAATATCCTAGCTAGATGATTGTCATTTCTAAATAGTCTTATTTCTTTTCTTGCAATATACATGCCATTTATTTTTTTCTCTTCTTAGTGAATTAGCTTAGGATCTTCAGCAAATTTTTAGTAGAAATAGTGAGAGTAGAAACTATTGCCTTGTTTCCAGTCTCAGTGGGAAAGCATTGCTTCTTTGTTCATTAAAAATAATATTAGTATAATTGTTTTTCCATCAAAGGCTGATAACTGGTTGGAGAAATTTCCTTCTGTTCCTAATTTCTGAAAGTTTGCATCATGAATAGGTATCAGATTTTGTCTTTTTTATTTTCTGTATTTATTGTGATGATCATATGGTGTTTTTCTTTATTCTGTTAATATGATGAGCTTGAATGAATAATCTTTTGAATGTTAAACCAACCTTCTACAATACGTAGCACATTCCTGGAGTGTTCTGAATGAGTACAGAGCCATTTTGGGAGAGAGAAGTGCTATTTTCCGGAACTTCTATAGATAGTGTCTTAAACATAGAAATACTATTAACATACCTTATAGTCACAGGTTAATGTGTTCTTGGAAAATGTGGAAGACCTGTTCACTATTAAAGTGTCTTTGGATGCTTCCTGAAGCATTCAGAATATGCAACAGAACCTTAGGAATGTCTATTTTTTTTTTTTTTTTTTTTTAGGAATGCCTATTTTAAAGGATGTTTTCATCCTGTAACCACGAGACCATTTTAAAGGATGATTTTTTTTAAATCCCTCTATATTTGTTTCCCATTGCTGCTATAACAAAGTACCGTAACCTTAGTGGCTTAGAATAAAACACATATATTATCTTACTTCTCTGGAAGTCAGAAGTCTTAAAACCAAGGTGTTGACAGGACTGCATTCATTCTGAAGGTTCTAGGGGGGGATTCATTCCCCTGTCTTTTCCAGCTTCTATAGGTCTCCTGTATTCCTCACCTGTGGTCCCTTTCTCATAGCACTTCAGTTCTGCTCCCTTCCTCACATCTATTCTGCTCTGACCCTCATGCCTCCTCATAGTAAGGACCATTGTGACTGAGGATAATTTCCACATATTAAGATCCTTACTCATGTCTGCAAAGATGCTCTTGCCACTTAATGTAAGATAATCATACATTCTGGGGATTAAGCCATGCACTTCTTTGGAAGTTATTATGCCTAACACACCTCCTGACATCTTTCCCCAGGAAAACTTACATGCTTTCCATAGTTGTGGAATTAGCATTTGGAGGACATGTCTTTCTTTAGATGATGAAGTCATCTATGACCCTTACATGGTATTTTATGGGATGTCAGCTTGGGCTTCAGTGTCTTCAATAAGTAATAGTCTTTGCAAGTTATATCCTGGATAGCATGGCGAATATTGCTTGGCCCGTTGAAACTATCTCAATCATGTATCACTCTTGTATATAACTCAACATTAGCCATGAAACTGTGGGCACATGATATATAATAACAATATTCAGGACCATGCTACTCTCTCCTAGAATATCTAGGAAGGATTTTATCCCTCCTTTCCCTGATGCCTACCAATTACAAAAAGAGCCTGTGGTTACAGGATGAAAAATCTTACATTTTCTCTGTTTTTGGCCTAGATCATGGGGCGTGTTAGATGCCTGGTTTTAATGATTATTTTAATGGTATTTTAAGCCACAGGCTTAGATTGCTCCTCAGTCTTGCCAGTTCTTACTTGTCTTTTATGTCTTACAAGCCTTGTTCTTCAAACCCCACTGGGCAGAGACAGAGCTTCCCCCTGCGAGCCATGCAGTGCCAAGCAAATCACTGGCCTTCAGTAAATAATAATAGTGTGCAGGGCTGTGACAGGGAGGTGGAAACTGGACCTTATCCGGCCCTCAGCTCCCCTGTGGTCTCAGGGCCCACTCATTCTGGCAAATACTTTGGAAACTGAATGATCTCTGAGGGGGTATTAATCACTTTTATAATGACTTCAATAACTATATGTATGTGGGTACGTATATCCACTCTAGTTACAGCTCAGGTACATTAAAAAGAAAAAAAAAAAAACTTTGAACCTCTGCTATGTGCCAATCACTTTGTTGGAGCATCCTGGGTTGAAAGATGATAATAGTACCAAAGAACATAGATATAAAGTTCCTCCAGGACTGTTGCATTTATAGAGGTTAAGTGCATATCTGTGTATACAGCAGCTTTTAAAATGAAGTTGATATTTTGGTTTATTTTTATGTGAAAGAATACTGCGGAAACAAATTTCCTCTGAAGAGATTTCCTTTTCCCATTTGCAACACTTCTTGAAATAAACAGATAACTTAGGGGCCCTTCAAGTTCTTAAAACCATTTGTCCCTCCATCTTGTTTGTATTCTCGATCTCCAATGACATCAAAATGACTTAATGGTATTTATAACTACAGAATCATTGGCACTACTAGTATTTGTTTATCACTGATTTGCGGGGGTAGAAGGAATATGGGAGAAATTTTCATTCATTTTCTGGTGTGTGTGTGTGTGTGTGTGTGTGTGTGTGTGTTTAGAAAAAGTTCTGTTCAGAACCTCCTGAACAATAAGACTACTCTGCTCTGCACACAGAGTGATGACAAATGTGTGAGTGTGAGAGTGGATGCTTATGGAGGATTTATATGGACTCTTTTTTACTCCAGGTTTATGTGGTTAGTAGTAAAAGGTGACCTGATAGCTAAGGAAGTACCTTTAGCTACTACTGGAGACCCCTACCCTACATTGACAGTCTCACTTTTTTGGGGATAAAGATTATTCAAAACTTCAAAGGAGATTCCTTCTCCTTCCTTTCCACCCTTTCCTGGGGTATGACCCCTGAACCACACTCCCCATCCTCACACTGACACCCTCTTGGTAATCCAGGTAAAAGTTTGTTTATGAGACCACATTTATTTTAAGTGGTTTTGATAGAAGTATAAAAATTGACTCAGAAATTGTTTTGGGTAATGAAATTTGACTCTCTGGAAAGCCCCATGTATTCCTTCCTCTTTAAAACATGCCCATAATGGTGATGACAATATACTGTGGCAATTAAAAAAATCACCTGATGTCAAGCTTTTTCAAGTTCCTCTCTTAACGTCTCAGGGATACTGCTTTGATGTTTTGCCCTCACTGTAGGCATCCTGCCCAGTGAAGCACACCATAAGAGTGGTATTTTTAAAGTTTTTTTTTTTAATAGTTATTGTTAAAATATTTGAAGAGACAAAAAACTCTCATACATTATTGCTTAATATGATAACTATTTTTCTTTTTATATTGCCATCTATTCCTTATCTTTTGAATGTCTGCAATGGTTGGAAAGACATAATAATGGATCACTGGATTCAGCAGGGATTTGACAACTCCCTTTCCTCATTACTATTTCTTTTTCCTTCCCACACAACCCAGTGAAGATTCCTGATAAGAACTACTACTTGGTTAGTTGAATTTTATCTTACATTATCCTTGCTTCTCCATTCACTTGTGGTGTAGATATACTTATCACCATTGCTTCTCCTCCTTGTTTCCTGTTCCTCCTCCTTCTCCTCCCCCTTTCCTTCTCCATCTTATCCTCCTTCTCCGTCGTCTTCTTCCACTTCTCTCTTGTCTTCCTGCTAAGTGTTCCCATGATTTTTTTTTTTAAGATCAATTTGGTCATTTGAGAGTGAGAGAGAGAGAGCACACAGAGGGAGGGCCAGAGAGAGAGAGAGAGCAAGACAGAGAGAATCTCAAGCAGACTCCCCTCACTGAATTAGGAGTCCAATGTGGGGCTTGATCCCAGGACACTGAGATCATGACCTGAGCTGAAGGCAGACACTTCACCAACTGAGCCATCCAGGTGCCTCATCAACAATTATTTTAGATGCGCTTATATTTGGAAGGCATTTTAGAAAACAACAGACAGGTAGATTCTAAATATGAGTCAGATATTCAGGAAATAAACTCTTTTGTGCAGAAAATAATCATGCCAAAAAAAAAAAAAAACCCTGCTAGGAAATAACGTGTGAGATGATATAAGTTTTCTGTGCATGTGCTGCAGAGGCATGGGGCAAAGGAGGTGCAAGTGACAAGAAGAAAGGAAAGGAAGGATGAGAGAATCACAAAGATATTGGCTTCCATTTCACTAAAAATTTGGTTCTTATAACAATAAAACTAAGCACAATTAGCAATTATGAAAGAAACCTTTGTACTTCAATAAAGAAAGATCATGCTTAGAAAAGATTTCTCCGTACTCTGAGAATATATTTTTTATTCTACCAATATTTGGGGTTCCTGGATGGAATTCATCCAGTACTGTTTTTCCTTGAGATGATCAATTGAAGTCTCATTTTAAAAGACCAAGAAAGGGGCGCCTGGGTGGCTCAGCGGTGTAGCATCTGTCTTTGTCTCAGGGTGTGATCCTGGGGTCTGGGGTTGGAGTCCAGCATCGGGCTCCCTGTGAGGAGTCTGCTTCTCCCTCTGTCTATGTCTCCGCCTCTCTCTCTGTGCCTCTCATGAATAAATAAATAAAATCTTTAAAAAAATAAATAAAAAGATAAAAGACCAGCAAAGATTTATGTTGCACATTTTCAGTTCTCAGACAACATTCAGAGTTCAACAGGGAACCCATAAATGATGAAGAGAGGGATGAACACTGATGAACTATGCTGACCCTTCTACTTAGAATTGGTGTACTCACTTGGATAAACCTCGTAAGTGTCGTCCTGCTGGTATAGGCTTTAAACATAAATATCACAAAGACCTTGGCTAATTGTTGGTTTTTTTTTGTTGTTGTTGTTTGTTTGTTTTCACTTGTTTTTGGCCTATTGTAATATTCCAAGTCTTTGGCTCTAGCCCTTGACATCAGCCTCTGTAAAAATAACTCAGTTTTACTGCTCAGCCAAAGGTTCTTTATATAGCCCCAAAGTGTACCAGTGCTCTACTTATTTATGCGGCAAAGTTACTCCAAAGCTGGAGAGGCTTTGATCTTGTGTTGTCAAAAAGCCAGGGTCAGTAAAGTGATTTGTAAAAGGCTTCTCAGATCAGGTGTGAACAGGCAAGAACATGGAGAGAAAGCAGTTGTAAAGACTTTCTGCTTTTCTGTTTACCTTTTCTTTTTCTTTCTTTCTTTCTGTCTTTTTAAAATGTGGGGAGTTTAAGGGATGGGCAGTTCTATTATGGATAGGTTGCAGAAACATTTAGCCTTTTCTCCTCACTTCTGCTTTTGTTTTTAGAAGAGAAATTTTTTAAAGTTCCAGAAAATGATAATGACTGACCTGGGTGTAAGCAGTCATGTCCTTAATAATCGAAGCATTTTGTAAGTTAGGTGAAAAGGCAGTACCAAGGGGGCTGGTTTCGCGTGTAGAAAAGCAGACAGGTGAAGTTGATAATCTTAAGAAACTCCATCACTACTTGAGCACTATACTTTAGTCAGTGATCATCACAGATGGGACTTGATGTCAGACTGAACTTAGAATCTATCAGCTCCTAGGGGGCCATGATTCTCCCAAGCTAGCTTGTTATTCCAATGCTTATGCTACCATAATATTTTGAACACTATTAAATGTATATCTCAGAATGGTGGTGATCATGAAAATATTGCCTATTTAGAATGGAATAAAATAACCTAGAAGGGAACCGTAGTAAAGGACTCCTGAGTGGCTCAGTCGGTGAAGTGTCTGACTCTTGATCTCAGCTCAGGTCTTGATCTCAGGGCCATGAGTTGAAGCCCTATATTGGGCTGCATGCCAGGCATGGAGCTTACTTTAAAAAATAGATAAATAAAAGAATCATAGTGAAACTGTCTCTGTTGAATAATAGTATTTTTATGTTTCCAGAAGAAATGGTACCTCTCTAACTTTAAAAGAACGAAAAAAGTCATATCCACTAATATAATATGTCCCAGATTTCATTTTGAAACTTAATGAAAGCATGTTGGTTCAGGTTTCCTTGCAATGTAGTGTTACTTTTACCCACTACTGTGACGGATGGTGGTGACGCACCGCTCTGAAGAAACTCATAGGTGATTATAATCTAATGGCCTCTGTTAATATACTCAGTAGATAAGCAGAGTCATAAAGTGGCCTTGAAACTGGAGGGCCTGGTAGAGTGGCCTCATGTACTTTATATCTTCTCTCACCTCATTTTCTAATTTTACAACTTGTACATCATAAATTCTGACTTCTAGTTCCACGAGAGCATGCTCTGGAACACTGAGCTGAATCTCCAAATGGAGATGTGATTGTGATAGACTAACATGAACTGTTACATCTTCACCCAAGTGTTCTTTGCTTGAAAATTGTGTGGAACTAAAGCTTTAGGTTTTTTGTAGCCACTGACAAATGCCAGGGAGATATATTAGATGGTTCCTTCAGGTACTCACACAGCCTCTCAGGCCCATGTCAGAATTAAAAAAAAAAAAATTGTTTTTGCAGAAAATTCGTTTTTCTGGAAGCAGCCAAAGCACATGGTCCTCTGAGCCTTTAGTGAAGCAGTAATAACAGACCAGGCAGCCAGTCACTGCAGGAGACTCCAGAGGATGGAGGAAGAATTTAAAAAAAAAAAATCACACACACACACACATACACACACATACACACAATTTTTGAACATGATTCAGGTAAAGGGCTAAAGGTAACAATGTGTAGCTGTATAAAGAAATAAAAAGAAAGCTCAGGTAGGTGTTTTAGTATATGCACAAAAGAGTGGAGCAAACAATTCTGATTAATTTAGTGTGGCTGGCTTGATTCCTTAGTATCTGCAATTACCTATGATAACTAAGTAAAAACAACAAAAACAAAAACAGAAAACAACTCATTTTTGCTTCTATGTAGATAACTGAAAGAAAACGTAATATTTTTTTCTCTTTCCTTGAGCAAAGTACTTATTTCTCTACCTCTAAAGGCTTTGTTTCATTCTGCATTTGCTGACATAACTCTTTTACGTTCTTCATTAGCTAAGCATCAGCAGGAAGCTTCAGAAGAGCCCATTTTGTCACCTCTTTTAACACTATTTCTGTTCATATATGATCAGTGGGGGTTTAAGAATATGCCAGTAGCTAATATTAACAATAGGGACTTGAAACAATATTATGTTGGACTTTTTTCTTCTTATTTTTTTCTTCTGTTAGTTCATTGTTTATGTGCTGTTTCTCTAGGAGAAGTTTTACTTCTACACAGGCAGGAATTAAATCTTTATTTTCTTTGCCCTAATATAGTCAAGGCTCAAAACTAGTAAGTCCTAGAATGATTTAGAGTGGAAAAAAATTAATGAATTAATGTCATTAAGGCTTTTAAAGCTTTGAAAATATCTCAAGGGACTTCACTGAATATATCACTTTGTTCCAAAAAATTCATAAGGTAACAGTAGGGGATTGAAAGTGAAATATTTTAAAAATATGAGAAAGAAAACATCAAGAGTATAGACCAGGAAGAGGTTTGTTGATTGATTGAAAAGGAAGGAAGGAAGAAAGTCCAAGCAAAAGAAAAGACTAAATAAAATAGAATTGGATATCAGCCATATTTCTATTTCCTGAATCATTTTAGGAGATACTTTTGTGGTATGTAGCATTCACACCCATCTTCTTTTCTGTATGTTCTCTCTAGAGTAGCTCCTGTCCAGAGCAATATTGATATTTTGGGTGAGGTTAATAGTAAAGATATGACTTACACAATTTTTATGAAGTGAAATGGGGTCATTAAGCCTGCTCACATTTATCCAAGTTCTTCTCCTGTCTTGGCATATGATAAGATTGCATGTACTTGCTCCTTCTGAATTTAAGCCATGAAATGGGAATGAATGTGATGAGTATCACTTCCAGGCAGACGTTTTAAGAGCTAGGGCATGGTATGCCGTATTTCCTTACCCTGCCTGAATGGTCCTAGAAGTATATCTTGAGATGGAGCATCCTTTAATCTATGTCTCTGTTAATGTTTGATGTGCAAATTCTCCTGACAGCCATTTCTCTATAAACAATATGTAGAATGAGCAAAAAATACATTTTCATTGTCATTCCCCTACCGAATGTTGGAGTTGTCTATTACTACAGAATAACTGAGTTTATCCTGACTTTATAGGGTGTTACATATATGATTCCCTCAACTGCTACCTTTCTCGCGTGTAAGAGGTTGGCCCATATTCTCATATCTGGGATGGTTCTGTATTTCTCATTTTACTGAGGTAAAGAAAATAGATTTTACATAATTGGCTGACAAGCTGGGGAAAATAGGTATCTTTTTTTTTTAACTTAGAATATAAACAACTTCTTTAAATAGCACACACATGCTTGCTTTGCAGCTTCATCCATCTATTGCCTTAGTCTCTTCCATCCACCTACTAGAGTTAGTCTGAAGAACAGAGATGCCCTCCTGGATTATGTTTAAAATAAGAATGGAACAAGTGTTTGACCTTAGAGAAGCTCAGTTATATTTAGTATATATCGCCAGGGCCATTTGACTCTTTGGCCCACCTTAGTGGGTTTTTAATTACTGCTTTCTTGACTTCAGTGACTTGACTATAAAGATTCTCCTCTGATATCTTGAACTGGAGTCTATGTATGCAAGAATATTCATTCTCTGGGAGCTTTTCACAGATTTGGTTTTTCCAAAGAGGATTTTTATCTTTGTTTTTTATTTTGTTTGTCTGTTTGATTTTCTAGCATAGTTCATTAGAGATGCTCTTATTCCTCTCTCTTCAGATCAGAACATGATATATGTACAGCTGGGGGTGGAAGAAACAAAAAGCAGAGCACATTTTCATCTGATGTCATATTGCTTATGGAGATACACAGTACTAGGCTTTAATCCCTAGAATTGACCATGGAAAATGATTAATATTTGTAATCTTATAAGTGGGTAGAAAAGGAGTTAAAATCACACTTTATAAATCATGGAACCAATTAAGTATGTGTGTGTGTGAGAGGTGAGGATAACTTCACCAAGAGTAGGTGTTTTCATTATTTTTCTTTCATCTCTTTTCAGAATTAAAATGTAGGAGTAGACAAGATTGAATCTCTTTGTTTCCAATTTATCTTCTATTAAAATTGCTGGTGCTAAAGTTTCTCCCAAGTTAACCCTATGTTAACTTTTTTTGGGGTGGACATCTATTTTTCGTAACTAAAGGTGGAAGAATAGTTTGTTCAGATGTGGTTCCTTTCTCAGTGAGATAATACAACAGAGGCACCTAACATGCTTCCCAGATCGAGTACATCACTGCTGTATTTCTGTGTCAGTGCAACATTTTTTAGGTATCATGTGCACCAAAGCACAGAGTTTGAGATTATGTGAGACAATAGCAAAGATCATAGCTCCTATCATAAGAGAACCTAGATGCATCAGGATTCTGAATTGTGAAAGGAATAAACTCGGCCTTGGTTTAATTTTGAATTGACTCAGAATTTCAAAAGGAATCTGAAACTTCAGTTCTGCATTTGAAAAAGATGGAGCCAGTGATGCCTTTTCTATTTCACATGTGTTCCATAAACCATAAAATGTAGCACAATCCTTCCAAAACCCTTAATTACAAACATATATAAGATTAATGTGGGAATGATGAGCAAGATGTGTTAGAAAAGGGGACTGTATGGAAGCAGTATGATAAATTCAAAGGCTGCCAGAGAAGTTCAAAAGATGAGATGCTAAGGTGCTATTTGGGGGTGGCTGAATGGGAATGGAAAGGAATAGACAAGTGTGGAGACACTATGATGATTCCATAATTCTGGAGACTGGATAGAAAAGTTAAAGAGTGAATTAAACAATTAAAGTCTGAATGGCTACAAGTACTGTCTTTTTTTTTTTTTAAAGATTTTATTTATTTATTCATCAGAGATTGAGAGAGAGACACACACAGGCAGAGGGAGAAGCAGGCTCCATGGAGGGAACCTGGCATGGGACTCGATCCTAGGTATCCAGGATCACATCCTGGGCTGAAGGCGGCACTAAACCACTGAGCCACCAGGGCTGCCCCTGAATGGCCACAAGTACTGTCTTAAGATGATCAGTGACCTGGCTCAGGAGCCAGTGCTCCTGGGGTGATAGTGGTGGTAGCAATGAGTTTAATGTTAGAAATATTGCATTTAGGTAATGGAAGTTTAGCCAGATTTAATGTCTTTGTGATACAATTGAAAACACTGCAAAGGAGCTCAGGAGAGAAGTCCATATGAGTAATTAATTTAGAGCAATAAATGAATTTTGAGAGGGAGGAAGAAAATGCCCCAAGAATGTAATGTCTGTATTTGCAGGATGTATTTATCAGAGATGCATTATAAATATTTTGGAAAACTGCAAGAGAATACAATGAGCAAGATACTCCCATGTAATTTAAAGCTTGTATGGTATGGGTAATATTTGGGTAAAAACATGTTACTCAATTGGACGCATTACAAAGTAGAGATGTATAAATTAATATTAAATTAGGAAATGGAATCAGCAAACAAAAATATTCACCACCATCACTCTTCACCCAAATAAAACCAGGCTCAGACAGTTTTGTAGACAAATTTTACCACATTTTAAGGAACTAGTTATTTGTAGCTTATGTACCTTTTCTATGGACAATGGAAACAAAAGAAAATCTATACATTTAAGAACTATAAAACAAAGGAAAACCTGTTAATTTCAAAGATCCTTTCAAGGATCTTTGTTAGCATCCTTGTGTTTAACATTGAACCACTGTCTAAAGTGAAGTAATAGATTTGAAAATAAAAGGCATAAGGATTACAGTAGCTGTTTTCAATATAATTGTTTATTCGAAAAAAATCCAGGGACTCAATAAACTGTTAGAATGTATAAAAATTCAGTAAGGTTGCCAGGTAAATGCTCAACAAAAATAAATTTTTAGCATTTTTAGATATCTGCAATAAACAATTAGAAAATAGTGCATAATGTATCTAGATATAAATGTAGCAAAATATGTGTTAAGCAAATAACAAAATATGCCATGTTCATGAGTGGGAATACTCAGCAACATAATAAAAGGGTGGCTTTTCTTTCAATTAACTACTAAATTGATTGCAATTCCAACTAAAATACCAATATAATTTATTTTGAAACTTGACAAGTAGTTCCTAGAATTCATATGAAATACCAAAGAGCCAAAAATAGCAAGCACAGTTTTGGAAAAAAGAATAAGAAAATGAAAGCACCCAATAGATACCAAGACATTTCTAACATTACAGTAATTAAGGCTAGTCAATATTTGCACTTGAGTAAAACTAGTGAAGCACAATAGGGGGTCCAGAAAAAGATCCAACATATGTGTGGAAATTTGATGTGTCACAGAGGTGGCATTAAAATTGGTTGGTGAAGAAAATAAGTAAGTGGTGCTAGGTTGATTGATCTGGGAAAAAATAGGTATACCTAACACAATACAAGAATCACTTCCAGATAGATTTAGCATTTGTACATGTAAAAGAAACAAACAAACAAACAAAATGAAAAGGGAATATCCATAATTTCAGGTTAGAATTCCTTTTTTTATGACATTTTTTAAAATTTTTACTTATTTATGATAGTCATAGAGAGAGAGAGAGAGAGAGAGAGAGAGGCAGAGACACAGGCAGAGGGAGAAGCAGGCTCCCTGCACCGGGAGCCCGACGTGGGATTCAATCCCGGGTCTTCAGTATCGCGCCCTGGGCCAAAGGCAGGCGCCAAACCGCTGTGCCACCCAGAGATCCCTGGGTTAGAATTTCTTAAACAAGAAAAAACCTTCATAATTTTAAAACATTAATAAATATGATTATTTTAAATATAAAACATAATTTCAAGAAAAGGTACTATCAAGAACATGAAAAGAAAATCCATACAATTTGAAGTTATAAATAGCAATGAATTAATATCCAGAATGTATAAATAACCACAAATCAGTAAGAAAAAAGAAAATGATCCAATAGTACAATGAGATTGTAAATAAGAAATTCAGCGAAGAAGAACCCAGTAGTCTTCTTAACTAATCCCACCAGTAATCAGAGAATTGAGAATTGAAAATACAAGATCCTTTTCATATTCATCAGATGGTCAACGATTAAGAAGTCTTGACAAAAATCAAATATTGGCAAAGAGGAAGACTAACAAATTCATCCACCAACAATGCAATTATAAATTGGTACACTTTGTAGGGCAAAGTAGCAATAATTAGTGAAGCTCATGATCCACATATACTGTATGACTCAGAAATGCCACTTGTATGTATAATTAGGAGAAAATCATGCATAAATAAAGAAGTAAGTTCTGGGGATCTAAAATATAGCATAGTGACTATACTCGATGCTCTATTATATACTTGAAAATTGCTAAGAAAGAGGTCTATGTTTCCTCACTTCAAGAGTACAAATACTAACTATGTGAAAAGTGATAAATGTATTAATTAACTTGGTGGTGCTAATCATTTCACAATGTGTATGTACATTAAAATATCATATTGTACACTCTAAAAATCATGTTGTTCAATCTCGAACAATTTTTATTTGTTAATCATACCTCAATAAAGCTGGGAAAAAAGCTTTGAAAAATTATTAATAATAAAAAATTCAGAAAAAACATAAACATATCAATAAATAGAATAACAAATAAGTTGTGGAATATTTATAAAACATCATAGAACATACAATAAATTTAACCAGAGCTACATCTATCAATCTCGGTTAATCCCCAAAATGTAAAGCAGAAGGATGTATACTTTTTTATAGCATTGAACCACAGAACACTGCAATATGTATTCATTCTCTGTGTAATCATAAATTATCACAAGTTTAGTGACTTAAAACAACACAGTTAATTAGTTTTGCACATCAGAAGTCCGATGTAGGTCCCCAGGAACTACAGTCAAGGTATTGGCAAACTGTGTTCCTTTCTGGAAGCTCCAGTGGAGATTCTATTCACCTGCTCATGTAGCTTGTTAACAGGGTTCTGTCCCTCGCTCAGGTCTCTCTCTTGAGATTAGCTGTAAACTGAGGGTGATTCTTAGCATCTAGATGACACTTCCTTCCTTGGTTCTGTCCCCTTCTTCAAATCCCATTCTCCATATTCAAGGACAACAGTGACAATGTCCTTTGAATCTTGCATCTCTCTGATCCAGTCTTCTGTCTTCCTCTTCTACTTTGAATGGCTCATGTTATTGGATTGGACCAACTCATACAATCTGTGATAATCCCCCCACTTCAAGGTCTTTACCCTTAATCACATCTACTAAATCCTTAATTTTAATCACATTTGTGAAGTTCCTTTTACAGTGTAAGATAAGGTAGTCAGAGGTCCTGAGGACTGGGACATGGATGTCTTGGGAAATGGTTTTTCTCCATACCATACTATATATATTTTTCATAAACAAATATATGTGTATTGAAATTACAAAAACATGCTGAGAAAATTGGTACTAAGTTGAGAATGCATACTAGTTACCTCTACGTGGAGAAAAAGGAGAACTGGATTAGGAAAAAAGTTCTCAGCCTAATTTTCCTCTACTTTTTAATATTTAAAAAAATAGATTTGAAACTGAAAATGCTAGAGTTTCATTAAGTTAAGTGAAAGTGAGGGCAAGAAGAGAGGGCATAGGTTGTTTTTTTTTAATCCTAACATTTATATTTATCAGTCCATTTGGAATTTTTGTAATATAAAATGTTTAAAGGGAGAGGAACAAAAGAAAAGAAGAAAAGTTTGCTTGAAGAGTCGGTGAAATATTGAATCAGTGAAGTGGATATTGTGATGGTTGAAAATAGGGGACACTGAGATGTGTAGGCCAGAAACTGGCACCTTGGTCAAGTAGAAGAGGAGGTTTTGAGCTGTGAGTAATGAAGAGATAAGATTAAGTATTTAACAAATATGGAAAAACTCCCAGTAATCATGATGAGCATGCTAGAGAGTGATGTTGAATGAATAAACCAAGCTACTCAAGTAGATGATCACCTGGAGAAACAGCTGATCAGACATTTAAAAACACAGGAAGTTTAGAACAGTCACTACGAAAATGTAATGGGAGAAGGATGAAGGAATAGACAAGGATCCACTAAACTGGGCTTACTCACATTGGCAGTGTACTTGATCGTTGTTTCTCGATTTTTCTTAATATTCTTTGGAAGCCTGCTAGCTTAAACACGGGAAAACAGGGCTTGTTGAAGTGAGAATTTGCATCAAAGAAAAACAAAGAGGTAATGAATTCTAGAAATGCTAGAGAAGAGAGCATCAAAAGAGGTAACCATGGATTTCAGCCTAGGAAAGGAGTTAAAATTTAAAAGCCAGGATCTGAGGAAGAGAGAGGTTGGTTCAGGAGAATCAGATGAGCCTGGACCTGAGGTCCTAAAAGGATAGAGAAGAAGTCAAGTAGTTTTATCAGGTGTGGAGAATCGATTAGCAAAGTGGTAGTAATGCTATATAATCTGAAAAGAAAAGCTCCAACTTTGTGATCGAACATGAAGCAAAGATAAATTTAATAACTTTTTAATTGAGGTATAGTTGATATAGAATATTGTATTAGTTTCAGGTGTATAAGATAGTGATTAGAGAGTTATATCCAATATGGAATGCTCACCACAAGACATGTAGTTACCATCAAAACAAATGAACCGAAGATAACTTTTGACAAAATGTACCATAAAGCTTAGTTAGGTGAACAATATTGTTCAGGCACCAGCAAGACACTGGAGGAGTGCCAATTTTTAAAGGACTACTGCACATTTCTTAAAGCATTTCCACTGAGATTTTATCCATCCCTTCAAACCCTTTGAGAGTGTTGTCTTTTCACTTACTTCTGTCCTCCCCATGGTTCATTCTGATCATATACCCTCTTATAATCTATAGCCAAAGCCTTTTCAAGTGGGGAGGTTATAAAAATGGTGTTCAGAATTTAAATCAAAGCTTTTAGGATTTTACCTGGTGTTTTATTTATTTATTTTTATTTTATTTTTTATTTTTTTTACCTGGTGTTTTAAAGTCACTTGTACAATAACGCCTAGAGGCAGAAATCAGACTAGAATCAAGGTCTTCTAATTGTAGCCTGGTGTCCTTCTCTGGTGTTCCCTACTGTCTCTCTCTCTCTCTTTCTCTCTCTTTTTTTTTTTTTTAAATAAAGGAGCCACCGGGATCATATAACAGTTGAGTAAAAGAGAGTTAGAGTGAGCCTGTAATTCACTAAGTTTCCTTCCTTGAATGGAGCTAGAAATCCTGATGTGATCCTTTTTATATAGTGTTTAAAATGGATACTACAAGCCATGGCCAGCAAAATGAAGGTACATTTCCTGTTGGTCCAAGAGGGCATTATGGGAGGGAATGACACCATTAACTGGTGGTTTATTGCTTCGGGGAAATATTTGGACATCCTGTTTGCTTGATCAGCAGTTAAACCCCGGGTTGCTGTTTTGACCTTGGTTCACCCAGAAGATTATTTCTATAAACTTGAAAACTGAAACCAAGTAAGATCACATACACAAAAGAAGTTCAAGGGAAGAAAGTCAAAGCTTTTGTTTGTCTCTGGGGTGTGAATGCTGGCCAAAGACTATACTACTGTTCTCTCTCTGGAAACAAGGTGATTTGCATTTCTCCTGGGTTTTAGCTCCTGATTAACTATGTAAATAACTTTATTCAGCAAAGCCTCGTTTTCTCCCCTCTTGGATTTTGACCTCTGGAGCTCTGTACCCATGTTTGTGGGAATTAAATTATGAACATTAAATATCAGAAGTTTGGGGAAAAAATGTGAAGGTCTAGTGGAAAATGTCATATTAAAGTATAAGAGGTCTACAATAAACATATTTTTATTAACACTTATGTTTCCCAGTTGCTACACATAATTATCTTCCTACTTGATAAATAACAGTATGAAACACTTTAGAATCTAACTCCCCGCAGCTCCCAGCACATAAATATGAATGATAAGAGCTATTAGCAAACACTTCTCGCCAGATTCATGTGTTGCAGTTAGACCAGACCCCCTACCTGAGAATATCTAAGTCAAAGAGGAACCATTTCTCTTGGTAAGGATCTTTATAGTTTGTAAAGCCCTTGAACATACTATCTTGTGTGTTTGTTTTTATGCCTTGCTTTTCCAAATACCATTGCGAGTTAATTAGTGCTACTATTACTCCCTGCATTACTCCCATGAAGAAAATAAGGTTACAAATTTGGCCACAAATAACCAGTATTCTGACTTTTATAGCAAGAACTTCCTTCTATCTTCTTTGCTATAAAAGTCAGGATAACAGTTATTTATGGAGATGGAGGACTTTTGAATGGGATAGAACATAGAGAGGCTTCCTGGGATGACTCTTTACAAGGATGTTCGACTTAAAATCACTCATTCAGCAATATATATTTTGTATGACTTTGCATATTTGCATGTTACTGTAAAACCTAAAAACATAATCAAACTTGAAAGAAAGAAAGAAAGAAAGAAAGAAAGAAAGAAAGAAAGAAAGAAAGAAAAGAGAACTGGCCAAAGTTATTCAAAGCTAGTAAGTGAACATCTGGTGTTGGATTCAAGTGTTCAGACTCCAAGGTTAGTGTTTTTCCTCTTTAAATTAATGCAGGGAGATTCTGATAACCACGAGTGGCTTCATTCCCTGGGAGTATTCTTAGCTGGCCTAGTCAAAGCTGTAACTATATTCAACAACTGCACCACAGTCTGATGTATGGAATCGTATGGACACAATGCCTACCAGAGATTTGTGACTTGTCACCAAGGGCATTATCTCATTTCCAAGATATTCAGGGAAGCTTCCAAAAAAGGAAAATAATTTTAGATATTTTTTAAATCACTCAGTTCTAAGCAAAAAACAAAGAACAGAGTTTTACAAAGGCACAGGAAATGTACTGTTAATTAACATCTGCCAAAATTTTCCTTGGGTGTTAAAGAAAACAAAGGAAGACAAAAATAATGAAAATAATAGAATAATGAAGCAAAAAAAGAAAAAAAAGCAGTATTAGCGTATCAGAGTCAGCCCACCATAAAAGAAAATAATAAAGTGGCAAAGAAACTACCGAGTTTTCAGGTCCCTAGGTTTCTTTTACATCAGTAAAGCTTGGCTAAAATAACACACACCCTATAGCTTACTAATTTTTCAGGCCAATATTTGGGTATAATTTGTGTGCTTTATAGGCCTGGAAAACCCAGGAGAGGCCACAAATTGCTGACGTAACTGTCTTTGAATTTGACAAAGCCCATTACATGTCAGTGAGGAGGATGGGTGGAAAGCTTAAGGGGGTGGATTTTCTAGGCACCCAGAGGGGCTTTTCACTGCAGCTACTGAAATGCTAATAAACTCCCTAGATTTTTGGCACTGACCAGAGTAGTTTTAACAGTTCACTTCTAATCGCAGATAATTCTTTTTTTATTATGTTATTTTAGATGCTGTTATTACACACATAGCACATGTTGCTATGTTACTGAAAAACCATAAACTGTACACATCATACCAATCCTAACAAAAGTGAAATTGTCTATAATCTTGAGTTTAAAGGTGTGTGTGTGTGTGTGTGTGTGTGTCTGTGTGTGTGTCTGTGTTTCAATCTGCCCACCATTCATTTTAGGATAGATTTTATGATGTCTGGAATCTGAACTGAATTTTTTGTCCTTTCTTGTTTCAATTAAAAGAAATTAAGAGCTTACTCATTCTCTTTCCAATAAATTTTATGATAAATTCTGGTGTAGGGATATCTCAAGCAATCACATTTCATACATTTTTCTAGTCTTAAAGATTAAAACTCACATAGTGAGTACAACAGGAGAGTGACAATATATTGTTTTTTTCCTAGGCCAGGCAACTATACTTGATTCTTTTCAAGTGACACAAGCTGCCCTTGGTAATTTCTGAGTGATTTTTAGCCTAAAATAATACGCTTAATTTAACTTCAAGAGGCAAAACAGATTCTTAGACAAAACATATTCCCTCACTTTCTCTCTCTCTTTTTAATTTGTTTGTTTATTTTGCTTAAATTCTTAGGGAGTTGTCATTTATATTTTTAATTTTTATTTTGAAATAATTTAAGCTCATAGAAAAATTTTAAGAGAAAAAATCCTATGTGCTTTTAACTCAAGTACATCAGTTGTTAACATTTTATCACATATGCTTCATCTCTATCTAATTTTAATTTTTTTAGCCATTTGAGAGTGAGCTACACAAATTCTGCTCCTTTACCTCTAAATTTTTCAGTGTGAATTTCCTAAGAAAAAGGACATTCAGTTTCATACTTAAAGAACAGTGACTAAAGTCAACTTTTTTTTTAAACTATTGATATTGTCTACATAGTTTGTTCACATTTCATTTATTACCCAGTAAAGTCCTCATAGTAATTTTTTCTAGTCCTGGATCCAGTCCAGGGCTGCATATTTCAATCTGTTCTTCTGTGGGAAGAACCCAACCTTAATAGCTTTAATCTGCAGGCTTACAGACAAGGGTGAAAAAATGACAAGACATTGGACAAGGAAAGATGGAGTTAGGAGCTAAACAAATTGTCTAAATAAATATCAAACCAAAGGAATTAGACAAGATATTAGAATGAAGATATAAGCATGTATTAGCATGTAGAGAAAATCACCAGACAGTGCTATTTGTTTTTTTACAAAAAACACGTAATATTATGCATATTATGATTTTAATTTTATAAATATCTGAGTTTTATGCATATAAAAGCCCAAAAACCCAATTATATACTCAAAAATTTTAACAACGGTTATTTTTGGCATTGGCCTTATGAATAATAAGTTAATTGAATGTTCTTTCTCATCTGAAAGTTTTACAATATCTTTATCTTCTTAAAATTTTACAATAAATAATATGTTTACCTTTACTATTAAAAAGTTATTTTGTATACAGAGAGGCAGATAGATGGATATAGATACAGCTAAATCTCAAATAAGAACAAGAATCACAGTGATGGAAGCTGGGTTGGAGAGAGCAGGCCTGTGACTGGTAAAAGCTCAGAAGAAATAGCTGGGACAAGTTGGCTTCTGGTGAGATTTCTAGAGGGCCTAGGGTCTGTGGACAAACGGGTGGGATTGGAGAGAGCTACTGGGGACGCCAAAACAGAGAGAATGGAGTCACTTCTCTAATGTGATGGTAAGTTAGCCCGTTTATACTTCCTAGTAACTATGTAGGACGTCCGTGAGCTATTTTCATAACATATAGTATGGTAAACTTGAGGGCCAGGGGGATCTAAAGATGATCATCTACAAGTATTCACCAGTGATGGTTGCAAACACTAAAATCTCACCTTTAACCACACTACCTAATACAATGTTATATTGCATAGAGATCCCCTTTGGGGTGTGTTAGGATTTCCCAAACACATATGTAAGGATCAGATTTGGCAATTAGGGTTTTATGGATGGATTTTTCCTTTGTTGGGTAAATGTATATATTATATGTCTCATCATGGCCAAATGGCCATTTTTAGGACTACAAAATCACAGTGCTAGAAAATGAAAATGAACAGGAAAAGAATCTTTCTTTTTAATTTAATTTAATTTAATTTAATTAATTATTGTTTTTTTTTTTTTTTTTGTAATTGCAAGACCTAGTGAGGGTGCCTCCTTAGCCGCACTCCTGGTGACATTAGCTGCCAAATGACAACATCAAAATTATACACATTCCTCCACATAATTTTCAGGTGCTTACCAGCCTTGAGAAAGTGAATGTAGGTTTTCCAAATAGTTCCTGTCTGAAAGCTAGGTACTGCAGAATGTTGGTTTTCTGGCATTCCCATTCCTGCATGTGAATTTTAAATTCTCAGCGGCAAGACCTTAGCTGAGCATGTTTTACGGGATGACAGATACAGGTAGTAGAGTGATGGGTAGGACTATGGTGCTATAGTAATAATGATATGGGAATTATCAAGGTGATTATTGATGCATCAGTGAATCTCAGAACTTTATAAGGAATTTATCAGCACGTTCTGGGGTGAGTTTCCCACACTCTACTTTCTCTGTACTCTACATGAAGCCCTTTGCTGCTGTGAAGGATATTAAGCATTGTGGGTAGAAGATAAGAAATGAAGTGAAAGACCTCCTAAATCCTGTCCCCAAATTCCTCCCAGGCTTCTGATTCCGAGAACAGTTGTCCTACTAAGTGACCCTCATCATGCTTTTTTGTTGGCTGAGTGAGAAAGAGATTCTTAGTTTCAGAATTGTAAAGAACCGGGGAAGACTGACACAGAAATGGGTGGAGTGCGATGAGATGCCATCTCACTCCTGTCAGAATGGTTAAAGTTAACAATGCAAGAAACTACAGGTGTGGGACACCTGGGTGGCTCAGTGGTTGAGCATCTGCCTTTGGCTCAGGTCATGATCCCAGGGTCCTGGGATCGAGTCCCACATCAGGCTCCCCAGAGGGAGCCTGCTTACCTCTCTGCCTATGTCTCTACCTCTCTTTCTGTGTCTCTTATGAATAAATAAAATCTTAAAAAAGAAAAAAGAAACAACAGGTATTGGTGAGAATGTGGAGGAAGGGGAACCCTCTTGCAGTGTTGATGGGAATGTAAACTGGTGCAGCCTCTATGAAGGTTCCTCAGAAAGTTAAAAATGGAACTACTCTATGATCCAGCAATCCCACTACTAGGTATTTACCCAAAGGATACAAAAATACAGATTCGAAGAGTGCATGTATCCTAATTTTCATAGCAGCCTTATCAACAGTAGTCAGAACTAAGGAAAGAGCCCAAATGTCCATTGACTGGTGAATGAACAAAGAAGATGTGATATATATATATATATACACACACAATGGAATATTATTCAGCCATCAAAAGGATGAAAGCTTGCCATCTGCAAGGCTGGATGGAGCTAAAGTGTATTATGCTAAGCAAGATAAGTCAGAGAAAGACAAATACCATATGATTTCACTCATGTGGAATTAAAGAAACAAAACAGATGAACATATGGGAGAAGGGGGAAAGAGACAGAGCGAGAGAGGGGAAAAAACTGTAGGAGACTCTTAACAATAGAGAATAAACTGAGGGTTGATGATGGGAGGTGGGTGGGGAATGAGCTGGATGGGTGATGGGGATTAAGTAGGGCACTTGTAATGATGAACACTGGGTATTGTATGTAAGTGATTCTACTCATGAAATCAATATTGCACTGTATGTTAACTAACTAGAATCTAAGTAAAATTTTGGAAAAAAAAAGAAATAGGGTGGAGTGGAAAGGTGGAAGCCTCAGCCTTTAAGAATCTAATAGTATAATCTGGCTGGAATTTGGCAATTGGGGATGCTTCATTTACAATTTTAAGTTTCTAGCAACATAATATTTCCCTTTCTTTTTTGTACCTACTAGGTCTCGAATGTCTACTATATGCCAGACACAATTCTTTTAACAACTTTTAAAAAGTACTATTATTCTTGCCTTACATATGAAGAGACTGGTGCTCAAATTTAAGTGGTTTGTTCAAGATCATGTAGCTAGTAGATGAAAGATATGCTTTAAAGCCATGTCTATGTGACCTTAAGTTCCATGTTCTTTTCCTTAAACAGATTGCTATTTAATCTACCACTAATTTCCTTTCATGTTTGCTTGCTTAAAATGAATTTAATATTTCCCATTAATTAAATAGGTGCCTGTCAACCTATGTGAATGACCAAGAAAGTAAAGTTTTTCTTTGGCATATCTGACTTATATAAATCCCCTTCTTCCTATTTCTGCCACACAGTCCTCAAATGTCCAAACTCTCCAGCACATTCCATCCTTTGCACCATCTTGTTTTCTTAGGCAGATGGAATAGATGCTAGAGCTCTTCAATTTCCCTTGTGTTTCTTCCCAATGAATGTATCTTCTTGTCCTATCTCATCCTTACATATGTTGATAATCTCATTTATGCTAATAAAGTGAGCTAATGTATTATAGCTTTCATTGTATTATATTTATATACATATATATGTATATAAAATTTACATATACCTAAAAGTTTCTATAGTGATAAAAATCTAAAAATTCCATGAGATGATGTTAATAGTGGGAATTTGAGCCCCCATAGCAGGCTGTGGAAATATTACAGCGTTGATGTGTATACTCTGAATTCATAATACATCAGAGTTGCCCCTTCCTCCACCTCTACAATTGCCATGGTCAACAGTTTCTATTAACTTCTCATTCGTATAAGTTATAACTGAGTCCATTCTATACAGAGGCAATAATATCTTTCCAGTCAACTAACTTTTTTCCTGAGCATATAATTGATTATATGCACAGACACCTAATTTCACTTTGCCTTAGTACTTTCATCTGTAAAATAAGAAATTTAGACTTAATAATCCCAAAGTTTCCTTCCTAGTATATAATTCTATGAAAAGAACATTTTCATGAAATAAATATAATCTGTACATTTCTGATGAATTTCAAGTTAGCTCATCAAAATGTTTTGTAGAAAGCTATTTGATACTGTTGGGGCCCTACAAGTACTTCCTAAACACCATTTTCTTGCTTTCTGTGCATCAGGAAATAACACTCTGCCAAGTGTAAAAGGAACCTGACCCTCCAAAAGGGGCTGAGATTGTGTAGTCTCAAAGCTCAGATGGATGTGACTTGGCCAAATGTGTTATCCCCTCTCTGCTCTGTTATGCTGCCAGCTGGTGGGGTTAGTTTAGTTTTACCATTTAAAGTTTCCTTTTGGACTAATGAATATTTCTAAAATATTGTATTGCTTGAGAGCTCATGCTATCGCCATGTAAATCAATTCCCACCTCTATTATATAAGTATGTGATTTTTACCCCTACAAAAATTCCATTGAGATATTATAGGTCTTATATTGGCTAATAATAGACTATGGTGGTGGTCTGGTGGAAACAACTATGGGTGGGATTTGGGGGAGAGAAATTGTCATCACCACAGCTGCAAAGTTCATAGAAAAGCTGGAAGCTGCTGTTCAGCTGCGGATGGACCATTTGGCTCCATCTAACCCATGGAATCATAAGGTAAAGTCACAGTTCCTTTAGCTTTCTCTCAGAGGATAACTCTTAAGGTAGCATCTCTTGGGAATAAAAAGGCCAGAAAGTGAAAAAGACCAGAAGCTTATCCATAAAAGAGGCCTCAGAAAGTGGGAAGTTGTCGGGACAAGGCTAAGAAACTGAGGAACCATGGCCTCTAGCTTCTATGATAATTAAGAGTTTACTGGTCCTGCGTGCATACTGTGTGCCTTAATAAGCAGTAAAAGAATGTGCCTGTCTGCAATAATCATTTTATAAATATTAATGCAGCTTTGAGAAATTGGGACCTGATTTTAAGTGTTACATTTTATTTGTAAGTGCACAGTTTAATTACAATCATAAAACATTGATTAGTTAATATTTGCTGCTGTTTTGTGACTTGGGAGCCAGACAGGTTTGTAATCAAAAGCAGTGTCAGATGTGTGCCGTATTTAAGGCAGAGAAACAAGCTGGGGGATGGTCAACTGAAGGATCATCTGAATGTTTATGGGAATATTTCTTGGAGTTGAACATAGATTTAAGTTGAACATGAATCCAGTGCAGCTGGTTTACACTAGGTGTGCAAGCTTGACCTGCTTTTGGAGTGATGTTGCCATCATTTGGGGAGTATAAGCATTTTCTCTATGAAAGAATTTGGAATAGCCAAAGTATTGATGAAACCTGCATGTTATTTGAAAGGGATGCTATGGACTGAATTGTTTTCCCCCTAAATTCATACATTGAAGCCCTAACTCCAAAATGAATTTGGGGAAAAGGCTTTTAAGAGGTAATTAGGGGGGATCCCTGGGTGACGCAGCGGTTTGGCGCCTGCCTTTGGCCCAGGGCGCGATCCTGGAGACCCGGGATCGGGTCCCATATCAGGCTCCCAGTGCATGGAGCCTGCTTCTCCCTCTGCCTGTGTCTCTGCCTCTCTCTCTCTCTCTCTGTGACTATCATACATAAATAAATAAATAAAAATTTAAAAAAAAAGAGGTAATTAGGGTCAAATGAAGTCACAAAGAGGGATTCCAATGTAGGACAAGTGGCCTTATAGGAAGAAGAAGAATCATCTCTTTTCTCATGCATGCACCAAGGAAAGGCCATGTGAGGACATGGTGAGAAGATAGCAGTCTGCAGCTCAACAGAGGGACTCACCAGACACAGAGCCTCCTGCCACCTTAATCTTGGACTTCCCAGCCTCCAGGACTACAAGAAAATACATTAGAAGTGTTTAAGCACCCTAGTGTGTGGTATTTTATTCTGACCACTCCAGCGGAGTAAGACAAAGTCGTTCATGGGAGATGAGTGGAAAATAATTAGAGGTAAAGCAAAGCTATCTGATCATAGCAGGTGTGATGCTAGGGCATGAGCCACAGTAGAATGGGGTTAGCTAGAGGGACCGGGGTTTGGAGATGTGTTAAGCCAGAATTTGATCGATGCTAAGATAAATCCAGGAAGTCAAGAAACTAAAAAAAGATAAAGCTGAGAAAGGGGGATGTGGACATGATTCTAGAGAAACAAGAAGGACCCAAAGATGAGACAATGGTAGATTCTGTAAGTAAAGCATTAGGGAGCAAGCTTGATGAATTGTAACCCCCAAACCTTTTTATCTCTGCCTGATGATTTTCTTCAGTGGATGTGGATAAAATGAGGCTGTAGGAACTCAGTGCATTCAGAGTTCAGTGGTTGTAAAAGTCTTTGCTTCTGATACTGAGAGCAACAAAGATGCTGGTGTTGGAAACGATGTAATGTCCAAAACTGTGGGGAATGACTAAATAAATGATGACACAGATGTTCATGTTTTTAAGAATCCAGTTAAAACTCATAATGTTATTTGTTCGGTGATGACATATAACCTGAGAAATATCAGTGTAATGTGAGTGTGTTAAGTATAATCAAAATTATTAAAGTGCACACACAGACACAAAGGATGAAAATACATAGTTATCTCTGGATGCTGGGGTTATTCTAATTTTATACTTTGTTCTTTTAAAATATTTCTTGGAATAAGCATATCTTATTTTGAAATCAGAAAAAAAAAATCTGACCATAAAAAAAAAATGTGATAGAAGTTGAGAGTGAGCCAGTAGAAGGATTACCATAGAAGACATTGTCAGTGTTACTACTCCTTATTTTGGATTCTCTGGATATTTTTTGAGCTCTTATGCATACATAATATGGTATACAGTGGGGCTAAAAGGAAGGCATGTTCTTGTGCCACTCCCCCCAAGAAAAATTGGATGGTATAATCTTCTGATCACTGGCTCATGATTCTACAAGTGTGGAGTACAACTGCTTTTTTTTCCATGAACAAATAGGGACAGGGTAAGAAATAGGAGAAGGCAACAAAAGTATATAAGCCCATCCGGCAGGCAAAGCAGGCATCACCTCCCATATCCATATTCCTCATGGTCCTAGTCTTGTCAGGGCAATAATTACAGTCTCCCTTTCAGGAAGGTCTGATCCCTGATAAATCTTTAAGAAAAGAAAAGAGACACCATTTGTCTTTGTAATTGATATTCTTTTTGATAGATGTCTAAGAATGAGCAGGAAACAGATACCAGTGTTAGGAGCAGCAGAGGTGTGAAGTATATCAGAATCCCCCAAAAAAGGGGGTAATAATATGGATTACAAGTGGATATGCTACATTAATCAAATTTAGCAACTGAAGTATAAAAAAAATTAATACAACTGAAATAAACACAGTTATCTATAATTAGTAACTATATGAAAGCGGCTTTTATCCTCTTCACAAAATCCCAGAACTCTGTCTAATGTAACCGCAGCTCATTTTGAAAACCCTTCTGTTGTGTTATTTGTGACAAGGGAACAGCTCTCTGACAATAGCTAGTTCAGACATGCATTATTCATCAGTAATATAAGCTGACAGTCACCAAAGTAAGAGCACAGTGTTTTATAAGACTTTGTAAACTCTGGAAATAATGACAGTTCAAGTTATCACAGAGCTGAGAAATAAATTTAGGTTTCTAAAATAGCAATCTGAGAGATTACTGTTTTTTGCTGGTTGTAGTGGAGACGCAGGTTGATCAGAGTTTGAGCCAAAAATGTATTTTATTCCAAAAATGTATTTTATTAGACTTAATAACAGCATCTTCCCTTTGTAATGTACAATGAGATGCGAGGAGGGCATCAGTGCTCTTGACTCGACTATTTCCAGAAGGCTCTGATTAGCGTGGAACGTGAGGAAATAGCCTTGAGGTGCTCTTGAAGAAGTGTTGGGTGATGTGATGGCTTAGGAACAAAACAGGGATCAACTGTCCACTCCATTATAGCCCTGGGAAGAGTCCTGTTTCTTTGCTAGTCTGTATTTCTTCCACTGCTTTGCTAATGCACAGGGCTTCATTTGCTTAACCAGAGAAGGGGAAAAACAGGAGGATTTGGACTAGAACTTTGGTTGAAAATGTCTATAAAGTTAATAAGTACCATTAATGACAAGTCAATATATGCACATTTTTGCTTAGGATCTATTCTGAGCATCCTCTTTATTCTATAAAAAGCATTTATTTGTTGGAGTCCAGGTCTAGGACATGACCAGAAGAATTAGGACACCATTCTGGAATCGTTTAATTAAAAAAATAAATTTTATCCAGTTGATCATGGTCATCCGTTCAAGAGAAATAATGCTGCCTGTGGTCAAGTGTATCAAGAATACCAACATCTGCTTTGAACCAAAAGGTGAAAGTCTTTGTAATAAAGTCCTGTGTTGAAAGAAGAACTCTCTCCATACACAGACATTCAGAGCTTCCAAACAGAGTTGGGAACACAAAAATATTTGAGCCTTTAGCATTTGGAGATGTTTAGTTTCATAACCATAACATTTAATAGGCATGCGAATCTGGGTATGTGTGGAAGGGTCAAAACAAAGGTGGGTCTTCCTTTAAAGTATTTTATACTATGGTCTAATTAAAAATAAAAGATAAGAGGAAACAAGACATCCAGATTTCAAAAAATCTGCATTGAAAAAATCCATGCAAAAGATATAAGTATTTAAGATTTGCTTTGCTAAATCATCTTTTTTCCCTCTCTTGAATGGCTTTAGATTTTTTTTTTAATTTAGTTCAGGGACTATATGTACAGTAACACCAAGCTTTTAACAGCTGCATTCCCCCCTTTTGCTGTCGTAATTATGGTCTCATTAGGATTCCAATAAAAAGTCAAGAAAAACCTTTTTTTTAAAAGAAAAACAGAAGTGCCCACAGTGTCTCTCTACCAACATGCTATGCTTTTAAAATATTTGCATTTGAAATTCCTCATTGCAAATATTCTCAAACCAAAGGTAAATATAACACTTAGATTACTCCCAGAAGAACATTCCTTCTGCTATTAATACCCTGAATTCAAATCAGATTTTTTGCAAGTCTGTATAATTTTACTGTATGTACTTTATCCTGCAGTTTGGCTGGCTGTAAGTGTTAGAACACTGGATGCATCAGAAATGAATAGAAGATGACATCTCTTGCCTGAGTGAATACTTTTTCTTTCTCTTTTCTTTTTTCTTTTCTTTTCTTTTCTTTTCTTTTCTTTTCTTTTCTTTTCTTTTCTTTCTTTTCTTTCTTTTCTTTTCTTTCTTTACTTTTCTTTTTTTTCTCTTCTCTCTCTTCTCTTCTCTTCTTTCTCTTCTCTTCTCTTCTCCTCTTCTCTTCTCTTCCCTCTTTCTCTCTCTCCCTCTCTCTCTTTCTTTTTGGCTTTCCATTTAATAAAACAACCTATTTATAATATCAGATTCATAGGGATAGAGTCCTTAGTTAGACAAGAAAAAAGACAAGTCTCTCTCCAAGAAAACATCAAGCACACACATAATTCCAGTTTTAGTAGTCATTAAACTAAACTGTAAAAAACAAAAACAAAAACAAAAGCAAGAGTATCAGCTCTCCCCTATCATTTTATGTGCTTTTTTCTTCATCTCAAAGCTAAGTCATGTTCTAGAAGTTTTCAGCCTTCATGCTCTGGAGTCAGTACCTCCCCATGCTGCTCATAATCAGAAGCCTTCCTTTCTAATCACAGGCTGTTTGCTGGTTGACCCATTACCTGGACTCCTATGTGTTTTGTTTTGTTTTTCCCCTCGGACTTATACATGGAGTTAATCCAACCTAAGGTATTACAAACAATATTTTTAAAGTGGCTTATAATACCTCCACCAAGAATAGTGCAAAATAAAGTAATTTAAGGGCTCGTTACAGAGAGGATAATAAAACATTTAGGACCTACAGTGTGTACTTCCTTGGTGGCTTTCTGTGCTCCCTCTGAAGAAGGCCACCCCTGAAGCACACCCACAGCAAAAGGTGGGACATAAAAAGGATCTAGTAACAAAGAGAATGTTGGTGGTATTTTCCAGAGCGGTTTCCAGTGCAAGCACGGGAGCAAAAGCAAGATGGTAGAAACTATGGGACTGAATGGAAGTTAGGAAGTTGTGTCAGTAAAAGTAGATAGTCCTTTTTTGAGAAAAGTTGGCTAAGAAAGGAGAGAGAAGGAAAGGGAACGTTTTTTTTGTTTTGTTACTTCAACAGTGGGTGATTTGGGCAGAGAAAAGTGGAAGAAGTTTGTAGAGAAGGAGAAATAGAGGAAATATAATGGAGGAAAGATACTGGGATTCCAGAGGAGGAAAGAGGAGTCAAGGGTCAGAGTCTGCTGAAGAGAGAAACAGGGGGACCAGCAGGAGGGTACCTCCCCCGGAGAAGAAGGGAGATGGGAGGCCAGGATGGGCATAAAGGTGAGACGCTGGCTCCGGATTCAGACTTCAAGGAGTTTTTACCTAACAGATCTTTTTTTTTTCTGGAACAAAAGTGCATTAGTTCATCCTCTAGGAGGAAGGAGGATGATAGGGGTGGAAGGGGTGGATAAAGAATCTTTGACAATTGTAAATGTTTGAAGTAATCGCCACAGGACACGAGGGAGAACAAGTTTCCTGGACTGTATTTCCATGAGTGGTATTACTGAGTTAAATACAAGATATTTTATTTTATTATTATTATTTTTAATAGCATTGCCAATTTTGCCTCCAAAAGCAAGGTTTGCCATTTGTACAGCATCCAGCAATAGAACAAGATGGAATTCCCTGGGCCAGCCCAGCATGCTGTTCTCCTTGCTTTGTTCCCTGGCTTCGTTTCTATCACTTTCACCTGCTGACTCTCCCTGGGACAGAGCAGGAGCAGGAGCAGGAGCAGGAGCAGGAGCAGGAGCAAGAGCACACTGGCTTTTGTGTTTCTTCTGTTTCCATCACCCAACTGTGTCTTTGCTCTTTTCTCTGAGGACAGGCCTGAATGTCATGTAGGGGGCATTTCTTAAAGGATCCCAAGAAACACTGCCCCCCATCCACAACCCATTCACTCTCTAACCTCTTTCTTTGTTGGCTTTTCTCCATAGTCTCCATATTTACTATTAGATAAATTGCATCGTTTGTTTTTTACTATTTGTTTCTTCCACTAGAATATAAAATCGAGGAAGATGGGGACTTTGTCACATTAAACACTGTATTTTTAGCTGCTAGAAAAATACTTGACAAAAGGTAGTCATTAAGTAATTTCTTGAAGAATGAAGGGAAAATTAATTTTAATTTAACCACATTCTTAAGTGGTTCTGAAGTAGATAGTCTCACTTAAAATACTCGATGTAAATTTTGTGAGAAGCTTGTATAATCTTTTATGAGTTGTCTTCCTGTGCTCATCTCACTTAACTATTCCGATTTTAGTGACTTTCTCATTGATTTCTATGTATAATAAAACTATTATTCAAGAGTAGCATTTGTTGCACTTTTACTGCAATTTGTTTTAATATGTTATTATTAATTTTGCTTACATACGGACATATTTGAAGAGTTAAATTCCTTTTTTAATTTTTTCCATTGTGTTCAATTTAGCAAGACATTTTACCACCATAGATTTGATTAGTTTTTGCTTTAAATTTTTTTCCAGTGTTTTACATTATTTTCCAATATTTGATTTTTAACCCTCTTTGAATTTATTTTGATGTATAGCATGGAGCAAATATCAAATAAGATATTTCCCCTAAATAACTAAAAGTAATTCTCCAGAACTTTTCATTCTGCTTTTCTTCTCTTCCTTTATGATTTTTGCTTGTTTTGTTGTTTTGACACCATGTTCACCACAGATTAACATTTATCTGTGAACATTATATATATATATTCACACATTGTATATATATTGTATATATAATACACAATCTGTTCCTTGCTGATCTGTTCAGTTCTCCTAACCTTTCTGATTAGATTTAAATATTAATTTTATGCTGTTTTAATTGCTGAAGTAATGTAATATATTTTAAAACTGGAGGAATCTATTTTAAAGCTTCTTTATATTACAAACAAATATTTTCTATTTGTACTATCTTTTTAGCTTTACTTTTTCTTATGCTCCATAGACTTTCTTCTAAAATTCATTAAAATTTTTATTTAAAATATTTAATAACCAGCAGTTATCATGCTATTTATATATGACTATCACTCAGAAACTTGATTATGTCTCATTATACAATAATTTGATTATAATAAATATACTTTAGTTTCAGAAATATATTATAGTTATCTACATAAAATTATAGCCTAGCATTTGTTGTTAATATTATTCCTAGATAATTTAAGGGTTTTTTTAGTACTGTTATGAATGAAATATTTTATACATTCTACTTAATGGTTATTGATCAAGATTTATATAAGGTATCCATATGAGTTGCTAATTAATTCAAATATATTTTCAGTAGATCCTCTTGTAATTTTTTATTTTTTATTTTAAAGATTTATTTGTTTGTTTGAGAGAGACAGAGAGCTGAGGGAGTATCAGAGGGAAGTTGAGAGGGAGAGAATCTTCAAGCAGATTCCCTACTGAGCACAGAGCCAACATGGGATCCTCTTGGAATTTCTAATAAAATCAACTCCTCATCTGAAAATAATTATATTCTTTCTTTCTTTCTTTCTTTCTTTCTTTCTTTCTTTCTTTCTTTCTTTCTTCTTTCTTTCTCTTTCTTTCTTTCTTTCTTCTTCCTTTCTTTCTTCTTTCTTTCTTTCTTTCTTTCTTTCTTTCTTTCTTTCTTTCTTTCTCTTTTCATTTCTTTTCTTTTTCTATCTTTTTTTTTTGCAACATGTATGGCTTACATTTATATTTCATGTCATATTCCACTGCTCAGAACTTGCAAAATAAGATGAAATGATACTGTTTGGCTCATTGCGCTTTATTGACTTGAGATAGAAATTCTTTATCATATTAAATAGTATTTTTACATTTCTGTTTTTAAGAGTTTTCATATGAAATAGGTATTAAGTGTGGTCAAAAACCTTTGCATCTTCTAATTGGATAATCATGGAGTTTGTGGTTTTTGATATTTGACCAATTAATGGGATACATTATATTAATAAGTTTCATAATGTCAAACAATGCTTTCATTCCTTGGTTATGTTTTTCACTCTTGAACTAGTTATTTTGGCATGATATCTAAACAAATTGAGTATAAACACAGGTGCTGAGAGAGTGAAATATGTAACCATGTTGATTCCCTTGACTACCCAAAGCCGTATTCAAAGGCAGATAAGGCAGATAAGAGTAGAGGTTAAACAACTAGCTGGTAAATTTGATCAATATTGACAAATAATCTTGGCCATTCAGCTCCAACATCTGGTATTTTTTTAAAGCATGCTTTGGCTTAAGTCCTCAAGATAATTACTTTAACTTACTTTGTGTTGATATACCCTTAGGGTTGACATTAAGACAGTCAAAGACTATTAGCGAGACCTGGAAGGTAATTATTTCCTTATTCACTACATTGTCTACTGAACAAAAGTGAGATTTGGCATCTTTAAAAGAATTAAAAATCTATAAGGTCATCCAGTCATTGCCCTTAAGAAATGGATCACTGATCTATCTTGAAAGAATTGTCATGGACCATTTTTTTATGCGACTGAAGTTTCAAGTATGTTATAATATGAATAATATCAAATATTTTGTCTTTATAATTTTGATTAACTACTTTAATTACAGTAAATTAATTTTAAATTAATTAAAATTAAATTAATATATAAAAAAAAAAGGGAAAATAAAAATCATCTCTAATCCCCAAACCTGAAGATAACTAGTCTCTATTTTTTTTCCTTCTTTCCTCCTATTGAGATCATACAGTATATGAAAGTATATGAAATTGTTCTTTAGGTTTTTCACTTAACATTTAATAATTAACCAATGTTTTAAAAATTATTTAATACTATATGGTAAAGATGGTTCATAATTTGTTTATTTATTCCTGGTGTTAGATATCTAAATGTTTCAGAATAGTTTTTATTATTAATAAGCTATGAAGACACCTTGATATCCAAATTATTGTCCAGAGGTTGACCATCTTTGTTTAATAAAAAACTATGGTATTTTTATAAAAGGAATAGACAAATTTGAGTGAATTTGAATTCTTTTGTGTATACATATCTGTTAACTGTATGTATGAGTTAGATAGATAAAGAACACGTATTAGTAAACCCAAAATAAAATGAATATTTCTTGTATTACTTTTAGACATAATTTAAATTTTTATTAAAGAGTCATCAATTAGGGATAATATATAGTAGAAAATGTTTCTCATCTCTCTCTCTCTCTCTCTCTCACACACACACACACACACACACACGGTAATTGCAAAATCCTCAGCAAAGCCTGTCCAGAATATTACTTGGATCTTTTTTAAACTTTCCAATTGTCAAAACTGAAAGATGGTATAGTTATAAATATGGAAATCAGATATCTACAGTAAATAATTGAATTGGCAAGGTCATTGTATATAATGTCACTACAAAAAAATTGTGTCTGCCTACCCCAGGAACACAGAATTAAAAATTTTAATTTTAAAAAGTAGCACTGATGTTAGCATCAAAAAACACATTGAACACTTTTGAATAAATTTAACGAAGTTGAGGAAATATTACACAAAACAGTATAAAACATTATTAGAAAAAAATTAAGGAATATCTAAATACATTATTGTTAAAAATTACAATAAAAAGATGTCAGCTTTTCTCCAAGTGATTTGTAGATTCAGTATAATCCCATAAAAATCCCACAATTTTGATTGTGGGAACTGACAGGATGATTCTAAAATTTATATGGACATGAAGAAGCTCAGGAATGTTCCTAAAAATATTGTAAAGGTACAAGGCTGGAGATTATACACTATGGAGCATCAAAACTTATTTTAAAGTGTCAGAATTTAAGAGTGTGGATAGAAGGAAATATAAGCAGTTGAGTGAACAGAGAGTGAGAAATAGATCCATCCAAATGTAAACACTTGATTTTTGACAAAGGTAGCACTGCAGATCAATAAGTGGTATTGATCAGTGACAGTGCATATGGAAAATTTGGTCAGTGGACAATGCATATAGAAAAGAAAAAAATATATATTGCATCTTGTTTTGATCACTGGCAGGAGAAAATTATGCTATAACTGTGTGCTAAAGAAAGACTTCTTTTACATAAAAGAAACAAAAAATATTATTAACCATAAATGAAAAGGTTGATATATTAATATCATTCAAATTAGGAACTTCTGTTCATAAAAAGACAATAGTAAACCACAGCTTGGGAGAAAGTATTTACAACATGTAAAACTTACAGTGTTTGATTGCATGATCAATGAAGAATTTCTAAAAGTCAATAGATAAGAGAGTCAACACAGTACAAATATAGGCAAATGACTTGAATAGTTGCTTTTAAAAAGTAGGTATTCCAATAGTCAATGAACACATGGAAAGATGTTCAGTCTCATTGTTCATCAGGAAATGCAGATTAAAACCACAATGTGACACTGCTATGCAACCACAAGAATGGCTTAAATTAAGAATGGAATATATTAAGAATGAGATTTTATGAAGATGTTGAGCAACTGTAACTCTCATCTGCTGTTGGGAGTTAACTAGTACAATAACCCTGGGAAACTTATCTATTACAATGGAACATATGTTTATCTAGGATTCTTTTCAATCCTAGATATATACATAGTAGAAATGCTTATACGTGTGAAGCAAAAATATATGTACAAGAATGTTGATAGCACCACTATTCATAATGGTTCCAATTGGAAACACTCTAAATGGTGAATGGGTCAAAACCTGGTGATATATTCATACAGTGGAATACTATATACTATGTAACTGTTAACAAAATACCATTAGCCAAAAAGGGGTGGATCTCACAAATATAATGTTGAATGAAAGAAGTCAGAGGCAAATGTTTCCATGCATGCAAAATTCAAAAACAGGCAAAATATAAGTAGGTAGAAGTCAAGAAAGTTATCTTTTGGGGGGATAGGGTTATTACAGAGGCTCTGGATGACTGGTGATCATCTTACTCATCACCAGTTGATGTATTCATTTTCTGAATGTATCACCATATACTTAAAATTTGTGCACTTTTCTCAATGTAACTTATACTTCAATTTAAAAAGGTATTTTTTATAAACTCAAACATGTAGAAACCACCATCCTGTGGAGGGTATGAAAATGTGAGTAGCACACATATTGGCTTCCCAGTACTTATAAAGCAGGCAAATGCATGATGAACAATATTCAATATATTCCATGGAGACTATGCAATATTATAAAAGAAGATGTAAAATAGTTCCAAAAAGAAGCTCAGGTACATAGATAGGTAGATGAATAGATAGATGATAGATAGTTAGATAGATAGATAGATAGATAGATAGATAGATTGTAACAATATGGATGGACTTTGAGGATGTTATACTTAGTGAGATAAGTCAAAGAAAGGCAAATACTGTCTGATATCACTTATTCATGGAATCTAAAATCTCCAAGGTCATAAAAACAGAGCAAAATGGTGGTTGCAAGGACTAGAATGTGGGGGAATAGGAGGGATGTTATTCACGGGTACAAACTTTCAGTAAGTTTAGAGATGTAATACACAGCATACTTAATATAAACAACAATATACTTAATATATACAACAATATTGTATTATCATCATCATGCTTGCTAAGAGAGTAGATCTCAATTATCCCAATCACACACACAAAAAAGATAATAATGTGACATGATAGAAGGGCTAACAAATTACTTTAATGGCAATCATATTAAAATACATAATTGTATCAAATCAACATGTGTACACCTTAAATTTATAAAATATTATACATTGGATATATTTCAATTTAAGAAAAGAAACTCGGGTTATTCTTCAAAGAAGCAGCAGCAGCTTTTGAGCTGGGTCTAGAGACAGGTATGCATTTTACAGATGAAGGGATGAAGAGGAGCATTCCTTTCAAAGGAAATATTATGAACAAATAATAAAAGGCATAGAAATTTTGGGCATATTTGAGAATGCCAGGATGTCTATGGTTCACCCAAGATAGAATTCATGTCAGTCTAGACAGAGGAAACTGGCAGGTGGTTTGAGCGCAGATCCCGTCAAATCCAGGATGTGACCATTGAAAATTTATCGGCAGCTTTTCACAACAGCGAGGAAAGGATGAGCCCAGAGGCAGAAACCAACTTCAGAGGCCACTGGGCTTTTACCCGTGCAAAATAGAAAAAAAATTTTTCCATAACTAATGCTAGTGGTGCAGCCTGTGGATTCGAGCGTCCAGTAGTTCTGATTTTAATGCAGTTCTGTTTCATACTGGCTTTGTGACTTTTTGTAAGTTTTTTATTCTCAGATTCTATCCTTGGAATATGGTGACAGTCATGGTGTGCCTCATTCCTACGGTTGTTAGGTATTATGGGGAAAACAAAATAATTAAGGCTTTATCTCTGCCCCAAAGGGACTTAAGGAATAATTGGAGAGGCAAAGTTACATATTCATTCATTATACCATTTTATTTTATATGCTATGTTACAGGCTAAGTTCTGACAACACAAAACTTGGTCTTGCCTGTGAAGATGTTTACACTGTTGAAAATATAAATATTCATATACACCCTTCTAAAATGCAAGATAATTGCTGCAGTGTGTGTGTGTGTGTGTGTGTATCCATGCGTGTGTGATCATATTTCAATGACCATTTATTGTAATGACTACAAAGGAGGAAGAACAGTTAAGACTATGTGGGGAAATCAAGTTTGTCAATATTCTATATATGATTTAAATTATATTCCTAGGAGAAGAAAGTTTATGGTGTGTTACAAACAATAAGATTTGTAAAGCAAAATAAAATTTACCGTATATGCACTTGGAAGATTCTAGCAAATACTCTTAGGTTTTTTTTTTTTTTTTTTTTGATGTAACAGCACTTTTTCTTTCTAAAGAATAAAGGAATAAAGGCTTTCAAATATTCAAAAAAATTAATGGAAGCACTTAGAATTTTAACTAGCAGATGGCAAATACTTAAAGTTTAAGTAATGTTAGAATCCTAGTCAATAATTATTATCACCATTACTGATAATTTCAAAGAAATAATCTCTCAGGCTGAGACAGGTATGCCCATTTTAATCCTGGGCAGTCTTTTCCAAATACAGCTTTGGGGACAGAGAAAGTTGACTGGATTTTCAAACAAATGTTAACATTTGCAAGCAAGTTTTGCCTGGGGAACTTCCTATGATACACTGAAACGGAAGTATATAGACAGTCCAGACAATCAGGCAAATTGTATGATTAGTTACACCTAGCTGCATTTTTTTTAAACATGCAACTTAATGTAATTGACAGAAAAAAATTGTTTTGCCCCCACCACCAAGTTTCATGTTTCCATATAGGAAATTCTATTTTACAGTGGCATTTTCGTTTTTATTTAGGTATCAAATTATCCATGAGAAAGAGAAATATGTATTCCCAAATCTCAGGAATTGAGAGACTTGAAGAAAATTTGATTTCTATCGTCACACTCTTTCCCAAGGGAAAATTCTTGCAAATAATGTATTTGTGGTACTTTTGCAAAGTGTTTTTCCCTGGGCAGTCGGAGTTTCTGTAAAAGCAGGTTATATTGGAAGACAAGCATTTATAGAAAATGAAGTCATATTACTAAGGAGAAAATGTTTACCTGGTGAGGGTGGCTTGCAGACCTTCCAGTATATATATTTAATATTTTAATAGTAAATATTTTAATATTTAATACATAAATGTGTAATGTATTTTAATAATATTGCAAACAATGAGATCTCCAGGTGTAAGTTGCTGTAGGTGAGACTGTTTGGTGCCTTTCAGATTGTGCACAAAACTAGGGGTTCACAGTCTTGATTACAAACTGGAGTTTTCTAGGGGAAATGATAAGTAACAATAAAACCCCAATATGTTTCTTAGGTCTCACTCTCAGAGATTTCAGTGGTCTTGGAGCAATATGGGGATGATGATTTTTAGCTCCCCAGGTGATCTTAATGCACCGCCAGGATCTGGGGCGATGCACTAATCTGTGAGATAAAAAATTGCACTAATCTGTGAGATAAAGAATTGCTTCAGTGATGGGTAGTCTGAAAAAAACTAACACAACTTTTCCCAAGTCACTGGTACAAGGTGGCACAAGGGCTCTCAAGAATAGTGACCACTTCAGTTCTCTTCAGTCCCTCCCAGCCACCTGCAGCTTGTCTTGGCCATTGGTGCTTGCTGTCTGTGGGCAGGTCAGGTGAGAAGGAGGATGAATGGGCTGTTAGAACTTGTCCTTCTCCTCTTTCTCTTTCTTTTTTTTTTTTTAAGTTGTTATTTATTTATTTGAGAGAGAAAGACCATGAGAGAGAGAGAGAGAGAGAGAGAGAGACCAAAGCGGAGGGGAGGGGTAGAGGGAGGAGCCAACTCCTCGCTGAGTAGGGGGCCTGATGCAGGGCAATCCCAGGACCCTGTGATCATGATCTGAGCTGAAGGCAGATGCTTACCTGACTGAGCCACTCAGGCACTTTCCTCTTTCTTTCATAAAGCTGAAAGGTGGGACATTTTAGATGCATCTCTCTGCTCTAATTTGTGCAGATTTCTTTTGGGAATAATGGCTTGCTAAGTGTTTTTTGCTAGGGGTATGAGAGGGACAATGGAAGCTTGTATAGAAAAGCTTCAGAGCCATTGGGTCAGTTCTGGGTCACAAGAAATGTGGACAACAGTGATTTAGGCTTGGAAGACAGAAGATGCGCAGAGTGCTGACCTAGGACTTGGGCACCTGCTCCAGGTCCTGGGATTGCAGCATTGCCGTGGCCTCCCAGGAAGTCCTCAGCTTGTCTCTCATTTACTCTGTGACCAATTGTTGACTTCTTTCTTATAAAACAAATGGATAAAGCCTCTATGAAGATAGACATTGAGGTTCTGAAAAGCAAGCGATCCGGATTAAGAACCCAAGTTCAGACAGTCCTGGGGTTACCCAAAGCTCTTGCTGACCTTGGTGGGATCTCTATCTTGGGGAGAGTTGTCATGGCTTTTCAAAGAGGTCTAGCACAAAAGCCTCCACATATTTAATTTTGTTTTTCAAACAGCTAAGATTTAGTGTTAAGTAAAAGACGATTGGTGTGTCCAAGTCCATGGGTAACAAAGCTCGAATTGCCCTAGGAAGTCTGCAGAATGATCTGGGGCTTTAGGGGTATAAATCTGACTTTAATTAACTTATAAGGCCTTATTGTCAGCCTTTATTCAACCCAAAGGCCCACTGATTTTCTCCTTTGATTTTCTGCACTGAAAGATTGGCCCTAGTCAAATACTTTCCACGGGAGTATAATTATGTCTTGCAAACAGTTTTCAAAAATCATCAGGCCCAATTCCATTTGTCTTGCAAAATTCACAAGGAATAAAACCATATTTATTATTAATGCCATTGCTACCTCCTTTTCCTTTCTGATCCTGAGAACCCAACTCTATCCCCACTGTGTCATTTTGCTAAAATGACACACACACACACAAATTTATCTGCAGAAATGATGTTTTTACATTGCTTGATTGACCCAAGGAAATAACCACCACCACAACAAATCCTAAGAGGGTATGAAAGAAGGAAAGGCTTAATTCATTTAATTTGTCAGGCTCCTCGTTTCTATTAAGCCTACTTGATATATATTTTTTTTTAGTAGTTGATTTTATGGCATAGCTTATATGCTTTGCTTATATAATTTTAGCAGTTACTAAAATTGGTACAACTTTTATCTTAGGTCATTGAAAAATTTTACATTTAATAAAATTAAAATTGAAGACAAGAATAAGATATTTGGGATTTTTTAGTTGGAGAAAAGCATTGGAGTTTCTTGTTAGAGATTTCCTGTCAGACTCATAGGAAGTGGTATGCAGCTGAGAGAGCCACAGGCCCTGTGCATTAGAACTGACTGAGGCTTCTTGATTGGTGGAGAGCCTGAGGGCACAGCCTGGCCTGGAGACATAAGGCTTCTGAAGTGAAATGTGTGACATTGAGCAACATATTTCACCTTTCTGAGTCCAGTTTCTTTTCTTTTTCTTTTAAAGACTTTATTTATTTGAGAGAGTTGAGAAAGAGAAAAAGAGCAAGCACGAGCAGGGGAAAGGGCAAGAGAGATAGAGAGAGGGAGAAGCAGACTCCCCACTGAGCAGGGAGCCTTATACAAGACTCAATCCTAGGGCCGCGGGGATCATGACCTGAGCTGAAGGCAGATGCTTAACTGACGGAGCCACTCAGGCAACCGTCCAGTTTCCTTCTTGTAAAGTAAGAAAATAATACCTATTCGACAGGGTTGTTGAAATACCTGCTGTAGCCAATTTTTATTAAGCATTGCTATTGTCAGGCACTATTCTATGTGCCCTATAATAATTAATGTATTAATCCTCAAAAAAACCTGTGAGCTGGGTTAGTCGTGTTAGCCATATTTTATAGATGGGGAATCTGGGGGTACAAACAGATAAAACAAAATGGGATGACCCAGCATTTTGTGGCAGACCCAGGATCCAAATCTATGTCTCTGGCTCTGGAGACCTCAGTATACTTACGCGCAGAGGTAGGCAATGTTATTAATATGCAGTCAGACTTGCACACCCATGCTGGTTTACTTCAGACTTCAATACTTAGTTGCCCCTCTTTTTACACACACACACACACACACACATATCCTTGATGATAAAAAAAAAAAAAATCTTGGCTTCAAAGTATATTTGCTTTAAGCTAGATGAATAAAAAAAACATATTCTGGCAACTTGCCTTTCCTTTTATATTGCAAATTTACAAAATAAAAGGAATCCAACTCAGCTGCTTAGTTTCCCACTTTTTTACTGATCTGCAGGTCCTGGCTGGCTAGAAGCTTTCTGAATGACTGTGTTTCCATTCAATGTGGTCTCATAGCATGCAGAAGAATTTCAGAGATTTTCAGTTGGAATGGTGGTGGCAGGGCAACCGCACATTCTTAAAGTATTGCAAATGAACTTTTGCCCCTTTAATCATGGGACAAATACAGAGGTCTTGATGGACTCTCCTCCTTTGCCCTCTGCTCTGCTGTGCTGTGCCCCACTTTGTTGTCGTGCTGGTTCTGTGTAGACATTTCCCATCATGGTGCAACCTCTAAGACCCTGCAGAGATTGATGTGTCTGCAAGAATGTGCTAAAGAGATCTAGAGCAATGGTTTTCAACCAAGGGAGATTCCCACCTGCCCCTTCCCATCCAACCACAGATATTTAACAATGTCTGGAGTTGCTTTGGGTTTTCAGATTGTGCTGCTAAACATCCCACAGCCCAGAAGACAAGGTCTCACAATAAAGGATGATCCAGGCTAAAATGTCATTAGTTCCACTGTTATGGAACCTTGATCTAAAATATCTTCTTTGAAAGTCACTTCTTAGGAAAGGACCCCTGAATTAGGGTAGGTATCTCTACAAGCATCTCTTATAGTGCACACTTGGGGAATGTAAATAAAAATCACAGTATGATACCATTGCACATGCAGCAAAAGAGGTAAAATGAACAGCAAAGAAAATACTAAGACTGAACACCTCTGTAGCCAACTGTACTTTCATATTGGTTTGGTGGGAAAGTAAATGGATACAAAATCACTTTGAAAAATTGTTCTGTATTATCCAATAAAGCTGAAATAGGCATACCTTATGGTCCAACAATTCCATTCCTATACGTATACCCATCAGAAACATGTACATAAGTTTACCAAAAGTATGCACTAGAATTTTCATTGCAGATAGCTTTGGCAACTGTCTAAAGTCGCCAAAAATTGGAAACAACCCAAATGTCCGTCAGTTGTAGAATGGGTAAATAATTGTTGTATATTCACATGATTGCGCACTATGGAACACAAAGCGGGGAAAGGACTTACAACTCATACAGTGTTATGGTGAATCTCATAAATTAATATTGAGTGAAAGAAGGCAGACACACATATAAAAGTATATGATTGTATAAAGTACAAAATAGGCAGAACTAATCTTTCTTATTAGAAGTCAGGATTTTGATCATCCTTGGTTAAGGGTTAATGATTGGAAAGAAGCATTGAGGAGGACCTTAGGGGGCTGATCGTCTTCTGTTTCTCAGTTCTGGTGCTTTGCCCAGGTGTGTTCACTTTGTGAAAAGTCACAGCACTCCATACCTTTATATGTGCACTCTTCCGTATGTACATTATTCTTCAATAAAATTTTTGAAGTGTGCAGCTGGTACTCTGGAAAGTGGGACAGGCTCTGGATATTTCTACTAATTTTCCCCTTGCATTTTAAGGTGGATTGGTCCAAAGGCACCTTAAAATACAGAGGTTGGCCTGGTTGAGCAGGAGACAGCCTAGGCGCAGATGGAAGATTTCACTTCAGAGCAATGTCTGAACAAAGGAATGATCTCAAAATTAATTTCAAAGTCAATATTTAAGAAAGACACTCTTGTTGCTCAGCGCTGAATCCAGGGGGACCAAGATGGCTGTGTTTAGAGTAGCTTGCAGCTTTGCTGGATAGGATTGAGGAAGCTTTAGGCAGAGGATTGCTAAGAAGGCAAGTGTCAAAAAGTCTGTCTTGCAATGGCACTTTGCTCATGCCATGATTTTGTTGATGCTTGACCTAATCATCTCTTTTTCTCTTCATGGCAAAAGAGATAATGGCCATGCTTTGAACACAGGCTCAATTCTTTTTAATTTTATTACGAATCCCTAGCAGTCAGATGGCACTGAATGTCTTTTAGTTGGTTTTGTTGTTGTGTTTGTTTTGTGTGGTTAGCTGTGATGCTAGAAAATTATTTTTTCTCTGCTTCAATTTTCTTATATCTAAAAGGCGCATGAAGATAGCATTGTAAGAGGTAAAGTGCTCTATTTATGCCTAATATTATTATACTAATTAACATTAAATCCTGTTAATAACTCAAGAAAACAGATTTAATGTGAAATCGTGAGATCCCAGGGGAAACTTTCCAAAGTTCCGTCCTTATGGCTCTTCACTGAAAAAGCCTTTTCTTTCAGCTCTTTAAGCTTACCCCCCTTTGTAGACCCCTGCTATGGGAGGGCTTCCTTGGGAGTTCTTAGCAAGGAGTAGTTCTGGAAGGAGGCACCTTACCTAGAAGCCATGAGGGCTCACAGTGTACAGTTTGTAACACTGTACAGTGTTAGTACTGGCGGCTGGATAGAGGTTGTCATTTTACCCCTAGAGAAAGGTCCCGCTGTTGAAGGCTAGTGTAGGCAAATAACATATTTTAAATGTTGTACAGCATATGGAAATTTCTATTACTGCAAACATTTGGTTTGGTTCTGTGCCTGTTCAACATATTGCACATTTCTAAATTAACCATCTTCTAAATGGAGTACAGTTATGATTCATGTTTGCATTTCCCCTGTGGGTAGAAGACTCAAGGTGGGTGCTGCATACTTGCCTTTCTACAGCCACATGTATGGATCTCAATCCTGAACGTTGATTTCTTGTGCCCAGCCAAGAGGTGAGCTACTGAATGGGAGTGAGGGACTGGAACTATTTGTTCAGAATATCCAGCATGCCAAATTCTGACCCTTTTAGAACCAGAAGGAGGGCAGAGAATTGCAATCCACAATTTCCCCCACTGCCAGTTCTCATTTCCTTCATTTATGAGACTAATCTTCTGGCAGGAAGAACTGGGATGGGTAATTCATGTTATATTTCCTTTGGTGTCTTATGTAAAGTACAACCTTCTAATAAAAAAAAATCTTAATTAGAATCCACTTCTTTGAAGCATTTATCATTTCAATTTTCTGATTAAAAAAATTAGAAAACTGGGTAAAAAGCATAAGTCAGAACATAAGATATTTTCAATAAGTTGATGAATATGTGAGTGTTCTTAATACTATTCTATCTACTTTTAAGACTTGCTAGAAAACTTTTATTATAAAAATGACCCATAAATTCATTATCCAGATTTCATTACTACGAACATTTTTGTGTGGTTCCATATAATATTTTCCATATTAGTGTTTTATTTTCGAAATGCTGCTACATTCCGTGAGTACTTGTTTCAATTACCTGATAAAACTTGACAACGTTTGTGTTTGACCTGTTGGCCCTTAAAAAGAAGGGAATAATCCGAACTTTTGTTAGGGATAGGGTTTAAATCCCAAAATGAAAATAAATGAAAAATGCCTGGAATAGTAAAGTGTTGCAGTGTTGTAACCACCTAGCCCAGTGCCTAGTACTCAGTAAATAAATGGACCCTCAGTAAATGAGCAGAATTCAGACATGATGTGTTATCATAAAGTCCTTTGACCTCATATATTAGGAATTCCAGAGTGAATCCACATCATCCTGAGTTGAGACAGAGGTTGCTTTACTTCCTGAGTAGCTTTTGAATCTTGAGTTTTACATCATGGATGTAGCTATAGATTCTCTCACTGCCCCTTTCATGAATGGAAGGCTGGCCGTTTTGGGGGGGTGAAGGGGAAACTTATGTCATTATCAACTTGTTTGCTTCCTTGCCAAGCCAAGATCTCCTTCAGGAACCATACCCGAGTCACTGAAAAAGCAGAAAAAGGTAACACATGAATCAGGGTTGCTAAATTGAAACTCAGGAGACTATGGAAACCATAATGGTTTTTTGTTTGTTTGTTTGTTTTCTGCTTTTGGGCTTTTGGTTTTTTTGTTTTTTTTTTTTCTTGCTAACTGGAAAGAATACTTTGCTTTACTAGAGCCATTCCTCAAAGATGAAGGAAGTGCCGATGATGTGGAATTACCCATTGTGTTGGTAAATTTTCGTGTAGTATCTTTGGAGAGTTAGAGCTATGTGATATGCAGCTATCACTCACTGTGATACAAGAAGAGGGACAGTGCATTTGCTGCTGTATTAACATGTCGATTTGAGGCTCAGAGATTCCAGCTGGTCATGAGCTTACTTCTTCCTTTCTTTGGCATCAAGGTGATGCCAACTAAAGGAATACATGGTGTTTGGGTTATTAGAGGCACAGGACAACGTATAAGAGAATACGTTTCATCTTTGGCCTCCCTACCTTCCCTCAAAAAGCCCAGTTGACCTCCACTGCTTGCAGAGTGCTCTTCCCTTCTTCCCGTTCAGGCTTGCCCTCTCTAGTAAAACAGTCCTTTACTGCTGCTTCATTATCTCTGACCTTACTCTCACACATTAGAGAGCGTGAACAAGGTTTTAAATTGCCACCCATTTTCATTCTATGATGGCCTGGGTAAGAATTCTGATTTGCCGATTCCTAGCTGATCTTGGACAAGTTACTGGGCTCAGTTTTCTCTTCTGTAAAATGTGATTAAGAATAATTCCTACTTCAATGCATCACTATAACGAATAAATTAGTTAATATAGTTAATACGTGTTAGTGCTCAGAAAGTGTCTGGCACGTAGAAACTAATTGGTATGATTAATTCTTATTAAGTTGTTCATTTCCTCAAGGAAGAAATCCTCTTAGAGGCTTGATGCAGTTTAGTATTATGGGTTGGACATTGGTCTACAGTACTTCCTAGCTACTCTGTTAATCCAAATCAGGTTCCCACGCTTCCAGTCTTATACTGGATAAAAAAACATCAAAACACAAGATGTTCACACTGGAAGGAAACAAGTTAATGTAATATTTTCATTTTATACTGACCTGTTCTTCAGATTCAGTCTTTAGGCATTGTGTTCCTTATTTCTCTATGTAAGTCTGATGCCAGTGCTTTGAGACATTAAAGCAAGTCATTGAGAAAGACATTTGCAAATATTTGAAACATACTATATAGGCAACAACCTCTTCTGCTTTTGCATACTTAGAAGGAGGCAGCGCCAACACAGAGGTGGATTTTACTTTAGGCTTTTTGAATTCACGATTTGGAGCTTGAACTCTCCCTTATAGCCCACAGTCTAGACATGTAAAGAAAAGTCAAAGGTCACGACCAAAAAATATGTTCAGTACCATTCACGTGGGAAAATACCCAACACACACACATCCCATGTATGATTGTGAGCCCAGGTTATTTCTTCTCTGAGAAGAAACTTCCTGGTGGTCCATTTGCATGTGGTGCCACCTCTGTGCTTTTCTCCTAGAGATTCAGCACTGGAATGCTAAGAAAATAGTCTGAGCTCCCGATTCCCTCCTGAGATGATTGCCTGGAGGATCATGGAGGAAAAAATGAAAACCATTTTCCCTTATTTAAAAATGTGTGCTGAAAATACCATTCAATCCTTTCCCTTTCCAGGAAAGTCCTAGGGAGATGTGAAAGATTGGGTACACGCATCATTCTAGAAAACTTTGCCAATGAACAGTGTATTGACCCAAGTTCTGAAGAGGAAAGGTGCTCAAATATTTACCTAGAGCACTTCACTGAAAGGGTGCCCCACGGGTGCTTGGAGGTGGCCACTGGCAGGCTCTTGGCACCAACCACATTTCCTCTGTTCTAAGGAACCATTCATTCCCACCTGGTGCTTCCCCACACCTACTGCCCTCTCCCTTTCCAGTACCCTGTAGGAAGATGTTTTACAAACTGTGTGCATGGATATTTTTGTGCCTCCAGCAAGAATGTTGTTTGCCTAAAATTAAGAATTAGAATAGAAACTTCAGGAACCTGGATTTCCAGCCTCGAGTGCAGCTGTTCAGACACTGTCCTGGGGAGAAACTATCTGTGATATTTCATCAGATCTGGAGACAGACACTTGTTTAAGATATACAGTAACATTCTTAGCCTCTTGGCCTTCACGGTCTTTCTGTTTGAATTTCTCTTCCCTGTAAATAACTATAAATGTTAGTGCAAATATAGACACAGGTACCCCAATTTCATCCCGAATGCTAGATATGAATTTGGTCAAGTCATGTTCATGTTCGTGTTATCTCCATTTCCTATTCTAACCCAAAATAGTATAGTTTTATGAGACTGTATTGATCAATTGGTGCTGCTATAAAAATATAAGCATGTATCAGTGTATATATTTTATATGGTGAAATGAGTCCATTTTTAATGGATGTTAGTGTTGGTGCCTAGGCTGAGCTGATGAGCCCAAAGGGAAAGCACTACTTACAGTCTGCCCAAGCCATTAGGATAATCTTCCCTGATTTCAGATAAAATCCTCACAATTTTTCTAAGAATTAAAAATAAGTTTTTAATTTATCAAAATTAAAAATATTATAAGCTAAATAAAGTAGCTGGGAATCCATGACAAAGCTATCCAGAGGAAGATTTTAGTTGTTTGCTTTTAATTAAAATTTGATTTGTGACCAGTAATTCTTTCCTCTCTTAGTTCATGTCTTGTTTGAACATATCTTTAAGTTCCCAGGAGACCACCATACAGAGCTTGCAGGTGTTTTGCTATTGCTGATCTGCATGCAGATGCTAAGGCAGAAACTTAAAACCAACTTAGTTTTAATGCCACCATAAGGCCCCAAAGGTGTCATTGGTAAGACACTGGTAAGATGTTAATAAGGGGACATGGACAAAGGAAGAGCAGAGTGCACTACTGACCCAAGGAAAACAGGTGAAAGAACACGTGGAATGGGCAAGACAGGTCCCCTCCCTCCACCCCAGGAAGAGTTTACTCAGGAGACACCAGTGGCATAGTTTATGGGAGAACTGGGGCCTCTCGGTCTTGCTGAATTAAAAAGGAAAGACTGTAAATCTACTGAGTTTCTAGAGTTTACTCAATAATGCAAACAAAAATAAACCAGTGTCAGTATACGTGGTTCAAACATGCCTAGGAAGGCAATGGAGCCAGTAATCTCTTGTCACTATTAATTAAGTATATCCTCTAACAGCCTTGACTCTGGCTGTTAATCTTCACACCTTCCTTTGGGGTCCCTGGGCAGCTGCTTTGGAGGTCTTAATGAATCTCTGACCAATCTGGGCCATGGTCTAGTCACAAAAACAACAGCCAGAGGTGTAATAAGATATTCTGTGAAGAATGCATGTTCAATATTATTAGATCAGTTCTGCTGTTGGATAGCTGATATCACAGCTTACATAAAGGTGGTAAAATCTACAAATGGCATTCCAACTCATGTACGGAAGGAGAAGTCAGATGTTACTGAGATGGGGTAACTTTACCTGGTCAGACCATCATGAAGTTACCAAAATCAAAGCAGGAAGAAACTTTGTCTTCTATATTCCAATTTAATGTGGATCACTTTTTGGGGGAATTACTTTTTTAAAAAGAGCTTTGATTTAGTGACCAGTTTAGTAATTCTATATTGAGCCACATGTATTTTAGGTGGGAAAGACTTCATCTCAGTCAAGCCAGGGTTCCTCTACCAGCCTTGCCCTTGAGTTAATAAACTGCTTATGGTCTTTCATATTTTCAAGATGATGAGTGGTGTTCTTTAGTTGTCCTTGATCCATGTGGGCATCTGTTGAGAAGAAGATCATTTTAACTAGTCATCAGTGATCATCTACTCTATTAGCTGCTGAATATTAACTTCCAGACGTGAGACCCCTTCAGTGGTAGTGGTTTAGCTTAATACTTCTTCTCATGAGCACAAGGATTTCATCCAAGATGAACTTGGTATACTGGTTAATTTTCTGTGTCAACTTTGCTAGACCATTGTGCCCGTATATTTTCTCAAACATTATTGTGGATGTTTCTATGCTTTGGGGTGAGATTAACATTTGAATCAGTGGACTTTGAGTAAAGCAGATTGCCCACCAAGAAGTGGGTGGGCCTCATCCAATCAATTGAAGGACTGGATAAAACAAAAAAGTCTGCTTCCTCTGAGCAAGAGGGACTTCTACCAGCAGATAGCCTTGTAATGTAGACTGCCATGTCAGTTCTTCCCTGGGCCTCCAGCCTGTTAGCCAGCCTCACCCTACAGATTTTGGACTTGCCAAGCTTCATAAATGCATGAACCAATTCCTTAAAATAAATATTTCTCTCTCTCTCTTTCTTTCTCTCTCTCTCTCTCTCCACACACACACACCCTTATTTGTTCTGTTTCTCTGAAGATCCTTGACTTATACAGCTGAATAAGAAAAACTCCGTGGACTAAGACCCTTTCTTTTTCCATCACTTCCACTCCTGACTCGGAAGCTTTTCCAACAAGTCAGGCTGTTTAAGACCCCATCTGCCAGGGTATGAGAGATGTACTTGTACATGGTACGAGGTACGATGTACCTTGGTGAAGGTACAGAGAAAAGGCTGTTGTTGTCAGTATTGGTAGGGTGTGAATTGGTGAGCCACTTTGAAGAGTAACTTGAAAGTATTTATGAAAACTAAAAATGCCCAAGTCTGTGATATATTTAAGCCTAAGGAGAGAGTTGCAGGGAACAGAAAACAAAAGGGGATATTTCACAGAAAACACTCTAAATGATGGTGTCCAGGCAGCATGCTAACATATAAGGGAATGAGAAATTTCCTCTCATTTCTGCATGAAGAAAGGTGTGGCTGCAAAGGGGGGCTACACCAGCCCCTCAAGAGCTGCACTACCCCATGGAGTACAGAAGGAGCAGACATAGCTGGAAAAGGCAGCAGTAGTTGATATGTTGGAGTGGGGCTGGGGAGTGTACCCAATGGTGGCTCAATATCAGCACAACAATTCTCTACACATAGCAGGGACCTCAACGAGAGACATAGGGTCAGGCACACTGATAAAGAAAGGATAAGTGTGATGGATGCGGCATGACCTTTTTTGAAGATGGGATTTCTAGAGATTCTCCTAGGAGAATGTCACAGGGACATTCTCAGTGTGGGACGTGAGGTCAAAAATCAGTAAAATATGAGTCTGTGATATTATTATGACCCATCTCAAGCCCCAAACTCTTGTATCCTTTGGAAGTATGGATTACCATAATATTAAGAAAATAAACACATTTAACTATCAACTTGCCTTTCTCTCTGTCTCTTAACTTCCCTGCTTAATTGCCAGACCCTGATATATTTCTTTTGGACTAGTCACTGCCCTATGGAAAAACACCTCAGTGTTTTAGGAAGTAGTAAAGGACCAGATGACATACAAGGAAGACATTTTAACTCTTTAAATGGGAAAAAGATGCTTCCAACTTCTGTGAGCATCTGTAGTCAAGGAAACCGAATTTCTATTACATATGATTATGATCAACAACAAGGAAGCTGTGAAGCACAGCCTTTTCTCCCTGCACAGCAGTTAACGGACACCAAGGAAAGTGTAGACGCTTCCAGGAAGCATAGTGACCCCACTGCAGTAGAATGTGTTTACTGAAATGTTCCTGGGTGACGAAAAATAAAAAGCAGAGATATGTGTTCCTACTCCTAGATGGGAAACGCATGCTCCAAAGAGGAGAAGGAATTCCACGAGGATCTCAGAGTGAATCCAGTGCAAGCCCTCCTCGTGACTCCAGTTTTTTTTATTAGATTACCCTGAGCTCCTCTCACTAGAAAACTATTGCAAGAGTACCCACCATCCTGTAGCATCCATGCTCCTTGACATTTGGCTTTCCAGTTCTCCTACAAAAAGGGCAGTAGAATGTGCTTACACATTTCCTCATTAAGGGTTTAGTCATGTACCTTGCCTTGGCCAATAGAGGAAGGTGTGCATAACTGGACACCTCACCTGAGTTGAGCCCTTAAGATACCTGGTTCCCATCTTCTCCCTTCCACCTCTGCCACAGTGGAGGGAAGAACTGTCTTTGCTATCCCCTGGGTCAAATGGAGCAGATTCACTTCCGCAGGACACAGTTTATATGAACTACTCTAAAATATTCCATTGGTGCATGAGAAATGGCATTGGAAAACCCATATGCTCTCTAATGATTATTTATATAGACATAATGAACAATATGCATAGTCCCAGAGAATATATTTTTTTGAGAATATATTTTCAAACGTTATTTAAAAAGACTGGGATGAGCACTGGGTGTTATTCTATATGTTGGCAAATTGAACACCAATAAAAAATATATTTATTTAAAAAAAGAGAATGAAAAAAAAGACTGTGTAACTACTCAATTAAGGAAGTACATAAATTTTATATTTTGCGAAGGAGCAAAAAGGTTCAAGGCTATTCTCTGGTCTTTCTCTTTTCTATTTTTTTAACAGCTTTATTGAGGTATAATTTAAATAAATTGACCTGTTTTGTGTACAATTCACAAATTTTAGTATATACAGAGTTGCACAACTATTAACACAATCTAATTTTAGCACATTTTCAACCTCCTAAAAAGAAAGCTTATGTGCATTTAGAGTCTCTCTCTACGCCTATATCCAGCCCTAGGCAACTATAAATCTACCTCTAGCCTCCAAGTATTTTCTTATTGGACATAAAAAGGGAATCATATATGTATTCTTTTGTGTCTAGGCTTCATCTTTTTAAAAAGGTGGAAAATAGGGGTGCCTGGGTGTCTCAGCCAGTTAAATGTCAGGCTTCGGCTCAGGTTGTGATCCAGGGATCCTGGGATTGAGCCCCACATTGAGCTCCCTGCTCAGTGGGGAGCCTGGTTCTTCCTCTCTCTCTGCTGTTCCCCCACTTGTGCTCTATTTCTCTTTTTCTCTGTCAAATAAATAAATAGATAGATAAACAAACAAACAAACAAACAAATAAATCTTTTTTTTAAAAAGAGGTGGAAAATGCCTGTCTTCTCCTCTAAGGTTTTGATGGATTCCTGTGTCACATTTAGGTCTTTCATCCATCTTGAATTTATTTTTGTGTATGGTGTAAGAAAGTAGTCCATCTTCATTCTTTGCATGTTGCTGTCCAGTTTTCCCAACATCATTTGTTGAAGACATTGTCTTTTTTCCATTGGATATTCTTTCCTGCTTTGTCAAAGATGAGTTGACCATACAGTTGAGGATCCATTTCTGGGTTCTCTGTTCTGTCCTATTGACCTTTGTGTCTGTTTTTGTTCCAGTACCATACAGTCTTGATGATTACAGCTTTGTAATAGAGCTTAAAGCCTGGAATTGTGATGCCTCCAGATTTGGTTTTCTTTTCAACATTACTTTGGTCTTTTCTGTTTCCATATAAATTTTAGACTTGTTTGTTCAAGCTCTGTGCAAATTCTGGTGTTATTTTGATAGGGATTGCTTTGAACGCATAGATTGCTCTGGGTAGTATAGATATTTTAACAATGTTTGTCCTTTCAATCCATGAGCACTGAATGTTTTTCCCATTTTGATGTGTTTTCTTTAGTTTCTTTCATTAGTGTTCTGTAGTTTTCATAGTATAGATCTTTTACCTATTTGATTAGGTTTATCCCTAGGTATCTTATCATTTTGGGTGCAATTGTAAATGGGATCGATTCCTTGATTTCTCTTTCTGCTGCTTCATTATTGGTGTATAGAGATACAACAGACTTCTATGCATTGATTTTTTTTATCCTGCAACCTTTCTGAATTCCAGTTCTAGCAATTTTTTGGTGAAGCCTTTTGGGTTTTCTACATAAAGTGTCATGTCGTCTGTGAAGAGTGAAAGTTTGACTTTTTCCTTGCTGGGTTGTATGTCTTTTATTTCTTTTTGTTGTTTGATTGCTGAGGCTAGGACTTCCAATACTATGTTGAACAACAATGGTGAGTGTGGACATCCCTGTCGTGTTACTGACCTTAGCAGAAAAACTCTCAGTTTTTCCCCATTGAGGATGATATTAACTGTGGGTCTTTTATTCATGATGTTGCGGTATGTTCCATTTATCCCTACTTTCTTGAGGGCTTTTATCAAGAAAAGATGCTGTACCTTGTCAAATGCTCTTTCTTGCATCTGTTGAGAGTATCATATGATTCTTAGTCTTTCTTTTATTAATGTGGTGTCATGTTGATTGGTTTATGAATATTGAAGCACCCCTGCAGCACAGCAAAGGAAACCATCAACAAAACTAAAAGACAATTTATGGAATGAGAGAGGATGTTTGCAAATGACTTAGCAGATAGAGGGCTAGTATCCAAAATCTATGAATAACTTACCAAACTCAACACCCAGAGAACCAAAAATCCAGTCAAAAAATGGGTAGAAGACATGAACAAATAGCTCTCCAAGGAAGACATGCAAATGGCTAACAAACACATGAAAAAATGCTCAATTTCACTTGTCATCAGGGAAGTACAAATCAAAAACACAATGAGATACCTCCTCACATGGCTCAGAATGGCTAAAATTAACAATTTAGGAAAAAAGAGGTATTTGTGAGGATGCAGAGAAATGGGAACTTTTTTTACACTATTGATGAGAATGCAAACTGGTGCAGCCTTTCTGGAAAACAGTATGGAGGTTCCTCAGAAAGTTAAAAATATAACTGTCCTATGATCCAGCAATTACACTACGAGGTTATTTATCCAAAGGATACAGAATTAGTGATTTGAAGGGGCACATGCACCTCAGTGTTTATAGCAGCAATGCTATAATAGCCAAAATATAGAAAGAGCCTGATGCCTATTGATTGACGAATGGATAAAGAAGATGTCACACACACACACACACACACACACACACACACGTTGGAATATTACTTAACAATCAAAAAGAATGAAATCTTGCTATTTGCAATGACATGGATGGAACTGGAGTATATTATGCTATTATGCTAAGTGAAATAAGTCAGACAGAGAAAGACAAATACCATATGATACCATATGATTTCACTCATGTGAATTTAATAAACAAAACATAAACATAGGTGAAGGAAAGGAGAAATAAAATAAGAAAAAAAAAGGGAGGCAAACCATAAAAGATTCTTAACTATAGAGAACAAGCTGAGAGTCGTTAGAGGGGTAACTGGGTGAGGGGCATTAAGAAGGGCACTTGATATAATGAACACTGGGTGTTATATACAACTGATGAATCACTAAATCCTACTTCTGAAACTATAATACAATATATGCTAACTAATGTAAATTTAAATAAAATCTTTTTTTAAAGGTGGAAAATGTGATATAAATCACTGTGATATAAAAAGATTTGACATTTTGAAACCTAACAAAAGCTACAGAGGATTATGCATAGGGGCTACTTTCAAAAAGAGGTGAACTTAGTGTTGTCAGAAAAATTTAGCATGGATAAGGATTCTATTGCTTTATTTATAATTCGCTGAACTATTCATGACTTAAGGAAGATTAAACAAGAGTTGCATAGAGATGCAGTTCACAGGTTCACCCAACATACAGCAAATGGTCTTTCTATGGAAGGTGGGTCCTGGGCAATAAAGGGAGTATGGTCATCCGAATATGAAAGAAGATAGGAAAGACAAAAATAGTGTTTGAGCAAAAATACCTCAGTAGTTACTTCCAAACTCATTCTGGCGTCAGTCTCTGCATTTCTTACAGCTTCTGTCCAGAGAAGAATGTTTGATGTTTGAATAGATTAGGAAAACCTGTATAGTGAAAAACATCTAGCTAAGGACTCAATCAATATAGATAGGTATAAATGACCTCATCTTAACTTAAAAGATATCATTCAAATCACTGGAAAAAAAATCAACCATCCCTGTTTTTATGTAATATGAATGTGATTTGATCACCAAACTGAAATAATACATGGCAAGCTTACAGGTAATTTGACTGGCTTGGGCTATGTGGACATTTTCTAGAGAGGTCCTAAGGTCTTCACAAATATAAGCTGTAGTTCCTAAAGCTTCCACAGTATATTTTAAAAATAATCCAACAATGATAGCATTTCTGATAAAATATGCCTTTAGTTAAATAAAATAGCCCTTTGAAGTTGGGAGAGTGAAGAGGAACAGAATAATTCATCGCACTATGATAACTTCATAAAGTCATATGGAAATAGAAGCCTGTATGAAATTAAGTGGCAAAAGAATAAATTGTAGCATTCACTAGCATATTCAAACCCTCCTCATTAAGTAGCCTATTTAATAGTAGCTAGGAGTGTCTCCAGATGGTGTCAAGTATCTAAGGTCCTGGTAGATATGACCCCTGTAATGACAGACCAAGAGCTTTTCCTTCATTGCTGTGCACCAGTTAAACATGCTGATGAAAGATGCACGTGGGGCTATTTGGCCCATCTGCCCTAATATTTCATCTCCAAGTTTCCTGGTTCAAACTCGGAAGGCTCATCCCCGACCTATCCAGTGCTAAGTTTGATAGCTAAATACAACATTAATTACAGTGCATGTATCAGCATGCTTACCTAATATTTAACAGATAAAGGAACCACTGGCAGAAAGGATACATTTATACTTGCAATAAAAGAGTGAAGAAAATAATTTTTTTCTTGCTACGACACATATGGTTCCACTTTCATGGTTCTGTCTGTCTCCCGGGTTAATGACATCCCACCATATGCCCAAGAGCAAGGAGTGATGGAACGGACATGCTGCTCAAACAGATGAAACAAGCTGAATCGTGTGTCCCTGGCCATAAAATGCCATTCAAGTGACCCCATAAGTTGACATCTGCCCACATATTGTGGACATTTGGGGCCAAGTTGCCCATTTGTTTCGTTCTGGTCAAAATGTAAATATTATACATAAAAACATTTACAAGTACAGTCTTCTTTATTTTTTAGAGACTGGGGAAATGCTAGGTCAGCTGGGTAGGAGTTGTAGCTGTACTTTGTGATACTTTCAATGTGTCTTGATAAATTACATGCTTCACTTCAAAACAGTTATGTCCCTATAATCGACATGAAAACTAGTATGCAATATTTTTTTTTTCTCGAAGTACAAAACAACCCTTCGGAAACATAATATAATTTGTGCATGTCAGTAATCCATTCAATCAGTATTTTTGAATCCTGGTTGATCCCTGCTTTTATTTGATTGACTCGTTCTACCTTGCGATAGCTAGTGTTATGCCACAGGGCACTTGGAATATGATGAGGCTGGAAAGAAGTAGAGATATGCAATCTCTTGCTTCTTTCTTTCAGTAGAATTCTTTCAGTAGAATTGTTAACCACCACCACCACCACAACAAAAATCTATTGAAGTGGTATCAACTGGTATTTTCCTTTATGTTTACTCAAATATAGCTATTTCCTCATTGACAAGTAGCAAGATAATCATACTACAAAATCCAGATTTCAAACACTCCTGCTCATTGTGACCTTTGGTTTTTATTTACAAGAGAAATCCCACAACTGATACACACAATCTCCGTACTAAACTTAATTTACCTTTCTTAATGTCGTTATATGTTTATGCCTTTAGCACCCCATGTTCACAGAAGAAAATGTGGTGTTCAGTCACAGGAAGTAAGGATATTGAAAGGAAAATGAAACTAGCAAGAAAGATGTGAGTTTCCTCCTCCCCCTCTAGGACTTCCATCCTGGTTTTTATTTGGGGAATTAATTACATAGTGCCAAAGCTGCTTGTTACTGCTTCTCTGTGAAAAAAACACAATTTTAGAGGAAGATGGCTGGTAATGTGTGATCGTAATGCTATGTCCTGAGCATCCCATTGGTGGATTGATTCAGAATCCACCTTATATGATAGCTGATCTAAGTGTAGGCTCTGGTTGTTTATGTATAAACTAATTTAAATAGTCACAGAAATGATGGGACAATTCAGCTGAAATTGTTTTACTATTAAGTGTATCTGATAGAGCTAAACATTCAGTAACAAATGATGAAACAAAAATAAAGCTAATATTTACTTTTTTAAGTCTTCGATTATAGAGTTTTGTGGCTTTCTATTGGAATTAGAATAATATCTGCTTTTTTGGCATGATTTATAGGGTCCTGTATCATCTGGCCCCTGACCACTTATGTGACACCATTTCCTTCCCAGATCCCCTTGCTCATTTCCAGACAGCCACATGGATTTCCTTAGATTAATTTGCCTGAACCAAGCCCATTCCAACTTGGGGCTTTGCACATGCTTGTCCTCTGCCTCCAGTGTGTTATGCAGGGCTTATTCCCCTCTCCCCTCTCTCAGTCCTTGATTTAGATGTCACTTCCTCAAATAAGCCTTTTTTTTTTTGAGGGAGATGGAGAGAGAGAATCTTAAGCAGGCTCTGTGCCCAGTGTGGGGCTCGATCTCACAACCCTGAGATCATGATCTGAGCTGAGATCCAGAGTCAGATACTTAACTGACTGAGCCATCCAGGTGCCTCTCAAATAGGCTTTTCTTAAGGACCTATCAACAGTAGCAACGTACTTGCCCACTACTCTTTGTCTCCTTACCTTGTTTCTCCTTAAACTGTTTCTTCATAGTGCTTATCATTTCCTGACATATATTACAGCTTTATTTGCATATTCTGTTTGTATTAAGAACAAAGTACCATAAAGGAGTTTTGTTTGTGGTCTTATTAGCATTATATCACATGTACTGTAAATTTACCTCACTTTTAATAGTTGATTGGCTTTTTATACATCCTTCAATAAATAGTTTCACCTGTTATAAGATAGGAATGTTATATTTTTTAAGATTTTATTTATTTATTCATGAGAGATATACAGAGAGAAGCAGAGACATAGAGAGAGGGAGAAGCAGTTTCCCTGATGCGGGACTCAACCTCAGGACCCTGGGATTATGACCTGAGCCAAAACCAGAGACACTCAGCCACTGAGCCACCCAAGTGCCCAGATAGAAATGTTCTGGTTGTCCAAAAGTATCACCTTTGAAAGCAAGGTCACTGTATGATCTTTTCATATATTAATTTCTTACATCACTAAATGCATAGGAGATCTAGTGTAAGAGATTATTGCATAAGCGATTATTATTAAGGTATTTTTAAAACTATATTTATTCCTTAATTTGAAAAAGTATTAAATATTTACTATATGTAAGACATTATGTAAGTACTTTGATTCATCTTCAAATTAACCTTTTAGGGTAGATCCTATTGTTACTAGCATTTTATGAAAGAAGAAATTAATAAAAAGAGAACTACGTGATCATGATATGAAGATGGTCGAGGGAGGATTTTTTTATTTTATTTCATTTTATTTTATTTTATTTTATTTTATTTTATTTTATTTTATTCATTTTATTTTATTTCATTTTATTCATTTTATTTTATTTTATTTTTTGAGGGAGGATTTTAAAATACAATTAACAAGGGTAATGATTTAGGCAGGAGTGGGGTGGTTTGAAACACAGGGTTAGTTGGCGCTGACATTCAATGGGAAGAAGGAAGGGCCTCTCTTTCACAGTAACACAAAAGAAGGAGAAAGTACTACGTGTGGTTGCAGTTTGCTTGGTCATAAGGCATAGCGGATTTCTTTCCTAGGAGAAGGCAATGGTATCTTCTCAGAGCCAGAACAGATGTTTGAGGAACACAGAGAAGGTTTATGAAAGACTACCAGGGAATAAGAAGGACGACCAGGCTAGGGAAAGACTGCTTAGCAGCACTGAGCATCCATATGAGACCGGATGTTAAATTTTCGAGGGACCCAGTCTATACATATGTGTGATTAATTCCAGTAGTTCTTGGCAGCCCAGATGTACACAAGAAGAATATCGACCATTGGATTCATCTAGAGATGGGGTTTCCATGATGAGTGAAGCAGAGGAAAATGAGGAAAGGGGGTTGGGGATCCTGGTAAGCAGTAAAGGGTCTCAAGCAGGAAGAAAGGAAAAGAAGGCAGATGCTGAGAAGTAGAAGGAATCAGAAGGCTAAGAACCAGAGCACTGTTGTCCAATGAGACTTTCTTTCATGATGGCAATGCCATAGATTTGTTGTCCATTATGACAGCTGCTAGTGTTGCGTAGCTATTTACACTTGAAATCTGGCTAGTGAGACTGAAAACTGAATTTTTAATTCTATTTATTTTTTATGAATTTAAATCTAAATAGGTACACTTAGTGACTACCATCCTGGACAGCTTAAGACTAGAGATCCTCATGAAGATGAAGAACTAGTATATGAGGACAAACTAGTGGAGAGGCAGGAGAATGGGAGACTGTTGAGAAAGTGATGCATAAACAGTGTTGTTATGCCCAAACATCTGTTCCCCACCTCTTTTTTAAGAACCTCAATTTTTATTTTGATACCTACACCTCCCCCATGCAGCCTATACCTGGTAGATAGAGCTAATTCTACCCCTAGTTCTAGGGGTTTAGATATATATCTTAGACTTCTGCTAATCAGTTCATAGTAATCTAATCAAAAGCCAATGTTCCTAGTTCTGGGTTGAACATGGGACCCAGTGGGAATCAGTGAGAGTGAAGAGGACCTTTTCTGGAAATTTCAGGGAAGACAGCTATACCACTCTGAATGCACTCGGTCTCTGGAAATTTCAGCGAAGAGACTTTCTCTCTCTTCTGCAGTATAGCACACAGTGTGAAATCTAGAACAATACATATTTTGCCACCCTGAGCATACAGGGTGGGAAGAAACTGGGTCCAGTAAAACCATGTCAAGTCACAGTATCAGTCTGGCCCTAAGGTCTGTCCTCTGTATGGACTTTTCTATTTCATAAACCAATAAATCCCCTTTACAGCTTAAATCAGTTGTTACCTGCAATATACAGAGGCTTAACTGGTATGAGGGGGTGTGTCTTAATTTACAATTTCAGAGATGTAAGAGATCCAGGAGTTGAAAGATTAGTTGTGGTATGGAGTGATGGTGGAGAAGAGTTGCAGGTCAATGGAGATCAAGAGGTCAAGCATTTGAGAGGCCTGAATATTAAAGGCTGCTTTTACCATTCATGATGGTAGCAGGATTTGGGGTGAAGCAGAACCACAAATTGGGTGACAGATCTTTAGAGAAGTAAGCATTGACTGCTCAGTGAGCATTGCAATGAAGTGATGTAGGCATTGCTTAATGGCGTCCAGCTTTCTTCACTCCCTGTTTCCTCTCTCCTTTCCTTAATGTGTGTTTTCAAAATGATTTAAGAGAGCATTAAATAAATATATATATAAATTATAAATAAATATATATATAAATTATAATTATGCATTTTATACCTATATCTATATCTATATATAGCAGTGTAAAGGAAATAAAGAGAAGCACACTGAAAATGCAAGTAAAAGGGAATATAAATCATTTAAGGTTGGGAAGATAAGACAAAGCCAGAGGTAGTAAGGTCAATGCACAAAATACACTAAGACGTCCAGCACTTTTGCTGGAGCTAACCTACAGTTTGGCTCTGAGTTTTCTATTCACGCATCATCTAGTCTCTCTATTTTATCTCTATATATGAAGCTTTTAGAAAGTTTGGCAGCCGTACCTGTTAAGCTCTCCTTTAATTATTAGTTTACATTATGTGCCCAAGGTCACAGAGCTCGTAATAAAGCCCAATTCTTGAAGAAAAAAAGTTCCAAATTTCTAGTCCTGCAGGCTTCCCACTAGACCACATTGCATCTTGAACACAGAGTAATTTCGCGGTAGACATCCTGGACTGCAGGGTCACAGGAAAACCAAAGAGCTACTGGGGTATTTTTGTTCGTGACTCTGAGCCCTGGTGACTGAGGATGGAAAAGAATCTGACAGACAGACCAGGCCCCTGATGGACCATGTCTGGACAGCCTGACCTAGCAGAGGAAGTACTCCGGCTGTCGATCTCCCGGGAGGCCCTGTGCTAAGGTAGCAAATGCTCTACATGTCAGGATTAAGGTGGTTTGGCAGAGGCACGGGGTGTGTGTGTGGGGGGGGGGGGGTGGAATGCAGTGCGCCAGCCCCCGCCAGCCCTGGCAGGTTTGTGCCTTTGGTGGCTTGAAAGATAAATATCTGGCCACATCCTGTGCATGAGCAGTCTCTTTGCCCACTGCCTCAGTTCACCTCCCTGCTTGGACTATCTGAAACTCTAAGATCCTTGTAAAATCCAACTCCTGTTTTACTCCAGAACTCAGAATCTGCGTGAGGGAGACATCTCACTGCAGACTGCTTCGAATGCCAGGAATCAAAGCCACCATTTGCCTTCTTGTGTATTCATGGAGGTATTCTAACACTCAAGGGAGGAGGGTGTTTTGTGATGGAGGCTTCTGTGTAGATGCTGGGTTCCTGAGGTGTAGCCAAGGTTTTTTGAAGGAAGCTGGAGAAAAAAAACACAAGCGTGCGGCGTTTCCTCCTGGTCATAGACATCCTCATTAGGAACTCTTGGATGGAAAAACTATGGTGGTTCAGTGCAATGGTAGCATTTCTTTAGATAGCTGTTCTTAAACCTCACTGGGTTTTCTAATTCATTTGGTTGGTGCAGTGGAGTACCCGTCCCACAGGTGAATGCATATGTGCTCACGCCACATGACTTCACATGACATTTCAGAGGGATGGGACAAGCCCCTTAAGAAACTCACCCTCGGATCACCAAAGGAAGAATTTTAGTCCTGTGTGGCTATTTTGGACAGCTTGAGTCCACTAGAGGTTCTAAAAATAAATTGTTAAAAATGGCACTGACCTTCTAAGTGTCCAGAGACTTAGGTTCATGTCCCAACTCCATCACTTACAAGCTGTGTGACGTTGGGCTCTCCATCAGTTTCCTTGGTGTAAAACATGGATGGTAATATCTGCCCTTCCTATTTAATAGAACTTGAGGATCAAGTGAGAAAGATTCCAGATTTTCAGGAAACGAGATCGGACCTAATGGATTTGTGAAGTTCCTCATTGTCACACATTTCTTGTCCTTGTGCTATCTCAGTCTCCTCAGGAAACCCATAACCAGTGCCGAATGGACTTCCTTCTTCCTTGTAACTGGGTGAGCTTCCAGTAAACGTGGCAGGCTCCAACCCCTGCTTGCCAATTTCTGCCACCTTTATTCCATGTGGCCCAAAGTCTGTTGCTAGACTCTTGTTTTAAAAAGGGACCACTTGGAGATAAAAATCAGAGATGTTTTGTTAATGATCAGATAGTGAATTAGGTTCAGCATTAATAATTGGTTATTTATAAAGTATTTATAAAGGCGTGTATCAGTGCTAAGTGTGATATTTGTGTCTTGTCCATCTTTCCCTTCCTGACATAACCACATAAAAGCAGACAGTGCAACAAAGTGGCTCTTCTTGAACCAGGTGAAGTAGCAGACATCTTTAATCCCTCCCTAAATCACTGCACATAGGTATGGGCCTGGGTCACAGACACAGAGCTGTCCTGCTCATCATATAGGACCTTACAATTAATGCACATTGTTCTATAACCTCCTACAGAAGAATCTCATCCCCACCATCTCATTAGGACCATATTTAAAAACGAGGGGAGGGTTTAGTTGATGTATTTTAAAAAATAAAATCATATATAACAATGATTCTTACTATTAAGTAGGCATGGCAATGCTTTATATCTGTATCTTGCCCTTAAAGCTTTTTATATGCATTATTCTGTAGGTTGCCACGTCCAATACGAGATATGTTGGAAGGCCTGATGGGCTTAGAGTGGGTGAACAGAAGCCAGCCTGACAGAAAGGGCAGAGGGAAGCGAAGGCTCCCTCCACTCCTGTTAGAGATGACGTGTTGTCACCCCACAAGTCAACGGGCCAAGGCCCCTCCATCCCCAAGATGAGAGCTGCCCTCGTAGGGAGTCAGTGATTTATGGCATCCTTACTGCAGGGATGAAAAGTGACAGGAGGAGCTCAGGGATTTCACGTCTAGACAGGGCGATGTCCGAGGAAGCCGGTGCTCTCCTCCAATTAATCTGAGAACGCCTTGGTAAATTTTGTTCTTTTTTTGTACCCTGTGAGGAAATGAGGAGTTTGTTTTTGCCTGTGACAAAACCCATAACCTTTAGGATATTATTGAATGAGCACTCCTGGATTAATTTTAGTTCCCATCTCCAGCCTGGGGCTCACTTCTAATTTCCATCCTACTGAGGAAGAGCCGGAGAGGCCTAAAGAAGTCAAAACAGGAACGCGTTAGATATTGGTCACAGTGTGATCTTGCTGAGAGCTCACCAAACCTCTCTGACGTATGCCCTTGTGTGCCCTGGAGACTTCCACTCCTGGCCTGTGGCCAACAGGGGCACGAGGACAGAAGAATCACTGCTTTATCAATTGTCCTCAGAAGCTATTCCTCGTGCCCTATACCATACAGGCCTTCACTCTGATTAGTCACTTTAGAAATTTTATTAAATCTTTTATTAAATCTTTAACAGCCATTACTGGAGGAGCCAAGTTTTGAGAGCAGAAGGTTATTATTTTTTTTTCCATGCACGAGAAGGGGGAAAATGTATCTTATGCAGTAAAAGTGAAGAAATCTGAGGAGCCCCATTTAAGTGTTTTCCTCCTTTTCTCTGGAGCCCCCATCTCTTCCTCCATGGGCAGCAGTAATACCATGACGATGGGGCCAGAAATATTTAAAAACATTTTAAAGTTACCACCGAAAGGAGAAAACGGTACATTTACACTCGTCTTTCTCCACTTAATGGCATTACCAGAGATGCCTTGTCCCCCTTGGGCCATAAATTGAGACATCACTCAACAGTTGTCCTGGCAGATTTCCCCCAGAAAGGCCACTTATGAAGTGACTAATCGTATTGGAGCCTAATTTACTGAACATTGAAAGCAATTGGGTTGGGGGAGATTAGAAGACTATGAACCTGGGATATGAGCCATTATGTCCCCACATTGAGGACTCGAGTCTAGCTCATCCTTGCATCCTCTCCAAGGAGATGAGGCCTTTTTCCCTTTCCCATCAGACTGCAGAAATCACTGCCTGGTTGGGGAAAGCCACCACATTAGGAGCTTTAGGCTAAGACTTGCAAAAGCCGTGGTCTTTCTGGTCTGGAATGGACATTAACTTTTCCCTGGGCAGCTTTAGTAAGAGCACCGGGGTACGCTTGAGGTCAGAGAGGAAATGAAGATTATAAGTGTAATGTAATATTCATTTCCCCAAATTTGGATAACCCAGTGACTTAAATCAGGGAGACCTTAATTCTAAACCCTACACGGAGCCTCCTCATATTTCAGAGCTCACCTCCTGAACCACCTCTTTCCCCTATGTACTTTTTGCTCCTGGAAAGGAGCTTGGCTATAGGGAAAGCTATTAACATCCACGTTCCTCTGGAAGTTTATGTCATAAAGTGAAGGGCCTGACCCTCTTTGGAAGAGGGGAGCCGACGACGGGACTTTCTGGAGAGGTGTGGACGTCACTCTCATCTTCTCCCACACCAAGTAGTAATCCTACCATATGTTCACTCCCCTATGTGCCAGTATGTTCTCAACCTCCACCCCCCCCCCATTCCCTCTAGTGCTGTTTTTGGTCAAATGGCAGCTATACAGTAACCCAATCATGATTTCGCCAAGCTGTATATCCTTATTTGATGATTACATGCATGGCAGCGTTTTATTTGTTGCAACATTCTTGGCAATACTCTAGGTTGGGCCAGGTGGGGGATAGCCACTCACAGCTTCAGAACCAAAGCAACGTAAAATAAAAGGAACTCCATTGAAGAGAGCATCCCCTGGTCGCCATGCCTTCCACCTGAGAGGCTCTAACAGTATTGATTGAGCTTCAGCTGACTAGAGCATCAGTATATCAATATCACAGAATTATTCAGCAAGTCTTTGACACCATCTCTTCGGGAATGGACTGCTCTTTAATTTCTTGCCACTGGATACTCAGTTTGAGTTGAGGGAGAGTGCACTATGTTCTGTGAGTGAATTCCAGCTACAAAGAAGGGAGAAAAGAAGTGGGGCGTGGGGGAGAGGGAACAGCTAATGTGCCAGAGTGTCTATGAGTGTAAAGTCACGTACTTGAGTGTTCTGCTGCCAAGAAGAATTAAAACATGCAGATGCCTTTATGCAGAAGTGACCACATTATGCAAGACAACATAACAACACTCCTGTGCCAGTATTAAAAAGGTTCTTTGAATATGAAGTTCCAATAAAATGACTAATCCCAAACGAAGAAAATTCTTAAGTGGTTCTGAAGAACTCGATTGATTGTGTGAGCATTGTGGCCTCTGCTTACCTACCTCGATTAAAATTCTTAACCCAGTTTCTCTAAAGGCATTTCCAAAGGCTAAGAAAGTCCATCACCAAGTTTTCATTCCTATGTAGAATTAAAAGATACTTACAATGATGATAAAAATCGAAGTTAATATTGTATCCCCAAACAGAAGAGCCCAGAGAATTAGATAAATACCTGCTTGGTGGGCAGTGGGAAGAAGGGAGTGTTTCTACCCATCTGAAACAATTTTATTTTATTTTATTTTATTTTAGCAAAAGCAGTTGTGAAAGATATGCTAATGAGTAAATTCCTATGAAGCTTAGAGTTTACCAAAGAGATACAAATGTCTACAAAGAATGATAGGGCATGACTGAGGAGTTCATCTACTGTGAGAGCACAGAAAAGAGAAAGCTCAGAGCATGGTTTAGTGACATTCGATTTGACTTCCAATAGTCACCCCATTCCTGACCCAAAATTAATTTCAAATGTCAACAAATACTGACTGTTGACGCTGAAGCTAAATCTACCTGTCATGTGATTGATCGATCATGAGGCTGTTCAGAGCATGGGCTCTGTGGGGTTTTAGTTTGGTTTCTAAGTTCCCGTGTGACCATGGACTATTTATTTTACCTCGTATTGCCTCAGTTTCCCCATCTCTAAAGTGGGGATGATGACAGTGCCTATCCTGCAGGGTTGTTCTGAGGGTTAAAAGAGTTTATATAGAAAAGGGTTTGGGAAAACAGATGTTCAACGGACTAGTTATTATTGGAGTATGATTAGCTCAACGGAATGTATAAAGAGTAATTTTCTACTTTGGGTAAACAAGAGAACAGGAACGACAACCAAACCCCGTAAATCAACCAAGGTTGATTCTGAATATTATCAGATCTGAAAAGGGTCTAGAGCATATACATTGCTGAAATATGAATTTTTTTGCAGTGTATGAGCCCAAGAAGCCAGGGAAATGTCAGTGTGGGATTTGCTCTTGTCTAAGTGATAGACCAGTAGCTAAATTATTTTTTTTAAAAAGGCCCCTTCTCTCTCTTCCTTCTCACCCCCTCCATTCCCCCCTCCTTCCTTATTTTCTAATTGAGGACAGGCTTTCGAGGGACTATAGTTAGCTAACAGACATGCAAACAAGAGGTTGTTATACAGAATGAGAAAAACAATATTTTCTTCTAGGGTGGGCACAACAGCAGGAGTAGAGTGAAGTAGAGTTTGGGCAGGACTTGCCCTAGGGGGAATGTTTGAGCTGAATCTCAAATGATGAGGAAGCATTGAACCTTCTGTGAAAAAGGTGCAGAAATTTCTATTAGAATTGCCACACTTGTCGAATGTGCTGATATCGATTCAAACATCAGGCTCTGCTCTTGTATGAAAATGTGACTTTATCATAATCACCCTGGATGAGGGGGAAAAAAAAAAGGAAAAGATCCCAAGCATTCTAGATAAGTAGGATTGAAGTGATGGCACAGTTCATTCTCACATTTTAATTCAAAGAGAAATGGTGTGAGAGAATGTTCTTTGGGAATTTCAAGGCAAACTGGAATGCAACATATTCCTCTGTTTCACCTACTATCAATTTCTTAACTTCATCTTTGTATTTTATCTGCAGAAGGGCTTTTATTTTTTAAAGGGTTATGGTCCCTGTTGGAGATTTATAAGCTGGAAAGAGTTAGGTCCTCTCCAAAACAGACATGAAGAGTTGAAGTATTGAGGGCGGATTGAGTTTAAGTGCTTTTAGTGTTTATTTGAGTAAAACACGTCCACTTTTCATGCGTTTACCTAATGGCATTTCAGAGAAAGAGTAGAAAGTTTATAGCGGAGAGAAATCTTACTTATTGAGGGATTTGTGTGACAGGCAGTCACTGAATCAGACAAAATAAATTAACAAAAATTTAATTAGCTTGTATCATTCTTGTCAAAACTGACAACTAAAACATGGAGAAAAGATCATGTTTTCTCCAGAGAATGGTTTCTTTTTTTTTTTTCTTTTTTTTCTTTTTTTCGTCTGAAGAGAAACTTTGACTTCTACAACTATTTATAGATTTCACATGGACTTCTGTTTCCTCCATTTCGGGAAGACTCAAGAGTTAAGTCACAAATGGCCAGGCGGCTTTCTCTCCACTCCACATCCAAGAGCTAGAGAGCCACTTGCCTACTCCTGTGCGTTTCAGCTGCACAGAATGCTTGCTCTCTGACCCACTCTCTTTTCTGTAGGGTTTAGGAAGAAGAACACAAGGGCTCTCACCAGGTCAAGCTCTGTCCAGCAACTTCCATATTCTTTCTTGTGGGTACAGTGAGCCCACGGGAGAGTATCAGCAAGATGATTCCAAAGTAAGTCATTGCAACCTAGCAATCGCTGGACTTTGCAATTGGCCATCCTTGGGACCATTTAGGGGAGCTGTTCCCTTCTCTTGGCCCTTCCCTCTCCCATTGCTGCTGCCTTACCAGCAGACTTCGGGACTACCTACAGGAAGTGGAGCTGTGAAAGCCCACAGTGAGTTTCAGACACAAAGTTTTTATATTCATAGGAATTACCACAGCCGTGGCACCACCAGCACCCAGCTGCTCCAGGGCCTCACCAAACCCCTACAAGGAAGAGCTTCTATGTGGCCAACGACTCTTACCTACCCCTTCTCTTCCAGATCTCCTGCCTCTACTTCTCTACTTGTCCCCACATAAAACATTCCCATTCTCTCTCTTAGGTCCTTGATTCCAGCAGAGCACCATATATAGCAAGCAAACAGAAATAGACAGAGACCTGCTTATAGTGGGGGCAGTTAGCTCTTTGTCCAGAGTGAAGATGACATCCTAGAGCTTGTAGTTGGAATTTTATTTTTGCTTATTTTTTTAAAAAGATTTTATTTATTTATACATGAGAGACCCTAAGAGAGAGGCAGAGACATAAGCAGGCTTCCTGCAGGGACCCCGATGAGGCACTCGATCCCAGGACCCTGGGATCAGGATCTGAGCCAAAGGCAGACGCTCAACCGCTGAGCCACCCAGCTGCCCCTGTAGTTGGAATTTTAAAAATGCATTTTCTTTTAGGAAAATCACATGACATTTCTCTAGGCCTTTGGTCTTCCCGATAAACAAACATATATAACTAATCTAGAAGTCATTCTTTGAAACAGAGTGAAGCAAGAAATTAAAATGTTTCTTTTCATAAAAACAAACCTATATGTAGAAGAAGACATGTGCTGGAATATTTTTCCAAATACCCAGGGACACAGACAAAGGGTGAGCCGTTTGGCTTAAAGAATATCATGGCAGTAATAATCAGCATTTGCAAATTGCTTGCGTAGTATTAGGCATTTCTCAGTGTTTTACATAGAGAGCAGTCTTTGGGGCATAAGTCCTATTATCCTTATTTCACAGAGGAGGCAAAAGGAGTTTAGAGCTCTTCAGTAACTTTTCCAAAGTCACCCAGTTAGAAAGCGGTAGAATGTAGATACTTCTAATTCCTATCCTACCTTCCTCTCAGTTCCTGTTTGAATTGATCATATATGGTATAATCTAGATACAGAAGTGAGACACTTAGGAAGAACTGCACTGCTGGATTCCCCCATCTTCTACAGGAAAAAAAAAAATGCATTCTTTAATCACTCCAATAATCGGTGGTTCTCTACCGAGGATGTGTTTGTCACCCCACTGCTGCCCCCAGGGGACATTTGGCAAGGTCTGGAGAACTCTGGGTTGTCACAAATGCTTCAGGGGTGCTACTGACATCTACTGGGTAGAGGCCATGTATGCTGTTAGACATTCTTCAATGCACAGGACAGCCTTACACAGCAAAGGACTATGTGATCCAAGTATCAACAGCAATGAGATTTTGAGACCCTGATGTAAGTGGAAGTATTACATAGTATTCAAAATATATAAAACCTAAAGAAAGCATTCAGGTTCTAAATGAGTTACTTATTATTATATCCTTGCCTATTTTCTTTGTTATACTAAATTCATCACTTTATGTGTTTTCTTATTGTATATACAGTTTGGCACCAACACACCGGTTAGTAAGCTTTGCCCCCCAAGAGATACTATCAACTCTTCGGGGAAAGGCCCGAACATTCTATCTACTGGACTTACAATGGACACAAGATCTTGAGTCTTGTGTCCATTTTAAGTCCAATAGAGTCTCAGAAGATCCATAATCAGCACTTCTGGTGGGAAAACTTATTTCCAATCAGTGGGAAAACAGTCATGGTTTATAAGCTGTCAAGGGGATTTTGGAAACCATGCCTTTCGGCAAATACTACTGAGTAGAAAGGCATCTCATTTATATGGTGGGGAGCGGGCTTTAGAGGAGGGTAAGATGTGTGATTGGGGGGATGCATGTGACTTTTTCTAGCAGAAGTCCCAGAAACACAGAAAGTATTATATTTAATAAATTATCGATTTTGTACACAGTAGTAATAATCTCTAGCCTAAGAATGTACCTAGAGTATGTATTTTCTCTAACAAAATGACAGAGGCTCTCTCCCACTTTCTCTTCTCTCACTATTTTCTTTTTCTCTTTCTCTCCTTTATGGAGAAATACTGAGTGAACATTTACTTAGCAATTTGGAGTTCATGACAAAACTTTCAAAAAACTGTACTGGGCAGAGAGTCAAAACCTACATTTGGTGGCAAGGTTTTAAGTGCCCACAATGAACAGGAGTCTGTATAGTTTTCCTTTCCCTCACTGGGTGGCTTTAATACCATTTCTAGAAACAAAAGGATGAATATGTGGGATATGCTAGGAGAACCTGTCTGGGAGAATTTTGCTCCCAGATTTTATTAGAATTTCCATTATTTTTGGGCAGTCAGCATTTCCATTCTTTAGAGACACCCCCATGTGGGTGGTGATTACATGGAAAACAGTAGCAAATGCCAAATAAATTCAAAACTCTGGGTATATTTCTAGACAGTGATCGCTGCTTCAGGGATTTCCTTTCTCAGCTTTAATCCAAATTTTCATGCTGAGCAAGAGAGGTGGCCTTTTCATTTCTGTTCTTGTTTTTGTTGATGTCTTGACTCTCTTGCTTACCTGCATGTGTTTTATTTACCTTGTGGATTAGCCATGGAGAACATTTAGCCCTTGGTTGTTTTTATTTTATATCTCTATACATCTATGTATGTATGTATCTGGCGTTATCATTTGAAATTTGTATGTCCTAGAAATAACAAATTGATTTTGAAGCAGACCCAGGTAGCCAGTCCCCAGACAAAAACTTTGAAGAGTGTCAAGTTTCCAAATTCCTTTTTCATGCTTGCCACTCCATTCCAGAGGTCTTGGAGGCTGTTGCGATCTTGAGCTACAACGCATCCTTTATCCAGATTTCTCAACTGATAGTTGAGGAAACTGAGGTCTAGACGCTGTGCAAGGTTAGCAAGAAACCAGCAATAGGACTGACATCAAATTCCTGTGCCCTGGATCCTCTCTGAGCTTTTAGAGTAGTTGGGTGATGGCTGTTTCTTAGGGATGCATCTGCAAAAGTGCATTCTTTAGGTAAGAGGTCTTCCCAAATCTAAGAGGTCCTCCCTAATCTAAATACCAGGACTCTGGTAAATGACTTCTGGCCCCTTTCCCCCACTGCAGAGTTCTCTCTTCTTAATTGATCAGCTCTTGGCTGCTGATAAACAACAGCCTGTAGGAATTCACTCTTCTTTACAAATCTCATCGATTCACTGAACACTCTATTTGTGTTTTGTGCCAGGCACTAACAATTAATCAATGAACAAAACATACAGGTTCTCTGGACTTCATGGAGTTTACCTTTTGAGCTTGCTTTAAAGGATACCAGAGTCCATGTGACTGCCTCTAGCACGGTGGCATTATTTTACCTTTAAAAAAAAAATCCTCACAGTAGTTTATGTGAGTGTATACATGCCTCCTTCGTTGAGTGGTTCCACACAGAGTAGCTGATTTCTGGTTAATTGAGGTTTTATGAAAATATAAGATGTGACTATGGAATATTAGTATTAATTTAAATAATAATTTGGAAATCTTTTCCATTTTTTTTAAAAAGATCTCGTGATGGTATAAAAGAGAAATGATTCTGTGACAACTCTAACTTAATTACTCAGCATTTGAGTGAAAGAACAATCTCTGAAGTAAGTGGGGAGGAAACAGTGGAATGTGTGGGTGCGGGGGAGAGGGCTGTGCCAACATTGCCATCAACACATTAATTCACATTACACTAGCTTTCAAGGACAAGCTCCAGAATCCTATTCAAAAGTCGATGCCACCAAATACGAGAGGAAATGTGCTCTCAGCCTAGCTGCATTATCAGCTTTTTATACCTTTAACCTGCCAGATTTAATCGAAGACTAAATATAAAGACTGTATAAAGACTGGATGCGAAGAAAGATAGAGACAGAGAGGAGAGAATGAGGGAGAGCGAGAGCAGGAGAGGGGTCTATTTTCAGGTGGCTGTTTAATTTCAAGAGATAGGAAAATGTAACTACCACATGGTACAAAGACTGCAAAGATGCCTACCAGCCAGCACAAGTTGAACGTTGGAAATAGGTCTGTTTTCTTCTATCAGCCATCACAGACCAGGTGAAGGTAGCCAAAGGTCCAAGAAATGTGACTACACCCAAACTCTTATCTAATAAGCAAACTTCTTTGCCTCTTTCTTTCCTTCCTTCCTCCTCCCCTCTCCTCTCCACTCCTCCCTTCCCCTCCTCTCTCCCCTCTTCTTCTCTCCTCTCTTCCCTTCCCCTCTCCTCTCTTCCCCTCCCCTCTCCTCTTATCTCTTCTCATCTTCTCTTCTCTTGTCAAATATAACTTATCTTGCTTTAGGCACCTCCATCTTCAAGGAGGGGATCAGGAAATCGGTTACAAAATCGAACTTCATGTTTGTGGACCATAGAGAAACAGACCTACTTTAGCCCCAAATTGATTGTAAGAAAATAGATGTTTTCTGTTTTGTTTCAGATTTTCTGCTGCTATCAAGAATAAATATATCTCGTCGATGTGTTTTATCTACATCTATCTTGTATTTAAAGTGAACAAAATTATTTCAACTTTGAGCTTTTTCAAAAATCTCTGGCTCATAATTAGCAGGCCACCCTGTGTCATATAAGCTAGCTGTTTTATCGCGTATCTGAGGTGGAAAATAAAGATGCAGGAGGAAGGGGGTGAAGAGAATGAATATAATCTACCCACACCCTACACGATGCGGAAGCCACACACCGCACTCACTGTAAAACTCAGTGGAATGTTAATCTCTCTGATAAGGTCTTTATAAATTCTAAAATGGACCAAGGTCTCCTTAATAACAAAAGTATCTCAAAATGCCTCTAATACCATGTATCTGCATGTGTCTCCAGCTGCTTCTGGTCCTGGATGCAACATAGTTGCCTTTGTGAGCCCCTGCTCTCTCAAGGCTGTTTCTGCAGAGCAAAGCACACACCATTCAGAAGGATCCCACCTCAACACCTCAAGAGATTCCAGAATTTGGGGGCAGGTGTTGCTTTTCACCATCTAGTACATTTTTAATAACTCCAAAGAATAATAGTGTATTATACGTACCCAGATATCTACTGTTTAGCTGCGCTTCCTTCTTGATGTTTTAAGACACCCCCCCCCCCCCCCCACTCCCCGGAGACTTCTGGGCCCTTTTCTAGCAACTTTTTTGGTACAGTTCACTCTCAGGGAGGGTAAATGCCTGATAAAATGTGTTCACTTGGGGTATTTGAAGATGTAAGGACAGGAATCCAGGTGAATCAGGTTTTCTTCACTTGGTAGAAATGTGATCTTATTATCTCCACAGTCATTTTTACTATGTTTATTCAAACTTGTTTATTTGCTTGTTTTTCTTTTCCAGATTAAAATAAAGGAAAAGATCCATTTCTAGACCACCACCTGGCACTTGATAAATATTTGCTAAATGAGTGAATATATGAATGATATGTAAAATAGCCTTAATTTTTGGTGACAATAGGTAGTTTACCCAAGGTTTATGGATTGTTTTCCCAGTCACTTTTTATTTTCCGTAATAGTGTCCGTAGTGACTGGGAAAATGGAAAAGAACCCTTATCCTACCATTTTTCTCTCAGATGGCTCATTTGCTAAATAATAAAGAATAAGCTTTAAGACGTAGTAAACAGTTCAAAGGAACATTGATTAATGTTTTTGGCAATTTGCCAGATTTTTAATCACATTTTCCTTCTTTTATCAATAAAATAATCATATAAAATATGTTTCTAAATGTATTCACTATTTTCCACCATGTTTGGGCAATTGAAAATTTAGAAAGTAATTAGATATCAAGTCAAATGTCTGAATACGCTTATGTAATTGGAGGAGTTAACAATTCAAATACGGCTCTCAGAGTTCTGAATATAATAAATAATGCTCTGGGGGAAAAACACACTTAAAACTTAATTATAGAACTGGCTTATATTCACTTTTAAAACATCTAAGATTAAAATATTAATATTAAAACAAAACATTTGCTTTAATTTTCACAGGAAATGGTCACTAGAATGTTATGAACATTTCAAATTTTTATAAATCACTTCTCTTTATTTTCTTTTGGTTTCAGGGATTGATGGTCAGTTTTTATGTCAACTTTGAATAACATAATGTGATGGTCAGTTTTGTACAGTCTTCAGTTATTCAACTGCACACTCTTCCAGGTGTTGCTATGAAGGTATTTTATAGATATATGATTAAAACCCATAAGCAGTTGACTTTAAGCAAGAGAGATTATCCTAGATTATCTGGGTGAGCCTGATTCAATCAATTGAAAGTCCTTTAGAATGGAACTGACATCTTCCAGAAGAACAAAAAATTGTACCTGTGGACTATAGCATCAGCTTGTACCTGAGAGTTTCAGCCTGCCCTTCCTGATGGCCTCCCCTACTGATTTCAGACTTGCCTTACTTGCCCTCATAATTGTGCGAGCTAATTCCTTGCAATGAGACCTTAATGTGTACCTTCAGTGGGTTATTTTCTGAAATCTTGACTGATACACAGGAAGGATATAAAGATGCCCCATTGTACCTTCTAGTTAATTTTGAATGAATAGTGAATGTTTTCTTTTAACTCTAAATTACTCTATTCCTAACAGTCAAAGATATGTAATCATTTCTTAAAAAGCACTTCAGTTAAAAGGAACCCTAGAGTTAATTCCACAGCAACATGAATAATTTTCCCTTAAATTATTTGTATTCTAAGTTTCATTTACTACAAGTATATGAGTCATCTCTTTCTGCATAGCTTATTACCCCTAAATTTTGTCACTGGAACCAACACACATTTATTATCTCACAATTTCTGTGGGTCAGGAATCCAGGCATAGACAGCTGGGTTCTGTGCTTTGGATTCATGGGCTGTAGTTCAACTGTCAGTGGGGGCTGTGGTCTTATCTCAAGGCTAAACTGGGGAATGGTCCACTTCTAAGTTCCCAGTTTGTTGGCAGGATTAAGTTCCTTATTTGTTGTTGGACAGAGGTCTTCAGTTCCTTGCTGGCTTTTCTGATAGAGTTTGGCCTTAGTTCTGTGTGAGCCTGGCAGCTTACTTCATCAAAGCCATCAAGAGAGAAAGGCTGCATCCTTTTGTAAGATACTTAGGTAATATCCCAACCCTTCTGCCATAGTCTGTTAATTAGAAGCAAGTCAGTAGGCGCAGCTGACACTGAAGAGGGGAGGATTATAAAGGATTTAAGTCTCAGAAGGTGGAGATTATTAGGAGCCATGTTAGAAGACTGCCTGCTGCATCAAGTTTTCTAAAAATAAGGCACATTCAAATACTTCGTATTGCAGGAAGCCCAAGATCTGCAATGACAGCAAAGAGAACCCAGTCTCTGAGAAGAGAACGATATCACAATCTGGGACATGAACTTTCAATTTCCCCCAAATTCTTATATCTTTAGCTGTGGTGAGAAAAACAGAGATCTCAAAATGTGTGCCCAAGTTTCTCAGCCCTCTTCACATTCCTGTGTCATTCTTAAGGACCCAAACAATAAAAAATAACCCAACATCTGTGGTTGAAACCAGAGCCAAATGACTATATACTTAAATGATTGTACCCACACTAGGCAAGCATATCAGCAATGCAAAGTAAGAGATGAGAGATTGGGGATCAAGGAGTTGGAAATCTGGATAAATATACAGTAACTTTAACTAATTACAAAAGCCAAGTAGTGTGCATTGGCTAAGGAGAAAGTGTTATGGTGATGAGGAGGAAACCAACCAGATGGGGTCTAGATGTGTTTGCTCCAGGCCCGTGGATGTTGCCAAAGCACTATTTCAAAAGGTGCCAACATCAGAGAATTCCTCAGGGGAAATTCTTGTGCTGGGAAGAAGGCTGTCTTATTGTTTGTGAAAAACGCCTTCATATTTCAGGTCACAACACAGCAATTCTGATGAAACTGGTTTGCAGAATGTAATTCTTGTCAGCCCACTTCCTTCTTAGAATTATAGAGTCTCAAAGTTACAAGGAAATCTAAATATTATGTAGTTCAACCTCTAACCTAGTGCAGATTCTTTTCTAACATGTTGATTAAAGGTCATCTGTATCTTCTTGAGTCCTGGAGTGATAGGGAAGCCACAGTCATGAGGCAGTCTTTTCAGTATTAGACTTGTCCAGTTGATGCAATATACTTGTTTCATGTTGAGTTGAAATCTGGCTCCTTGTCAGGTTCATTACTTGCTTCTAGGTTAGCTCTCAAAGACGGTACAAAACCAGACTATTTCCTATTGGATGTTGCAGACTGGCAATACCAAAAATTATTCTATAAATTGTTTACTCTCCCTCTCTAACTGGCATATCTCTTATGATATGTTGTCTTTTCCTCAGTGATTCTTTGTATGTTACCATTTGCCACAATGCTCCTTTCTCTCCATAGGATCTTTTAATAAAATTCTAATTTGTTAAGAACCATCTTAAAATATAAGCGCCTGATTTGGAAACATCACTCCTGAAATGAGAATCATCAGAGAACTCTTCTTATGAGTTGTAAACAATAGTGTAAACAGTAATATTAGGATTTGGGAAGTAAATATTATATTGTTGGCTCGTTTGAATTTCTGAACAATGAAAATTCTCCCTAAATTTATTTTTCCTCTTTCTCTCTTCTTGTCTCTCTTTCTTCTTTTTTTTTAAACAAGACTATGAAATAGGAAAATGAGACAATAGTATAAATTTATTATTTTCTATGTGTTGGACTGCCTTCTGGTGCTTCATATGCATTGTCTTATTTTCTATCTCCTTAACCTCCGGAAATAATTGCGATTTTTGTCCTACAGATGAGGAAACTGAGGCTCAGAGAATTTAAGTAGTTTGCTCATGTTTACACAGCTAATAAATATTAGACTTTGGATTGATATCAGTTTAATCCAATTTGTATTTTCTCCCAATAAACAAAGCTAGACAATCTTCACACTTATCATATAGAGTCTCAATGGGTTCCAGAGGTGACCTAACCATATAACAGATAAAAAGATTTACGTTATCTCTGAAGACCTAATTTTTCTAAACGTACCTAACAACGTCAGGGCAATGGCTAGCAACCACCTTCCTTCCATCATATCATCATTTCATGATTTCTTTATATCATGATTGTGTGATTAAAAGAAAAAACTACTTTTAATTTATCTCCATGTGACTTCCTCTTTTATGTTTTGATTTATGATTCTACATCAGTGATCTGGTATTAAATCTTTGGGTCAGTTATGTTGTTAAATGCCTCATCCAGATTTGTGTCATCAGCAAATAAAATAATTTAATAAAATATGTATACTTTTATGGCAAATAAATTATGCATTATAATATGTTTATTATAGATTATATAATTAGGTATGCATAATATAATATAGAATAAATTATACACATTATAATTATATATGTGTATATATCTGTGTATATATATTTACCATAGGAACATAATATACACATGTACATACACACATACATGCAAACATGTAGCACTTACTTACTTATTTAGTCTAAATCAATAATAAAGCCATTGAAAAGCCAGAACCAGGAGAAGATCCCTGTGACAGAGTAGTAGATAATTACAGAGTGATTGAAAGCTCTTTTTTTAAAAAAGAATTATTTACTTATTCATTCATGAGAGAGAGGCAGAGACATAGGCAGAGGGAGAGGCAGTCTCCCTGCAGGGAGCCCAATGTGGAACTCCATCACAGGATCCTGGGCTCAAGACCTGAGCCAAAGGCAGATGCGCAACCACGGAGCCACCCAGGCACCCCTGGTTAAAAGAAGCTCTTAATCAGCATTCTTAAGACTTAACTTTTCACCCAGGTTTGACTACTCGGCATTAACCAGTTCCTGCTGCCCTATCTATGACTATCTAAAAAAACAATAGCTAAGACTTTGCCAGACAGTAGAAATTATGTAACCATTATTTCTTCAGACTACATCAGCCTAGGGATATGAATTGGGTCACATTTACATAAAAATCATGTATGCCCTCCTACATACTCTGTGACCTGTGGTCCCCTGCAAAGCCCAGTACAGATATCCAGCAAATTCTAATTCTTTCCAGGAATCCTTAGGGGGTGATCTCACTCGCTTTCCGGCATGAATGATCTTAGCTATTTCAAGTTAGGTCACTCTTGCTCCTTCCCTGACCCAGATACTTAAAGATGTGGGCTTCCCAGGCATCTGGGGCTTGCTGAGCTCTACAGGACATCTTAGCCCATCAACATGGCCACTGTGCCCACGGACACTTTTGCACTTCTTCTTGAAGCTAGTTTAAGGTTCAAAAGCCACCTCAGAGAAACTGCTTCCCTATAGTGCTGATACTTCTCTGCATGGGTTTCTCCAATACAAACTGTAAGTACTACTCATGATCGCCCTGAAGTTCAAGATATTGCATCTATAATCTCTGAGTCTCCAGTCTACAACCAACACACTGTGCTTGGTCCTGAGGTCTGAAGACTTCGGTCGCATTGCTGTGTTACTTCATATATGGGTTTCAGTGTAGCAGTTGTATCTCTAAAATTTCTCAAGCACTTTGTATTGTTTTTAAGATTTTATTTATTTATTTATAAAAGATTTTGTTTATTCAAGCACTTCCTAAATAGAGCTTCTTCAAGTTATGTCTCTCTTTACGCCCTCAGAGTTGCGTATATAAAAACTATAACCAGTTAACAAATAACATTGACCTTCTCCTTCATAAGACTCCAAATGTGGCTCAGAATCTTCCATTAAGAAATTTTTTTCCCCAGAAGATGCCTGTCAGCAAGCCTCTTTTGCCCACGAACAAGTATCTACTCCCTGAATTACTGAATAAAAAATATAGATGCTTCCAAGTGTGATACTAATATTTTGTTTAATAATGGAAAGGGGAGATTTCATTGGAACAATTTCCACTTCACCTGTTATTATAAATTCCTCTCAGCTAGAGGCTTTGGGATGGAGGAGGGGAGGTTCATGTAAGAGGCCACTTGTGCTAGGCAGGTGAACATACTATCATGATGTCATGGCCAACCAGAGACGAAAGAGAGAGGGAACAGGAGTAGAGCTTCCTATAGAGTGGCATGACAAGAAATATTTCTATATTTCTCTCTCTCTTTGGCATTATGATTTTCTTATGGCCAACTAGAGCTTTCTCAATTTCCTGTTATATGGGACAGCCTTGTGTTAGCTGTGCTTTGGAAAGCCAAAGTGTGGGGTGGCAGCTATGTGGAACAGTGTTGAAATGGTTATTGGCTGGGAAGTCCAGGACAGAAGTCTGGAGTCAGGTGGAAAACAATCATCAGGCCATAGAAGCCAGCTTTTAGGGACCCTCTGCAGTTCTTTCAAAGGCCCTGGACACATTGAGGTATAGGATGAGGTCCCAGATTTTTGTTATTTGTTTTTGACTCTGGAAGGCAAAAAGCTTAGTGAAAGTTGAATTATAAAAATTTTCCATTATTTACTAGTTTCAAGATACTATCAAAAATAGCAAATCCGTTTAGTCGGGCATGGCAATAACTGAATTGGCTCTTTGTCCCAACATTTCTCCCATGCTGGCTGATTCACCTCTACCCATATTTCATGCATTTATAATGATGTCACATCTATTTCCAAAGAAATAAAAGGTGTATAATTAAAAGCATGTATACAATAGAATCATAAAATTAAAGAGCCAATTAAGGACTAGCAGTGGGAAATAGAGCCATCTCCCAAATGAAGAAATTATTGCTCCTGAGCTTAAATTTCATCACCTTGTCAGATAAAGCAAAAAGGAGAAGCATTACATAGTGTGTACTAGTTACATATGAGATAACTCTCCAGGAGGAAGACACTGCTTTGGAGCAGTAAACCAATGAAGGACTTGTCATAGTAGAAATTACATAGTATTGATAATGAGGTAGGCAGATTGATAGATCTATGAGAGATACATGTATATATGTAGCTATGTCTACATCCATATATGTGTATGTGTGCATGTATATAGGTATATAGGCAGTTAGCTATATTGAATTTTACTGCATTATGTAAAAAATAAAATTAGAAGATCTCACTTTTGTGAGATCTGAAGTAGCATGGACCAGCAAGTCAGTTTTTTATTACCTGATTTGACACAGAGGCTTATGAAATCTACAATCTATAGAGAGACATATCCCTTACATTAGGTTTTTCAAGAGGGCTTTTAAACTGAGATTTCTGAACCTCACTCCAGATATCCTGAATCTGGTGTTTTGGGGGCAGCAGATTCAAGAATGAAGTCCATAAAGAGTTCCTATGTGACTCTGATCTGTGAACAGGTAGAAGACTGGGCCCATTGCCTTGGATTACTACTCTCAAGTATCAAATGCCTTTACCTAAATTTTGACCAGATGTGAACAAAGAATGACCAAAGACTGAGGTCAGGAGACTGAAGGAGTATTTAATAATTCTTTATAAAATAGCTCCTCCTACTGCATTTTCCTTCAGTAGGTACCCAATAGGTATTGGCTAATTTATTAAATGCCCCATTAAATAGACCTTGAGAAAATGTAAATATAAGAGGGACTGAAGCCAGTTTTCTTCCTCCACCATCATCACCACCAGCAAAAACAAACAAACAAATAAACAAATAAATAAATAAATATTATAATAATAACCCAAGAAAATTTTCCTTAGTGTATAATCACCATGTGACCCAAATGTCCTTTTATCCCCTCTTTATTTGAGCAGGTCACTTTAGATTCTTTAGGAGTAGCAAAAGATGTTAGATATTTAGGCTGCTAGCTGGCCCTGTGCTTACCAAATCTTCAGGTTGATTCACGGCCGTTTGTCAGATTATGGATGTTGTGACTTTTTTACCTTTCAAAGCTTTTATGTTCATCATTCTGAGTGCAGCCCAGGTGTCAGCAAGATCAGACAATGTTTGTGGCTTCAGCTAAGGTTAAAGAGAGGCAAAGATTCTTACAGGTGATGATGCCAGAGAATGAATCAATAGTCAAATTTAACCCAAGTTCCAGCTTGTTAATGCAGTACATGGTTCAGCTGCACTTTATTCCCCAACAGATTTTTTCAAAGTAAACTCAATTAGTCCAGGTGTCCCATATTTTGCTGCTGTGCAATTTCAGAATGTATTTAGTTTGGAAGATAGGTTTTGTTCTTGAAGAGGTCAAAGGGATTTGTAAAATCTTTACACCTTTGGATAGCCCAAAATACAAGTAAGAAGGATCAGCTGAGGTGCTTTCCAAACAAATTTAAGTACATACTCTATACTCAGAATATCATCATCCCTTTGGCAGCCTCATTATGAAATTTTTAGATCAGACTTCAATTCTAAAATGGAAATATTCTCCAGCCTTTGGATGATTTGCCTGTGAATCAACCTAGTCCCTGGAAAGGGTATACTGTGATAAGCAGAACTGTGTTATATGGTTGTTCATGTCTGAGGCCCCCCAGTGGGCTGAAGACACAGGTCTCTGAATCAGTTTAACATAATATGCTGAACATTAGTCCAGAATTCACTAAGGTAGAACTTGATTTCCATCCAGAAAGGGACTTAGAAAGAAATTATTTTGTAGAAAGACTTAAAATAGGAAAACCCTTTGTACATAAGAATTAGATTTCTAAGTTTGGATAAAATAACTAAATATTTGTTTGTGGAAGTTCTACTTTGACCCAGGCTTAATGGTAGGGACCAGTGATGCCAGTTCTCACTGGCATTAAATAAAATAAATATAACCCTTTCCCTCCTGGAGATTTTAATCTAACAAATAAACATATAGTTAACAATGGAGGGGTTAGGTGTGCTGACCCCCAACAGTCAAAAATTCACATAATACTTTTGGTTCCCTTAAAATTTCACTAGTAATAGCCAACTGTTGATCAGAAACCTGACCAATCGCATAAACAGTCAACTAACCCATATTTTGTGTGCTGCATATATTATATGCTATCTTCTTACAATAAAGTAAGCTAGAGGAAAGAAAATATAATTAAGAAAATTATAAGGGCAGCCCCAGTGGCCCAGCAGTTTAGTGCCGCCTTCGGCCCAGAGCGTGATCCTGGAGACCCGGGATCGAGTCCCACTTTGGGTTCCCTGCAGGGAGCCTGTCTGTCTCTCTGCCTGTGTCTCTGCCTCTGTGTGTATGTGTGTGTGTGTGTGTGTGTGTGTGTGTGTGTCTGTTGTGAGTATATAAATAAAATCTTTAAAAAAGAAAGAAAATTATAAGGAAAAGAAAATACATTTGATAGATACTATCTTGTATTTATTGGAAAAATGTGGTATAAGTGGATCTGCATAGTTCAAACCTGTTGTTCAAGGGTCAACTGTATACGAAACAACGCCATTTAATGTAGTTTGAAAATGTTTTAGTAAGAGGATTTTAAAATGCTAAATTAAGATCACAGTCCACTTGGTAAAGTACAAGGTTAGGGGAAGTGAGGATGCATGGAAAAGGCAATGGGAGTATGAACAGTGTTTACAAATGCCAGAAGGCAAGAAAACCATGAGGTCAGAGAACCTTCAAGAACCTAAAGAAATCAACATCTGGTTGGATTTGGAGATAAGGGTGAAAGTGAGGGAAGGCTATTTAGTGACAGTGCTGAGCTTGTGGTTTGAATAAATTGGTGGCAGTTTGATCATAAAGATGACAGATTTGATTTGGAGCAAATTGATTTTGAAGTCCATGTTTGACATCCAAGTGGAGAAGTTCAGTGATTTCTTGGTTATATAGTTCTTAATCTTGGAGAAAAGATGAACGCTAAGGTTAATCCATAGATATGGGAATAATAACTGCCACCATGATGGCTGGAGCTCGCGGTTGGATGACACTGCGTAGAGCAAAAAGAAAAGACAGGGGGACCTTACATTAACAGCAGAATGAAAAGAAAAGGCAGAGGAAGTAAGAGAGGTAAAAGGATTGCTGTTTGCTAGAACTTTCGGTTTCTAAGCAGAGGATAACTTCTGATATAGTTAGGGTGATTCAAAATTGTCTACAGTGGTACAAAGTGTTTTCCTTTCAGGTCCATCCTTTGCCCTGCACTCTCTCTTCTCTGTTTTCTTTTGACCTCCTTTCTGCCTCTCCCTTCTTTTCTCTTTCTCTACTCTTTTCATATATATTTAGAATTTGTCTAGTACAATTAAAATTGAAGTGCGGATGGAGCTTGGAAAAAGCAGTGGTGCAGTGTGGCATGTTATATGGACAGGATTACTTTAAAATAATAAGATTTAATAGTCAGCCTTCTTACTACCTCTGATTTTATAAATTCATGGCTATTCCTTAGTATCTACTTTCTTTTTTATTTTTATTTTTATTTTTTTTATTTTTTTCCCAATGGCCTCCTGCTTGTGCCCCCTCCCCCCTCCCAGTATCTACTTTCTACAAATAAAAAAAAAGAAGTCTATCATAGATGGGTCAGTTAATTTGATTATATAACCATTTCGATTCTTTTCCAAAGCAAATCCAATGATAAGGTGTTACTGCCAGGTATCTCTGTATTCTAGATATTTTCTACTTATCCCTCAGATTCACTCTATATTTTCTTGTTAATGCCCTTTGTCTTGAGAGGCCTGCTTTTATGGACTGCATCAGCCAAACTCCCTTGCCCCTTTCTTCCAGTTGGGTTTGGCCAATGGGAGGTGCTGGCAAGAGATGGCAGGGTAGGATGAAGTGAGGTAGTTAATTCACCAGCTCTCTTCCTACTGGCCACAAGTTTTCAGTGACTGTATTTCTCAACCTAAGAAAATAACTCCTGCCACAATCCTCTCTTCTAAGGCTGTGGGTCTCTCATGTATAGTACATGCTCAACCCATGTTCCTCTGTCTTAGCAAATGGTGATGGATTTTTGATCTCACTAACTATGAGGTGCTTATTATTCCCTTTCACTTTCAGTTAATTCTTTGTAAAAGTGTCTTTGTTAAACTCTTCTCAGCTATCCCATTTACATTTTTCATCTATTTGCTTCTGGTACCCTAATGGACAGAATCTGTACTGGACTGTAGGTTATTTGAGGATAAGATCTCTATCTTATATATGTTATCTTTATTCTCTCAGTGCCTTAACTAGGACTAGTGCCTTAAAAGAGTCCATAGGGAGTATTTTAAAAGATTTATTGGAAGAATGAATATATGGATGAACACTACTTCTAGAATGAGTTAAGCAGAAATAACACAAAGTAAGAGGCATAACAGCTTATAAACACACCTTGAAAATGTGTGGTCTGACCCCAGTCTACTTGGCACTTAGACAACAGAATCCAAAGTGATGGCTATTTCTCCTTTTAAAGAAAATTCAGATAAAACACCTAGATTGCAATAGCACCAAATCTAAAACTAAGCTCTACATACTGCAGTACACACAGAAAAGTTAGATGAAAAAGCATGGAGATTCAGGAGGCCATGTTTGAAAGGAATGTAAGCCACAGGGCTCCTTCCTTGAGAAGTTAACTCCCCGATTTGAGATTAGCTCCTGTGGTTTGGCTGGTTACAGGGTAGATGTTTAGCAAGCAATAACAGACATTTCCCCTTTTTCCCCAGGCAATACAGTGCCCAAACCAAAAAAGCATTGTTCTGTCTATAAAACAAAATAAAACATAACAAAATGGCACAAGCCCACAATGGAGCATGCTGAAGCAGTATTTTCCAGTGAGAATCTTAAGGATTAAGCAGCAGTATGGCCAGATTCGTGTTTCCTTTTCATGACCTTCTTGCTGTACAGAGTGAAATGTCAACACACAATGAGCTGGTTGACTAAAGGAGGTTTCTGTGCGGTATGGGAGGTAGACGGGAGAGCTGGATTGAGGTGCCAACTGGACTGACCTTTTCCATTTGTGTTGTGAGAAAAGCCGCAGAGTGGCTGGATTACTGTCTAGAAGCCAAAGGCAATGCTGAATGGGCAAAGGACTTCAGGGCCTAGTGGGTATGCGTATAAGTGTTTATATGGTGGTCTGCTGCCTTTTTGTACCATTTCCACTGTTCCCATGCTTGCTACTCCCACTGTTGCCACCGTTCATGGCACTGCTGGTGTCACCGCCACCGTGCCACCGTTGACAATGCTTTCATGACCACCACCACAGTCAAAACTAACAACAATGACAAGTATCCTGGCACTGTTCCTGCTGTACTGCTCCACAAGGAAGTGTACAGTATAACAGTAGATTCCTCCCTCGGATTAAAATACGTACCACGAGCCACACTCTCTCACTGTGTGACCAGAGTTTAGAAGGCTCTGTGCTCACCAACAGTCACAAATGCTAACTTGCAGCCCTCAGTTCCCCACTAGTATACTATTTATGAAGCAGGTAAGAAAACTTTAGGTCAGCTTTTTATCAGAATAAGCAAAAGTTCAGAGATTTTGACATGGGTAAGATATTATTTTATAATAACTAATATTAGGAAATATTATTTTATATTAACTGATATTACTTAATATTATTTATATTCATTGGCATTAAAATAAGATATTACACAGAAGAAATGAATTACAAAAACATACATACACACACAACACATACGTACACACACACGTTATATTTGCCAGAGACCTTAGTAACTTTAGAATTCAATCTGCTTTCTTCTTTGACACCTTATTGAGGTATAATTTTTATATAATAAAAGTCATCCACTTTAAGTGTGTAATTCTGTTCTAATAAATACATGCATTCATGAAACCAGCATCAGAATCAAGATTTAGAACCTTTCTGTCCGCTCCTAACATTTCCTTCCTGTTGTCCTGTGGTCAGTCTCTGCCAGCAGCACTGACCCTAGGAAGTCTCTGATTGCTTTCTGCCACAACAGTTTTGTCTCTCCTTGAATTTCATATAAATTGGACAAGATAATAAATAGTATTTTACTGTTTTAATTCATCTATTATATTTCCACCTATTATCTTCTTGTTATTATTTTAATAATTGCTTTATGGTCTGCAATATATATATATATATATATATATATATATATATATATATATATATATATATATATATCTATCTTTGACTTGTGGCAATACATTTATTTCCAGCAAAGAATGGGAACTCTGTATTAGAGTAGCCCACCCAGCCCAATTTTATACTGTTGATTTCATATATAACACATCCCTAAACATTATAAACCCACAATAGAGTATTTCCTATATTTTTAAAAGTAATTTTTGTTTCAGACAACTATATGTCTTCTAAAAAATAAGGGAAGCAAAGGTTAATGTACCTATGGACCATTTTTTGTTTTGTTTTGTTACACATGTATTTACCATTTTTTTTGTGCATCTGGGATATGATCTGGTGTCATTTCTCTTCAGCCTGTGAGAAACACAGAGCTGCTAGCAATAAGTTCTTTCCATTTTTATTTGGACATGCCTTTATTTTTAACCATTTTATAAAGATTTATTTATTTAAGAGAGAGAGGAAGGAAGGGAGAGAGGGAGAGAGAGAATCCAAAGCAGACTCCCCACTGAGCACAGAGCACCACCTGGGGCTTGATCCCATGACCCTGAGATCAAGACCTAAGCTAAAATTAAGAGTTGGCCACTCAACCAACTGAGTCAACCAGGCATCCCTAGATATCTTTCTTTGCTGCAATATTAATTCCTCTCTCCCCATTATTTTTGTTTTTTGAAGATTTTATCTTTGTTTTGAGTGAGTGAGAGAGAGAGAAAGGGGGACAGGGGCAGAGGGAAAAGGAGAGGGAGAGAATTCCAAGTAGGCTCTCTGCTGAGCACAGATCTCAGTGCAGGGCTCAATCTCACAACCCTGAGGTCATGACCTGAGCTGAAAGTACAAGTCAGAGGCTTAACCAACTGAGCCCCCCAGGTGCTCCTGGACATGCCTTTATCTTACCTTTATTTTTGAAGACTAGTTCTGTTGAATATGAAATTATTGGTCAACACTTTTGGTTTTTGTCTTCTAATACTTGTGTCATTCCAATGTTTCTAGACCTCACTGATTCTGCTAAAAAAAAAAACAAAAACCCACCACTCATCAATCTTACCATTTTCTTCCATAAATTATTTTCCTCTAGTTGCTCTCAAGATATCCTTTTTCTTTGCCTTTCAGCAGTTTGACTGTAATGTGACTTCATGTGGTTTCCTTTATGTTTTCCTGGTTGGGTCTGTCAAGCTTGGATATGAAGGATCATAGTTTTCACCAAATTTGGGAAGATTTCTCAGTCATTATTTCCTTCAGTATCTCTTCTTCCTCCTTTCTTCTCTCCTTCTCTCCTTATGACTCCCCTAGTTGCATATGTATTGGAATACTTGACAAAGTCTCATAAATTTCCAAGGTCTGTACAGTTTTCTTCAAGTTTTGGTCTCTGTTCTTCTAATTTGATAATTTCTACTGGTTTGTTTTCCAAGTTAGTGGATTTTTTCTTATGGCATCTCAAAGATGCTGGTTAGCCTATCTAGTTAGTTTTAAATTTTTAGCTATTGCATTTTTAAGCTCTAGAATTGCCATTTTACCCTTTTTAAAAATTGTTTTATTTGAAGATAGTTAGCACACAATGTTATCCTGATTTCAGGTGTACAACATAGTGATTTGACAAGTTTATGTGTTTTACTTTGCTCACCACAAGTGTAGCTACCCTCTATCACCATGCAAGGCCATTATAATACCATGACTTATTCATTCCATAGCTGAAAGCCAGTCTCTCCCTCTCCCCTTCACCCATTTTGCCCATCCTTCTATCTCCCTCCTTCCTGGCAACCATCAGTTTGTTCTCTGTGTATAGGTCTGATTCTGCTCTTTGTTTATCCATTTGGTTTCCTGGACTCCACATATGAATAAAATCATACTGCATTTGTCTTTCTCAGTCTAACTGATTTCACTTGGCATAATACCTTCCAAGTCCATCCATATTGTTGCAAGTGGCACTATCTCATCCTTTTTTATGTCTGTGTAATTTTTTAGTCTGTGTATATATATATATATATATATATATATATATATATATATACACACACACATATATATGTATATATAGAATAACATCTTCTTTATTCATTTTTCTATTGATGGACACTTAGGTTACTTCCATATCTTGGCTATTATAAATAAAGCTGCAATAAACATAAGGGTACATATATTTTTTCAAGTTAATGTTTTAAGAGGTTTTTTGGGGGAGTAAATACCCAGTAGTAGAATTATTGGATCATACTGTATTTATATTTTTAATTATCTGAGGAAACACCTTATTGTTTTCCACAGTGGCTGTACTGATACACATTTCTACCAGTGGAAAGTACAAGGGTTCCTTTTTTTCCACATCATTGCCAACACTTGTTATTTCTTGTCTTTCCGATTTTGAGTATTCTTACATATATAAAGTGATATCTCATTTTGGTTTCGATTTGCATTTCCCTGATGATTAGTGGTGTTGAGTATCTTTTCATGTGCTGATTGCCCATCTGTGTCTTCTTTGGAAACATGTCTATTCAGTTCCTCTGCCCATTTTTTCAACAGACTGGTTTTGGATTTTTTTTTTGGTGTTGTTTTTTTTATTGTTGTTGCTGTTTGGTGTCGAGTTGTATAAATTATTTATATTTTGGATATTAACCCCTTATTGGATATATCATTTGCAAATATCTTCTCCCATTTAGTAGGCTGCCTTTTTTTGTTTGTTTGTTTGTTGATGGTTTCCTTCACTGTGCAAAAGCTTTTTATTTTGATGTAGTCCTAATAGTTCTAATAGTTTATTTTTTATTTTGTTTCCCTTGCCTTAGGATACATAGCTAGAAAAATGTTGCTATTGTCGATATCTATGTTCTCTTCTGGGATTTTTATGGATCCTTTTCTATTAATAATTTCCACTTCTCTCTTGGGTGTTTCTACTTGTTCACTTTTTCTTAGTATATTTTTGTTTAATTCTTGGAACATATTTCTAATAACTGCTTTGAAGTTTTTGCTAAATCCAACATCTGAGCCATTAGGCATAAGTTTCAATTAACCTTTTTTTTTTTTTTTTTTGGTGAGAACATTTAAGTTCTCTCTTAGCAAATTTCAGTTATACAGTACAGTTTGATCAACTACAGACACCATGTTTTTCATTAGATCCTAAGGCCTTCTTTACCTTATAGCTGAAAGTTTATACCCTTTTACAAAAATCCCACTATTTTCCCATCTCTCAGCCCTGGCAACCACTTTTCTACTTTCTGTTTCTGTGAGTTTGTCTTTTTCTGTAGATTCTATATACACATGATATTGTGCAGTATTTATCTTTCTCTGTCTGGCTTATTTCACTCAGCATAATGCCTTCAAATTCCATCCATATTTTTGAAAATGACAAGGTTTTCATCTTTCTCATGGCTGAATAATATTCCATACATACACATGTGTACACACACACAAACACACACATACACCGTATCTTCTTTATTCGCTCATTTGTTGACAGACACTTAGGTTGTTTCCATGCTTGGCCATGCTGAATAATACTGTGATGAACATGAGGGTGCAGATATCTCTTTGCTATCTTATTTTCATTTCTGTTGAATATATACCCAGAAGTGAAATTGTTGGATCATACAGTGGTTCTATTTTAATTTTTTGAGGAAGTTCCATACAGTTTTCCATAGTTGCTCCACCATTTCATATAACCACCAACAGTGAACAAATATCCCTTTCCTCCACTCCTCCCCAAAGGTTGGGCCTCGTAATTTTTGCTTTAAAAGTAGGCATTTTTTTTTATTTTTTAAAAGATTTTATTTATTTATTCATGAGAGACACACACAGAGAGAGAGAGAGAGAGAGAGGCAGAGACATAGGCAGAGGAAGAAGCAGCCTCCATGCAGGGAGCCCGATTTGGAACTCGATCCTGGGACCCCCCAGGATCATGCCGTGAGCCGAAGGCAGATGCTCAACAGCTGAGCCACCCAGGCATCCCAAAAGTAGATATTTTAGATAAGGCATTATAATGATTCTGGGTTCTATTTTTCCTTGTAAGAGTTTATTTTTATGTTTTAGTAAACTATTAACATGCACGGATATGAGGTGAAAGATCTGTTTTCCTTGTGGTGTGCAACTGCTAAAGGCTATGCTATTTGGTTTTTGTTTTTTATCCTTAATTTTCTAGGAGTTTCCCCTACATCTATTCACTTGAGTGGTCAGCCAATAGTTTGTGTAGAGGCTATACTCAAACTCCTCAAGCTGCCAAGATTTCCACCTTTTGCCACCCAAGCTGTGTGTGGGGGTTGAAGAATACATTCAAATGCGTAACAAGTTTACAAGTCTCCCTAGGCTTTTGATTTCTGCCAGATTGTCTAGTGTCTTCCACATGCATATGCAGTTTAGCAGTCAGCCAGAGAGTGAATTATATCAGCCTTTCTATGGTTCTCTTGCTTCCAAAATCTCCTCATTAAATTTCTACTTGCTTTACCACCTACCCAAAACCGAGTTCACCACTTCTGACCAGTAGAATTTTTACTGTTGGAACTTGGGAACAGAGAAATCCTCTAGGCAAGAAGCCTAAAAGCTCATTGTTTTTTCTCACAATGCAAGGTAAGTTTTTCATGAGCAAGTACTCCTCAAGTTCTTGCTTGCCTTTGGGTGTTTTCCAGTGCTCTGAAAAGGTTGATTTTTAATATTTTTCCCAATCTTATCTTTTTGTTTTTCTGCGTGGGGAAGTTGAACGACCTCAGGCATCCATTAATAAATGGAGAATGGCCTATTTTGCATATTTTTTTGGTGAACACACTCCTTTATCTGAATTCTTTGACATCTCTGTGACTCATATATATATCAGGATTGAAAGCACTCACAAATTGAAGCAAGCCCAGTGAGTCTTTGGAACTTACATGATGCAATGGACTCAGTGGTGTCTTGATCAAATTCATATGTTGAAGTTCTAACCCCTAATGTGACTGCAATTGAAGATGGGGCTTTTAGGAGATAATTAAGGTTAAATGATATCATAAGGGTAGAGTGCTAAAACAGTAGGATGGGTGGCCTTAGGAAAAGAAGAAGAGAGAGATTTTCCTCAACCGCACCTACCAAGGAAAGGCCATGTAAGTGCACTATCAGAAGGCAACCATCTGTAAAGTAGGAAGAGCACTCTCACCAGAACCAACCATGCTGGCACCCTGAGCTCAGACTTCTAGCCTTTAGAACTATGAGAAAATAAGTTTCTGTTGTTCAAACTGCTCATGCTATGGCATTTTGTAATGGCAGCCTGAGGTGACTAATATACATGGAATTCTCATTCAGGTAACTATTGCAGTTCCATGAGGTTTCAGAAGTTTTCCTATATCCCTACTTTTTAAAAATCAATATAAATATTGAGATTTAGGCAAATATTGTATTTTCCCAAATACAAATAAGTTATCAATGACAGTTGGAGCCATTGGGCTAATGGGAGCAACTCCATCACCAGCAAAAAAGCTACCAACATATTTTATAGCTGACAAACTTTCTCTCAGATATATGCATCTGGAGATCCAAGTTTCCTTCAAGCATCTGATCTATCACACTGATTCTGCAGTTTTGCATGGTAGCAATCTGCTGGGACTGAGGAGATGCTAGCCCTTCAGCTGGACAAGGCCCTATGACCTAGCCACAGTCTGCATGATTCTTGTCCCTGACCATCTCCACTCATTGAAATAATGTTTTGCCTTGTTAGATATTAGAGGTTGTAATATCTGAAGTTTATCTGTTGTCATAGTAAGCCAGCATTTATTTTTGTCCTCATTCTAAACATCAGGCTATCTTCAGCTAAAATAAATGAATTTCCACAGAAGTCCTTTTATGCATTTCTTTTCTTCTAGTGACAGTTGAGGTAACTGGATTAAGGACTTAACATTTAAGTTTATTGAATCTACTCAAAATTTTTAGACAGCTGAAGATTTCTGCCTTCATGGCTCTCCATTTGCAACCAAAGTCTACATCTAAAAAATCTAGAAGAGATGGTAAATGTAGCCACCAAGGAGAAATCAATACATTTTCCCATTTATAAAACCCCTTTGCTGCCAATTTTATGGATTTATAATTTCTAATCAATGAATTTCTCTCTGTGCCTACTCACAGTAGACTTTCATTTGCCTATATCAATTCATTTTCTCTCTTTAATGTAATAAACTCTCTTCTATTCCTGGAAAGATTCTCAAGTCCAAAGCTCTCCTTCATCACTGGCACTATACATTGTGTAACATCAGGGAAATTGAGTCATGGATGTGTTTTCAAGATAAATTGACAGTCTCCATTTGCAAATAAGGCCTGTTTCATATCCTGAAGCATTTAAAGAGCTGCGGAGTGGGATTTTTCCCTGTGATCTAGACGATGCTATCTTATATCCTACAAATATACTGAGTACATCATATATATATATATGATTCTTTGATTCTGCCTTGGAGCATCTAAAACCAAAAGATTAACATAATAAGATTATCATCTTCTGGGTCATATTCTCAACTAGGTATTCTCACTTTCCCACAGGACAGGTCTGTCAGTGTTCTTACCCTTGAGTTCCTAAGCATGAGTCAATCCTGTGGTAAAATGTTCCCATTGTTACTATAACTTCAGGTATTAGAGGGAAAGCCCATCTTCAGGGGTTATTTCCAGGATAACAGATTATTAAGAACTGTTCACTTACCTAGATGACTGTACATTGCCAGACACATGGCAGTTACCAAGCAATTATTCAGATATTTGTTAAACAAATAAATAGACTTCTTATTCACATTGTTGTTTACAATAGTAAAAAAAAATACAAAACAACTTGAATTGTTAATATTAGGATATTTTAAATTAAGTGTGTTACAATGCATTCAATGAAAGGATACTTGGATGTTAAACATGATGATTCATCTACATGTTAATTTACCATGCAGTGTTTCCTGATTCTCCCTCTGTCTTTCCTAGTGCTCTTTGTCTCTTACCCTCCCCTCCAGTCCCCTTAGCATAATTAATTTCTAAAATTCTGCCACTGGTGTGAACAGGTGGTAGGGACAGGGCAGAGGTAGTGGGAGAAGGAGAGACAGAATCTTATGCAGGCTCTACATCCAGCACAGAGCCTGACCTGGGGCTAGACCTCATGATCCTGGGATCATGACCTGAGCCAAAATCGAGAGTCAGATGTTTAACAGACTGAGCCATCCAGGCTTCCGACTGCCCCCCGCCCCCCCCCGCCCCCGCTTCTGGCTCTTTTTAAATCTCAATTTGTTTCTCGTGGTGGTCCTCTATATACACAGAATTTTATCTCTTGCCTGTAGACCATACAAAGGGGTAGGTCATGGCATAGTTAATAAGGGAGTAAAGACCTTGAATTACAAATCCAGGTAGGATTTGGACAAGTAAAAAGTAGACAAGACAAGTAGAACAAGTAGAAAGGACAAGTAGAAAGAAAACTATCCTAAGCATAAGAGAAAGTAAAAGAATAGTGGGAAGGATCAGGGCTATGTGAAGGAGAGGTGTTATCACCCTTAAGTATCAGGGTGAAATATGAAACTAGGTGGGACTTTATTCTGCAAAGACTATAAAACTTAGTTTTAAAGATAATTGAGGCTCACAGATGAGTTTTCTCTATGGGGAACAAGATGAGAGAGTTATATTTAGAGAAGATTGCTATGACAACACAAGGAAACTTTGGTTGGGGAGACACAGGAAATGCAAGTGGATAAAAGAGCAGAGTGATATAAGTGAGAAGTAGTGAGAGTTTGGTAAATATATAACAGTAGATGTGGAAAATGGAACACACACTTTAGCTCAGTAATTGGCAAAGTATGGTCCCTTGGACCAAATCTGCCTGTTTCCTGATTTTGTAATAAAGTTTTATTGGAACACAGCCACATTCATTCATTTATATATTGTTTGTGGCTACTTTTGTGTGATAGTCGCAGGGTTGAGCGTTGTGACAGAGACTGTATGGCCACAAAGAGCAAAGTATGTACTATTTGGTACTTTATCAAAAAATGTTTGCCAACACTTCTTTTAATTCAGAGCTGCTAGCAAAGACCCACCCTAGAGTTTGACAAAACATAGAGGATGGCACAGAGGCAGAGTCAAAAACAAGAGTGAAGTTTCATTTCTTTCTTTCTTGATAGTCACACACAGAGAAAGAGAGAGGCAGAGACACAGGCAGAGGGAGAAGCAGGCTCCATACACCGGGAGCCTGACGTGGGATTCGATCCCGGGTCTCCAGGATCGTGCCCTGGGCCAAAGGCAGGCGCTAAACCGCTGCACCGCCCAGGGATCCCCAAAGTTTCATTTCTATATGAAGTTCTATATGACTGGAAGGATGGTGGCATCAAAGGACATCATGAAGTTGGGAAGAGAAAGACTTTGAAGAAAAAGGAGATGTATACATCTTTGGCTAAAAGTTCCCAGAAAATAGTGGAGAATTAAAAATCTTACTATCTCATCTCCAAGTATAAGTGATTGTTTCAAATATTTTAAGCATCAACGAGAGTGCTAGTGTTCAATAAGGGTCCAACTAGGGATCTTTTCTAGGTGGTCTAAACATCTCCAAGGCTGTCCTGATTACCTTCCATGCTTCAATGACAACTTTCTCCTAAAGTTTGGTTCTCCATTTGCTACTTGACCCTTGAAGTAATTTTTAACAAGAAGATTTTAGACCGTATTGTCAGAATGGATTATTGCAGATTATTCTCTTCATTCATAAAGGTTTTCAGAAATACTATCAATCTATTAGCATCGTGCTCAGAAGTTTTCATCAGAGAATAGCTTTTTCAGCTCAATAATATTACCTCCATATTTGTATTGGAGATAATGTCAAAACCACAGAGGAAAATTTAATTTATTTCCCTGATAATCTTAGCTTTAAAAATGCTTAATAAAAGCTGATAGCTACATGAAACTTAAATTCATTATCCTATTGAATAATGAGTTATTAATCGTATTTTAAATATATATAAACCTCAGTAATGTGACCATATTTTATAAGCTGTTTTGAATGAAGATGGAAGTGACATAAGCAGATAATTAAGTGAGCATGTGTGAGATGTAGTCTCTCCACAAACGTCTTTTATTTTTCGCACCTGAATATTCAAGGATATTTATTTCTATGCGAAATCGTTAATATTGGTGTATCTTGTTCTGTACAGTTTTACCCAGAAGTTGCTTTAATCCCAAATATATGCATAGTGTTCTTTAACACATTAGACACTAAAAGAAGAGGAAGAAGGAGGTGGTGGCGGGGATGGAAGGAGAAAGAAGAGAGAAATAGTCCACAGGTAGGGTGAGGACTCAACTCTGTCCCCGCATTTCTGGGTAGCTTTCTACATCAGTCTCCCAGCCCCTTGAAGGGGAGAGAGTCAGCGCTGCTCCCCCTCCCCCACCACCTCCAGACTTCTATGTTCTTGCTCTGCACTAGCAGCCTCCATTATAGGGTAGGCCAACACCCACGTTCAGCTCCTGGAGCTTTAGCCAGAGGCTGTGACCTTTTGCTTCTCTGAGTTCTCAGGCAGCTCTAGAATCACATGCTTTTACTCCTTGATCACCTGGTACAGCTCTGAGTTGTCAGAGGCCAGGAATGAGACCCAGCTCAGAGCTTCCTCCTGGAATAAAGCTGGGGAAATGACATTTGCCTGTCATGAAGGAGAGGGAGTGGCCTCCAGCTAGACACCAAGCACAGAGACATCCTAGGCACCCACCCTTCTCTAGCCCTAGCATCTCACAGGGGCCCACTGCCAGGGCCCAACAGAGCCACTAGGCTCATGACACTGTTGTTATTGAGGAAGGAAGACAGGCTCAAGTCTGAGCTGGGGAGCTGAGGCTGATCTCACTCCAGGAAAGGGACAGAGCTGCCCTCAGGAGCCACTGTATGCCTCCAGGAGACCAGGCAAAGTGAGGTGACACCTTTATTCTTGGAGCTCAGTGTGTGGCCCATAGGAGGGGCTCAGAAATTTTTTAATGAAGATGCAAAGCTCAAATGAAATACCATCTGTACCTGCAAAGCTTAAAGACAGAATGAAAAGTAAATGAGAACTGGGGTCTTCTGCGTGAATATTTTTTGATTTAAGTTACATTTGAATGTACTATGTTTCTTTCAAATAAAAGCTGTAGATACTTCACATTAAAGAAAAGGAAGAGGGAGGAGGAAGAGGAAAGACAGAGTGTGTGTGTGTGTGTGTGTGTGTGTGTGTGTGTGCATGGTAGCAATAGAAAGGGAAAAAGAAAACAAATACAAACAAAAATAATGGGGAGGCTTACCGTCTTCATGGTAGATTTCTTTTCTAGTAGGAAAAGAGTTGAGCTAGTAGGTATGAGTTGTTTCCTAGCTCTTATGGAAGAAAGGAACTGCTACAACTATAGCTCCAGAACACTACACTGAGTTGGGATGATTTGGTGACTTTCTGAATTTGCATTTGTAGCCCTTTGTTATCACAAACATATTCCTGTGTATTTGGGCATTATTTAAACTAAAAAAAAAAAAAAAAATCAGCTCTACCCAGCAGGTAAAACATCTCTGACAGATAATGCTAAATTAAATAAACAGTGTCTAATGAGATCTGTTATTACCTGCTCTTTGGTCATGCTTGGGCATGCAGTCGGCAGGCTTTTGTTTCTAAGTGCTATCATAAATCTTTCAGCCTATTTTGCTCCTTAAAATTCTAACTAATATCTCTCCTCTGATATGGAAATCTGTATCCTCAATTAAATCTTTAAATCTCATTTAAATCCCCAGTGTTACAGTCTTTTGTCTTCATTAAATCTTATCTTTGAAAAGATAAGAAATTTTGCATTACGACAGATCATTTTTTTAAAGGAGAAAATCCACTTGCTTGAAAATAAGAGAGTATTAAGAATAGAGTTCTGCCAGAGGGATAAATACTTGAATCTGGTCAATCCTTCCATTTTCATTGACTTTTTTTTTTTTAAAGATTTTATTTATTTACTCATGAGAGATACAGAGAGAGAGAGAGAGAGGCAGAGACACAGGCAGAGGGAGAAGCATGCTCCATGCAGGGAGCCCGATGTGGGACTCGATCCCGGGTCCCCAGGATCACACCCTGGGCTGCAGGTGGTGCTAACCCGCTCAGCCATCAGGGCTGCCCTTCATTGACTTTTAGTAACATCATTCTCATCAGTATGACCCTCAGGAGTCTCTGTCCAGAGCTTTTTGCACTCAACTGTGTCCTGGGTGAAGAAAGAGAAGATAAGATTCCAACACATGGCAAAGAGTCTAAATTAGTCCTCCTTGATTGGACATCACTTGTGAAGATGTGACCTCACAAGTAGTTATTTCTGTAATATGAAAGGCTCTTCAAAGAAAAAAGATAGATAAATTGATAGATAATAGCTTGCCTCCATGAATATATTGAATCAACTCTTGCCTCTGCACATATCTCACACCCTGTTTCATAATGAACTTATTACATTTCATTTCCTAGTTAGCTCTCTAGGGAGATAGGAGGTCTATGAGAAGAGCATAGAGCCCAACAGAACTGAGGTTGAATCCTGGCTTTGATATTTATTAGATAGGTGATACCTGAGCTTAGGTGCCCATAAGAATTTCAAACTTTTGATATTCAAATCTGAACTGAGATCTGTTTTTCCTTAGGATCTATTCCTTCCTTTCTATTTCTTATCTCCAGCAGCTCCTGACTCAAATCAGAACCCTCTAAATCATGATAGGCTTTCTGTTTCTTAGTCTACCATGATTTTTCCACAAATGTAACCTATCAACTTTCCAAGTGGCTGTGCTTTTCCACTACTAATGTCTTCGTTTCAACCCCGTTCAATGCTCTGTAGACTCCCTTCTCACTGGCTGGTCTCTGTGATTCCAGCTTAACCATTCATCTGTCCTTTGTAACCTGGCTCTTGTGACCTCTCTAAATACCAATCTGACCATGCTATGCTCCTCAGTAAACCCCTCAATGCCACCTTGCTGCATATAAGACCAATGCCAAATTCTCAGAATGGCCCTCATGTCTCTCTGATGTGGCTCTGGCTTGCCCTCAGCCCTGCACCGTGGGTTCCAGCCACTTGTGTTTTCTGAATGGGTTGAGATGTTTTATGCTTGAACCTTTGTCACACTTCCTCCTTTACTGAGAGTCTCCTCTGCAATCCTTTGGAAAGAAACAAGATGCCCACAAACAAAAATGAAGCAAACAGCAACACAATTTTGACTATTTAGATTTACTCTGGAGTCTTCGGTAAGATTTTCTTATCATGTCTGCACTAATGCTCTCTTCACTGTGTGTATATGTATATGAATGTGTGTGTGTGTGTGTGTGTGTGTGTGTGGTTAAGAAACAATTACTGTAGAAAGCAGTGGTCTCCCACTTTTTCCTGAAATCCTTATTCTTGGGCTTAAAATGACATTTATTTTTAATTATCTTGCTCTTGTCTTTTTGGTGCCTAAACTTGCCTCTTACATACTGTTCAGTCCTGGATTTCCCTTTATGCCTTGATCCTATCTCATGGACTCTGTAATATAGTTACCACCGTTTTAGCTCTGAAAGCAGTCACCCTAATAAATGCCTTTTCTCCATAGGAAAAAAAAATACATCAGCTCTTTTATTTAAGCCTATAGCCCACATTTACTCCTTAATTACATTTAGTTGGGTGTGATATAACAACATTTAAGCTCTTGAACCTTACAGTTTCTGTACTCTAACAGCACACCCCACCACTCATAACTATCTTTTACTGGGGAAAATAAGCACTGTACACTTGTCTCGTATAAACATTTTGCAAAACAAACTCCTTTATGAATTGTGGTCATTATTTGACAAGGTCTAGCACCACAGGGTAATTTCTGTATCCTATCTTATTCCAGACATGGACATTACACTTGTGATCATGTGTCACCTCTGTGAGAAAGATGCTGCTGACTAACAACATCACTGTGTTTTGAGTAGGTTAGACTTGGGAGGAGATGAGTTATACCAACTACGCGTACTTGCTTATAATGTAATGATGATCAAGTATACACTAATTGAGTGGGATGAAGGTGGTGGACTATGATCCCTGAACCTGAATCCAGCTGCTTTGAAGGGGATGCAGTCGGGACAGTTACCGAAAGAGGGCTCTTACCTAAAAATTAAAACCCACTCCTAGCCTAACTGATACATGACCACGAAACTCTTAGTGTGCTGGGGTATAATATTGATTCTCTTATCACTAGTCATTTTTGACCTTGGACAAAAAGGGGAGAGGTGGTAGCCATCATGGTGCAGAAGAGGAGGCTGTCGGTGGTATGGAATAGGATCAAGAGTTGTTTGGATCACTTCCTGTTGGATACGAGTGGGAAACATCTCTGCAGATACTACTCCTCTCTTCCCTACATGTTCTCCTGGTGGGTTTCATAAACTGTGTCATAGACCAGAGATTATTTGATGGTAAAACTTAAAGCAGCGATCCTGGCAGGCTTTTAAAAGCATGGTGTTGTACAATGCTGTTTTACGGAATCAATATCTCCAGACACATCAGGTAAGCTGTTACTGCTTACAGACTTCCAAGAGCTTTTGAATGATTTACATAGAATTCACATGCAAGAGGAAAGCACGAATCTGGAACAAAAAATCTTCTCGTCACTATTAGGTCAACAATGTAATATTGTCTCTCTGGCGTCGTTACACTTTTCATACACCTGAAGCTGCGTCACGGAGGCTCAACAAACTATGAAGGAGCCTTCACTACACCTGGATGTATTGGTTCATTTTTCTTCTTGAGAGTCACAAATGACAAATTAGCCTTAGGACAAGAACTTGAGTATACTGTTATCATTGTCATCATCACGATTAGAAATAACAATGACAAGAACAGTCACAAGGACTAAGTGTTATGCACTGAGCTGAATATGCAGCTATCGCGGGCTCTCGAATATACTTGAAATATGTCACCAGATCTCCTACAATGACATATGTGACAGCAGCTTTCCTTTTGGCTTGGTGGAGTCAAGTTTGTGCTGAAGTCCTCCATCGTCTTTTGTGAAAAAGAATGAGGTGTACCATCATGAAGATGGCTGCTCTCCTTGAGAGCGACTCCACTGGCTAGAGTATGTGACATCATGTTTCCCTGATGTCACCCTGCATTCCTTTGAGCATCACTGGCTTATACTTACAAAAGAGCCTGGAGTTCCGAGCTATGTTAAGAAGTGAAACCCCATGTCTGGTCTTAAGCAGAGAGCTCTCTCTAAGTGGCTCCTGCCCTCTGCCCAGCCTGTGAAGCATTCCATCTGCCTATGTCTGTGAGGAGGCACACAGCCTCTGGGGCTGAACCAGTGGGGTCAAATAATGTTCTCACCATTTAGTGTAATTAACTCCAACCACCCGTCTGTTGCAAGCCCCAGTGCAGCCAACACAAGCAAGAGTAGGCCAAGAAGAAATTTCTCCTCATTATTAAAGCTAAATCTAAGCACTTGTCTGTCTGTAAAAACAGAGCAAAGGGAGGAAAACTGAAACCAGTGCACGGGGTCTGAGGTTTCAATAAATGTCAGGGAGCGTCAAGTCTGTTTAGATTGCAAATTATTGCTGGCTGACGGTCTTACCATTTTACAACTAGAGATTGCTGTCATGGGGGTGACGTGGTGGAGGGGAGCCTCTCACATCACAGCCAGAGGGGAACAGAAGTTACCAAATACTATAACAATCATAAAACATTACAAGAGGGACTTTAGCATTTGCTAAATTTAGTCTTTCCTTAATGCACATCTCAAGAAACAACAGCGCGTAACACTTCACTCTTCCTATTGGGTTTGATGAAGTGTTGGATTTGCCAAAGATTGAGACCTCATTTCACTGGTTTAACCAATCTAAACTCCCCTTCATACCTCTCCTCTGCTCTGACACTTTGGACATCTGAGAGTGATAAAGATGCCTAAATGTTTCAAGGTGAATTAATACCTTACTACATATCCTGAAGAAACACACACCAATAATTTGAGTGGTGGTTAAGACTGTTTTTCAGATGGATTAAATGAGTGGGCAATTACTGATTAAAATAAACGCAAGGCATGAGCATTCCAGCCCTGTACATGGACGAACACTGGTCAGTGGCTTCCCATTGGTGGAAAGGCTTTTCTCATTGTGAAACATATCCATGCTTCTTGATATTTCTGTAGAAGTTTACTAATATTTTTTATTCATTTTTCTTCTGACCAGCACTCAGTGAAGGTCTACTATGTGCCAAGTACTGAGTTAGAGACACTGAAAACCAAGAAAGTGATGGTCCCTCTTCTCCCTGAACTCAGAGTCAAGTGTGCTTATTTTAACCAAGATTCTTTTGGTTTTGAATAACTGAAAATCCCTCAAGTTAACTTAAGGCTAAAGGGAGAAAATTGTTCTAAGGTACAGTGGGATCTAGAGATCCCAGAGAAGAAATATATCAGGACCACATAAAAGCTTGGAAGCCTGCACTAAGGAGCTGTTAGAAATAAGATGACTTTCTCCAAATATCTAGTTGCGCCATCTCTACTTTCTCTTGTAGGTGGGCTTTATTCTTCTCCTTCTCAGTTTCCTAGTATTCATCTTTCTTTTTTAAACTCTGGATATAATTAAATAAGGGCTTTTCATGCAAGCTTCCCATTTCAGTTAACTAGTTTTTGTCAATCCCAACTCAGAATTTATGGAAGAGAGAATTAGATTTGTCCTATTTGGGTCAGGTATCTACACTTGGCAGTTAATCTTAAGCCTAAGATTCAAGGTCTAAAATAGGTGGCTTAAATTTTAGGCATATGAGGTAAGCTGAATCTACTGATAGAGTTGGTTGATCTGATTTCTATATTGATACATTCAAAGTGCCTTAAGAAAGAGGTTACACAGGGATCCCTGGGTGGCGCAGCGGTTTGGCGCCTGCCTTTGGCCCAGGGTGCGGTCCTGGAAACCCGGGATCGAATCCCACGTCGGGCTCTCGGTGCATGGAGCCTGTTTCTCCCTCTGCCTATGTCCCTGCCTCTCTCTCTCTCTGTGACTGTCATAAATAAATAAAAATGTTTAAAAAAAAAAAAGAAAGAGGTTACACATAAGGGATGTCATAGAACTGTTTTGTGAGATTTTTAAAAAAATATTTTATTTATTTATTTATTCATGAGAGACAGAGAGAGAGAGAGAGAGAGAGAGAGAGAAAGAGACAGAGACACAGGCAGAGGGAGAAGCAGGCTCCCTACAGGGAGCCTGATGTGGGACTCGATCCTGGGACCCTGGGATCACGATCTGAGCCAAAGGCAGATGCTCAACCACTGATCCACCCAGGTGCCCTGTTCTGAGAGCTTTTAAGGAAGACAGTCAGTGACCTAGTCAATGTCTGAAAAACAAGTCTAAGAAAGGAAAAATAATTATGGTCTCTGTCTCACTGTCCCATGAACTGTGATGCTATCTCTTGAGAGTAGCATGACTATTTTTCATAGTCTATTATTTTTCAGAAGGATCTAGGTTATGCCAGGAGTAGCCAGAAATCACCTGCCATAGCATTGCAGCCCACTTTACAGGTGGCCTTGAAATGGAGTAGAGGAGGGAATTCCTGCCAGTGAAATTATGAGCCTTCTATCTTCCTGTCCACAGTGTCTGGGAGGCTTGTTGATCTGAACTCAAAATCTCCTCCATTTCCTGGGGAACAGCCAACAGTATGACTAAATGACAAGTACCAGACTGCCTTAGTTGGGAATCCCCAGAAGCAGAACTTAAGTCAAGGATTTGAGTGAAAGTATTTTATTTGAGGGACGACAGAAAATACCCATAGGAGATTGAAGAAGATAGACAAAGAAGGGAACGCCAGCCAAGAAAGAGTGTGTTACCAAGCCAGTTACAACTGTGGATAAATGGAGATTAACTCACAGAGAGGAATTAGGGATCAGTGGAGAGCAGATGACTTAGAGTCATCCTATAAGAGTGAGGTCATACTCCACTCAATTTTGTTTTTAAACACTCTGACAACTCCAGTTTGCCCTGCTGGCAGTGAGGCACCCTCCAGAAGTGACAGAGAGCCTTTGGACAGAGAAGCGCAGGTGCTGGCAGGTGCACGGAAGTGGAAAGTGTGAGATGTTGGTGGGCACCGGGACAGTCTACCACAGGCTGACCCTTGCACCAGTCTTGTCACTGGTGTGCCACATCAGCTTCATCCTGTCTTGTGTCAATGCTTCAAGGTGGTGGCCAGGTGCGATTTATTAAATAATTAAATACATTACTTCAAGCAGGAGGGGTGGCAGGATAAGCCACAGTCAGCTCCGGTTGGTCTCAAGGCTGCACTTGACATTCATTTTCTTCCTTCTCTCCCACACATTTCATATATTCCTCATTGTGGCCCTACATTTCCACTGGAAATGTACTGAGACTCAGTAGAACCTCAGAACTTCTTCCCTAAATAGCAGAACCCTGGGTTACCAGGATCCTACCAGGCTGCCATTGTCACACACTTAGTCTCATCCCTAGGTATAGAAGCACAAGGAAGCACTCAGTTCCCTGGGGTAATTCCACACGTTATTCTTGATTCCGTCCTATGACATTAGTTCTTTGTGATAATTAGAGTCAATTACTCCTACCAGTTGGGCAGCAAAACATACTCCAGCTGCAAGAGAAAGGCCCATAGGCAGAATGAAAAAAAAAAAAAAAGAAAGAAAAGAATGAAAGCAGGATTTGGTCGTTGGAAGCTGATAGTGTGCATTGAAATAATAAGGACCTTGGGATGTGAGCAGAACGTGGACGGATCTGCTACACAGGCATAGAGGAACACTGTGATATTTTGCTAAATGGACAAATCTGTGGACTTTAGAGATGATTCATGACAGGGAGTTTTGGGAAAAGTGTCTGTAGGTGGGCTTACCCAAAATTTAAAGTTAAACTGAATATGGATACTCACCAGAAGATCTCAGTAAAGGGACTCTTATTTAAACACAGTGCTTGACTCATGCTTCTATGGAAAAAGAGCTCAGGAAGGGGCAACATTGTTAGCTGAAGTGATTGTCTGGCTGTCAAGGGAGAATGTCTGGGACAAATGTAGATGGCACTTGGAAGTCTGGGCCGAGTCCTTGCACCACTGAGGGAGGCCAGAAAGTATCAGAATTAAGAGCACTGGCTCAGGCACCAGGCTTTTCATGCCCAAGTCCTATTCTTGTGCAAGTCAGGACAAGCTAGGCCATGCTGCAGGTATGAACCCCACAATTCCAGCCTCTGAAGCAATATATTTCTCAATATGTCACAATCCATGCAGGTCGTTAGAGCTTTAATTATGATATTATTATTATTATTATTATTATTATTATTATTATTATTAGAGCAGCTCTCCCTTACCTTCACCTTACTTTCATTTCCACCCATCAAAATTCTACTTAACATCCAAATTTCTAATGAAATTTTATTCTTCCGTGGAACATTCCGCTCTCCCCCACTCCATTACAAGAAGCAATCCCTCTTGTCTCTTGACTCCGTGAATTTTATTTTGTATGTAATACCTATTAAGTTCTTTGATAATGGATTTTTCCTCCACTCCCTCTGTGTAAGGGTAGGGATGTAGCTTAGACATCATTTTATCAGTCAGAGAAAAAACACATAAGAGATACCAAGCATTTGTCATATAATGAGTACAGTTTTAATGGCAAGTGTACATAACTTTTGCTTAAAGACTCCTTACTTTCTGTCCATCGAAAGATGAATGGATAAAGAAGCTGTGGTCTATGTATACAATGGAATATTCCTCAGCCATTAGAAACGACAAATACCCACCATTTGCTTCGACGTGGATGGAACTGGAGGGTATTATGCTGAGTGAAGTAAGTCAATCGGAGAAGGACAAACATTATATGGTCTCATTCATTTGGGGAATATTAAAAAATAGTGAAGGGGAATAAAGGGGAAAGGAGAGAAAACGAGTGGGAAATATCAGAAAGGGAGACAGAACATGAGAGACTCCTAACTCTGGGAAACAAACTAGGGGTGGTGGAAGGGGAGAAGGGCCGGGGGTGGGGGTGACTGGGTGACGGGCACTGAGGGGGGCACTTGATGGGATGAGCACTGGGTGTTATTCTATATGTTGGCAAATTGAATACCAATACAAAATAAATTTATTAATTAAAAAAAAGAATCCTTACTTTTACTGTCTTGAGTAGGTAAATTTTATTCTGCAATAAGCTATATAAATCTTACACTAAACGTAGTGGTAAGGCATAAGGAACACCTGTGTGGATATGTGTGCGTAGAAGGCACTGGCACTTATTCAGAGTAGAGTTGGCACCTATCTATCAACATAAGGGAATATTTCCGTCTCTGCTACCTCATTTGCCAGCAATGCTATGTGTCAGAGCATGTGTTAATCCATATGACTTGTCCTCTGAACCGATATATCTGCTTTTTATACCTATCAGAATTTTTTAAATGGCGCATTTTAATTTTCTATTCTTGTTTCTCATGGTACTATTTTTCGTTCTGGAATGTGATGCATGTGTGCATTTCAGGAATATTCCGCTACCTCTTGCAGTGTGAATGCTTGACAACGATAGCCCATGATTAAAGACAGAACCAACACAGAGTTAGCAGGGTGAACATTTCTGCAGAACCCAAGGGAAGGTTGTGATCTGGGATGTTTGAATGTTCTAGTTGTATTTCTTGTCGTGTTGTTTTGAAAAGGATTGAAATATTTCATTGCTGTCCTCGTGGCCTTCAAGTTCAGAACTGGTTTTATCTCTACAGTCATCTCAGCTTCATTCAGCTGCTACATAGATAAAGCAGTCCCGAGTTTTATTCAAGAACTCATACAAAATATTCCTGAAAATGAGTTTTAATTCTCATCTTCCTCCTCTTCCTCGTCCTGGTTAATCTGGAGGTAACACAGCTCGTGACTCTCTTTGCTGTTAGCAACTGTGCATAACCGATCGTGTAGATTATTCTTCAGATATTTTTTGGTGAGGAATTTCAAAGACCTTCTGGGGGAAAAAGATCAACTCAGAAGTTACAGTAATCTTACTTTGGCTCCTTTCAGTGGTTTCAACCCTTCCACCGAGATGTCCAGCTTTGCCTTTCACTTGGATTCTCTCTTGAAGAAACTGTGCTAAATTGGCAGCATCCATGATACCATCTTCTACAGAGTGGGTGCTGTCAAGGGTAAACTTCAGAACATTCCTTTTTTTTTTTTTTTTTTTTGCTCCCCTTTCCCTCATGGATGCCATCGGAGGCAGAAAGGGCATTCACTGCAGTTTTATAATTTGTTGGAGGAGTCCACATTGCTTTGGCACAAAAGGAATATAGGAGCACAAGAAAATCAACACAGCACACACAAGTCCATGGATTTTGGGTTTGCTGTCGTCCAGGAGCGGGCTTGCAGGACGTGTACGTACTTAAACACAGCATTTTGTTTGAAAGCGTATTCAGTTCTGTTATTCCATCCTATAGTGTGTCAAATTTTTTGGAAGCAAAACCCCTAATGCTCTCCTACCTTCTTAACATGCTCTTTCCTTTATAAACAAAAAAGACAAGGGGGAAGGTATATGTTGGAGTGGAACTATGTCTATCTGTTCTAACACGCGCGTAAAGTAGTAAATTTTAAAGCTATAACTAAGAATTTCACACCAGTAATCTCCCAAGAAGGCCCCTCTGTTTTCCCCTATGGCAAAGAAAAGCAGCCAAGTTTCTCATGTTCAGTATCTTGAAATGGGCTCAGTTTTGATCCAATGGTATGTAACTCTAATGCTTGTGGAATATTGCTTAACTTGCCAAGCGATCAAGCATAGTGAGTTGCTTGTAGAGCATGGGGCAGACCTTTCTGGAGGCCTTATGTCAGGAGGGTGACTATTCAATCTTTTCATGGACTTGTCTTTCTCTTGTAACCTCTTGCACCTGGATGTCTGAATGTCCACCAGCTAATACATTTCTTCTTTTTCCTGATTGGAAACATGACTACACAGATCTTTTTTTTTCCCCCAAACAAGGGAATTTAAAGGTTTTAGCAGAATAAAATCTCTCTGATCCCATTTTGTTTGAGGTAGTTCCATAAGGAGAAGGGCAACAGAGAGAAGAAATGAAACCAGGAAGAAAAGGAGGAGAAACTAACATTTGTTGAGCAGCTACTACGTCACACACTGTGACAAGCACTTTATATGTCATATCTTTATACTTACAAATGCTCCATGAAGTTTCTGTTAATGTTGTAGATGAGCAAGCCAAACTCAGAAAAGTTAGGCAAATGGGTCAAACAGCAAATTGGAATCCAACAATTATTTAATTGCCTCTCACCCTCTGCCACCCCACTGTATGAGTCTTATGATATGTTTCAAACACCAGATTTTATCAGCACAAAAATATCCAGCTGACATACAAAATAACTAGACACAATGATTAGCATAATGAAGAAAAGTAGCTTGTGGTTTGAATCCTTTACTCCTCCACCAGTAGCTCTTTTACATATGCACATTCAGGGCTTGGCTGGACATTCCAGGGTTATCTCCCCACTGCTGACTGGTAACCTTCTTTCCTATAACATCTCCCCAATGGCAGTTCTACTGCCAAAGCCAATCCATCAAGTTTTCAAGGGTTGCCAAGGCTTCTCATTCATTCAACAGTCTTTCAACAAGTTTTTATTGAGTTCTTTATCAAGCAGAGTCCTGGTGCAAAAGAGATCATTGCAGATGGTACAAATGAAGAGGTTTTAATGAAGGGTCAACTTAATGGTATGTGGGCAGGGTTACAAGTAGAAATCTAGAGAGGATGCAGAACCCAGAGATTAGGAGCAGCAGGTGGTCATTACAGCCCCACAGTGGAAGAAAGTAGGAAAGATGGCTTTTACCTGAGGAACAGAGTACTGGCAGGTGCTCTCTAGTTGTAGAGAGACGCAGCTCCTGCTGGAGATGAAGGACTGAGGCAGTGATGGGGCAGGAAGGAATACCACAGCCCCTGTCTCCTCCCTTACTCCACCATCATCACAGTGCCTCTCATTGGCGGAAGCACCCAGGACTTTATCACAGTACAAAGGGCTGAAAATGGATCTAGGGTGAGTTGGGGATGAAGAATCACTTGTCCAAGTGCCCTTGGGTGTCTGGCTCTGACTTAACCACTAGGGATGGAGCAGTGAGCACATCAGAGAAGGTTCTGCACTCATGCGGCTGTGCTCTAATGCAGGATGGAGACAAAATAGGAAAAAAAAAAAAAGACGGATGCAGGGGAGAGCCTTAGTATGTCCCCTAGTGATAAGCACCAAAGAGAAAATAAGGAAGCCAGCAAAGGGGGCTTGAAATGTGTGGAGGGTAGGGTTTTAGATATGGGTGGCCAGAATTTCCCCCTTTTCACCCCGAAAAGATGACATTATCATAGAGACCTAATACAAAGAATGATGGCATGATCGGTGCAGGGAAAGGAGCATCACAGGCAGTGGGAAGAGCAAGTGCAGAGTCCCTGGGGAAGGCAGGAGCCTGGCCTGGTACCATGCAGCTGCAGACAACTGAGTGAGGAAAGAGGCATGCGAGATGAAGTCAGAGCTTGACTCAGAAGGTCTCCTTGACTCATGGCTTCACTCTGCATCTACTGGCTTCACAGTCGTGTTTCGTCTAGGACCAGACGCTATACAGAGGAGGAGGTAAAATGCTGATAGCAGAGAAAAAGAAGCCGAGAGATGCAAGGTGATTCATCCAAACCCATCTGGTACAGGCCAGTTCTCTTGTGCTAGGCCAATTAATAGCACACCCTCTGTTTATATATTGGTTTTTGTTGAGTATGATGCATATTCCTGTCATAATTAACTTTGGCCAGGATGTTAGGACATGATAGACCATAGCGACCAATGCAGGAGGTGCACTTTAGAAGGGAATGTGGCATTATTTAAGTTTTTCCAGGAGAAGCCATGAAATTGGACTTGACTTCGCTTATCCTGTACCCTGAGCCTTTTAGGTCTTCTCTACCCTCTAAAATAAAATTTAATGGCACATTATAAATATACTAAATGTATGTATGAGCTCCTCATGACTAGCCCCCGTCACCTCTCACTTAGATATATGTGTATGTGCTCTATATGCATATGTGTACATATATACATGTTTGTATGTATATATGTGTATATCTGTATCTGTATATGTCTATATGTGTACACCTGTATACATGTGTATATCTGTATGTAGTAGATATCGATTACATATAGAGATGTCTTAAGCTTTAGCTATATAAATGTCCTTCCCAACCTTTTTTTTCCTGACAAATTTCTGTTTGGCCATCAAGATTTCACAGCTCAGGTGTCACTTCCTCTGTGAAACTTTCCCATATAAATCCAGGAATCTTGGCCAGATTCTTCATGATCTCATGGCACTCAGTTCAGACACATGTTAGAGAACTGTTGATGCTGATTTACAAGTCAGTGATCTCAACTAGATTGTGAGCTTCTTATGGCCAAAGATGCCTTATACCCTTTTGTGTTCCTGTCTCGACAGGGGTATGATACATTAAAGTTGCTTAGAGCAGACTGTTTTTAAAGACAGATGATAGATAGATAGATAGATAGATAGATAGATAGGTAGAAGATAGATAAAATGAGCAAGCCTTATTTAAGAAATATATATACAACGTATATACATTATATATCTATATAACATATATACATTACATACATTATCTATCTATATAAATATCTATATGTTAAATACATAGGGCTTATGTTAAACTTGAGTTGGCAGGACTGGTATCCTCAACAGTTCACTATTAAGAGGATATGCCAATTAGATCATGGATCATGCTATGAAATTGGTTCTAGTTTCAATTTACTAAAAATTACAGAAAACAGATACCTTGAACATAGATAATTTGTTGTTGCCCATGAAGCAATCACAGAATACTCCAGCTTCCCTCAAATCCACTGGCCTTGCTGAACCTGTCATCTTGGAGGTCTTTGTGATTTTATCTTATCTCTATTTGAGAGCCATAAAGATGAGTAACTAAAATGTGGTTAATAAACCCCAGCTGGGCATTTTCTAGGTGAATAAACACACCATTTTTTCTACTGTTTTTTCATGTGGAAATGATGAATAGGACTCACAACTCTTGTTTTCATTATAAGTAGAAAAGTAGAAATAATATCAAGTTATGATACTTGAGGTTGTTATAAAGTACTTTAGAGACACCCTTAAAGTTTCAAATAATTATAGCTCCAGTAAAATTTTTATGGCTGCCTGTGGATTTTCATGATCAAAGACAAAGTAAACAGAGAACACTTTTAGGCTGAAAGATATTCAGGCCCTTATGATTTTTTTGGTTGGCCCTCCCTCTATTCTTAAAAGAGTGATTAATAGTTTCACAGTGTAAAAGCACCCATATTTGAGATTAGGTAATTGAATGAAATTGATTCCCGAATTTAATCTTCATGCACCCCTGGCATGCTGCATAATATATTTTATTGGTGATTAAAAATACAATGAGCTCGATATAAGGGAAGGTCTTCAAAAACTTCTAGTTACCCATTTCATTCCAATCTATTCCATATATTTCAGCTCTGTGTTTTTTCTTTTGCTTAAAAATATGTTATTAGTACAAGTAGTGGAATTTGAAAAGAGCCATAGACCGTATTTAGTACAGTTAATATTAATATCCTGATTTTAATAATTGTACTGTAGCAATATAATAGAGCGTCCTTGGTTTTAGGAAATAAAAGTGTATATGAGTCAACAGGCAACATATCTTTTTCAAAAAAATATTTGTGTATGTGCATGTACATATGACGTGTGTACATGCATATACACATATATACATGTCCATGGTTATACATATATCCACACACATATATGGGAATAGATAAGTGCACATGTTTATGCATGCATACGTATATGGGCAGATGAAACCCATATATATTGAATATAGATACATGAAAAATATTTTTTATGCATATATAGACAGTATATGAATGTATATACATATGCATATTTTACCCATTTGTTTTATCACTAAAACATGCTTTACATTTTTTGTTTTACGTAAGAATGTTTACATATAGGGAATCTAAGTGAGTAATGTACAAGAATCCTTTGCACTGTTTTGAAACCTTTTGATATGTCTGAAATCACTTCAAAATAAAAAAAAAAATCAGGGTATTTTAAAGCATGCTGAAAGTGCTTCATTCTACCAAGTGTTCTAGAATCAGATGGAAGATCGAATCCACATATGAGATTTAGCTTTGTGCGAAGGAAAATTGTGTTTTTGAGACTCCAGTTGCATTTCTAGTTCTAGTCAGAAATTCTACGAAAGGCGTGTAAGGAAGAAGAGTGAAAGAAGCTTATGCAACCCAAAGTAGGAAAAAATATGCATATATTATATACACATAATTCTGATCTAGAATGGGTCCACTCATATTTTCTAGTTGAGATAAAATTCACATAACCATTTTAAAGTGTATAATGCAATGGTGATTGAAATGGTGTACATTTGCAATGTTGCATGACCACTGCACATATCAAGTTAGAAAATATTTTTATCACCTCCCAACACCCCCACCAAACAAACAAGCAAACAAAACAATCACAAAGAAACCAAACAAACCCATTCCCTGTTAAACAGTAACTTCTCAGTCCCTGGCTATCACCAATCTGCTTTCTGTTTCTATGCATTCATCCGTTCTGGATATTTCGCATAAATGGTCTCAAACACTTTGTGGCCTTTTCATCTGGCTTCTTACACTTAGTATAATGTGTTTGAAGTTCATCCATGTTATAACATGTATCAGTACTCTGTTCCTTTCTACGACTGGGTAATATTCTATTAATACCACATTTGGTTTATTCACTTATCCATTGAGGGGGGTGTCTGGATTGTTTACACCTTTGGTTATTGTGAATTGTGCTGTTATGAACATTCGTGTACAAGTATGTGTTTGAGAGCAAATTTTCGCCTCTTTGGTGTATATACCTAGGAATGGAGTTGCTGGGTCATATGGAAATTCTTTGTGTAACTTTTTGAGGAACTGTCAGATGATTTTCCCACTAATATTTGATGTTAAGGGAAGACACATGAACTCATGATGCAGATAATCTCTGAATTTAAGCAAGTGTTTGTACATCCAATAGTTGTGTAAGGGCATGTCTCATACAAACACCATGAGCAGGACCTGGACATTTCACTTTAACCTGTACTAAGCCCTCAAAGAATTCTTATTTTGGTATCAGGAAATTTAGGGCAAAACGAGAAATTTCTAAAGAGAGGTAGAGATAAGGGAACATGGAATCGAATCGCTGTTTTGAAAGGACACAGTAAAGAAGAACAAAGAAAATGAGTGATCAATCCGGAGTAGAGTATGAGGGTTCTATACGTGATCTACGGTGTTTTCCAAATTTGCAAACCTGTTTGCCTTTTGACTCATTTTAAGAGCTGCACAGGGAATCAATAGAAGCATCTTATAAAAAAGATTTAATTATACTTTTTATAGAAATATAATTAACATACAGTGTTATATTAATTTTAGATATATAATGTAATGAGTCACAAATTCTGTATATTACTCAGTGTTCATCATGGTAAGTGTACTCTTAACTCCCTTTGCCTATTTCACCCATCCAGTCACCTACCTCCCTTCTGGCAACCACTGGTTTGTTCTCTGTATTTAAGTCTTTTTTTTTTTTTAAAGATTTTATTTATTTATTCATGAGAGACAGAGAGAGAGGCAGAGACACAGGCAGAGGGAGAAGCAGGGTCCATGCAGGGAGCCCGACGTGGAACTCGATCCAGGGTCTCCAGGATCACGCCCTGGGCCGAAGGCAGGCGCCAAACCACTGAGCCACCTGGGCTGCCCTCTGTATTTAAGTCTTTTTGTTTGTCTCTTTGTTCTGTTTTTAAGTTCCACATATGAGTGCAATCACATGGTACTTATCTTTCTTTGTCTGATTTATCTCATTTAACATTTTACCCTTTAGGTTCCTTCTTATTTTTGCAAATGGCATGATCTCATTCTTTTTATGGCTGAGTACAATTCTACTGTGTATATATACACCACATTTTCTTTATTCACTCATTTATTGACAGACACTTGGATTGCTCCCTTATCTTGTCTATTGTAAATAATGCTGCTGTAAAACCCATACAGGTACATATAACTTTTCAAATTAGTGTTTTTGTTTTCTTTGGATAAGTACTCAGTAGTAGAACTACTGGATCATATGGTAATTCTATTTTTATTATTATTTTTTCCCCAAAGGTGGCACACAAATGGCCAACAGACATGTGAAAAGATGTTTAACATCACTCATCATCAGGGAAATGCAAATCAAAAGCACGATGAGATATCACTTCAAACCTGTAAGAATGGTTAGAATAAAAAAAAAAAAACAAGAAGTAACAAGTGTTGGTGAGGATGTGGAGAAATAGGAACCCTCGTGCTCCGTTAGTGGGAATGCAAATTGGTGCAGCCACTATGGAAAACAGTACAGAGGTCCCTCAAAACATACATCTTAATCACACTTCACATATTTCTCAGTTTGGTCTATTTTCTGTTGCTTTTAGAGTGGCCCCAAGTGATATTTGGCTCCTCTTTCAAAGTTGCCCCCCCAATCCATCACACCTTCTCCTGACCTCTAATAAAACACAAAATAAATATTTTCTCCCTAAGGAGATACAAAAGCATGTCCTACATGTTTGAGCAACAGTCTTCTTAATCTTCATTTTAGTCTCTTGCTGGTTGCACTGATCTCTCAGACTTCTTCTTCCAGTCGTAGAATTCATCCCTGAGCCTTGTCTCTGTGTACTCGCACTACCTAGAAGTCCCCAAGTTTCAACTTAAAATGCATTCCACACTCAGACAACTCCCAAGTTTTTGTCTCAAGCTAGGACTGCCCCCTCTAAATCCCAGAGTTATCCACCTGCACAGGAGACTCTTCTACTTGGATGTCCAACTGACACTTAAAACTTAATGTATCTAATGCTTTCCCAGACCTGCTTCTGCCTCTGTCTTCCCTGTTGGTGGACACTCACCCGTTAGAGTCTAAGCCAAGTATTATGTCTTCTTACTCCCCACATTTAATCTGCTTGCAAATCCTTTTGGCTTTATCTTCCAAATGTATTCAGATTCCAACACTTCTCGCTATCTTTGTTCAAGTCACCGTCATTTCTCACCCAGATTAGCTCAATACCCCTCTAGCAGGTCACCCTGCTTGGTTATGTTTTCATGTTTCTGATCACCTATAATTTTATCAATTGGGCAGCCCGGGTGGCTCAGCAGTTTAGTGCTACCTTCAGCCCAGGGTGTGATCCTGGAGACCCAGGATCGAGTCCCACGTTGGGCTCCCTGCATGGAGCCTGCTTCTCCCTCTGCCTGTGTTTCTGCCTCTCTCTTTCTCTCTCTCTCTTTCTTTCTCTCTCTCTGTGTGTCTCCAATGAATAAATAAATCTTAAAAAAAAATCTTATCAATGAAGTCTTCCCAAACAAGTCTATTTAAAATAGCATCCCAGCATTCCCTAATCCCATTCCCTGTTCTATAAACTTTACACATTTAGACAAACATAGCAGCATACTTCTTTGGATATCTCAGCTCTCCCTACTTAGAGTGTGAGCTTCAAAAAAGCAGAGATTTTTGTCTGTTTGTTCATTCATTCTTTCTTCTTCTTTTTTTTTACTTTTCTTTTTTTTATAAATTTATTTTTTATTGGTGTTCAATTTGCCAACATACAGAATAACACCCAGTGTTCATCCCATCAAGTGCCTACCTCAGTGCCCATCACCCAGTCACCCCACCCCCTGCCCACCTCCCCTTCCATCACCCCTAGTTCATTTCCCAGAGTTAGAAGTCTTTCATGTTCTGTCTCCCTTTCTATCTAGAGCTGAGATTATTGCCCAATACATTATAAAGGATTATTTAAAGTATTTTTAGAGATATAAATGAATGAAAATGTCTAGGATACTTGCAAACTCTTCTTTGTGAAAAATAATATTCATCTGAAATTAAATTGATATAGTTAAGTAATCAGTCATGTTTCATGTATTTAAAAATATTTTAGAGTCAGAAGATCCTCAAAAAACAGGAAATCCTTGTATATGAAAATTTTCAGGGCCAACAGATACCTCCTGAAGAGGCTTAATTAAAGGGTGCCTATTCAAGTTGATCTGTGGCCCTCAGCAGTACAATTTAAACACACTTGTAAACCTCTAGTGAAATATCCCTGGACTCGGTATCTGTAGTCTGGGAATATCATTGTGTCTTTGTGACACACCAGTGGTGTGACAATTGGGCAAGTTGCTTGGTCCACTTTGAGCTTAAGCTGTAAATTGGTGATGGTAGTAATAATAAGGAGCTCAAGTGATATCCGTGAGTATCAGCTGAGATTTCAGGTATATTTTGTAAAATCTTAATCATGTTACGAGTATAAGAAACTTGGAAAAATGTTACAGCTATAAGGAGGAGGACTCTGTTCTCAGGGTAAGAAAAAACAAAATTATTAAGTTCAATTCCATAATTCTCTTACCACAGAATTTTTCCTTACTGTCAGATTTATTCAAAACTTGATTGAAGGAATTGTTCTTGCCTGTTTGAGGGAATCCTTGGCAGCCTGAAAATAATGTGAGGACATTCAGATCCCAAGCTTTATTCCAATTCTCTAAATGGGCTTGGCTTTTCAGCTATGAGTCATATGAAGGCTGTTCTCCTCTTCTTCGGGCCAGGCTTATTCTTCCACTGTTTTTAAAAATTAATCTGGCAAATGCCCAACAGGTGGCTAAAGCAAAACTCATATATGGTGGAATGAAGTTTCCAGGATACTGGTATTGATCTAGGCCTCAGATCTGCTTTGGGACATTAGTGTGAATATCCACACTGACCGGGTGCTTCGCTGTCATCATTGTCACCATCCCCTATCCATCACTGGTTATCATCTTAGTGCCAAGAATTTGAGTCAGTAGTCAATGCACCCTATTGCTTTTATACTGTGTCAAAGCTCTGTAAGGTTAGCATTATTACCCTCATTTTATACAAGAAGAGATTGGAACTTAGGAGGGTAACATTATTTTTCAATAAGGAGTTAACAGAATCAGATGATAGATTCAAATCTGACTTCAAAGCTCATGGCTTTTGTTATCACACAAGTCTCTTATTTTTATATATTTATTTTTCACAAGTCTCTTCTAATAACCAAACTCCTTCTCCATTTTGTAAGCTCACATTGATACTAGAATTCTCCTGAGGGCAGAGTGTCTCAACAAAGGGATTTGGGGGGTGGATCCGTGGGTGGCTCAGTGGTTTAGCGCTGCCTTCAGCCCAGGCCATGATCCTGGGGACCCGGGATCGAGTCCCACGTCCCACATCAGGCTCTGCATGGAGCCTGCTTCTCCCTCTGCCTGTGTCTCTGCCTCTCTCTCTCTCTATATCTCTCATGAATAAATAGGTAAAATCTTAAAAAAAAAAGTAATTATAAAAAAAAAGATGGGGGATGAGAGCAAAGGAAAAAAAAGATAGAAACTAACAAATCTTAATATGAAGATTAAGACTTGGAAGAAGAGGTATTTCTTACATTCTTATCACAAAATTTTCTTTGGACATTGGCATACTCTTGCCTGGTCTTGCCTAATTTTGTTAAGGCTTTGGCAGATAAGTATGATCATTGCCCTAGCCTCCTGGGGTTAGAGTTTAGTTGGAGTATTGCTTCTGAATTCTTGTTACTATTGACTCTTAATGTGTCTACCTAATGTATTATCTAAACATAAAAAGTATTCTCAGATCCCTAAATCCTCAATAAATAGTTTTGACGGATATATCCTTTTTGTGTTTCTTTCAGCCTCTTGGTAAAACCCTACTGGGCTATTTGCTCCTTTTACACATGCAGTTCAGCACCGAATTAAAAGAATGTGAAGCCTATATATATCATGGCCCAGCTTCTAGCTCGCCTCTGGCCTTGCTGGTTCTTATTAATGATTCATTTCTTTTGACAGGAGCGGCAACATTTCAGGACTTCTTGGGTGGAAGAAAGTTGGCAGAGAGAAAGTCCATAGTGAGTAGTTAAACGTTATATGAATTAATAACCCCCATCAATAGTTTAATGGATGAAATGCATTGATTGCTTTGAGAATTATGCTGAGGTCTACAGTAATAAGCAGAAATGTCTGATTTGACATCTTTTTTTTTTTTTTATATGTCTGCAACGTAATCTACTACCAATTACACAACAACCCCACCGAAGGAGTGCTGAGTGGTCCCACTACAGTAGTAACATGTTATAAAAGCTCGGGTTTCAGGACAATTAGCTTCTGGCTACAGTTTATTACCCCATTTGAGATTTAAAACATTTTTTTTCCATTGCATTCCAACAATGCTTATGTGTCTGGGGCTAACACTTTAAAACAATAATGAAATGGCAAATATCTGTCTGGCTGGGGTTTGTTCAAGAAGGGTGTGTATTGGCATTAAAAAAAAAATCAAGGCAGAGTGAACAAAACAAAAGCAACTTCCTTAATTTCTCAAAGTGGCCAGGATTATAATGTTTACCAAGAAAAAACATGCCTTTCATTTATAGAAGATTTAAGAAATGTTTTGGAGACTATGATCATTCCTGCTTATTTAAAGGCAATTTCCACATGATGAAAAAGTAGTCCATTGATAATTCATATCCATGCATATATTTGGTGGTCATCACCAGATTTCTGGTGTAAGATATATGAATCCCTCTTTGAATTGGCTGGCGTTACAAAAAATGGCAATCAGGAAATTTTCAGATGATGATGATGATCACGATGATAACGACAATAGTGGACCTTATTGAGAGTCTGTCCTGTGGCCAGGTAGTGTGCTAAAACTTTATTGTGATGATCTTAATTATCCTAAGTATCTCTTCAGTTAGGTACTGCTATTTTCCCCATTTTACAGATGAGGGGATTGAGGCTTATGGAATCCAGTAATTGAAGGTAAAACCTAAAATGGGCTAACAATAGTGAGTCTGTAGACTGGGGCTTTTGAAAACTAATCTAAGGCTTGAATCTCTATGCAGTACTACCTGATGATGGTGGTGGTGGTAGAGGTTGTGATGAAGATGACAAAGGCCAAGAGTAAGAGACCTGAGGGATCTTCTTGTCAATCTTTTACATGTTTTATTAAGTAGCTCTTTCCAGGATGCTTAGGTATCTCAGTGGTTGAGTGTCTGCCTTCAGCTCAGGGCATGATCCTGGGGTCCTGGGATCAAGTCCCATATCAGGGTCCCCACAGGGAGCCTACTTCTCCCTCTGCCTGTGTCTCTGCTTCTCTCTCTGTGTCTCTCATGAATAAATAAATAAATAAATAAATAAATAAATAACTCTTTCCTCCAGAAATCTGAGCCATTTTCTCTCCTGTTTCCTTTCTCTTATGTCCACTTGAATTATCTTTCCCAACCTACTGTTTTTCCCTCCTATTGTTCACACTGTGTGATTTGATACTTCCTGTGGTTCTTAAGGAGCTGAGTTGGGTGGGATGAAATGGGGATGTGACCCCTATTTCAGTAATTTATAGGCCTCCATGTTTAGTGAAGGATGAGGGTGTCATTGAGATTGGATTCCAAGAGCTTACTTACCTATCACCAATCTACAATATTCATTTTTTGTTGCCTTTCTCACCTCAGGATTTTTAAACTTCTAATGTTGGATGTAATCAAGACTATAGAGCAACCCACGGGTGTGATGTTTCTCCATCTAACGCTGTACCGAATCATTAAAATCATACCTTTTTTATTCTTTGGAATAAAGAATGCTTCCTGTGAATTGAAATATTAATATTTAGAAAATTAGAAAGAAAATCTATGCAAAAATGAACCAGGCACAGTAAATAAAACAAGTGGATTAGTAAGTAAACAATAATATTGTGTTGACCTAAAGCATATAGTGCATTACTATCTCCTGATAGCTGCTTAGGTCAGGGTATTTCTCACCAAGGTGTGTTGGCCCGCAATGCATTAGGTACAAGGAGGTGCATCTCCTTCAAACAGAGGGCTCTTCCTAGTTCGTATTCTCCTGAGGCTCTTCATAGCTCCTGGCATGTTGGTTTCCCACTTGGGAGTGACTGGAGAAAAAACTATTTATTTCTCTCCATTTATGCAGTACTATTGCCCTCTGCTGAGGTCAGCATTGGTTCTATTCTTGAAGCTTTTTTTGTACAGATCCATCATTTCCATGATGTTAGATGAGCTGACATTGGTGTCTCCTGCCTAGAATTCCACTCCCTATCTCATCTATTTGGAAAATGCCTACTTATTCTTCAGAGGCTGCTTCAATTTCATCCTTCCTTTCCTCTCCTTTTTTTTCCCCTTTTTTCCCTAGGTTGAATCACTTTCTCATTTGTGTTGCCCTAAGTCTGTGTGTATCACATTGCACTATAAATACTTGTTTTTCTCTACTACGAGACTGTACTTGAGGGAGATTCTGGCTTATTCATTCTTTTTTTTGTATCTGCAGCACCCAGCAGAATGTAAGGTCTGTATTAGGTTTAGGATAAATGTTTCTTTTTTTTTTTTTTTTTTTTTTTTTTTTTTTTTTTTTAAAGATTTTATTTATTTATTCATGATAGTCACAGAGAGAGAGAGGCAGAGACACAGGCAGAGGGAGAAGCAGGCTCCATGCACCGGGAGCCCGATGTGGGATTCGATCCCGGGTCTCCAGGATCGCGCCCTGGGCCAAAGGCAGGCGCCAAACCGCTGCGCCACCCAGGGATCCCAGGATAAATGTTTCTTGTCCTGCACTGAGGTTCTATATCTCTGACTATGTGCTCCTTCATTCAAAGTTATTAAATATTATAACATTTATAATTTACATACAACACAGTATTGATCTAGGAGCCATAACAGTGGATTATCTATCATTGTTTTGTAACTCTTGGGTATCAATTTTATCATCTGTCAACTAGAGGAATTGATAGATTTCATTTGTTTTTCATTCATTCATTAGTTTATTCATTAATTCATTCAAGATAAATTGATCAAGTGCCTGCTTTGCCTTGGACATTGGACTAGGCAACTTCTTAAGCATAAGATGCCACTTTTCTGGTTTTAGTTTAAAATACTACATATTTCAGTTGGAATATAAAAAAATTTGAATCTGTGTAGATAGTAAATTTAACAATGCTACTTTTATAAGCTGTGCTACTTAATTTACAAATAGACACTGTTTTGAATATAAGTCAAACCAAGATAGTAACACTTTATTTCTGAATCTCATTAATGCTTCAAATGTACTATTTGTATCAACTAATCTTAAAATATCATTTCCTTGGGTGATCACAGAGTAGGATTTCTGGGTTTTATCATAATGTTTGTTTTACCTTTTTAAATTTACCAGAATATTGACTTAATGTATATTTTTTATATTTAGACAGTTGTAGAAAGTCTTTGGGTTGAAGATCTATACGTTTGTTCAACAGATGTTTACTGAGTGTCTAATATGTGCCTACTGTTAAAATATATGCCTAGGAAAGAAGGTCAACAAAAGGGACCTCTGTTTTTGAGAAGTTTGTAGATCTGAGGAGAAACATAGATGTAAACATATGATGATAGAAGAATATTGAAGTTTTAGCTGAGAGGAAGAAATGTGCTCAGGTTTGGCTGAGGGTAGGGTGGGCACAACAGACTTGTCAGAAAAAAGTCTTGGTACTTGACTTGGTACTTGTCAATAGATGGTACTTGAGGTGAGTGTCAAGATGTATGTATGCCCCCAGGCTGAAAATGCTGGGAGGAGGGCGAACAGTCCAAGAACAGGAAGCAGGATGAATAGTTGAAGCAGATAAATGTGCAGTAATACGTCACATTTAGGCAACTAGGTAATACGTCATCGTGGTTAGAGAGAAAGAGACAAGCTGGGTTGCAGGGATGCCTAAGGCTGTAGAGTAAACATGGGCAGGACTTGGTAGTTTTTTGGCTAAGATGCAAGAACATCGACTTTACCCTGTACATAGAGGGAAATCCAGGAGGGTCTTATGCAGGAGAGGAAGGGGATCATTTTCAAAAACTACTAGAAATATAAATGTGATGAAAAAAATTTGTGAAATTTTAAAATCTGAATTTGGAAACTTAGACATACTTGTGTTTTCTGCTATGAGCATTTTCACTAAGTTATTTCTTTTCAATGAATGGGAATTATTTATAATACTCAAATGAGATCACACTGTGGAGATGAAGTTGTGAATGGGATCTTTCACTCTATCAAAATCTTTTTACATACCTAGGAGTAGGCCTTTATTAAATTACTGAATTCTACTTTTACCTCTGGAGAAATAGCAATCCAGTATTGAAAGATCACCTCTTAATGGAGGTTAAAATAAAGGCTTGGGTTTTGCTCCTCAGACTTCAGTTTATGAATATGAGGAGGGAAAAGAAAACAGAGAAACAAAACATGTAGATTTAGACATTTTTAGTGAGGAAAATGAATATTGATTAGCTATATTAGCTTTAAAAAAAAGTTTATTTATTTATGAGAGAGAGAGAGAGAGAGAGAAAGAGAGAGAGGCAGAGACACAGGAGGAGGGAGAAGCAGGCTCCATGCCGGGAGCCGGACGCGGGACTTGATCCTGGGACTCCAGGATCATGCCCTGGGCCAAAGGCAGTCGCTAAACCGCTGAGCCACCCAGGGATCCCCAGCTATGTTAGCTTTAAGTGAAAATATATCAATTGCTGATTTTTTAAATGCCAAAACCACAGCAGTTGCTCTAGTACAAACTAGTTTTTGTCTAGCAATTATTCAAGTTTTTTGATAAATCAGTTATAAATAGGAAACACCAGAACTGAGGCCTTCTGAGCTAACAGCATCAGATCTGTTGACCATTTGTTGAGAGATTTTATATCATAAAAATACTTGGAAAAAATTAATCTTTCTTCAAGAGAAGAAAATAAATTTCATCATGTTGCCTTTCATTCAAACAATGCAGTGACTTCCTAATTGATTTGTGATCTCAAATCTGTCCTTATTCTAATCTACCTATGCTGTGTTAGTTACAGAGCTCATCAATATGAAATCAAATAAACCTCATTTTTAATCTTGGTTCTGCAAGTTTCACTATATGAGTCTCTGTTTTGTTAATTGTAAGACTGAAGTAACACCTATTTCAAAAGAATGGGAGATATTATAAGGTTTAAATGGAAATTCTTAGGTCAAGGGTCTTGTGCTCTGTAGGACTGGGACACATATTTATTGAGTAAAACAATGGCACACTTTGGGTAATGCTTAACTTTTCAAACTAAGTTTATTTTTTTATAGTTCTAAGCTAATTGAGACCAATCAGATAGATCCAGGTATAAAAATGATTTCATTTCTAATAGCTGGATTGTGAAAATCCTCCAATTGTTGTGTATGGAACACCATGAATGGAAATATTTTCAGGACATCCTGAAGCTCTAAAGCTTAATATTTACACATGATTGCTTGTGGACAATTTGACTACTTCCAAAGAGGAAAGCCAAGACCTATTCAGAAGTAGAAGAAAGCGCTCCAAACAAGGGATCACCTCAGTCGCTCTGAAGGTAACCTGGCCTTGTTTTTGATGGATTGCAATGAGTATCTGCCTTTTACGAAACAATATGCAATTGTTATTAAGAAGCCAAATGGGTAAAGAAAAAGGGATTGTATACCACTGGGAATTGGGGAAATCAATGAAAACAAAATCTTGAAAGTTGATTACCAGCAGTTTTAGTATTTTACTGTTGCACTCAACTAGATTCAGTAATGAACCTGGTGAATCTTGAGCTAGTGAAAAGACAGAGTACCTGAGCAGCCACCCTCCAGTATGTCAGAGAGCAGCAGGGACTCGGGTCCTTGGATTTCCCAGTGCCTTTTCCTAAGTTAGCTGTTTTTATTACTGACAGAGAGAAGAAGCAGAAACACATCATTTTAAAGTAGTGTTTCTCAAACCTATTGCCCAGACCCCTTTATACTCTTAAAAACCAATGAGACCAAAGAGCTTTTTGTTTATTTGGGCAATATCTATTAATATTTATTGTATTGGAAATTACAAGTGAGAAAATTCAAAAAAAATTAGTGTATTTACAATAGCAATGAGAGATATTTACATGTCAGTCTAAGTAACATATTTTAATGAAAAATGACTCTATTTTGCTCCCCCAAATACTAAAATGACATTGTTTTACATTTTTGGAAATCTCTTTAATGTCAGGCTTAAAAGAAGACAGCTGAATTCTCATATATGCTTCTGAATCATTCTGTTTCAAAAATCTTTTTTTTTTAAAGATTTTATTTATTTGAGAGAGAGTGAGTGTGAGTGAGGGTAGGAGCAGAGGTAGAGGGACAGACTCCACACTGAGTGTAGGGCCTCACATGGGGCTCCATTTCATGATCCTGAGATCATGACCTGAACAGAAACCAAGAGTTGGACGCTCAGCCAACTGAGCCACTCTAGCACCCCCGTTCTGTTTCTACATTTTGCTTTGATGTTTGTTTTGCTTGAAATATAGGAAGAAAACCAGGCCATGTAAGTATGTGTATCTGGAAACAGAGGAATTATTTAATAAACTTGTCAGATAATTCTGGATATTTTTTTCCTTAATACTATACCAAAACTCTAGAAAAGGTAGTGTCATAAAGTTTAGTTGCAATGTAAAGTATGAGATACTATCAATGAAACTTTTTGTATCCTAAGATATAGATACATAACATTGAGTGGATCTTTTAGGCCTAGAGGAGTTTTTGACACTGTGCGTTGATTATATGGAGAATATTAGTTCTCTAAGTTATTGGTTAACTAAGTTATGTGGATCCTCTAAACATTGACGCATTTCATAATATTAAACAATCATATCTGTTACTGCCATCACAAATCACATCAGAAAAGTTTGGAAATATTGGGACACTATCATACTCATAGTGATGGAAACAATTTTTCCAGAATTCTAATTTTTGCTGGAAAGCTTACATTTTATTGCTAATGACATATACTACCTATTGTTTTTCTTGAAGTGACAGGTTTATTTTACTGATTGATTGATCATAAGAAAAAATGTTCAGAAACTTAACATGAGATCTACACTCTTTTTTTTTTTAATTTTTATTTATTTATGATAGTCTCACAGAGAGAGAGAGAGAGGCAGAGACACAGGCAGAGGGAGAAGCAGGCTCCATGCACCGGGAGCCCGATGTGGGATTCGATCCCGGGTCTCCAGGATCGCGCCCTGGGCCAAAGGCAGGCGCCAAACCGCTGCGCCACCCAAGGATCCCGAGATCTACACTCTTAACAGATTTTTTAAAGTACAATTTAATATTGATATCTATAGGCACAGTGTTGTGCAGCAGATTTCTAGAATTTATTCATCTTATATAACTGAAATTTTATAATGTTTTTTAGCAACTCCCTATTTCTCCCATTCCTAGCCCCTGGCAACCACCATTCTCTTCTTTGCTTCTATGATTTTGACTATAGGGAAATCATGCAGTATTCATCCTTCTGTGACTGCTTTATTACTTAGCATAATGTTCTTAAGGTTCATCCATGCTGTCACATATTGCAGGATTTCCCTTTTGCTTAATGGTGAGTAATATTCCATTGTATGTATATATTGTATGTATACCACATTTTCTTTATTCACTCATCCAACAATTAGATTGTTTTCACATGTTGGCTATTGTGACTAGCACTGCAGTGAACATAGGATTGCTAATATTTCTTTGAGATCTCGATTTTAATTCTTTTGGGTAAATATCCAGAAATAAGATTGCTGAATCATATGGTGGCTTTATTTTTAATTTTTTGAAAAACATCCATATGGTTTTCCATAGTGGTTGCACCATTTGCGTTCCCAACAAAAGTGTACCAGCGTTCAGTTTCTCTACATCCTCACCAATATTTTCTTTTGTTTTTTATCTGTTTATTATTTTGATAACAGTCATCCTACAGGTGTGGGATGAAGTTAGACCATTTTCTTACACCATACATAAAATAAACTCAAAATGGATTGAGGACTTAAACTTTAAAATTCCTAGAGGGAAACCTACAGGAAAATTTTCATGACATTGGTCTTAGCAGTGATTTCATAGATTTGACAATCAAAAGCACAGGCAACAGAAGCAAAATAGACTAGTGGAACTATGTCAAACTAAAAAGCTTCTACATAGCAAAGGGAACGATCAATTTAGTGAAAAGGCAACTGGAATGGAACAAAATATTTGCAAACTACTTATCTAATAAGTGGTTAGTTTCCAAAATATATAAGGAACTTTTACAACTCAATAGCAACAAACAAACAAAAACAAACCACAAATCAAGAAAGCAAAACAAAAAAACCCCAAAAAACAGCAACAACAACATTACCTGGGTGACTCAGTCAGTTGGGCATCCAATTCTTGGTTTCAGCTCAGATCATGATTTCAGGGTCATAGGATCAAGCCCCACATCCAGCTCCATGGTCATGGGGAGTCTGCTTGGGATTCTCTTTCTGTCTCCCTCTGTCCCTTCTTCCCTGCTCTCTCTCTCAAATAAATAAATGAATCTTTACAAAAAAAAAAAAAAAGGAGCTAGAGACTTCAATAGACATCTCTTCAAAAAAGACATACACATGACCAACACATATATGAAAAAATGCACTATATCATGAACCACCAGGGAAATACAAATCAAAACCATGATATATTTCTGAAAAATTATCTGCCAAGTATCCAAATCTGAATAATTATATCTTTAGACTTTCTTTCAAGTAAAATTAATGTTTATAAAAATAATGACTAGTTGAGCTTATAGCTCAGAAAATTATACAAGAGCATTCTTTTTCTCTGTAGACAGTAGAAGTGCTTCAGGCCTACCTCCCATTTTATCACACAAATGACTAAAAGTACATGTTTAAAAAATTCTAGATTTAATAAAATGAACAATTTTATTACATCATCATGATTTCTTAAATGAAACTGGCTCACATACATACATGTATGTAAACATATAAACATAAATATATATGTTTTATGAATCCATGGCAATGAAAAATGCAATGACAAGTATGGTTTAATACCATTGTCTTGATAAAGAGTAAGGTGCTAGCATTGTTTTTGCACTATCAAAACAAAGGTCAGCATAGGGGAAAAAGGCTAATCGTGTCTTATCACAAAAAACAGTTTTGCTTTCTGAGACAATTTGAAATGGTTTTAGGGACCCCTAGGACATAGTGCATCTCAGCTTGAGTGTTGCTATTCTAATTCACAAAGCCATTTCACAAAATTGTATTATTTCTTCTTCACATCTGGTCATTTTATAAGGTGAGGTTGGAATACGGACAGAGTTAAGGGTATTTTAGCACATAGTACATATTAGGAACTTAAAATATTTTGTGATAGGAGTAAACTAGACATACCTAAAATGCGAGTCTCCTGACATCCTACTCTGTGTTCCTTTTTCCCGAAGATTGAATTTTTAGATTAGAGCGGGTACAGAGAAAAAAAAGCACCTAATTAAAAGTAGAGGTGAAGGAGAAATATCTAAATCTCTAATCTTTACATGACACCAGAACTCTAAATCAATCTCTATGTCATTGATTGTAATAGTTACCTTGACTAGTTTATTACAAAACTTCCTGGGTTGGTTTTAATTCATTGCTTCAATCTATGTAGACCATGGTCCCTAAGATACCAATTTCTTTACTACTCTTGTCTCGCTTCCCACTTAACTCCCTGTGTGAACACGGGCAACTCTCCTGAGAGAAGAGCTCTTTAAGTGAAGAAGTGTCACTCCTTAAAGAAAGTGGAGGACCAGCACGAGATAGCAGATCAAGGGGGCAGACTTGAGTCAACCTGGCTTAGGAGAAATACTCTAAGAATCATAGAGATGGTTTCCCTATTCCAGGAGGTAGCTATTCACATGAACACAAAACAATGCTTGCCAGTGGTTCCCTTCAGAGGGAAGGCCATGGACTATAAAATAAATTAACTTCCACTTGCTGGTTCAGGCAAATCAGGACCATAGAAAATTCAGACTGCTATAGTGAATTAGCATATACTTGTTCTATGAACACATGGAAAACTTAAGTTTCCAGGGAGGTACTTTTGGCACCTTCAGCGAAAGCCACATTAACTCAGGGAAAAGCTGATAGTGACTAACAATTCCTACAAAAGGCTATTTTTAGAAGCAAACCTGGTGAAATCATAATGGTCAGTCAAGAGAAGGACTGGCCCAATGACCTAATTACCACTCAGTGGGGAAACTAAAACCAGCCCTGGAAAATTGCGTCAATATTATGGCCTTTAATGGGCACCATTTTTAAAAATACCCATGGCTATCCTAAAAATTTTCCCTTTCTTTATGAGTAACCACATACTGAGAGCCAGTTTTATTTTGAAAAAAAAAAAAGAAAGAAAAAAAGGTTCTTCAAATTTCATGACAATCCCACTAAAAGCTCTGTTCCTAAAAGGTTAATTAGATAATTACTCAAATGAGTAATTGTGCTTCTCTCTCTGATACATCACTTGGGCTCAGATGCCTATGAACATCTCATTAATTAATTTAGTGCCAAATAGGTGAATACTTTGATATGTTAAGATCAGGACTTTCTCAGAAATGTGTTTTTGTACATAGCTGCACCTACATGCATTAGTTATTGCCTATGCTCTTGATAGATGCCTTTATTCTGTTTATTTTGATGGGGGGGTAAATGCCTTTAAATTTCTTTTCTTTGCTGCAACAAACCTGCTACTGACAAAGAGTGAGGAATCAACCAAATGGACATGCCTCAATTTTAGTATGCATCTGTGGCCATAGTTCCAGAGCCTCGGTGTGTAAGTCATCTAATTAAGGGAGACGTAAATCTGGAAAGCACATGAATTGGCAATGAAAACTAATTAATCCATTTATTCATTCAATCAACAGCTATATAGTAAATGCCTACTACCTGGTACATATTGCAAGGATACACAATGAATAAAACGGAGAAGGCTTCAGCTCTCCCAGAGTCCAGGGACTGGAGTCATTCAATAAATTCTTGTTAATTTGATTTTACCAATTCAGTGTTTTCCAGATATGAAGTATTTGGTTAAAAAATACAGGTAACAGAGCCAATGCTTTAAGAAAGCTTTAATTACAAGGATAATAGCCTAAATTTGATCATTTAGCCTACAGCTGAATTGTTGGTGATAAATCAATCATTCAACTGAAATGTTAACTTTGAATCTTCAAACGAATTTTCCTGGCTTCTCTTCATCTTGTGCCCAAAGCCCCTTACCGAGGTCCAGCTTTCATCAAGACCTGAGCCTTTATTCACATTGAGAAAGTACAGTGTTTTTGCCTCCCTCTCTCCCATGGCTGATTAGAACACATTGGAGCTTCTCAGACATCCTTACACTCCCTTCCACCTGTTTGTTTTAAACTGGGTCCTACAGCTGTTCCCCCATGCTTCCCTTTCAATTCTACACCATCATTCTGATATACTTCTCTTTCACTGACTATCTCGCTCTCCCACAAGCCCCAGAATCCCTTTTGTTCGAAGATACGTTTGTCTGGGTATAAAGGCAATGTGCACAGTTTCAGAGCATATAGTTTGAAGTATAAAGATTCTTTCAGAGTTTTTATCAAAGTCCTTATTGTTGTGGTCTGTTTGCACAAGCCATCATGGCCTTCTAATTCCTCAGCTATCTGCCTGCAATTGCAACAAACTTTTTTGTGGGCCTTTTTAAATTCTAGAGGCCTACCTAAAGGTTCCGTGTAGAGTCCTATCTTTTTATTAGTGGCACTTCTGGAAAGTTAGTGATGAAGCAGACAATTTTTATGAATTCAGTACCTCTAGAACCAGCTTTTTCATATTGAATATCCAAATGTGAAAAATGTTTTAATTTTACCGTAGTTGTTTTATTCCTTTTTGTCCCATTGATAGATCAAACATGGCAGGTTTTGCCTAGCTATCCTTTGTGATGAAGATGAAGAGAAGGTGCTATTTAAATCCTATTTTTCCCTCCTGAAGTAGGTTACACAAATCCTTATGATGGTGGATCAGAGTTTATTGGAGCTTGGGCCCCAACTACATACGTCCTTTATAGAAAGTTGAAAACTTTTTGTTGTTCATCAAAGCCCTGGATAATTATAATGTTCATGTTGCCTTTTGGTGACATTTGCCAGGGGCTGAGGCAGTCCTAAAGATATCTCTATGCCAGTCAACTAAAATGATGTGATCTGAAACACTTTCCTCCTCATATAATATTTGTTACAGTATTTGTTCCTTTTTGCTCCAGATAAGAATTTAGTACAGTAATAAAGATCTTCACCCTCTTCACATTAGATATCACTAGATTTCAGCCTCAACTTTCTGAAATATATTATTTTTAATTCCTTTTAAGGGTCAAAACACATGTACCAGGAACAAATCTGGTGCCAGATTTGTTTGAAGGCCAACGAGACTGAATCCTTACTCCTTAGATAACACGCTCTAGTAGAGGTCAACAATAAACATGCAATCAAATGATGATTAAGGTAATTTCAGATGATGGTCATTTTTTAGGAGAAAAATGAAACCAGGCAATGGAGTTGAGAGTGAGTGGTAGGGAATATAGGTATGGGTAGGTGAAGACTTCAGCCAGAAGGACAAGATGAGACAGCTTCTCTGAGGGGGTGACATTTGAGCTGAGCAAGAATCGATGATAAGTGGGGGCCAGATGTGAAAAATAGGAGGAAGGAGAATTCTAGGGAGAAAGATGGCAATGCTAAGTGTTGAAACTAGAAGGGGAGGGGCAAGAAAAATAAAGTGGCTGAACAGCGGTGAAAGAAGTGGAAAGCTTTTGGGAGAGGAGGTGGGAAGAGGGCATGTAGGTTTTCTAGACAACTGCAAAGATGTGGAGTGTTTTAGTAATTACAATGGGCAACTATTGATCCCCGAAGCACACATGAAATCCCATGCAATTTCTCTCTATGCAGTCCTCAGTGTTTGACTCATAAACTGTCTTCTCTTGGTAACTGAGTATCAGAAGTAGCTCCAGTTCCACAATATATCTGTTGGCTATGAGTCATGCTGTTTCTCCTTAGTTCTCCGTGTCTAGTTTGGGTTCCTGGCAGCTACTGGGCAAGTCTAGCAATGTCGGGCTACAACCCTATGTTTCACTTAAAAAAAAATAAAGATTTTAGTTATCTACTAATGAGAGATAGAGGGAGAGAAAGAGAGAGACAGAGAGAGAGAGAGGCAGAGGGAGAAGCAGGCTCCATGCAGGGAGCCTGACATGGGACTCGATCCTGGGTCTCCAGGATCACGCCCTGGGCTGAAGGCAGGCGCTAGACCGCTGAGCCACCCCAGGCTGCACCCCCCTTTTTCAAAAGATTTTATTTATTTATTAATGAGAGATACAGAGAGAGAGAGAGAGTATGTTTCACTTTTAATTTTACCTAAACCAACATTGAATAACTGAAACTTCTAGCAAACTGAGAAACTAGCTTATTACATAGCAGGTCTTAGGGGCTTGCCTTTTTTGTTTCTCATTTTCGCAGTATACAAACACAGTTCGGTGAAGATTTCTCATTTAAGAAATTTGAGGATAAACTTTTGTGATATCCTGTTGCTGCAAAGTTGGTGGAATGTTTTCCCTCAGGGAAAGTGTGAGAAGGAGAGTTCCTTATATCTTTTGGTAATGAAGAGATTATATTCTATCTTTGAATATCAGCGGTGCATAGCTTTGGTGAAAAGCTACTTTCTTGACTGTAATTGATATTATACTTCCTGCCTAGGACTCCTCAAAACAGGAAACCATGAGATAGACTCCTAGCTAGGTTCACCTGTTTACCTTAATCATCAAACGTTTACTGAGCACCAGATTCTAGATAGAACACTGCTGGGCAATGGACCAGAAATACAATCACATTCATCTGTAATAGCATTTAATTCCTAAAATGTAGTTGAGATGTCAAGAACACAAGGAGAGCATGAGGTACTCTTCCTCTGGCCTTCAATTCACTTAACTCTTGAAGGGCAGGTGCAAATGAACAAAGCATCTTCTACATTTTTGTCTATAGTGCTCTGCTAAGTACCATTTCCCTGTAAGACATCTCTCAGAATCTATTTATCTGTTTTGTTCTGTTTTGGTTTCATATAAATTCTGCCTCTTTACTTTTAAAGGATTAAAAGGCAGCAGCCCTTGGGTATCAAGAGATCTACTGTCAAAACCAGCATTTTGAATTTGCAACTCATGATTCTTGCTAAATATGAAGAGACCTTCCAGCCTTTAAAAATGTGTTGAGCCTACCTCAAGGAGGTTACTATATACTAGGTACAGGTACCTACTATGTACCTGTCCTCATCTAGTATTTGCTCTCTCAAATTTGATACTAATATCCCAAAGTTAAAAGAAAGTCACTGCCATCTATGCTTACCTCTATAACTTTGGAAAGATAGTACCCATAAGCCTTCTTATGTGCAATTATAACCTCCAAATTTAAAAACTTTGAGAAAAACAAACAAAAATAATTTCCATTTTGTATTATGTTAAACCAGTTGTTCTCAAGTGCAAGTGAATTTACTCCTAGGGGATATTTTGCAACTAGAGACATTTTTGGTTGTCACAGCTTGAGAAGGTTGTTGGTGGGGGGGAGGTGGGTGGTTGGGGATACTACTTGCACCTAGTGGGTAGAAACTAGAGTGGCTGCTAAACTTTTACAATGCACATGACAGTCTTCTGCAACAAAGAATTATCCAGTCAGAATGTTACTACTGCCCAAGGTGAGAATCTTAAAGTGAGACTCATTCTTGGGAAACTCTCAACCAATTTGCTTTTTATTTATCAATAGTCACAAGTCTTTAGTGTAGAATATATACTTGTCATTTGCTGAAATAGTGAAATTTTGCTAAATGATTTGTTAAGTATTTGTTAAGATTTTAGATATGGTACTTAAGTCATTCCATGATATAGCTGGTTGCATTTCCAGTGCTATAATTTTGTTATGCAATAAAAATCATGGTGTTTATTCCAAGACTGCTAAAAGTCCTTTGCCAAGTTAATGAAGAAGGCTAGTCTGAATATGTTTGGAAGGTTTAAAGATGCGTTCTAATTAGAACTAAGTTGTGTGTAAACACACACTCATAAGCACACATCTATATCCAAGTGCCATGTTTCCATCAATAATCTTGCATTGAAAGGTATTTACAGCCTATATGTTTGATGGCGGAGGAACCAGATCAATTATTGAGATCTATAGGGTGAATCACAAAGCTATAGCTATAGAATAGCTATATAATTGAACTTAAGTTCAAATATTTTCCTTGTTTTATTTTCCATATGAAAGCCACTAAACAACAACAACAACAACAACAACAACAACAAAGCTTTTATAAATTTGGTTTATCATAAGCTCATTTGTAATTGTCATCATGAGAGAAAGAGGAAGAGAAGAGTCATCAACTCAAAACATATTTTCCCAGGCTTTGCTAATTGGATTCTTTTCCACTGCTTGTTTTCAGTAAATAAATCAATTTTGGAATAAACTATCAAGAAGGATTTAAATATCAAAATGTTTATTATATGAATGAGTTTGGAGGGTTGGCTTTTGAGAAGGGTTGGTTTACTTTAAATGGTATCATTTCACTTTACATGTCATCTTACAATAACCAAAAAGACCAAAAGAACTCTGACAAGGGTGCAAACTTCTTGAGAAATCACCAGAATTCCACAGATGATATTGGTGATTTTTACCTTAGCACAACATGATTGCATCCTATGAACAAACTCTATAGCCAGGACTATGGTTAAGCTACCAGAAAGAGATCATAATGATACAGATATGGTGGCATTCAAGACTTGGTATTTATAAGCCAGTTTCCCTGAGGCAGCTTCCAACCCCCTATGTGGATTTATTTTCCCAGTGATTATCTCTCCTTCCTTCAATGTATTCTTTGTGCTTGCTGGACTGGTTTGAAGTGTGAAGGTGAATGCACTGGGTGTGTATGTGGGAAGAAGTCCACACCACTACCTAGAGGCTGTTAATCATTCTCATTGTTATTTTAACATTGAGAATATACTTTATCTCTGGGACCAGAACCCGCACACATGAATCAGGTAACCACTGTTTCAAGATTGGACTGCACAACATTATATTTTATGTAATCAGTTAGCCTTTTTCATGTCGTATGAGGGTATAAGATCGCTCTTTGAATTCTGTGCGGTCAGTTTCTATACATAGATTACATAACAAGCCTTTAACAAATTGGTTACCTGATTAAATTCACCCTTTGTTATAAGATGCACATTTATTGCCAGCAGAAAAGTGGTTTGCTCTTTTGGCCTCAATAATGCCAAAGGGAATAACAAATAATCCTGCTATTAATGTTGTTATAGGTTTTTTTTTTCTCTTTTATTTCCGTATCTTTTATCCAAAGACATATATATGTGTTTTTGGCAAAATATCTGAAATCAGTCTATCCCTTTGATACCAAAAGTTATTTCAGCATAGGCAACGTTATGTCCCTGTTTTACCAACTGCTCATGAGTGAGGTGGAGAACTGGACATGATTGCCAACTGTCAGTACTTGGTCACATATGCTTTGTACATATGATATATCCATATTCCTTTTAGAGTAAATTTACTTTTATTTTCAATCCGTTTCTGGGAGAAGAGATACTTTCTTATCTCTTAGGTCCAAATACCTTAACTACTGTTTTCTTTGATCTTTCTCAATACTGACTGCTTCCTTAAACTTCAAGTCTCTAGTAGGAAAAAAAACATAACACTGAATATTTGTATCTTAGTCCAAGGGGAGGCTGGGAGACAACTGGATAAATAGGTGAGCTGGAGAATTCGCTTACTGATAAATGGTGGCTTCTTGGCTAAATTATTTTACTAGAATTATTAGATGTTTTACTTTAGAAATATAGAGTTACGTTTCTAAAGCCATTGAAAATGTATAGATATGGATAAAATCTGGACAAATTATAATCTATTTCGTACCATAAAAATGTAAATAGAAATATCTGATATGATATCACAAACCCAGAAAATAGGTCTTTATCCCATTTCTCAATGCCATTGGCTAGATTCATTCAGAGACAAGACAATTACACTGATATGCCAAACCTGCTGGCAAGCATCTGCAGATAATACATTAGTACTGGCCAAAGTTAAAATATTTGTAAACAAAAAATTTGAAAATTTACAGAAGAGTGCTAAAACAGTGTTTTTAGATTTTCCTGAAAACTTACCACTCCTGGTAAGGAAAACGTGGTGTGTATGACAAAAAGGAAAATACTGGAGACAACTCACCCTGTGCCACTGTGTCTGTGTGTTTGGGGTGCTTTTAGCACCTCCTTCTAAGATATATGTGTCTTGAATTTAACCACAGCTGAGTTTATTAACAAAATAGTTTAGGGATCCCTGGGTGGCGCAGCGGTTTAGCGCCTGCCTTTGGCCCAGGGCGCGATCCTGGAGACCCGGGATCGAATCCCACATCGGGCTCCCGGTGCATGGAGCCTGCTTCTCCCTCTGCCTGTGTCTCTGCCTCTCTCTCTCTCTCTCTCTCTGTGTGACTATCATAAAAATAAAAAAAATAAAAAAAAAACTGTTTTCAAAATAGTTTAGTGGAGCCCTTGCATGTTTCTTTTCTCCTTGCTGTTGTTTGAGGAAAGACACTCTCAGATATATGAAGGTAAGAAGTATCTGACAAAATGTACCAAATGCTACTGACTTAGATCCAGAGTCTTTCAATAGGGATAGAGTTCGTGGAGGTGTCGTTGTAACTGTGGTAGGGCCTTCAAGGGGGCAGGCATTCTGTTGTCTATGGAGAGTCATTGATGAACTATCCAGTGCTGTTCGGATACACGATTTATAGGTGGAAGCATGTCATTCTAATGGTATCACTGAGGAATGGAAAGAGATGAAAGAATGAGCCAGCTGCTCTTTATTGGGAGAAGATGGTGTCATAGGCCTTTCAGAAGAGTGATCAGACCTCAGGAAATTTTCTGCCTCCTGGGTGGGATCTGGATATGGTTTGGAAGTTTCACCTTCCATACTGCACTTTCAAATATTACCTATTAAAGTGCATCAAGTTGGGCAGCCCAGATGGCTCAGCGGTTTAGCGCTGCCTTCAGCCCAGGGCCTGATCCTGGAGACCTGGGATCCTGTAACACATTGGGCTCCCTGCATGGAACCTGCTTTTCCCTCTGCCTGTGTCTCTGCCTCTTTCTCTCTCTCTCTCTCTCTCTGTGTGTGTGTCTCTTATGGATAAATAAATAAAAATCTTAAAAAAATTAAATAAAGTGCATCAAGTTATTTGCTGTCTACCTTAGAATGGAGGGAGAATTTTGAGAAAAAAAAAGTGCAGGTAGAAAGATTGGTAACAGTGATGCACTCATGCATAACAGAAATGACCAACCCAGCTTGTTTGGTAGCTCACAAGCATATACAATCAGAAATGTGAACACTACACTTGTGTTAGCTGTATTTCCCAAGTCCTTTATAGGACAGAGGCCGCAAGACCACATTTTACCATCTACTTAATAACATTATTTGCATTAGTTTGGCAAAGCAACTTCAGACATAGAATTTAAGAATGCATTTTTCTGGACCATAAAATTATAATTGTTTTGCTAGTAAAAGTATAAAATAAATGTCTGTTCAAAGCTAATTACTGCCCAACTTGTGATTTTTTTTTTTTGGTTGTTGTTGTTTAGCTTGTAATAAACCCAGATTCGCTTATTGTAGTGGGATATTAAATAGTCCCTATATAATATTATAAATCCTGCAAAGAATTAGACATCTGCACTTTTTTTTCTAGCAATGTGCACTTTAACTCAAAATGTCTGTAGTTATTGACCAAAAGTAAATGCATTGAGAAAATGAAAGTCATCCAGTTCCACACTAGTTTTACTTTGGGATTTAAGTAATATTTAGGATGTAGATTTCCAGGTGACAAAAGTATAAGGGTCTTGGGAGATGAAAGAACATATTCCCTGGGCTAGAAACCCATTCCTGGAAGGGCTGGAGCAGTAGGGTTCACCGCCAGGGTGATGGGAGCATGGCACCGGTCCATTAGAGCAACGCTTTGCTGACTTCCTCCTGGTGTTCACCTTAATCAGATGAGGCTGTCATGACCTTGGAGGGTGAGTGGTTGATCCCACTGTGCCCAGGACTTCCCAGGTTTTAATACTAAAGGCCATGTGACTCAGCAGCTCCTCAAACCTGGGTACACCAGGACATGGTGCCCTCCAACCATGGGGAAAACAGCCAGTTTCCCAGGAAGCAAAATGCCTTACAAGAGCATCTGCCTTTCTTCCTCAGAGTCTCTCTATGCAGCCAAGATAAGCAGAATGCATTCCTCATTTTCAGGATTCCAGAATTTCTTTGCTACCTGGACCTAGTTATTTCAGTGTAGCATACCCCAGAGAGAGTTTCTTTGCCTCTCAAATATTCCTTCCTTGGTCCTAAAGACAATCTATTCATCTCAGGTCATGTGACCGTTTTGACGTGCGCATCTGAAGCATCCTCCCTAAGTCACTTTCTGTGTTAAGCTTAAGTGGGGCAAGGTTATGTGTTATCTTCTCATCCTACTGACAAAGGGTACTTTTGTATTCAGTGATGACTTGGATGTTCTCACACCTTTCAGGGCCTCTCTTTGCTTTGATACAGCAATATCCATGGGAGCGGGAGGAAACTGGCAAAGATAATCTGCAGGATAATAATTTTTATTTCAGGTGGAGCACACAGTTTTTATTATGTAAGTGTGTTACATTTGCTTAGAACAAAATCTCCCATCAGGAGCCCGGACAACCCCCAATCCTAAGTATTTTACCTAGAAGGGGAGATTTGGAGAGGTTACCAGAGGCAAAGTGCAACGTGCCGTTCCTAAGTCAGCTCACTGTTGAGGTATCCATGCAATCTGGGGTTACAGCATGATCCACCGTGTACCAATTATGCCATTCATATGCTTCATTTACTATATACACACATCAGAACTAGAGTTTATCTCAAGGGCAAAACCCAAATCAGGCCACCAAAGCCACAAATCACGTAAGCCAAACACCCACAGAGTACAGTGCGGCATCCACTGTGTGCCCATGGATATATAGTTGTACATCGAAAGCTAAAGCAAGGGCACAGGTTGAAGATAAGGGAAGACCCCAGACTGTCATCATCCAGGGTACAATATCTGACAGATACAGTTAGAAACCAGAGATGCAGCCTCAGCCATTCAGGTTTTTTTTGGCAAAACTTGAAAGATACCGGTATTACGTCCTCACAATGTCATCTTTGAGTTACGGGTCTTCTTGATGAACTGTTTTACTCTGGTCGTTCGATCAGAGCACCAGTGTCCTTGACTGGCCTGCCTTACTCATTTACTGATAAGCTATCGGGTTCTTCATTTGTGTTGTTTCAAATGACTGAAGACAGAATAAGGTTATATTCCTCACACATACCAAACCTGCAAGAAGAGGAAAGAATTGGGTAAAGTGGGGTTTCAAATATCAGTTAGATGAGACAGGATATATTTGGTCACAGAGATCCCCAGCACTTAAAATCAAATCCCCAAGTCATTGCCTAATCCATACACTGTCACATCCTGAAGGAGAAGATGCTCCATCTGAGGAAGCTATTGAAGTGCTTCAAAGAGTGTCCCTCTTTACTAGAGTCCCATACCCTTTATTTTCTGAGTGAAGGGGATTCGCATAGGGTATTGACTGCAATTGTTTTTATACAATGCCAATAATGTCGCAGGGACAAATTCAGTTCTATAAAAGGAAGGTGAAATTGAGACAGGACCTGGGGAAGATGCCAATCTTAATAGAATGATTTGATCTTTTATAAGCGAGAACACTGCATTCAATAGCAAAATTACCTGGATTAAAAAATATATTTTGTTCAAAAATTTAAAAAGTTGTACATAAACGAATTGGTACTAGTATCACTAAAATGTAATAAATTCTATACTATATACTATTTCCTAGTACCATTTAATTCACTGACATCATTCAAATTGGCTAGGAGAAATTTGTGTGTATATATGTGTGCATGTGTGTTTTCCCAACAGCTACCACGCTTACCTGTTTCTCAAATCAATCCTTATGCATATACTAGAGCAATATAATATGTGTGTGATCAATAAATGACACCCAAAAGATTAGAATAATGAGAATCAGGTGCCTCTTTATAATAAAGCTGTACCTTGTTATAGGTTTTAGAAGATTGTGCCACAAAATTTTGTGTCTGTTAGCTGGAATTTATTGAGTGCTTGCTGTGTGAGAGGCATTGTGCTACTTCACATAAATGTTCTTAATCTGTTCTTTAAAAAAACTACTTTAGGGCAGCCCAGGTGGCTCAGCGGTTTAGCGCCGCCTTCCGCCCAGGGTGTAATCCTGGAGACCCAGGATCGAGTCCCACATCGGGCTCCCTGCATGGAGCCTGCTTCTCCCTCTGCCTGTGTCTCTGCGCCTCTATGTCTCTCATGAATAAATAAATAAAACCTTTAAAAATAAATAAATAAACAAATAAATAAATAAATAAAATTAAAAAACTACTTTAGAGATACATCAGTATCCTCTTTTAAAATAAATAATAAAACTAAGATTTAGAAATGACATTTCCTCAAGTTATTATTATATTTATTGTATAAATATTCAATGATTAAAGGGGCATCTATATTTCTAATGGAGTGTCTGAGTTTAAAAAATAAGATGCAGTTTTTATTTATTTTTATTTATTTTTGATTTTTTTGATTGGAGTTCAATTTGCCAACATATAGCATAACACCCAGTGCTCATCCAAGATGCAGTTTTTAATCTATATATAAAACAGTCATATGAAAACTGATTTCATCCCAGAAAATTAGGACTCTCAGCATTAAAATTAAAATTTTGAAAAGGTTTAGTAACCAAACAGGGATAAAAAATAAAATGCAGTTTTTATTTATTTTTATTTATTTATTATTTTTTTATTGGATTTCAATTTGCCAACATATAGCATAACACCCAGTGCTCATCCAAGATGCAGTTTTTAATCTATATATAAAACAGTCATATGAAAACTGATTTCATCCCAGAAAATTAGGACACTCTGCATTAAAATTAAAATTTAAAAAAGGTTTAGTAACCAAACAGGGATAAAAAATAAAATGCAGTTTTTATTTATTTTTATTTATTTTTTATTTTTTTATTGGAGTTCAATTTGCCAGCATATAGCATAACACCCAGTGCTCATCCAAGATGCAGTTTTTAATCTATACATAAAACAGTCATATGAAAACTGATTTCATCCCAGAAAATTAGGACTCTCTGCATTAAAATTAAAATTTAAAAAAGGTTTAGTAACCAAACAGGGATAAAATCCTTTAACATTATTTTATGAGCGAGACAAAGCATGCCCCTTTTAAGTGAAATAACAGATTTCTAAATTACTCTTCCGGTTGACTCAAGAGTACAAAGGCCAGCTTTTGACTATTGAGGAATGGAGGTCCATTTAATGTACATGTCTAATTGCAAAATGTCTAATTGCCAACACAAAAATGCATACGCATAGTAGGCACTTTATTAGGCAGTGAGGCTAATCAGTTGATAATCGTGTCTAAAATTCTTTGCAACTGAATTTTAAACCACTTGAATCAGGCGGTTGCATAGAACAGATCAACTCTCCAACTTTACCTATGCCTCTGGCGGATAGCTGAGAACACGAGGAAGAGAGCTATCGCGCCCTCTAGGGGTACCATGTAGAAAAACCTCCCACAGCACAACTCCAGACAAGTCAGACTGCTCCTTCCTAGCCCAGCAGGAAGGGCTAAGTGGGGATACCTGAGCTTGAGAGAAGCAGCAGAGTCCTGCCTCTAGTGTGTGCCCCCACTGGCTCATTCCTGGAACTGGTCCATCAGATCTTATGGGCATCCTAATTATTTTTATTATTGAAAGGGGAAGTTTACAGCATGCTGTCCATTTCAATTGCACAGTTCTTTGATTAGCCTTCACATTCCAAAATAACTGTTAGTGGATAAATTTCTGCCTTGGAGTGCAGGATCCCTACAGTGGCCTCCCCCGGTCTGCTTCTGAAGCAGCCTCTCAAAATAGCATCATGTGTTCTCCTTATGAAGAGCTTGACTCGCTGAGAATCAGGCTATCTTTGGAAGATAAACAAGTTCTTAGGGAGAGATAGGGGATAGGAGAAACTCCTGATGGCAGCGACATCAATTCCAAAACAGGTCCTAATTGCTGAAAATAAAGCAGAGCCAGGTCCTGAGAATAAAGGGATACATGAGGGAGTTAACATTTACTACACAGGGTGCCTGGCAGGCTGTAGACCAAGCAAATTATATGTAGTTGCTTATTTAGTTACTCACTATCGCCCTACCCGATAGTTCGTGTAATCCTTATTTCTCAAGGAATGTGAAAGCGATTTTTGAAAAGATAACATGTTCAGGGTCACACAGTCAGAAATTGTCAGAGAAAAGTTAGGTCTTCAGTCTCCCGTTTCTTAGGCTCTTTCCAATTACCATAACTTCTGGTCTTCTGTACGTACAACTTAATTTGTTATATTTGGGGAGAACAGAATGATGTAAAAGAGAAGAGAGCTCATGATAAAGTTGATAGCACCGTCTAATAAAAGCTGTGAAAAAGTGAAATATAGAAGGGAGTAAGAGCTGTCTGCGTATCGGGGTAGGAGGAGGTTTCAAGAGATGAGAGAATTGCAATGACGATTAAAGACCTTTAGAGAAACCAGGGAGGGATAGAGAGGAAGTTGGAAGATTTCAGGGAAAAGAGGAAGTGAACCAGCATGAGCTAATGGACATGTGAGCATTTTCCATGTAATATTGTGAACTACTTCATCAGGCTGCTGTTTTACCCCTGGGCTGTAAGGTAATTTGAAATCTGATTGGAGAGGAAAGATCAGATGAGCAAAAGCAGTAGCAAGAAAGACTTTTGAACTTAAGTAATACTGAAAGAAAAGCAGCTTAGACAAGGCACAGTAGTTATGAACCTTGGCTAAATCAAGTCATGAGGATTCTGGGAAATGGAAGAAACTGGGTGTTAAAAGAAAGAGTAGCTGAAGCACAAAAATATTATTGAGTGAACTTTAGCCAAGTTTGGCCCATTCCTCAATGTTACTTAAGAGTATGTTTTCTCCAGGATGGCTCAGTCGGTTGAGTGTCTGACTCTTGATTTTGGCTCAGGTCATGGTCTCAGGGTCCTGGGATCGAGCCCTGCCTCCAGCTCCATGCTCAACCAGAATCTGCTTCTCTGCCTCTCCTTCTGCCCTTCCTCTCTCACTCATGCTCTCTCTCTCTTTCTCTAATATAAAATCAATAAATCTTAAAAAAAAAAGTATGTTTTCTTGAAAGCCTAAGTTCACGTTTAACCTCACAATAATTTTTCACCTCCCTGGAATGATGACACAAGTATAAATTAGGGAAAGAACATCTTACAAGGTGTTGGGGCCATAGTGTGTCATGATGACAAACTCAGGGAGAGGAGGCCGACCTCAGACTAACCATGCATGTTAATAGAAGGTATACATTGGTCTTGTTCAGTTATGTCATGGCCAAGCCACACACATGTATGGTTTAAAGGAAACTTTGGAAGTAGCTTGAAGTTACCCACCTCCAACTGGAAAAAAATTAAAAGCTCACTTGTACATTCTTGCCAAATTTTAGCTGTCCTTCATGCATGCATGTAAAACCAATATTGTCAGTTGCTGGAGGGAAAGTGCGTATGATAGGCTTGAGGAAAAAAAAAGTCTAAATATGGAGCATAATATACAGCAATAAAATGCATTACACAGTTTCATCCCTAGAAATGGTGGGAAAACAGTCTTGGGTTAATATCTGTGTAAGTAGATGGGCAAACACCGTAACTCCAGATAAACGCTTGTCCCATAGGAAGAAGAAAAATGTCCTTTTCAAGCACAGGACATAAAAGGAAATATAAAGACTGGATTTATTTAATTATTTTTGAAGCTGTGAGGCTTCACAGCTTTTTTATTTAGTGACACAATAAACTTTGACCTTGGATTTTAATGTCTAAATATCTGTGAGTTTCTATAATGAAATTCCCTCTCTCCATTATTAAAAACTTAGTTTTTTTTTTCATTACTGGTTTTGGAGCCTTGGATGCCTTCGCATAATATTCCGAATTCTCCTCTTTGTATTGTCCATAACGACATTGCCTAGCAGAAAAATCAAGTTTCAGGCTTGATGCATGTTTAAGAATTCACTTTCAACATCTTGATGTGAGCCAGAGGTCTGCCTAAACAGCAACAAAGATGAATGCAGAAGGAAATTTAGGCTGACAAATACCAGTCCCACCTGTGTTGGTTAATAAGCAAGACTCCAGCCCAGCCAGTAATCCTCTGGTAACTGTCATTTCCATGTATCCAATCAGTTGCCTGGGAATTATCCCAATAAAAAGAATACAGTGTGTCATTTATCAGGCAGCCAATTAAAGGGCCTCTATAGCCCTAAGATCACTGGAAGCCAGTTCTCACAAAGGAAGCAGGATGGGGCCAACTCAGTATGGCCTTGGGGCAATTCAAGAAAGTAAGTTGTGGCTGATTCATAGAGGGACCAGATTTACAAAATATTAGAAGGAGTTGGTTGTAGTTCAATATGTCTCCTTGACAAGAATTTATGGAGGACACCAGGGCATGGAATGACGGACAGCAATGGACTTGGCTGATCTTACTAAAATGGGACTCTGCCTTTGTGTGGCTATGAGATAGTTTTTAGAACATTTCCCTTGACCTCTGAGGCCTAGTTAGCTACAAGTCTTAAATATGTGAAATAAAAACAAACAAATGAACGAAAGTTAAGTGAGGACAAAAACCTCATGAGTATCTTTGACTCCTTAACTGAAGTCAGAGACATGAACAAGAGTTGATGGGGACCTTCTCTTCTCATTTTTTGGAAAATGGAAACAATTCATGTCCTCAAAATACTTCTAAAACACAGGTTTTTACCCCCATGGTCACCTTGACGAATGAAAATTCTCTGTAACAATGTTTTTAACCCGAAGATAGTGAAACACTCTCTAGTCCTGCTTCAACCAGTTGGCTAATCTGCAACATCGAGTCAGTACTTAGACATGCCAGAAAGAAACATGGAAATGTATTTCATGGATTCTAGGATGTACCTGTTTTTTCTTTTCTTTATTTTTCTTTTTTAACATTTTAATATCTCTGAATTTGGGACAAGTCTATATAGACTTGTGCACTAAATTACCTGATTATAAAACATTGTGCGATATATTAATTATTGACATTTAACATTTTTTTAGTCCAAAGTAAATTAGTGGTATGTCTTGTAACCAATGACATCTGAAATTGGATGGGATATAGGAATGGATTTTAAGTAAATTGAGTGAAAGGATTCCATCTGACCTGTTTAAGATATATCCCCAATAGGTGAATATAAGTAATTAATACATTAGGGTTGGAGTTTCACAGTGAAGAAGCCAGAGACTAATTAGGGAATCAGAATAAAGTGCTTGTAATCTTGGAAGGGTTTTTTGAATGGTTCAAAAACATATACGCATCTGGAAGATCTGTGTCTTGGTTTTCATAAGAGATACCTCAAAAGCCAGATTATGTAGGAATCAACCTGAAGTTAGTTGTTTAGTGGGTCCAGTCATTCATTTTCTGATTATCTTGTTTAAGCCACTCTTGGTATTGAGATAACTTTAGTTAAAAGCACTTGAGGTTCATCTAATCCATTGCTCGGTATCGATCGCCTGTGAATTATCTCAACAGCTAAATGCTTGGGGAAGCACTTGATGGTTTGAATATTCAAAAACAACTTCCCTGGCAGAAAAGATTATACTTATTATAACAATAGAGAATAGTCAAGTAAATGAACATTTATTTTGGTAGATATTATAAGATTATACCCTTAATTATGTCCTGCTAGTGTTCAATTGAAATCACCAGGTATTAGCTAATTAGTGTGTGCACGGGAATTTATTAGATACAAGCTGGGCTTCCGAGTTCAGTCTTCCAAGTGCAGCGTGTGCCAGCTGTGTGATCTTGGACCCTTACGTCCTTTCTCTGAGATCCAGCTTCTGTTTCTTTAAAATGGAGATAGTAACACTTAGCTGCATCAGGCTTGGCTTCAGACAAGATTCTATTGCGAAGTGCTTAGAAAAGGGCCGAGTACACAATACACGCTCAATAAACGGCAGCTATAATAATACTTTTTATTACAGTGAGCGCTCTACCTATAGGACAGCACTAACAAGTCTAATTCAGTTAAAGAAGTGGTTTCCCATTTCTTCTGCCCAGAACAAATTAAAGCCTGAGCCTTCTAACTCTGTCCTGAGACAGTGTCTAACGTGACTTGGCAAACCACAGATGGGTTCCAATTTTATTAGCTGTACAGGAAATTTCTGATTGATTTAACCTCCAAAAGACAATAGCGTGTAATTAACATGTAACAAATGTCAACTCTTGTTATTGCTGGAACCGACGAGCCCTCCAGATCTCTGTCCTCCTGGCTTTTCTATGCATCAATGCGGGTTTTTTTTTTTTTTCCTCTTTCTTTCTTTCTTTTCACTTTCCCATAGCGCCTCGTTGCACCCAGCTCACTTTGAGTGATGTTGGGAACAATTTCAGTTGCAGTTCTTCCTGAAAGTCAGTTATTTTGAAACATAAAGAGACATAAAGAGATAAACACCACCTACCTGCTCTGTTTTGGGTGGCACAGAGCCAGAAGTGATGCAACTGGTGTGAAGCTTTATCAATAGGGTTTTTTTTTTTTTTGGATGATTCTTTATATTTGCATATCTTAGTAATTAAGGGATTTTTCCCCCACCTCCAGAAGCAATTTGTCCAAATCCTTGAAAGACAGCATGACGGGGGAGACACACACACACACACACACACACACACACACACAACCCCTTTCTTCTTTAAAATTATGATATGATGGGGATTAAGAGTATTAGCAAAATATACTGTGCTTATTGTTGAGAGTCCCAGTCGTTAGTTCTTGAATCTACCAACAAGACCTTGGGCCTATCTCCTTTCCTCTCAAAGCTTCAAATTAATGTTCTTCAAAAAGATTTCCAGAGGTCCCTTTAGTTTTTATATTTTATAACTCCATATCATATTGAGAAATACGCATCACTGAACGGCAATGCAAATTTTCAGCAAGGTTATGAATGGGGTGAAGTCAAACTAACTGGGTCATGTAGTACCTCTTCCCATGTACTAGAAGAAGTATATGCTTCTTTTGATCGGTGGTATGTAGGAGATGTTTTCAAGCTTTTGCATTAATAGAAATACTGGCTAGTAAGCACCTCGTAAGTAACTGGCTGGAGTTACGGCTGGAAAGAATTTCCTCTCTCATAAGCAGGCTTGATTGTTTTTATCAGCACGAAACAGAGACCTTGGGGGGCATATTAACACTGAATTCCAGTTGACTGACCCAAATATTGAGTGACGATGACAAATATAACAAAAAGGAAACGGAAAACTGCTTCTTTTTAATTGTGATTGTTCCGTGATTTTAGTCTGTTTCTCACTCTACTGTTACCCAAACTCACTGCCCTCACCCTCCACTAAGCACACACCCACCCACCCCACAGACACAGACCCTCGCCTTCCCTTTTGTGTTTAGTGATGAATTTTCATTCATTTTTTCACGATACAGATATTTATTGAGGGCTCGGCAAAACTTTCAGCAAAGAACTGGAAGAGATACATTAAGGCAAAGAAGAAGAGCGCTGTTCTCAAAGAGCTTACACTTAAAAAGGAAAGATAGGCAACACATAAATAGGGTATAAAGAAGAGAGATTACACAGTGATATGAAAACACATATATTCATATAAAGACAGGAAATCAAAGAAGGGGAAATTATGTGAGTGGTTTCAGGCAAGACTTCCTGGAGAAGGTGGCATTTACAGGGGCTCCTGCAGGATAGGAGATTTGGGGCATGAAAAAGTAGGGTGGAGGAAGGAAGCCATCAGGATAGACCTAGATGCAAAATCTATGACATCATGAACCAAGAACCTTCATTATGGCTGGAGCCAAGGATTTTCACAAGAACGTGGTGGGGGCTAAGACTGGAGGGATGTGTGATAGTCAGACCATGGAGGACGTGCACGGTGGGATGGAGAGCTGGGAATGTACCTGGTAGGCTCTGGGGGATTAGAAACATGTCAAGCGGACTCCGTAGGTATCTACTTGGCTCACTGCATCTTGCCTGCACATCTCAGGTCAAATGCTTCTTTCCTGAGACCATCTCTGGCTACTTGGATTAAAGCAGGTGCTTACAGTCCTCGGTTACCCTGATTATATATTATATTCCTCTGTTTTGTCTTTTTAATGAAACAAATTACAGTCTAGGACTGCCTTGCTTATGTGTCAATGTATTTATTGTCTGCCAACACCTTCTGGAATATGGAACTCCAAGAGCAGAGTTACCTCATCATCCTTGGTCACTGCTGTTACCCAAGACTTGGCATGTTGTGGGTGCTCCTCAAATAATGTCCCAATGGGTGATCGAATGAACCTGAACGTGCCTGGTAAATTCTCAGTTTTACAGATATCCTCAGCCTATATAGACACATAGGTTTTTCTTTTTTTTTTTTTCTCTGCAGTATCTGGTGAAAGGAATAAAAATGTTTTTAATAATAAAAGTCAGCTTCTGCCAACCTGAATTAGCGGCATCCCCAACTACTGTAAGGATCTCCTTATTTACAGCGACGCCTCTTCCAGATGTTGTTGGTGCATGTTTTCTCTTTCCAAGTACAACTCAAACTTCTCATGTGTTCCAAAACCACATGGAAGTGGAACGTTAAATCTGGGGGTGGGCATGTCTGTGTAATTTCCTTCATTTCTATAAGGTTTTGGTGGCTTTTTTTTTTTCTCCCCTAGGCCACAGATTAGCTTAACAATTGCAAATCAGCTTCAGAGGTTTTCCCTTAAAGAAAAAGGGAAAAAAAAAAAAAAGATAGCATGTTTGAACAGGCGAGGCTTGGTGAAAGTCTCTTTGTTTTACATCCTAGACTGTTCACTCAGCTTCTAGCTACCCTTTTTTCTCTGGATCAGTAGAAATTAATATATGTGTGTGTGTGTGTGTATATATATATATATATAGTTGCTCACCTCTTTTTTCAAATTGTCACAGGAACCAGAGAGTACGCTCTCTTCCTTTATACTCCTGACCAATATTGGCCTCTGTGCATGTACGCATGTGTGCGCGCACTTTAATACAAATTCCCAAAGGAGGGTGAAAAAGAAGTGTAGTATAAATAAGCAAACAACCAATTGACTTAACAAATCCTTATTTAGCTGGCCTCTGGTTTTATTTTTGAGAACCACTTTCCTTGTTTTGATTTGAAATGATGCCACCAAAACATATTACAGAAACACTGCGCTTTGCAAAACAGAACAAGTCAAATGAGCCTCCCCAAGTGTAAACAGAAATCTTGTTTGGATGAACTGTTTTTAAGAATCCAAATTAAACCAAATGGCGTCCTTTTAAAGTGCATGTGTTTCCCTTAAGTGCTAAAACTATATTATGTTCCTGCAATTCTTTTTTATCCCAAATGTTCCAGTTAGGCTGTGGTTTTTGAGACGTCCTGACTATAAATGGTTTTCATGCATTCGGCAAACACGATTCTAGAGTCACCAGCGATCGCAGCCAGCATCTGTGTGTTGTACGTGCTTCAGTGTCCCCGGGGAACCAAGGTTGGTAACACGCAGCTTGGCAGAAACCAGTTGGGTGCCGCTGTGTGAGGAAAGATGGGCAAGTTCCTAGCATCTGTTTGCCTGTAATTAAATCAAGTCTGTGTTTTCCTACCCTGAGTACACTTGACTTAAGTGCCTGCATCATGCCTTCTGTCACACGTTGTGACTTTTCACTTCTTTGTAAACTATTGCTAGTGATGGCAACACATTTCAAGGTTGGGTTCACTGGGCTAAGCATTACTTTCTCATTCACTCCTGAGACAGTACATTAGGAGTAATGAGTCCAGGCAGGAATATTTTGGAAAAGAAAAAAAGAAAAAAAAAAAAAAAAAGCCCAATTTGTCTTTTCTGGATTGATCCAAAATGGAGATTGGGTGTTCTCTTCCGCATGTTACCGAATCAGATTGTGTCTTGAGAGTCAGAGAAATAGGAAATTAATCTTTTACAAAAGACCATTCTATCAAGGGATCTCCGCTTGTTTATTTCATGCTTGGAAAGTATGTTCACTTGCCAACCAGACATGATAGTGACCCTCAAAATGAAGTGGTGAGTTAGAAAATGTCACTTTTCTTCCTGTCCTTCCTACCTTCCACTTCCCACACCCCCCACACATACAACAAGCACAGAGTCCAGAGCAGAATTTTCTTGAGCAGAGCTTGAAATGTGGAGACCTACAGAGGTGGTCAATGGGATTTACATGGCTTCTCGCTGAGATAAACTTCGTTTCAGCTAATCTTGTCTCCCACCATCTGAAGCTAGTTGAATGTGGAACAGAAAGGTCAGGATAGTGAGAAACACAATTTCTGGCTGCCTTGTAGGCACTTTCTAATGACTTAGTTGGTCTCCTTGATTTGTCTTTGGGAGATGTAATGAGATGAAAAGTGAGATAAGACAAGACTAACAGGTAAGTAAATATAGTTACTTTAACAAATTTAAGAAGATACACGTCCCCAAGGGTGTCCTCACCTTCAACTCAGTTCCTTTGAAAGTTTATATAATTACTCATAAGCATATTGGATGTCCTTTTTTTCCCCCCTTCTTTTCAGAATTATTTTTAGAGCCTGAAGCACATTCCTTAAATGTTTAAATATTTGAGGGCAGATTTGACTTTGGCCACAGTCAATCATTCTCCATGGTGTCAGCCAGGGAATCCCATTTGGATCACAGAACTATAGTCGCCAACTATAAATGGGACCAATACTTCTACATATATAATAAAATATTTTTAAAATCCAAGAGGATTGTGAATGTAGACATGAGAATATCTACATTTTTTTGCCTTTTTTTTTTTTCAATTGGCATCACTCACATAAATACAGGGCTTCTCTACATGATTCATTTGGTAGCAGACCATGCATCAGCTGGGTACATATCAGCTCAAGGCAGCTATGCGAAGATTCAGTTGTTTCTTGGGGTGGAAATCACCCATTGTAGTATCGTGTCTTGGTATTCCTAAAAAATGCCTATGGGGATAATGATAGATATGAAGAAAGGGAAGTAGAACACAAGAATATAAGAGAAAATGGAGAGAAAGAAAGAAGACAGAGTTTTGATAATATGATGCTGGAAAGGGGTGGTTAAAGGACCAGCAACAACCCTTTGGGTATTGCTCAATAGAATCACTCCCAAGCAGCCCTTGGCGATTTGGGGAATGGTTTGTGTGATGATTAATTTTTTGTATCAACTTGACTGAGCCGTGGGGGGCCCAGGTATTTGGTAAAATATCATTCTGGGTGTTTCTGTGAGAGTGTTTTTGGATGGGTGTAACATTTAGATTGATAGACCAAGGAAAGCAAATTGCCTCCCGCCCTCCGCCCGCCCCCTCACCCTGCCCCAATGTGGATGGGCCTCATCCCATCAGTTGAAGGCTTGAACAGAACAAAAAAGGCTGACCTTCTCCTAAATAAGAGGGAACTCTTCTTCCCTGACCATCTTTAGACTGGGACATCGGTTTTCCTTGCCTTCAGACTCAAGCTGAGACATCTCTTCCTCTTGGGTTTTGAGTCTACCAGTCTTCAGACTGGAACACATGCTATTCTGCTTCTTAGGCATTCCTACTTGGACTAGAGCTAAACCTATCAGCTTTCCTGGGGCCTCCACTTGCAGACTGCAGGTCTTGGGACATGTCAGCTTCCCTAATCATGTGAGCCAATTCCTCATAATAAAACTCTCTTCTTCTCTCTTTGTCTCTCCACCTGTCTCTGTCTTCACAGATACAGAGATAGAGATAGAATATAGATCCTGTTGGCTCTGGTTCCCCGAAGACCTCTGACTAATGCAGTTTGGCTACTCATAATGACCTTGTAGTCTGGAGTTTTGCTGACCTTGCCCTTCATAAATCTGCATCACCATATTAATGAATCTTGACAGATGAGGTACTCTAATCTCAGTCAAAAGGAGCTGTGGGGGAAGCAGGGGCAAAGACTAGGACTGGCAACAGCTCATTGTGGCTGCACGTCTGTGCCTGAGGCTCCCGGGATTAGCACAATCAGCAGGTGGCTGGAGAAGGGCATCTGAACCGGAAGATTCCTCTCCTTCCTCACCCTCACCCCCTGCACCTCTATTCTGTTGGGGAGCATTACACATTTTTTAACTCTAACTGTGGAAGCGAATGCAGCTGCTCTTTGTAATTGTTTGTGAAACTGAGTTAAAGGGAGGTTGTTGTGGCACTGCAGGTGCAATCATTAGACGCATCTATGCTGTGTAATTAACCTCATTTCCATGTGAATGTCCGTGGTTTACGCGCCGCTTAGAGAACTCACGCCATGATCATTACACTTACAGTCAATCCAATTAGACAAAGGTTCGCACACTTAGAGAAGGATCAGGACAAACCACAAGGGTAGGCCTCTCTCAAGAAGGTCTCTAGTTAAATGTCTCAAAATAAACAACTGTGGCCTAATTAATTGTACGGCAGGCCAAGGGAACACACCAAGGAGCTACTTATGTGTCTGGATCCCAATCCTAGGGAGCTGCTTAATAGAATCTCCCTTTGTCCACGCTTTCTGGGGCTTAGAGATGTGTGCAAATGGGGGAAGGAGGGCTGGTGGCTACCCTCCACCCTCTGTCTTATCACCAACCCTGGTTGCCCAATAAGATATCCAATGGCTTTATTTTGATTTACTTTATCCCCTTTATGTTCTCAGCACAATTAAGGAAAAAAAAATTCATGGGTACTTCTCAAAGAAAGTTGGTCAGGCTGGCAAGGTTTTCCACAATATTTTATCAGAGCTACAGCTAGAGGGTGCCACCAAAGGATATTTTCCCTGGATGTCCCAGATTTATTGACTTGCTTTTCTTCTAAAGCTCTCTAGTGCCACAGATCTGACGCCTTATTTTAAACATTTGTTATAATGGATGTGCTATACACGTCCATCCTTTGGTCAGTTTGTAGTTCGTTCTTTGGACATATCTTAGGTTTCTGTTATCTCCTCAGAGATGCTTAGCACCATGCTAGTAACTTTAGAGGAGCCCAGTAAATGCCTGCAGGGTATCTGATTCAATGAAAAGAATCACAGTGTATCAAATAATTGCAGGAATCTACACAGGGTCTTTATATCACAGAACACATCCATGACTGTTGAAGCCCCAAAAAGGCAGACTAAAAATAAAGGAAGTTAGGAATGAGAGGGAAAAAAAAAAAAAAAATATATATATATATATATATATATATATATATATATATATATATATATATATATAATGAACTATAGTCCCTGGAAGAATCAAAGTTCACGAGACTTTTGAATTAAACTATAGATGGAATCTAGCTCCTGAAAGTGTAATGTGTGGACCAGCAGCAGCAGCAGCAGCAGCAGCATCACCTGGACTTGGTTAGAAGTTCAGAATCTCAGGCTCCATCCCAAACCTGCTGAGTGAAAATCAACATTTTACAAAGGCCCCAGCTGCCTCTTATGCACATTCCAGACTGAGAAGCACTTGGCCTTGGAGCTGTAGGGTGCTGTTAGTTCAAGGCTGAATGGCTCCCAGGAGAGCTGCAGGACTGTCCATGGTTCCCCACAGTTCCTGTTAATTGTCTCTTCCTTTTCTTTTTCTTTTAGGATTTTAAAAAAAGAAATATTTGAAAGCGAGAGAGAGATTGAACAGGAGTGGGGTGAGGGATGGAGGATGAAGTAGTCCCGATGCGGGACTCAGTCTCAGGACTCTGGGATCATGACCTGAGCTGGAGGCAGACATCCAACCAACTGAGCCACCCAAGCACCCCTAATCGTTTCTTCCTTATCCCCATCTTCTGCAGCTTTGTTTCTTATCTTTTTAAAAAAAAAAATCTGAGATCATATTTTAGAGTAATAGATTTGGCATCTCCTCCTCTCCATTACTTTCCTGTGTCTGTACCTTCTTAGTAGTACTTCTGAGTCCCACATGGAGGTCACATCTAAGAAGCATCTCCCAAGCATTCCAGGCTGGTTTGCTGCAGATTGTGTTTCTTTTGCACTTATAGTACTTATCAGATACTCTAAGTACTTATTTACTTATTTAAATGTCTGCCTTCCTCATTAGACTTAGAAACACAGCAATGAGCATGGCATCTGGCATATAAGTAATTGTTTGAAACATGGAAGAAGGAGGAAAGCCCTTTGATTTGCAGTCTGGGGTGCTGTACATGTCACACGCAAACTCATGTTTTTGAGTATTTTGATTGGCTCTGACATATTCTTTTATTCTTTCATGGATTCAAATGCTGACGGCAGGAAAAAAATAGATACATAGTCTCTGTCCTCAAGAAATTAAAATCTGACAGAATTGGGTGCCAAAATAATTATTTTTTAGAGTTTTGGCAGTATTTCTCGAAGCTAGCTGACTATATATTGAGATTATTTGGAGAGCTTTTTTAAAATTCCTGACTCTGGGGGTTACCTGGGAACAATTCAAATGGACTCTTGTATCAGTGAGGCCCACATGCAGGCATTTTTACATGCTCTCCAGGTGATTCCCAAAGTGCAGCCGTGGTGGAAAGTCACTAATTGAAAAGATTAGTGGGAGTTAAACTATTATAATTAAAAATAAACTTGGATGGTGGTTTCTGATATGCTCATTTCAGAGCTTCCATGGGGCCACAGCTGTGTCCCGGAGTCTGTGGGCTTCACGGGTGGCCTTGGGAGGGCGCTGAGATGGCTCTGGACCCTCACCCCCAGCCTTAATTTGAGCCGCGTCACTTTAACTGGCTTTACAGATCCAACTTCTGTGAAAGATTTCTTCAAATAAAGGATCTTGCTGCTGTTGCAAACAAACAAAAAAAGCTTCTAAAGCACTCGTTTAGTGACTGGTTAAAGGTGATAGAACATAAATAATTTATCATTTCCTTTTCTGTTTGTTTTCTTTGTCAGTCTTTTGATTCAGGGATGTTTTTTAAAGAACAACTGCTATCCTATCACTCAGGTTTACTCGACTCTTAAGAGTTTATGGAAAGTTTAAATGACCCTTTCTCAATCAATGGTTTCAGGGAAAAGAATGTGAAGAATTAATTGAGTTGATGCCAGACCAACAAAATGGCTCAGCGTAAACCCTGATGATTAAAAATTAAGTAAAAATAGCACAAAGTGTTCATAAGCCATTTTATTTTTATTTTTATGTCAACAATAATTATTAAGCCTCCATTATGTCTATAAAATACTAAGTTAGCTTTAAGCAGTTTATAGCCCTATATGTAATGTTTTGTAACTGAAATTACATATATAACATATATATATAACTTACATATATATAAATTACACATATATAACATATATTATATATATTACATATATAAATTACACATATATTACATATATTATATATAACATATATATGTAAATTATATATATAAATTACATATATAACATATATATATATATCATGTATGTGCACAATCTAGGCACAACTGGCAAGAAATGAGACTCTATTCTACTGAGAGGAGCTATTTCCAAGAATTATGCTGATAGTCTATGCTGTTTAAAAGATACTTTTTTAAAAAGAGTATTTTTGATATATCTGAAGCAAATATGGCAAAAAGGTTAACATTAACAAATCCTGGCGGTCAGTAAAATGTGATTGTTGCATGATATTCTAGATGGTTAAAATAGTAAGATAGGTAAAAGTAAACAAAATGAGAGGAAACCAAGAAGAAGAATCAAGGAAGACTTATTATCAGTACACTATTTTTTTTTAAAAAAGTTAGAATTGTACCAGCCATGTTTATCCATCTAATATGATGACTGTCAGTTTCTGGCCGATTCAAAGTCTGTAACCCGCCACTGAACCTCCCCAGTTGTTCTGTCTGTGGGAAGACTTTTCTGTAGGACAAGCCAAGGCAAGCCTAGAATGATTCCTGTAGAAGAGTTTAAGAGTGACTGTAATTTAGGAAAGTCCAAACTCCCAACCAGACACCATAGAATATACCCTTAGGAACAAGAGACATGGTGCGTGTTGGATATTCTTTGTGTCTCCATCCCTATTAACTTGTCAGCCTACTCCTTCCTAGTTTATGCCCCAGAAAGCAGTCCTGATGATGAACTTCAACAACTGGAACCCCTTTGTCCTCTGGAAAAATACATTAAGTCAGAAAGTCAAGTATCCTATTAAATCTGATCATGCTTGTGAGGGGAATGTTTCCCTATCAAGCCTCAAAGATATTCTGCAGCAATACCTGTAATGTGGGACATAAGCCCAGGAGAGTGTGAGGTCCAATTAATGAGAGTACTAATTACATTCATAAAATAGTTGGTATGGGGAGAAAAAAAATGTAAAGATAGCTATAATTTGGTTTCTTTCCATTGGCCTACGAAGACCTAACCTGGGAAAATAACACCTAGGCATCAGGTCTCAGTTGGTCCTAAAATCTCTTTCCTGATCCACAATTGCTAATTCACTTAAGTAAAAACAATATTTGGTCTCACAGGTGCCAACCCTGTAAGCCATTGCTTCGCTTGGAGTGGCTGAAAAAATACAATTACATTACATTCATGAACATACCTCCTTCTTGAAAGAATGCAATTAACATTTGGAAAATTATTTGCTGCTGGGTAATCTCAGTCTCTTGGGTCTAGAAAAAATATGAATAACAAGCCATACATTTTTAAGGCACAGAACTGTCACATAAAGACCTGGTCTTGATACAAAAACTAAAAATAATAAGCAATAATTCTAACTTTTACCTTATGTAACTGAAATATCCTAACACCTCCTGTTGGAATCAGCTGTGAATATACTGTTTTTGCTTGACAACTCCATCCAAAGAAATATCCACTCTTTTAGGGAATAATACTTCTTCAAACAAATACCGTTCCCAACAGATGCTCTTATGGTGGAAATATTGCATCCCTTTTAGCAAATGTCACTAAAAATCTGAATTTTATAAGTTATATCAGTTTATATGATAATTTGATCTGAAGTAAGACTGAGCAATAACATTAGTAGTAGTTCCTATGTAATAGAGCCATTTTGGAATTGGCATTCATGGAGAGGAAGCCAATATTTTAAAATAAGAATGTTTAAATGAGTTTACTGGCTCTATTTTTAGACTAATATAATTATGTCTGCATTAAAACTCTGCATCTCTCATTATGAAATAAATAACATATACATTATGCATACTGAAAATCTTTAAAAGCAGTTAATTGGGGGAAGACAGACACTTTTTTGAGAAGTGGCGTATGAACACATTTTTTTTTTTTTTTCTAACCACAGCTATGCTTTCTCACTGCTGACTAATCTATGTCCAGGTTTGTCTAGTCCATGCATATATTTGTATTAATAGATAAAAAAATATATTGGTTAAAAACAAGCAAAACTAAAGTCAACTTCATGAGTAGTAGTAGGAAAACTGATGAATTTCTAATTCCTTGTAATTACTTTATTACGTTAGCCAGACAATGAGAGCCAGGCTTCCCTAGCAAACTCAAGTTCTGAATCAAGTCAGAATAATTTATTATACTAATCACTCTATCTGAAGTATATCTCATCCTTGGCAAATCTGACTTGAGTGTTCAAAGCGTGTGGGCCAATTTTTTAGCGAAGTTATACTTAGAGCATTATTTAAATAAGGCTCTGTGTAGATGGAGAACAGAAACGAGAACAGAAAACTTCATCATTTTCATTCTGCATTGCAGACCAGGCACATTATCTTTCTTCACATGATCATGGATATGTGTGAATGTTTACATATGACCATTGGACTGAGAGTAGGTCTAGATGAAAATTTAAAAAATAATCCATAATCAAACAATAACCGGTGAGAGGATTTACTTTGATATTAACTGCCATGAAGATCGGGCCAGGAGCCTTATACTTATCTTCTCAAAATCTCTAAGAAAGACTTGAGCAGAAATTTTAAGGACTTGAATAAAAAAAAAAACATGCTTCAATAATTTTTCAAATTGACTTTTGATGAAGGATTTTGGAGTCAATCATTTTACTTGTTAATACTTCATGATTGTATACACCGTCTTCAGAGCATTTAGTGCCAGGGCAAGATGCTTATGATATAATTCTAATAATGGACTATTTTAACAGAGTGTGGATTCTAATCTGATATTTTTGAAACACTGATAGCTGGAAGGTGGAGAATTTGCTATTTGAATGTTACCAGAAGGATCAGATTCTTTTGGGGAGAAAAGACTCATCTTTGTAAGGTAAAAAAGGGAAACATACTTAGGTGACACTTCCTAGTAAACAGACATATTTGTGAACTTTTATTGTGAAAGTAGACTATGCCTCTCTAATTCCTAGGAAGCATCATTAAGAATACCTCAGTATTGTTCACAAGAACCATCAATGTAGCCAATTACCTTAATCTTGAATGATCTTCATCAACATATTATGAATTCATTCATTTAACACTTTTAAACATATTTGTTGCAGAAAACTGGACTAGGATCTAAGGAAGCAAAATGAAAAAAACATTGTTTCTCATGTAAGGACTTCACAATCCAGCATTATCAGAAACATATAAGGAAATTATTACACTGTAGGCTTAATGCAGTTGGATCAATTGTTATTAAAAAAAAAAAAAGGTGGTAACACACAAGACAGGATTATTGACTCTTCCCAGAAAGGGGAACCCAGGAAAGTCTTCCCAGAGAGCTGTCACAGTTGATTTCAAATATACAGTGTAGCACCTTGCACATAGTACAAGGGGTATTGAGTATTTGTTGAATTGATTTTTTTCCCAGAATAATATAAAATGTATAAATTGTATGTTATAACCAAGTCCATATGGAAGATTTTCCTGGCTCAATATTTTAAAAATGTATTTTAGGTTCAATAACTTTGCAAATAATTCACTGGGGTCTTCTCAGCATATGATTTTAAATAAGGAGAGAGTCAGATTTTATTGTTAGAAATGTATTGGCTTTAGAGTAACACGACTGACAGACTGTTATAAATCCATCCAAAGGACATGAGATTATCTTGTCAATGAGGTGCCCTCTGTTGATTAATCCTAAATCCCAGACCTGGGACATTATATGTTCTCATTTCAGGGGTCATCCTGATAAGCTGATTTTTCTGCACATGAGGTTCACAGCAGGGCTATTATGGCCCACAAGAAAGAGCAACAGCTGAACCTCATCATAACCCTGTGTTTTGTGTGTCGATCTTTGCTTTAGGGACAATCACATTTATTTGCTTGGTGAGCTTTTACCTGCAAGGTTAACAAGGTCAGTGTGTGTCAAAAGCAGTTATTTTCATTTGAGATTTATTTCCCTATGGGTAGCCTTAAGATATTCAAGTTACTAATGAGGGCATTGAAGTTAGGGTTTAAGCATATTATGAGGAGAAACATAACTGCCTGGAGAATAGCCATGATATATACTTTAGCCACGTCAGATCCCTTTTAGGAAGACAGGAGGCCTAAGTGTATGTGTGTGTGTGTGTGTGTGTGTGTGTGTGGTGAGGGGAGAGTGAAGGCAGAGAACATACGCATGTATATGTATCTGTGAACATAAAACCAAAGAGCTATACCTCATTTTCTGATCTGTTGACTTTTCCCCAAGATAGAGTGTTCTGTTGGTTTTACCTTGTTCTGCCACTAACCTTAATGTGTCTAAAATTATAAAATAGGGATCCCTGGGTGGCGCAGCGGTTTAGCGCCTGCCTTTGGCCCAGGGCGTGATC